>NW_026606658.1:320000-1520000 GCF_029890125.1 Rhinichthys klamathensis goyatoka | reverse complement strand
TCTATAGTGCGTGCATGATTATTATGCAGGTCGATATTCTTCTGATCATATTTTTTTTCCAAGCACTTTTTACCAATTCCAAACCACATCAATCTTAACTACTACTAATTTTGTACATAATAATTTAAATTGTTATATATAATTGTTAACAAGGGCTGGAAGTGAAAAACGCCTCATATACTGTATAATTTTATATCAGCCATTTATCATCCATAACATGACAATAAGTCGACATGAAATGAAAATTCACCCCATCTATTTTTTAAATACATGTTATTGATCTTATTGTGACCGATTCATCCATGCACATCTGATTTTTTTTTTTTGACCCTGTGTTTTTTTAACCAAATTGTCATAACTTGATCTTCTAGTGACATGCTAGACTTCTCCAATCATTTTGTCCACTTAAGCCCTGTCCATTTCTTTCAATCGACCTCAAGCTCGCATTCAGATCTGCCTCCATCCAATCACCAACCAATGGATGAGTCCCAGCCCAACATATTTTTCTGTTCGATAATCCATTTCACGGATGTACGGGTGAAACTCGAAAAATTTGAATATCGTGCAAAAGTTCATTTATTACAGTAATTCAACTTAAAAGGTTAAACTAATATATTATATAGATTCATTACATGCAAAGTGAGATATTTCAAGCCTTTATTTGTTATAATTTTGATGATTATGGCTTACGCCGCCTTCACACTGGCAGTTGAAATCAGCTCCGATACGGCTCCGAAACGACCGGAAGTCATTCATTTCCTATGGAGATTCGCAGACCGCATGCGAATGAGTCCGAAACGGGTCCGACCGAGTGCGGTGCGAAGAAAATCGTGTCCATTGGTCATCCGGATGCGTTCAAAAAATTGAACTCTTGCGAAAAGCTACGGACGGTTCCTATCCGACAATTCCAGCGGAAGTTAGCGTTGCTATGATACTGATAAACAAACCTGAATTCTTAACTTTTAATAAAATAAATAAAGATTTTATAACGATAAGTTGTTATGTCATTTTTTATTTTCATGATTTTCTAACGTTATTAGGGCAGTGAATACAATTAAATCGTAGGCAGACATCGAACTAAATTTATTATATAATGGTATAAATTATACCACTATATCACATTTTTTAGTCGACCTGACATGTCAACGTCCTGAGCAACTTTCCTCACGCAGCAGCCTTCCTATTAATATCTCTAACCCTCATCAGAGAGATCATACAGAACTGACAAAATCAACCTTTCTAATCTCTCCGCCATTTTTGTTCTACCCGCTTCCGACGCTTTTCACTGTGTAGTATGACGTCCGTTGGGTCCGTATTGCGTATTACGGAGCTGATTTCATCTCCCAGTGTGAAGGCGGCGTTACAGCTATGAAAACCAGTTTTCACTATTCTAATTTTGAATTTGGGGTTTTCATAAGCTGTAAGCCATAATCATCAAAATTATAACAAATAAAGGCTTAAAATAGATCTCACGTTGCATGTAGAGTCTATATAATATATTAGTTTCACCTTTAAAGTTGAATTACTGAAATAAATGAACTTTTGCACGATATTCAAATTTTTCGAGTTTCACCTGTACATAATGTACAATATGGAAGAAAAGATCTGTTGCTACTTCCATTACACTTTAATATCAGTGCATACCTAAAAATAAAACCTGTTTAGTAAACATTTGCAGAGACAGGTATGTAAAACATTACCTTTTCTGATATTCATACCTTCAAAACTGATGTTAGTATTACATAGCATTGATTATTCTTCATAATTTGGTTGCTAGGTGACAATCATTGACAATCACACTCCTGCAAATGCTAACAATAGTGATGCCATTGTGTTTCCTTACACGCAACCTTCCTAGCACCAGGTGCCTTTATCATGGGAGGTTGGAGATATCAAGTAGGAATAGCCACATCTGACTTTGAATGGTATGCGGCAATAGCATTTCACAGGAAATCTACCTGCCTGAGGTAAACCTATTTTCTCTAGAGTTCTTCTGAAACTGCCTTTCAAAAGAAGCACTCTATTTTAAAATGTGCCACAGAAACACAAACTATCCACAATTATGCAGATCAAAGTCAAATGGTAAATATCATGTCCCTCTCGAAGAGCTGTGGTATAGATCGGTACGCTACTCTCACACCTTGAATATTTTGTTCGCAGGACTCATTTATCATCAAACTCTTTGAAGATCAGCAGGTGAAGAGGCTGCCAGGCTGTTTAAAATGCAGCACTTGCCTCCGGTTTGTCTGTGTGTCTGACGTCCTGTTTGCTTTTAACTCTGGCATCAGCCTGGGGACAAAGCGTACACCTTCACATTTAAGAGAAAAAAATCCAATGAGATCAGCCTTACCAACACTGGAAAATAGGAGGATATCAATTTTCACACAGCCTTTTCATCTGTTTAACTTTTAAATAGCCATTCTTTGTAAGACCTGAAGCCATTCCATAATTTACAAAGATAATCTATAAAACATCCATCCAAACAGATATTATTGCCTAATCCTCAAGTTACAGCTTAAACCAGGTTCTAAACATGCAATCGATTAATTGATTTGTTACCTTATTTGACATCGTTTCATTCCGCTAACTTCAACCACACGCCCTCTCCCCAAAACCTGCCCTCATGTCAGCCAATCCGATGTCAATAAACAATAACAGGTACATTGACTGACTGAGAGAGGGGGAAAAAACATGGCCTTTGGCTGTCACAGAGCGTTATTTCTCAAGACAACCATTGTCAAGTAGTAGGGATGATTTATTTGTGGCGTTCCAAAAAAATCGCTTATAGCACTTAATTATCATTGAAGATGAACATGTATGAAATATCATCCATCATCCATGAAATAACACATAACATGTTCAAACAAAACAAAAACATGCAAGATTTAATTAATAAAATCTGAAAGATATTGGCATAATTGCATAGAATCTGCATTTGTTATTTTAAAATGCACCACGTTAATTAATTTAACAGATGCTTTAATATATTTATTTATATATAAAACACTTTGGTATTTACGTACATATATTAAACTATGAGTCCACTCAAATTGCTGAAACCAATAATTTCCAAATAAGGAACAAAACGGTTTAACAAAATAAAAAGAATAAAAAAAATTGACAGCCTGATTATGTGTATACTATTTACATTCTAATACATTATTATATATTATACTACTCTGGTCCTAAAAAATGACCATAAACATATATTGAAGGATAGTGCCCGCCTCCATCCCCAAACAGCATCACAAGGTTGAATTGTGTTCCTGACAAGGAGAAATGCACTGAAATCTTTAAACAAAGCAGAAAGGAGAAAGGTACCGCTGGGCAGTGATGTCCAAATTATGACATACATTTGGATTGAGGGTTGAGGGTCAAATTCTCAGAGGACTCCAATCTGCCAGGTCTCAATTGAGGCGGAACCAGTGTCCCTGCTGCAGAATTACCCTCCAGACCTGGGCTGTCAGCCACAGTACATTCAATTAATTCTAAACCATATGGAACCTCATTACAGCGCTGAGGTTTGGGAAGAACCTGAAGCCCTTCAGTGTACACTAGCATAACTGTCACTTTCCTTTCTGAAGGATGTCAAATGAGCAAAAGTCTCATATATGGCTGTCAACTCAATGGTGCAGGTGACATTTGTAGGGTCGAACAATGCTCATAATGTTTATCTCAAATTCTAGGTTGCATTGGTACACAGTTTTAGTTCGTGTGAAATACTCAGAAATTTATATAGTTTGTCTTAATATATTGACCACAAACAGTTAGCATTATATTTAGTATATTTAACTTTGTTTCTTTTCAATTCTGTGTAAGTAACTATATTTAACATTTCAACAATTTGGTCACAGTCTTATAGATGCCGAGCAAAAAAACAGACTATAAGTAATTTCTAAAACTAAGAGACTACTTAATGTGCAAAGGAGCAAAACATTTCTTTGACAGCATGGTAAATGGGGTGCAAAAATTAATATTTTTTACAGACTATACTGAAGTTGGAGGAAATTCATAAAGACTGTCTGTGGTGATTTAGTCAAAGTCTGCACCAAAGAAGGACAATTACATCTAATAAAGTAGATGTCTGTATATCACAGAACACGAAAATCAATAGGCATTCATTATCCAAGACACAGGGGGCCAATGTCCACAGGGTGAAAATCCAATCGGCCTCAAACCGTTATAGCAAAAGATTTACACCTCCTCATCTGGACTTTCAGAAACAGTACATCACCAAACATCTGACAAACAAGACAACAGACAACTTGTAGCTGTAGTGCTTCAGAGTTCACTTCTATATCATAATGCTTCAGTTTGATCCACACACCCCAGGCAATGTAGCATAGCAAGCTGAAAAAGTGATAATGTTTTGTGGAAAAGAGTTTTTGTGGTTGCATAACAGAATGGATTCTATTGTTATTATGAACAATACTGCAATGTTGGTCCAATGGGAGTAAAAATCAAAGCAGTTTTGGTTTATCTGTGAAATTCTGTATGGGCGCCATCGTCCCTCGGGATTTTAGCCTGGTGAAAAACAATTAGTCATGGATCTGACTGAGATCTTGGCAACAGTGATCTCAGGAAATGTGTGATATTTGAGAAGCTGATTATGAAATCACCCATGGGTTTTCAAAATAGACTTAATAAGGTTTATTAAAAATCAAAACCTCATCTGCCTGAGACATGATGAATCTCACTGGGTGCATTCATATGCCAGCATAAAAGCCTTTGAAGTGCACTCGCCATCAGATATCAGATTTCATGTAGTAATTTTTTAGATGCTTCTTGAGAAGATACTATCTTTGTATATTCAATTTATGAGTATATCATTTTCAATTTTGGCTTTGGGATGTTCTGTACAAGATGCTTTAAAATAGATAGGCATCTACAATATCATGAATTATCTTGTCAAGATTAAAAACCTTTCATTTTGACCTAATTGATATTAATAAATGGCTCTCCATAATCTTTCCTCAAAGACTGCTTTATTCAGTTGACGCTGTTCACCAGCATAATTTATATATTGCCTTTAATCATATTTATATAAAAAAAGTAAAACTTTTTTTTTTTTAAACCTAAAAGACATGCAATTAATTTTAATATGCCATGAGTGGGAAGAGGGACTGAACTGAGAACAAGTGCTAATGGAGACAAGAGGAGGGTGTTTCGTTTGGGGAAATTCAGAGATACAACACAATTTCTTACAGATTCTCCACACCTTCAATAGCAGGTCAGCTCTTAAACATGTTTGTGTTGCCCTGTCCCTCCATTCCTGCAAGGTCAGAGACCCAAGTAATGAGACGGATATCCCATCCCACCGAGCTTACTTCAATTCAGCAGGGTGGGAACACCCCAATAAGGCTTCTACAAACTACTCGCTTCAATCTCCGGCAGCCATTTCCAACTTATCAGGAGCCATTACCTGTCTGGTGCTCTGAGGGGTCAAGGACAAGCAAAGAGACATTCCTTGTTTATTCTATAAGGACAACCAATAAAGCAGAGAGCAGCTAGCAAGCTCTTCCCAAGCATGAGAAGAGAAAACCTTGTGAAAGACTGTTTTCAGATACTGTGTTTTTGATTAGAACAACTGATATAATTGGTTTCATAATTTTCAGATTAAAGGTGACAATGCCGCTATACTGTAGAAATTGCAATACACTGTCATCCTGAGAAATGCAATGCTGTTTACCCAAAACTGAAAAATATGTCATCATTTACTCACCCTCATGTCGTTCCAAACCCGTATGAATTTCTTTCACCTGCGGAACAAAAAATACAAAAAAGAGTGCTTGTCAAAAGTTGTTGTTAGCCAAACAGTTTTGGTTACCAATGACTTCCAATGTATGGACAAAAAAGAAAATCTTCCTTTATGTTACACAGAAGGATGAATGTCTTCTGGTTTGAAAGGACATGAGGATGAGTAAATAAAATAAATAAACTACCCTTTAAATTGAATGATGCCAGTTAGTGATTCCAGCCCATTAACTTTGGCAGCCCTAAAATGGGCACAAATAAAAGCTAAATACACTTAAACACCCATGATTGCAAACTAACAAAAACAAATCTAAATTGTAAAGAATAAACTGATTAAATCAATAGTGCAAAATCATCATACCGGCCATGGAACTTTTGACTATTATCAAAGTTCTCTAAAACTGCAAAAGAATAATTTTAACCATAAGAAATTTTTGATGGGCAATACTGATGATCTTCCAGACACAATGTAGAGCCAAATGAAAACACCCTTCTAAGTCTTACACAGATTTCAATATCAATACAACAGCGCACTACAGTCAAAAGAAACTAAGGAAAATAGTATGATTCTGCTCCTGTCTATATGCATTTCAAAAAACACACATGTAAACACCAAAGTTAATGGAAAAAGGGGAAAAAATGGTGTAGGATTTTCTTTTTGAAAATCTTAATTCAGAAATTGCTAGTAAATTTAACAAAAGAAATGGCATGTAACACGGAATTAAACATAACATTTTGAAGTAGAAAGGCTGAAATAGCATTCTCTTGTAAAATATACTCCAATAATCTTTGTTTCATTTAAACCTTCAAAAAAATCTTTTTTATACAGTGTAGAAATTATACCATCAAGGACATGCATACTTATAATAAGAAAACGTCTCAGGTTACGTATGTAACCCTGGTTCCCTGAGAGGGAACGAGACGCTGCGTTTGAGACGCGGTGGGAACGCTCTGCGTGATTGCGTCATGAAGCCAGTGTTAATTTTGTCAGCAAATTTTGATTTAGTTTTAGTCTTAGTCTTTTGACTAAAGTGCCATTTAGTTTTAGTCATATTTTAGTCATCTGAATTGTTTTAGTTTTAGTCTAGTTTTAGTCGACGAAATACAATAACATTTTAGTCGACTAAATCTACAGTAGATTTAGTCGACTAAAATATAATGGGTTTAGTTCAATTGTAAGGCGTTAATTTAGAATTTCTCTAAAATTTCCAAACCCATATACTCCCGGAGAAAACATCTATTAACCTATTAATATGAATGATTTTTAAGTTTGAACATGCAATACAGATACAGATTTAACTGCTGTTACTTAAAAAATATCTTAAAATGAAATAAAACCACTTTTCCTAAAGTACAACACAGTCTTCTTTACAATGAATGATATATTCATTCCTTATAACTACTTACACATCATTCTTTATTCTTTCAAGCAGACATATTTATTTGTATGAATTAAATATAATTAATCCTTATTAAAGCTATTAACAAACAGTGAATGCTTTTCTCTTTTTCTTTTGTTGCTTGATCAAAATTAAGGACACGGACCGCATTAGGTTTATTGCCACTGTCACTTTAAGACGTCGGATCATGTCCAATGACATGCGGATACAATTGCACTGATGCACATCCGACACACTCACAGTTTAAGACATAACCAGCATAGTTTACATGAATACTCTCCAAAAAGGACATTTAGACATACTGTTGTGTATTTCTCCATTCAGACACGAAAGAGAGCTCAATTCAGTAGCCTACTCGCGCGCTGTAGGTGTATTGTGTCTATGGCTGGACGCTTCGGTCGTGTGTGCGCACAGAAAACCGCACCGAATAGAGCTCTTTTTTGCATCGTCACTCTTATTCAGAGATCTATATGTCTGCCCTACTCATTCTCCCAGACGTTCACATTTTTTAATGTTTTATGACCGCGGGGTAGATCACGTTACAGTAGCCTACAAATGTGCGCATCTACCACACACGCAGGACATCAGTTCTGACGGATCGCTTCCCAAATCGTCACTATCTAACATTTTCGTCTAGTTTTTATTCGTTGACGAAAATGTCAATAGATTTTCGTCATAGTCTTTGTCATTCAAAACTAGGTTTTATTTAGTTATCGTCTCGTTTTCGTCTGTGAAAAAATGTCGTTGACGAATAATTTTCGTCGTTATTTTCGTCAACGAAATTAACACTGCATGAAGCACGTGTAAAATCAGTCCAATGGAAGCCCGATACGTCATGGGTGACGTCATAGACCAGGAAACTATAAAGCACCCTTGAAAACAGACCGCGACAGCTTCTGAAAAAGTCTGAAGCAAGTCGATCAGGGCATGCAGGAAGTATGGCAGGCAAACGCAGCGTCTCGTTCCCTCTCAGGGAACCAGGGTTACATACGTAACCTGAGACGTTCCCTTTCAAGGGAACTTCGAGCTGCGTTTGAGACGCGGTGGGAACCCCATACCCACTACGCCATAGTGACAAATGCCCGTTCTGTGTGAAGTCCTTGCGCACACTAAGAAGCAAGCAACCTCGCCCCAGGAGTGGAGAGGTCAAGGTCATAGAACCTGACAAATGTATGTGGAGAGGACCAACCTGCCGCATTACAAATGTCAAGAAGGGAAACACCCGAAATTAAGGCCGTAGAGGCCGCCATACTCCTTGTAGAATGGGCCCGTACAGCCATAGGTGAAGGCTGACCGGCCGCTTCATAAGCCAATGATATAGCCTCGACTATCCATTTGCTCATAACCTGTTTAGATGCAGGGTACCCTCTTCTGAGTGACCCAAAACATACAAATAACTGCTCTGACTTACGCCACAGGGCAGCTCTGTGAACGTAGGCATCCAATGCCCGAACTGGACATAACAGGTTCAGTTGTTCCTGATCTGGGGTATTAAAAGGTGGAGGATAAAAGGCCTGCAACACTATTGGGCCCCCAACATTAACTGGGACCTTAGGAATATAACCCGGTCTAGGGTATAGAAATGCTTTCACCATACCAGGTGCAAATTCCAGACATGACGGAGCAACCGACAGGGCATGCAAATCTCCAATTCTCTTGATAGATGAAATAGCAAGGAGAAATAAAGCTTTCAAAGTGAGGAATTTTTCTGAAACCTCTTCAATAAGCTCGAAGGGAGCAAGAGCCAGACCCTCAAGTACAATGGCTAAATCCCAAGCCGGTGCTCTAGAGTGCAGTGCAGGTCTCAACCTCAATGTACCATGGAGAAAACGAGTAATCAGAGGATCTCTCCCAATAGAAGTACCCCCCAGAGGGGTATGATAGGCCGAAATAGCCGCCACATAAACTTTTAAGGTGGAAGGAGATAATCCAGCAGAGAAACGGTCTTGCAGAAAATCGAGAACTGAACCAACAGGGCAGTTAACAGGATCTAACTGACGCTCACCACACCAGGTGGAGAATAATTTCCATTTCAGTGCATACAGTCTTCTCGTGGAAGGAGCTCTGGAATGGAGAATGTCTCAACGACCTCAGTCGAGAGACTGGATTCTATGAGCCTGGCCCCCTCAGAGGCCAGGCCCACAGTTTCCACAACTCCGGTCGAGGGTGAAATATCGTGCCCCCTGCCTGGGACAGCAGGTCCCTCCTGAACGGAATCTCCATGGGAGAGCCGTCCAGAAGAGACAAAGTCCGAGAACCAAACTCGAGTCGGCCAGTATGGGGCTACTAGTAGCAGATGAGCCCCTTCCCGGCGAACCCTCTCCAGAACCTCCGGGAGCATAGATATCGGGGGAAATGCGTACAGGTGCAGCCTCGGCCACACCTGCACCATCGCATCCAGTCCGAGAAGAGCTGGCTGCGTGAGGGGGAACCATATAGAGCAATGCGTTGTACAAACGATGTGAAAGGTCGACTTGACTTTAGTTAGACCAAAGTTCTCCCTAAGAAGCTCCACCACCTCGGGGTGAAGTCTCCAATCCCCTGGGCCTCAGCCCCTGCCTCAACAGGATATCTGCTCTGATATACGAGACCATCAGTGTGTTGTCCGCCATTCGCCGAGCAACCACTCATGATCGCCCCCACTTGTGAGGGAAGATTCCGTCGATAGCAATATGCGTCGACAAGAAGCCCCCAACACTGGGCCTGGGCGAGGAACTAAGGTTCTTCCACATGACCGAAGCACGAAGGCATAGCCGCGTGACCTTGATCATGCGAAAACGTATTTCCCCTTGGAGAAAACCCCTTGGTCCTGAGCCACCACTGCAGGGGTCTCATGAACAGAAGGCCAAAAGTAATACGTTGGACGCAACTGCCATGAGACCCACCCGTCTGAAACTGTTTCACAGTGAGTGACTGGCCTAGATATACCCCATTACGGCTGTAAGAATTGCTACACCTAGAAAAGTGGTCCTCAGAGCACACTCTTCTTGGCGTTGAGAGGCAACCCCAACATCCTTAATGAGACAGAACGACATCTCGATGCCGAACTGCCATAAACTCAGATTGAGCTAGGAACAACCAATCATTGATGTAGTATAATACGCGAATGCCCTGGAGTCTCAGAAGAGCCAGAGCTGCATCCACGCATACTGTAAAGGTGTGGGGTAATAAACCTAGGCCGAATGGAAGAACCCGATAATGGTATGCTTCGCCCCCGAAAGCAAACCTCGGGAACCCCCCTCATCCTCTTTCGGAAACAATGAAGTAATGGCTGTCTGCTGGGAGGAGGAACCCCTTCTACAGCTCCTTTTGCAGAAGTGACAGTACTTCCTGCTCCATAACCAAAGCCTGCTCGGGGTCCACCAATGAGAGGAGGACCCCTAGAAATCTGGGCGAACGAGAACCGAACTGAATTCTGAAACCCTTTTCTATAGTGTGCAGGACCCACTGAGAAATATGTGGCAGTAGTTTCCACGCTGCCAGAAATTTACTAGGGGAACCAGTCTCTCAAGACTGGCCTCTGGATTTGTTTGAACAGTCACTACGGCGCCCTGAAGCGGCGAACCGGCAGGGAACAACCGAACTGACCATTCTACGACCCTCCTAGGAGGATCGTATGGGGATGCTGACACCTCGGTGCCCTGAACGGCGAACCGGCAGGGAACAACCGAACTGGCAGCGCTGCAACCCTCCTCAGAGAGTTGCACCCCAGAGGAAAAACGATTTCTCAAAACCGTCCCTTGGTTGAACAGTCACTACGGTGCCCTGAAGCGGCGAACCGGCAGGGAACAACCGAACTGACCGCTCTACGATCCTCCTCCTCGATTTCTCAAAACCGTCCCTGCCCCGGAGGAGCCCTCAGAAGCCTGATAGCCTCATTTTCTTGCGACAGGACTTCTTGTCTAAGCTTTATTAGAGATGATGACAGTCCTCAGATCTTGCCTACCTCTAACTAGCTTAGTTCCTACGACCCTCCTCGGAGGATCGTTGAAAAAAGCAGGCACTTCGGCGCCCTGAAACGGCGAACCGGCAGGGAAACCGAACTGACTGCTCTTCTTTTTTCTTATTTGAAGGCTCGTTTGGGGACACTGACACCTTGGTGCCCTGAAACGGCGAACCGGCAGGGAAACCGAACTGGCAGTACTGCGACCCTCCTCAGAGAGTCGCACCCCAAAGGGCGCTGAGGAGAAACGATTTCTCAAAACCGTCCCTACCCCAGAGGGGACCACCCTTAGAAGCCTGATCACCTCGGCGTCAGGGCTTCTTCTTTGTCAAAGCTATTTTAGAGATAAAACAGTCCTCAGATCTTGCATGTCTCTAACTGGCTAGACTGCGACCGCCACCCAGGTACCCCTCAATTGCGGAGGAGCCCGAATGGCGACGCTCTGTTTTGCACTTTGTGCTGAGAGGAGCTTAATAGGCCGTCTCAGGAACATTAGATTGGTGAGGAAGAAACCTCTGGAACGCCGCTGAATGGTTTATTTCTTAGTTTTCTTGAAAGCGGAGCTTCCAGAAGAACAGACATAATTATATCTTTATTTTCCTTTATCTTTATATCAGAAAAAACTTATATATATATACATATATATCACTCTGCGGCCACCAGCAGGAAACAACCGAACTGGCAGCGCTGCGACCCTCCTCAGAGAGTCGCCCCTCACATTCATCCATGTCCTTATATACTCTACCCACCAGCGCTGCCTAATAAAAATGTATTCATTATTAAGATGGCTGGTGGGTAACGTCGGGGTTAATAACGATAACGCCGACTCGGGAGAGAGAAAGCTCGCAAGCGTCTCTTTAACCCGAGGCAATGTCATACTATGATACTTAATACCCAAACATTACTATAGTCAGACATCTGGGGATTAAACACATAAAATACAAACCGGTTTATTCCACGATCTCGACACCTCAGTGTGGAGATAGGGAAAAACCACAGTCCCCGACGAGGAGGCTGAGATACAGAGTTTTCCTGTTTTAAGATACAGTTCATCTAACAAACTCTTCTTTATTTTCAATCTCATAATGTTCAGCTGGCCAGTAAATATTTAACTGGCAACAGCACTAGATAAAACCTCCTTTTTTTCTTTAAAAAAGCTCCTCTTTATTCAACAGAGTTATGAGCTGGAAAATTTATTCATTGAAAACTCAAACATCTGCCTTTTTATAAAGATTTGTATTTGTTTTGTTCTCTTTCTTTTTAAACAAAACACTAACGATACCAATTCCTCGGAACTGGAAATCGCAGCACACTAGATCTGGCATGTGAAAGCTGAGAAAGGGCGGAGCCCATCCCAACCCCCGCTGTCAGATCCGTTTTCGAACCCCGAAATACGAGCTGTCTCCGAGCCTCGGCAACAGAGACCCGCTCGGGGAACGCGAACCGAACCGTCCTCCTCGAAGAACGCCCGGCGGGAGCGGAGCGTCCTCACGGACAGCTTCTCGCAATGCACAGTCAGATCCCTCGAGAAATGACTGTTGCATGCTCCACTCCCAAACAGCAACAAAAAACTGATGTGTGTCCCCACCCGTGATGTAACGAGGGCAGGGAACAACACAACGTCTATAATATTGCTTTGCTCGCCATAATGATAGATAGTGATATATATATTGGGCTTGACAAACAACAATAAATAGACAAGGACAGAATCACAGAGAGCGCTTGCTGAAGACAACAGAAGCTGTCGCGGTCTGTTTTGAAGGGTGCTTTATAGTTTCCTGGTCTATGACGTCACCCATGACGTATCGGGCTTCCATTGGACTGATTTTACACGTGCTTCATGATGCAATCACGCAGAGCGTTCCCACCGCGTCTCAAACGCAGCTCGAAGTTCCCTTGAAAGGGAACTGTATTAAACCTTACACAACATGAGAGGGGATAATGTTAAAAAACAATCAGTAAGTGCCACATTCACTTAAATATTTTACATGTTTGTACATTGTTTAATACAAAAGCATATGCTTGTAAATATTAAAGAGTTTGCTTTGAAACCGGAGATTTATTTTACACAAATTACATGTCCTTTTATTACTTCTCCCCCACCATCTTCCATAGTCTGAATTTGTTGAACGCCCTTTCTTAAGTTATGTTTGCTATTCATTGTGCTGCAGAAGCAGTGAATTCTCCCAAGATCCAGAGTGGCCAAGAGAAAGAGAAAGAACAAGATATGGTGGGGAGGGGGGAGGGGGGGGGGGGGGGGTGTATAGTTGCAGTAGCCTTATGAAGGAGATGCCGGAGGGCTTTTCAGAGGAGTCCTCCAAACTTCAAAGTCTCTTTGCTTCCATAAGAAAGGCCATTGGGGAGTTGGCATCAATTTTAAATGATAAAGAGAGAGGTTAGGGAGGGAGTGAGTGAAAGCATACCAGAATAAAAACCAAGACTCTTGTCAGGATTACAATTAGTTGTGTTTGTACTGAGATCGAGTTGGCTGTGTTTGTTCCACTGCTGAAGCTGAGAAGCACGGATGACCCTTTTGACAAGCACATCAGTGTGTCCAGCGGAAGATATCATGAATGCATTATGAGCACTATCAGCATCAGCCGTAGTCATGATGCACACTTCCTGCCCACATAATGCCAGACACATCAAAGGAAGTGTATAACAATATCTGATTAAATAATTGTTACAGCAGATGCTCTATATATGGATGTATGTAGATCAGTTCATGTGAAGAAAATAACTATGATAAAATAAAATATGATATAAAAAAAATATTTCCATATGATCATTTTTAAAATATTTTCATGGGTTCATTGAAAATCCATGTGTGAACATTTCCAATAGAAGTGACATGATTCATAAAGTGTGCACTCTATTTATTTGCTAAATTTAAGATAAGATTTAAAACCAACTGAAACCAGAGACAAATAAAACACTTACTCCTGGTGGCCCTAATAATAATGAGTTTGTATACTGTGTCTGTGTGTGCGTCCGTGCGTTTACATAGTTGTAATCGAAATTATTCAACTCCAATTGCAATATAGGTTTATTGGCAAAAATGTACAAACGTTCAGCTGTTTGTAATGAACAAATGAAACAAAAGTAATTGAAATAACAACGCAATAAATGTTTCAAGTGGTTTCCCCAAATTCAACTGAAATGCACCTTTTAATGACTTCTGCAGTCTCAAAATTATTCAACCCCTTCATGGCAAGCATCTTTAGTACTTAGTAGAACACCCCTTCGCTGTTTTGACCTGCTGCAAACGAGATGTATAACCAGACACCAGCTTCTGGCAGCGTTTCTGGAATTTGAGGTATGCTTAGGATCATTGTCCTGTTGGAAGGTCCAATGACTCCCAAGCTTCAGCTTCCTCCCTGGCGGCATGAAGTTTTCTCCTAGGATTTCCTAATACTTCAATAAATCCATCTTGCCTTCCACACGCTGTGTAGATTTCCAGAGCCAGAGGACGCAAAGTAGCGCCAGAGCATCATCGAGCCACAACCATGCTTAACTATAGACATAGTGTTCTTTTAAGCATATGCTTCATTATTCTTCCTTCAGATGTACAGCTGATCCATAGGGCTGAAAAGTTCCATTTTTGTTTCATCGCTCCACAGAACAGAATTCCAAGACTTATGTGGCTTATTTATATGCTTTTGAGCACTTTGATTTTGGGTCAGTAGTGGTGTACGTCTTGGAGTCCTGGCATGCGCTTAGTACGCGTCTTACTGTGCAAGCTGAAACTTCAGTGTCTGTTGCCACCAAGTCTTGCTGCAGGTCTTTTGCAGTCACTTGAGGGATTTTCTGAACCTGTCTTCTCAGCAATCCCCGTCCAGGTAGTGTAACCACTGTTCCTTTAACTTTGAACTTGCAAACTATGCTTCCAACAGCGTCTCTAGGAACATTTAGTGCCTTCGATATCTTTTTGTATCCTGTTTCTTCTTTATAAAGGGTGATGATATCTTCTCTTAAGTTGTTGGACCATTCTTTTGACTTAGCCATATTTCTAACATGCAGTCAAACGTGACATGCAATTTTTGAACTGGCTAGGTTTGTTGAGTGTGTTCTAGCTCAAGCACACCTGGTGCAACTAATGAAGCCCTTGATAAGTTGCATCAGATGTGCTTGAGACAACACCTGTTTTAGAGATGTGTGCTGTTGTGATAGATTCTATTCAGGGGGTTGAATAATTTTGAGCCTGCAGAAGTCATTAAATGTTGCATTTTCAGTTGAATTTGGGGAAACCATTTGAAACATTTGTTGTGTTGAGCTATTTAAATTATTTTTGTTTGATTTGTTCATTGCAAACAGCTGAAAGTCTGTCGATTTTGCCAATAAACCTGATTTGCAATGGGAGTTGAATAATTCCGATTACAACTATAGTTGTAAGCTCCGCCCTCTTCTTGAAAGGGGACAGGAGGCACCAGCTCACACACAGAAACTGCAAGTTTTTGTTCACCCCCAAAAAGTGGCAATTTTAACATTCAATAAAACATGATCTGTGGGGTATTTTGAGCTAAAACTTCACATGTAAACTCAGGATGGGAAGAGATGTTTGTAGGCTAGAGATAACATTAACTTTCCTTTTAAATTTAACAAGAGTCAACAGATATTTCTGACTCTGTGGGTTCAGGAGCCGATTGTGACAGATCTTCACCAAATAAATCCCAGCTCAATGGTTCAACACCAGCAAGACGCCAACGTTTCTGGACCAGTTCCTTTGCAAGGCCTACTCCCAGAAGTGGGAAGCTGACAACCTTCTTCAAAGCCCTCCTGACACAACAGAAGGAGCAAGCTGAGAGAGATAAAGACAGTATTCAGTCCATTTCCTCTGTTCTTGGTCCTGCAGTGCAGTGCTACGAGCGCTGTGAACAAGCAGCAGAGAGAAAGCAGGTGCTTGTGAGGCCCTGGCTTATTCGGGGCAACAAGGTAACAACATAGTACAAGGCCTTTTCCATACACCCCCATGTGCCACATACAATAAGTCTACCTCCTCCAACCAACGACCATCAA
Source organism: Rhinichthys klamathensis goyatoka (assembly GCF_029890125.1). Taxonomy (NCBI): domain Eukaryota; kingdom Metazoa; phylum Chordata; class Actinopteri; order Cypriniformes; family Leuciscidae; genus Rhinichthys; species Rhinichthys klamathensis. The sequence goes on along the minus strand of NW_026606658.1, from coordinate 1,503,887 downwards.
CATCTTACAACCAACAGTTGTCTACCTCCAACAGCCCCCAACTGTCTACCCCTAACAACCAACATTCAACTTCCCCTGCTGACACACATGATACCAAAGTGTACTTAAACCTGTAGTAGGGAGTAGGTAACAACAACTATGTGTTCCTTTTACAATAATTTTGTAACACATTGCCTCATATTTTTATAAGGCCAATTGTTCTACTTGTAGTATCTGATGGCCTCTCAGCTATGTTTTTGATCTTATTCTCAACTTAGGGAAAGAGTTGTCTCTCAGGAAATCTGTTGAAAATTGAGTCAAAGTAAGATTTATTTGTCACATGCACAGGTACAACCTACAAATGTTGGGTGCTGGCTCCTATGATGTGCTTCAAGAGTAATAAACTACAAATAAAAAAAAAACAGTTTCATGAATCAAAAGACAGCAGTGAAATATGTCTGCAATAATAGCGTATCCTTAGATTTTTAAGTCTACTAAAGATAGACTTAAAACATTTTTGCTGCTAGTGCCTTCATCAAAAATTCTGCATTTTTTCTTCTGTGCATAGCATTCAATTCGGCTATTGCAAGCTGCACTGTTAGAATGTATAACTTGCCCAATCGTGACCAATTGCAGTCCTGTCTACAGTCCGTTTTCTATGCTTGCCGTGTTTTATTTACTGTTGTTTACTAGATTACCAATACCGTCATCTGCTCGAACAACTTGATGGAAACGCACCTAATTCGCATTTTGTTTTGTTTTTTGCTCATTTTGCGCATTTTGAAAAGATTATCTTCACGTTTGGATGGAAACCAAGGTAGGTAATGTTGCGTTTCTATCGTTGCAAACCTGTCTGGCCATCCTCCTCTGACCTCTGGCATCAACAAGGCATTTTCTCCCAAAGAACTGCCGCACACTGGGTATTTTCTCTTTTTCGGACGATACTATGTAAATTCTAGAGATAAAAATCCCAGGAGATCAGCAATTTCTGAAATACTCAGACCAGCCAGTCTGGCATCAACAACCATGCCACGTTAAAAGTCACTTAAAATCATCTTTCTTCCTCATTCTGATGCTCAGTTTGAACTTCAGCAGATCATCTTGACCATGTCTATATGCCTAAATGCATTGAGTTGCTGCCATGTGATTGGCTGATTAGATATTTGCATTAGTGATCAGTTGAACAGGGGTACTTAAAGTGGCCAGTGTATGCATGTATGTCTATATTGTACATGCATGCATATATATATATATATATATATATATATACATACACACACACTATATGGACAAAAGTATTAGGGCACCTGATTATTACACCAACAGGGACTGTAATAACATCGCATTCTAAATACATAGAAAAAAAAGTATTCTTCCCAAAAAGATTGAAGCATAGCATTGTCAAAAATGTCTTGGAATGCTGGAGCATTAAGACTTCCCTTCCCTGGAAAGAAGCCTAGCCAGGCAGCCACATACCATTATCCCTCCTCCACCAAACTTTAAGGTTGGCACAATGCAGTTAGGCAGGTAATGTTCTCCTGGCATTTGTCAAACCCAGACTCGCCCATCAGGCAAGATAAACTCCACTCCATCTGACGCTTGGCATTGTACTTTGTGATGTGAGGCTTGCTGCCACCGCACAGTTTTTGTGCTAATATTAATGTCAGTGGAAGCTTGGAACTCTTCAGCTACTGTATGGAATCAGCAGAGCGTGGCGCCTCAGCACTCCGTGTTCTTGCGCTTCATGGCTGAGTTTCTGCTGTTCCTAAACGCTTCCACTTTCCAATAATACCACTTACAGTTGACTGTGGAATATCTTCCAGGGATAAAATTTCATGAACTGTACATCCTATGACAGTACCATGCTTGAATTCACTGAGCTCTTCAAAACGACCCTTTTTTTCTCACAAATAACCAATTTATGTATGTACACAATCAGAAAAGAATTATGTTTAAAAATTTTCTGTGCATTTTCTATGTAGCCCAATGTATATATTTATTAAGACCAATTCTTATAAACAAAGAAGAAAAATACAGCTAGGATAGGTATGCAGGACACAACAGGTCATCTACCCGAGCTGTTTAGATATGCCATTTAATCTTGCCCTTCTCGGCTGACACAGCTCAAGGGGAACTTAGGAAGGCAGGACGTGGAGGTGATTGCTACAGAGTATAGCCGGTGGACAACGGGAAAGTTCAGAGCTCATTTAAGAGACTTGGGGACCTTTTCACCTCGCGCAGTGCACTGGGTTCTGGATGACAAATGAGCTCCTTAAAGCACTGTGTTCTGCTGTTACAACAGTCCCGCCCCCTCACTCCACCTTTAGCCATTTATCATTCACATCCCTGCTTCACCAACATGGCCTAGTTCATAAAGGGTGTTCAGAACAATGGGGGAAATAAAAATGAAGAAAAAGCAGAATATATCCAACTTTGAGCAATTCTTATTGAATTCTTCTAGAAATGGTCAGTTAACTACTAATCTGGAACTGAACACAATGGTAAAAAGTGGAAAATGGGACAGCTGAGTGGAATGTCACTGTTGTATTGATGATCTCTTCTCTCTTTGAGCTGAAAATAATGACACTCTGATCAGCAGAAGCATTTTTCCATGTCTCAGTTTATTTGATCAAAACTGATTGGACTGGGGAAATGAATCAGACTGTAGCTTTGAAAACAACCTGAAATAATTGAGCTATTCTCCGGAGTTTCATGAATGTTTTGAATGAGTTTAACAACAAGATTTGTGCCCAAAGGATATTTGCTCATTCAATCATAAGATGTTTGTGTAGAGGAGATAGATAAAGCCTATCGAGTGGATGGAGTGTTCCTGTACATAATAGCAAATAATAACACATCTGCAGGTTCCTGTGAGAGATGTAAACTCACTCACAATTGTCTCCAAAGCAACAGATTACATGTCAGAAATTTAAACATCTCCTTCTCTGTAGTGAAAACTAATGAGGGTGATTACACACAAAGCTGAAAAAAATGAAATGATTAGTCCTCTGAAATGCATAACAGAATTCATTTACAGAAATTTCACCCGCCTTGAGAAAGTTAATTGCATCATATTTGAAGAAGTCATCTCGTGCTCATTTCCTCATTTCAAGTTTCATTTCTGGATCTATTTTCAAAGCCTATAGTCTTTTGCGTTACAGCACACCACCAATTATACCAATAAACAACAAAAAAGTATATAAATACTACAGTATATATACTGTATATACATTTACATGTAATATTTCAATGCATAGATAAAATACTTGAGACATGTTTTTTTATTTTTTTATTGGAATTTAGGTAATTAATATTTATTTATTTTGTCTTGTCTTGTCTGTTCTAGAGACATTATATTAATGTTTTATTTATCAAGCAGTAATTTTTTTTTTTTTTATTCTGAAATGTTTTCTGGTACACTAAAATACTGTTGCCAAAATCCCAAATAAAATTGCAATCGCCCGTATTCAGATTTGCCTCCATCCAATCAACAACCGTTTGATAAAAACAAAACAAAATTCCGTTTCACTTGGATGTAGGATGCAATACGGAAAAAAGATCTGTCGCCAATTCAGTTACATCTCGACTGAATTAAAGTACATTTTGGGTGGCATTGTAAAAGCCTAATTGAATATAATGTGAGTAAATTATTATAAATGGACATTACTGTATGCAGTACCGGCCAAAATTTAGCTGTGAATTTTGCTGAAAATCAGGCCCAGCTTATTTCTGTTAAAGGTACAATATGTAGGATTTTTGCAGTAAAACATCCAAAAACCACTAGGCCAATGTTATATATTTTGTTTAGTTGATTACTTACAATATCCCCAATGTTTCCAACTATTTGTAAGTCGTGAGAAAATTGCGATTTCAACCAAGGAAACAGGACGTGTCAGCAGGGGTGAGGAGTCGCCAGTCAATGGCGTCATATCCGCGTTACCCTCAGTTTCCGCTCGTACTGCCATAGTAACCATGGCGACAGACGTGGACAACTGGGTTATGCTTAGCAGGACGCTCATGCTGTTGTTGTTTTGTTCAAACATTATGGACCATGGCAAGAAGACTTTGAGACAAAAAGAGGACTAAAACGAAGATCAACATCTTTCGAGATCCCGAGAGCTCCACGTCCGCGACTAACTTTAACTTAAAATGCCGTTTAGTGTGATAGTGTAACTGTTAGAGCAAGTGAAACAGCGCTGCTTTACCTCAAGTTTAATTCGTCTAATAAACTGACCTGTATACACTTGCGTGTATTTCGGTAGAATGAAATGTCCTTATTCCTTAATATCCACGGGACTTGCGTTGCGTGTGACGCTGGTATACGTCTGTCATTAGCAATCGCGCCCTGCTTCACACCACAGTCATGTTAAAAACATCAATTTATTCACTCATCCATAAAAGATCCATCAGCTTGACGACAACATCCATAATTCCACTTAATGCTTTGCATCATCGATATACGCCTTTGTTATTGTAAGAAGTTAGCGACCCCTGGTGGTGGAAAAAATCCTACATATTGTACCTTTAAGCCTTTTTTTTCTTTCTTTTTTTACACTTTCATCGCATTCTCTTGGGTGGGCTCCCTTTATGTGCCACATATTCTGTATACCCCATATTTGTGCCTAGTGATGTTTCATGTACTTTTTTTTCTTCCTTATAGTCAGCGTTTGAGATTGTTCAGGGATTTCAAGAATCCCCCAAGCAATTTGTTGTGGGATTGAAATGGTCTAATGAATAGACCCTGAGTCAATTAGACAGAAGCTGTTTTTCTTTGTTTTGCTTATTGGCCTTGGCACTTTGAATGTACATCTTGTAATGCAATATTATTAAGCAAAAATAACTAGGGACAAATAAAGAATAAACAAGCATGGGAGAAATCACTGACACCACAGTAATTGTCAGGGTTATGTTTGTTTTTGATCTGTTTCCCTGTTTTGTTCATGTCCGAGTTTCATATGTTCCTTTGTTCAGTTTTCCGCCTTTGTTATTTTCCATGGTTACCGTCATTATTAGTTCATTGGTTTCAGCTGTGTGTCATTTATTAGCTCATTTCAGTTTGTTATTTAAGCCTCACCCTTTCCTTCACTCTTTGTCCAATCTCTGTTATGTTGAGATGTGTTTGCACTGCCTGTTTGCTTGCTTTTTGAGTAAGAATTAAACTTAGTGTTTTCTGAGAACCTGAGTCTTCTGTCTTTAGCTTCCCTGCATGCATCATTACACTAATATTGTTTCTTCTCAGCAGGCCTATTATTTCCTCCTGCTTAGTTGTGATTAGTGTTAATCTAGTAGCTGGCTAGATCCAAAACTCTGCTTCTAGATGTGTAGATCAACTGTTCAGTGGTTTTCAGTGTATTGTGTTTGTTAATCAAACATTTGAACTAGTCTAATTACACATTCATAAAGGGTTAGTTCACCCAAAAATGAAAATTATGTCATTAATGACTCACCCTCATGTCGTTCCAAGCCCGTAAGACCTCTGTTCATCTTCGGAACACAGTTTAAGATATTTTAGATTTAGTCCGAGAGTTTTCTGTCCCTCCATTGAAAATGTATACACGGTATACTGTCCTTGTCCAGAAAGGAAATAGAGACATCATCAAAGTAGTCCATGTGACATCAGTGGGTTAGTTAGAATTTTTGAAGCATCGAAAATGTGGTCCAATTTTGGTCCAAAAATAACAAAAACTACGACTTTATTCAGCATTGTATTGTCTTCCGGTTCTGTTGTCAATCCGCGTTCACGAGTCCGCAGTGACACTGATGACGTAAGACGCTGCTTAATAAATTGTATGAGATTACATACCCGAAAGTCTTACGGGTAAGGAAACGACATGAGGTTGAGTAATTAATGACAGAATTAGAATTTTTGGGTGAACTAACCCTGAAACCAAATCATACCCAATGCATTAACTTATGCAAATAATTAATTTATTAATTATTGTCAAGTGTTACATGTGATAAATAGCACATCACGGAAATAAACTGCACGAGAACACATTTTTAGATGACAAGGGTGTTTTTTTTGTTTTTTGCTCAGGTGGCTTAAGTGTTAGTGAAATGTGATTGAAATAGGGAAACAAACTCCCCCATCAGCTCTGAAGGCCATGGGGAATAAGCTACTTGAATAAAAAGTTACAGAAACACCTGTCCACACGGGACTTCTAAGGTAATTGCATTCAAGATATCCCCAGTGCTCGTGATTCAGGTCAGTAAGGAATATGCTTTGATAACTTCAAAAATGTATTTGACAACTTAATTTTGACTACTTGGTGCACAAAATTAATTGCATGCAATGGATAGTTTTTGAACGATAAAATAAATATGTAGTAATAGTGAATATTGAATAGAATACTGTGATTATTCTACAACCTAAACTTGAAGTATCTAAACTGATTTACTGCGATTGCGTAATGCAGTTTAATCAAATTATTTCTACACCATGCACACTCCCTACATTACCCTAACAAGAGACATGCAAAGACCTTACGCAAGTTCACAGCCTTCAAAGCACTTGACATTGCAGACCTTATGTTTTTCATATATCTCAGCAGATGAATTAATGATGTTTCTGCACTGCTGATTTCACTTCTCTTCTAAAGCAGCAGAGTTGGGGAAATATGACAGTATAGATAAATGCTATGCTTTCAAGAGTCTGAACACTTACAAAAACACAATGGTTGGATATGTACACTTCTTGATGGTTTCTGTATTTCAAACATGGAAAGCAGCTCGTGTACATTAACTACAAAATGTGAAATGCAATTGTTTAACATTAAAAGGATTACTTCAAGATGAAACGTCATTCCAATTCTGTATGACTTTCTTTTTTTGTGGAACATAAAAAAGGATATTTTGAAGATGTTGCAAAACAGCATTGGACCCCACTGACTTTCATTGTATGACATTCATTTCATTGTTAACATTTATCAAAATATAATCTTTTGTATTCTCCAGAAGAAAGACGGACAAGGTAAGAGCTGTTCTCAAAGCAATGCGAGGATCTATTGATTGTTGTTTTTCCATTCAACACAACACAGGTCATATGCCGTTGCATTTGTACATTAGGGTCTTCCTAGATCTGTGGGTAAGCAGGCAGATGAAGCTCTACACGAGCAGTGTCACTGACGCTAATCACCAGTCACTTAAATAGAGCTTCTGAGGTGAGAATATCACCTTCACACAAGTGCTGAGCTAATTAGAGGTTATAGGACAGATTCCTGCTGCTTCCAATCACACAAAATGCCATTACTGCAAAGAAAACCGCGTGCCTCCAAATGGCCCAGGAAGTCTGGAAACAAGTTACGGCTGAGGTTTATTAAAGGCAATAAAAAGATGAGTGACAAGTGCCTGTATTCTTCCGTCACCAGAATAGAACTACAATTCAATAAGGCGCTGCCGTTTGGTGCAAACTAATGAATGATACTCACAATGAGCGACAATAACCCACTTGGAAATTGGTCTGGGAAACAATGAGCCAAAATGAGAGAATAATACAGGGATGAAAAATAAACAAATAATAGCAGTAGCTGCTCTATTGGTGGGGGATATTGGAAATGTCAATGTGTGTGTGGAAGAGAGAAAAATAATTCTCTGTTTCTCTCTGGGGAGGGGACTTTCCAGATTCTCTGTGTGTGTTAGAAAGAGAGAGAGAAAGAGAGAGAGAGAGAGAGAGAGAGAGAGAGAGAGAGAGAGAGAGAGAGAGAGAGAGAGAGAGAGAGAGAGAGAGAGAGAGAGAGAGAGAGAGAGAGAGAGAGAGAGAGAGAGAGAGAGAGAGAGAGAGAACGGGTGATGATTACCATCAGGTACTAGGTCTGCGACTCTGACTGATACCACCACAAGCAAGGGAAATATTGCCAGTTCCTCACTCAAAGATAAGCCTAAAAATTCTGAAGATTTGCACACCATTTTCTTTATATTATAGAGTTTGTCAAACTTTGCCAGAGGGGAGTTATATATAAAGATATGAGTTTCTTTAGGTAAATACAACTCCAACCATTGGTGTTTGTGGAGTCTTGATTGCTCCATGCCATCTTTCGTTGGACAGAGTTAAAATACAATATATACATATTTACTTACTCTTACACATAATGGTCTTCATATGTTCATTATAATGAATGCCATTGTTTGGATCTCAATAACATACCCAGTAGTTTATAACTACAGCTGCAGGAACATCATAATTTAAGGAATTTTCACTTTCAAAAAAAGAATATATATATATGTAAAAATGAAAAAAAATTAAGTCATATAATGGAAACTTTGTCTACAACAACCTACTCGGGACTAAATTTGGTCAATTCAAATCAAGTCACTTCTTCGCATATAATCTGCTTTTTAAAAAAATTGATAGATGATAGAGACAGATGTAGATAATGGCTGTGCTTGATTCATTTTAGTTTTATCGTGCATTTTGCAAGCTCCAGTTTCATTATATCCAAAACGTATGAAAGGAAAAATCTGCAATTCACTACCTGTAATCCATATTCATAATACCTTTGCTGGATTTTGAATAATGCATGTTGACATTTATTGGCCTTCATTTAGACAGCAGAATATTTAATGCAATAGTAAATTTTGCTTTGCGCACAACCAATTCATTCTGAAAATGAGGGTCATAGTTTTACAGGCAAAAAGACATTGCAGACCATTTGCAGTTGACACTCATTGCTGCTAATACAGAGTCACGGCGATGCTGAAAATGGATCAATATCCCCTGATCATTTTACACAGATTTGAATACACATGAATGTGCTATGAATGAATTTAAATCTCCTCACAACTCCTAAACCACGACTGCATCTTGTTATCATGCATTGCAAGAACAAAACATGGTGGGAGAAGGTAATTACAAGAACAAAGTATGCTGGGAGACGTCATAGTGGCATCTGAGAGAAAGCTCTCAACCCCATGGGATGCAAAATGGGCAATATCTTCAAACCGACAGATGCAAAACTCAATCAGCACCATGTGAGAAATTGATCATCAATGGGAGAATTAGTTCCTAACCGACATATATATTTGATATGTTTTTTTTCCCACTTACTTCACAGAAATGAATTACCTAGGAAAACCTAAACACAAGTATAGTATAGTAAACCAGGTTTCGAGATGCACTACAGTTCAGTAAAGGATTGAGGCACAGAGTTTACAGTAGAACATTAAAAGAGGTTTCATGGGACACATAAATACAACCCAAATAAAAGAGCACTGACTGGTGTTTTATTTGTTTAATGTGGCTACAGCAGTGTTTTTACACCCTAAACTGGTAATGATTCAGCAGCAGATTAACACCCTACGTCTCTCCTTCTTAATTAGCTCACTAAATGATTTCAAGCTTAATTGAATGTCAGATTATTATTGCATGACAGCAGCTGTTTGAGGACAGGAAGACGAACAGCCGATGTGATTTGGAGTGATGGTTCTATCTCAGCCCTCTAGGATTAGTCAGGTACGTGCGGAGAGGAGTGTTTTCACTGCTGTTTGATATTGAATAGCTATGAATGCATGGTCATACTGTGGACCTGCGCCGGCAGCTAATTGAAAAATATATCTCTGTTCTTTATCTTTTTACAGCCAGTCATCCAAAAGACGGTTTTATTTTCAATATTCTCAGCTGGGTTGCAGCCAAAGGCACCCTTTACTCGGAGAAAGAGAGCCACTGTGATTCAAGCCCACATCATTGACTTTTTTGGATACGTTTTTTTTTTAATATATATATATATATATATATATGAATGCTGTCAATTCCATACATCTCAGCAGGTGTTGGCTAATAGATGGCTCATTTCTATGAGTGGGTGGCATGGTAAAAAATATATATATATTTTTATTACTTTTTGATGGTATGAATAATTTTATATCATGGTAAAGGTACAGGTATATAGAAGTGCAAAAGGGATGCCCAGAGGGGATATTTGTTTTTAATTTGAATGTTTCATAATTATAACATGACACTGAGTTGTTAGTAAAGAAATGCTTAGTGACATTGTGTGATGACATAAGGAACCGATGAATTGTTGTTGTTTTTTAAACAAACTGTCTGAAAGAACCGGATCACGAAAATGAATCGGACTTTACATCACTTGGTGGAAGGAGTCAGTAACAATAATCAGTTATTAATATTTTGTTGGTTGTCTCTGGTTTCAATTCATTATCAGAAATAAAACAATTGACTTCAAGCACAACTATGCAATATGCTTCAAATATATTATTTCAATAAAGGGGCAAAGATATCAATTTTCCTAGGCCGGGCATCACTTTTGGCCACTACTGTATATCATTATGTACCGGTAGTTACTTTTTTGCTGGATAATAGGGAACCGCAACATATCGGTTATCAGCTAAGAAGAGTTTTTGCTATTAAATATTGTGTGCTCTTTTCCCCTATTTTTAAATTAAGATTAACTTTGCCAACTAATGCTCACATAAATTAATCTTTAAAAACACTAATAAATTATTAACACTGCTAAATGTAATCTTTAGCAAATCTCAAAAAGAGATTAATGTTATGCGATACCTAAATTCACTTGTAGCATTTTGCACTGAATTTAGTTACTTTTTTTAGGCAAATTTTTTTATAAAATTGTATAAGCCATTTAGGTTTCGGCATGAAAATTAGCGGCTTATTTGCCAAAATTATAATATCAGTAAACAAAAAATTGGTTGATATATTAAATAACCATGTAGTAATGCATGTTTTAGGACAATCCAGTGAATTAAAATACAAATGAAATGTTACTATTATTATTGATAACAAATTAATGTATGACAAATGAAAGGTATGGTATCAGTCTAAAAAAGCTTCATACTACTTTATGTAACACTGCCAAACGGTAAAACTAATATTACAAAATTAATACTTCTGACTCTAAATCTATAAAATAGCCGATACACACACTCAATAACCATACATCATTTTAAGGCCAACTCACACCGCACCGACAGACGCAGACAGTCACCAGATTACAGAACGTCACTTCTCAGACATTCTAAATATGATTCAGCATGTTCAATCTGCTAAAACAAGCTCCAACAGACAGGCGTAACACACTGATTCGATGAAGCGTCTGTTGACGTGCGGTGTGAATTGGCCTTCAAGTGCAGTTGTGCTGCAAGATCCAGTGTTGCTTGGCAACCATAAACAACTAAACTGAACATTATACAGTATACTGTGTACCCCATCATACAGACCAGATCTTCTGCCCTCTAACATTTTTTGTTTTGTTGTAAAGTGGTTATATCATAGTCTCCAGATGCAAACAATCAGTTTTGGGTCTTCTACACTTACACCTGTGTGCATCTCTCTGTGGATACTCATCCTAGTTTTTAGCTTTCCCTTGATTCGATCTCAATCTCAGCCATGTTTACTAGCAGGGATGTTTGCCTGCAGCCCCAAAAAAAAAAAAAAAAAAAAAAACTACAGCAGGCAGTGGGGGCCTGACCTGATTTACTGTTAATGCATTTTAATACAGGCAAGTCCCCGGTCTCCTGCAGAGTCGTCTCTAGGAGATGGAAAAAAGGTTCTGCTGCTGTGTATTATCATTTCATCATTTATTCATGCTGGTCTATAAACAGAGGGAGAGAGGCAGGCTGAAGCGGTTTGGCAGATGAAATCTGAAAAAGACACCCATTAATGTGGGAGACATTAGGAGAGTCAGGTGATGTCAGACACTTTCCCTTGACATCTAATTGATGATAAGGATTTATTTCAAAGGGGGATTTAAACTGTTCTGTCTGAAATGAAACTGTCTTGAACACAGAGGGCCGCTCTAGGCCATGCTCTGGCAGAGCTAAAGAGCACTGCAGCCATATTTCTGCCCCAACATGAAAAAGTACCAACTATAGAATGACCTCTGGGATTCATACAGCACATTCCCAAAAAGCCTTGCTTTGATTTATAAACATCAACAAGTGGCAAGCATTTCAATTTTACAATGTAATTTTGAGCAGAGGCTTCAGATGTCATTCATGAAGCTCCAGATGATTTTAACAATGCTTTTGATGTGCAGATGAAACTTGAATAATAACAAACCGATCCACAAAAATATTACCATAACCATAAACTAAACTGATTTTGTGTGAAAACATTTTTTTATAGCAAATAGTTGTATAGAACCATGTTGTTGATGCATTACACATTTATTTATGACCTGTGGTCTGACAAATTAAGTTTTCAAAGTAAAAATATTCCAAATATATGTAGTCTCTTAATTAACAATAATGAAAATGACATGGTCATGACATGGAATTTTTCCTTGAGGTGTCATGATTCTGCCTTAGTATCCTTGATTTTCCTAGTCGTGAGGCAGGATCATGACAGAATCATGTTTTGTGTACAAGCGCATGGCCAATTGTTTGGACCATGTGCTTGTGTTGTCTCGTTACGTTACCCCGCCCCCTTGTTATCCTCGTCTCGTCATTATTGTCTAGTCAGTTTCACCTGTCCTTGTCATTAGTGTTCCCTTTATAATCCCCTTGTGTTTGCTGTCCTGTGTTGGTTCATTGTTTGACTTCGTCATGCGTTGTGTGAGTCTAGCCGTGAGTAACCGGTTGAGAGTCTTGTCATCTAGAAGTTCTGTTCCTGTCGTAGTTGTTAGTTAACTGTCTGAGTATTTGCCTCTCCCTGTCTTGTAGTGATGGGCAGATCGAGGCTTCCTGAAGCAATGAAACAGTTGAAGCAAACGTGCCATATTGTTTCGAGGCTTCGAATCAATCCGACACCCGTCTCCACGGTGACACCTAGTGGTCACTTGCAGGTGTTGATCTGAAACAACTTTGATTTTTAATACAACGAGCCAATAAAAAAACTGTTGTTTTTTTATTTATTTGTATTTTTATTGTATGTTTCTAATATATGAAGCTTGTAACCTGTAGTCTCTTCACATTGCATAATGTTATTTTGGTCATGAAAATGAATAAAAGAAATCAAGCCACAATGTCTCACTTTCTTATAGATTTTTATTCAAAAATATCAATCTCTCTGCTGTCAAAGGACTCAGCCTACTTCTTTTTTTACAGATAATTTCTCCAGCCTTTGAAAAAATCCTCTCACAAGGGACACTTGTTGTTGGCATGCAAAGATATTTTTTTAGCAAGGACATACAAATGAGGAAAGATTACTGCTCTCTCTTTCCAGTAAGTTAGGGGATCATGAGTTCTGGGCAAAAACGCATCGTTGAGGTATTTTTTCACTTCCACTGTGGCATTAGCTGTAGCATTGTGTATCATCTGGGTTTCACGGATGTGATTATCAAAATGTTCCCATAAACTGTCCTGTGTTTCTACTGGTGTTGATGATGATGGGCCTGATGTTGACATTTGTGGCTCTGAATGAAAATGAAAATCTATTATATGCATCTATCTATTAATCTATGTATATATCTAATAATATATCTATCTATGCATCTATTAATGTGTCACTATATGTACTCTGTCTCTCAGTCAATGTGTAAATTTAAATGGAAGCCTAAATATAACTAAACAAATCGCACTATAAATGTCACTATATCACCAAAAATCCGCTACCTCAAAACCAAACTCCTTTCACAAAAACCCACGATGTGAAAATGCGTTGACTTCACTTTTATACTGTGTGTGATAGTGTGATCTTTCCCGACCGACCTGTCAATCAAACCCTGACTCGGCGGAGCACTCCACCTGATGAAACACTCAGAAGCTTCATTTAGCCGTAGTCACGTGACGTGGGTGTTTTGAATCACGCTTCGGATCAGTGTTTCGAATCATCTGCGCTTCGGGATCTCGCAAAGCTTCGGAACAACTGTTTCGCGTCAGCCATCCCTATTGTCTTGTTTTGCCCCATCGTGGGCTTTTGTTTTCTGTTTTTGTCCTTTAATAAATCCTGTGAAATTCTTTTGCTGTCTGCGCTTGGGTTCATCCGCCATCCACATAACAGAATGAACCGACCAAAGAAGAACCCAGCAGACTGTATGTCTTTCCCCGCTAGACCACAACCGACTGACCAAGAACTATGGTGGCAGTCGGCCATCGCTGATAGTAGAGCTGGAAGACTTCCATTCCCTCCCCAGGGTGAGTTGTCCCTGAAGAGGTATGCACAAGTCGTAGAAGAGAAGAGATTCTTCCTGCCTGAGGTCCTGGTTTCTCGCTACTTCATTGCCGGTCTCAACTCTCCACCTCCTCTGTCTGAACGGGAGTTGCTTACTCTGCGCCCATTTCGAGCAGTGGTGGATTGCTTGTCTCAGAGAGAGTCAATGGGTTCCTCAAGGTTTTCGTCTGCCTGTCATCCCGGAGGGTCGTATGATTGGCGTCGTGACGCTGGGAGACCAGAGTCACCTTGTTTCGACTCCAGAGGCATCTTCCACACCCGCTGACCTCCGTGGTAAACGAGGGAGACGGGTTTCTTGGGATTCCCCCTCGGAGTCATCGTCATCTGAGCTCACCCAACCAGAGGTGGTCTTCTCGGTTCCTGTTTCGTCCCCCATTGAGCCCGGCCAGCCAGTCGCGAGCCCCGCTGTGACCATTGCCCCGCGGCCAAGGAGAAGGAAGGGAGCTTCCTGTTTCCCATCGCCATCTCCTGACTCTGCGAGCGCGGTTCCTGAGGTTGCAACAGTAAGCGCTGTCCCAGAGTCTGCAGCTGAAGGCACTGTTCCTGAATCTGCAGCCGCTCCAGCAAGCGCCGTCCCAGAGCCCGCTCCAGCAAGCGCCGTCCCAGAGCCCGCTGCTGCAACTGAGAGCTCGAAATCCAGGTCTGCTGCAGAGAGCGCTGCGGCCGATCAAGCTGCTGAAGCAGTCCTGCAAGCGGTGTCTGCTCGTAAGAGGTTGCCTATCATTGTTGCTGCCGAGACTCTAGCAGACTACCTTGCCAAGCTTGTCAAGATCCTCGATGTGCCCGTCATGTCTTGTCCCGAGCCCACTGTGTCTGTGAGCTCTATTCCCAAGCCTACCCCTGTGAGCGCCGCACCCGATCCTGTCCCTGTGAGCGCTGCACCCGATCCTGTCCCTGTGAGCGTTGCACCCAAGCCTGCCATGGAGAGCGCTGCACCCAGTCCTGCCCCTTCGCCTGCTATGTCCCCCGTCAGGAGTCCCGTTTCCTCATCCTCTGTGTCCTCCGTGTCTGAATCTGTTCCCGTTGCCACTAGTCCCCAGACTGTTTCCCCGTTTGTTCCTGTCACCACTTGTCCCCGGACTGTTTCCCCGTTTGTCCCCATCGCCACTAAGCCCCGGACTGTTTCCCCCAAGACCTCTCCTCGTGTGTCTCCGTCTAAACCTGCCCAGAGTCCTCGTCTTCAGCCCTCATCCCGTGGACCCAAGACCCCCAGTCCTCCCATCCACCCTGGACCTCCCCCCCATGAACTCTGTGTTTCCTCCACCTCCTTTGCCTTGTATGTTGTATTTGTTTCACCCCAGCCCTGTTATTGTTTTTTCATGTTTGCCATTATTAATTTTTTCCATGTTTTGTTGGTTCGTGTCTTTGTCACAGTCTGTCATGTCCCGTGTTTAATGTCCCCTTGAGGAGCGTCTGGTAGCCGCTCCTTAAGGTCCTTGTCCTTGTCATTAGTGTTCCCTTTATAATCCCCTTGTGTTTGCTGTCCTGTGTCGGTTCATTGTTTGACTTCGTCATACGTTGTGAGTCTTGCCGTGAGTAACCTGTTAAGAGTCTTGTCATCTAGAAGTTCTGTTCCTGTCGTAGTTGTTAGTTAACTGTCTGAGTATTTGCCTCTCCCTGTCTTGTTTTGCCCCATCGTGGGCTTTTGTTTTCTGTTTTTGTCCTTAAATAAATCCTGTGAAAGTCTTTTGCTGTCTGCGCTTGGGTTCCTCCGCCATCCACATAACATGAGGTTTTTTGCAATATATATATAGCCTATAAATGATTATTATTAACCTTCATTCTGACCCATCTGTCTGAAATGATCAGTTTTTAAGGCTTGTCAGTAAATGGCCACTGTTATGATTGGTTAGCGTCATTGTATTAGAAACAATACCAACGAGCACTTGCTATTGTTCGCGTTATGAAATCATATAACTATATATTATGGAATATAACTAAACAGTCTTTAACTATTAGTGTTTACATATCATTGCTGGCAGTATAAACCAAATTCACTTGTAAATCATGTCTATGAAGTAAAGAAATACAGAGTAGAGCCTCCGAGACCCAGCGGTCCAGGACATTTGTTGGGCATGTAAGTATTTGAGGAGGAGATATGACTGCCAAGGTTTAATCAAACAAATTGGATATCACTGAAAAGCCCAGTATGGAGTCTTTATTAGAACATGGTTTCAGGCCAGAAGCTATTCCTTCCCATGAATTCAGATCTTGAGTCCCTTATAGGGGACAAAAAATGAATTACAGGGTCTCAGGAGGCAGAGACCACAGGAAGCCTTCTGTCACAGTGAATTAACAAAGTGATCAACAGTTCTAGCTAGCGGGATGAGTGCGATAATGGATCAGTCTACAAAGTGACAACAACACGAAATGATTCAGGGTAGAAGCAATTCTGTGGATTCCCAGAAAACAGCATTTTCTTGATGGAAAATGATTCATCCGTTGAACAGAAGCATAGGCTTAATTCACAACATATCTTAAAATTCTCCATGAAGAGAAAATACCTGCTATTCACAATGGATGCATTTAAAGTATAATAAGCTTTTCAAACAGAATTTACATAAAATGTTTAGTGGAATTTGGCTTTAGCAAAAATAAAAAGCATATACTTGCAACACAAAGGTCACAATACATTTCACAAATACAGACAGATCTAAAATTTAAAGGTGTCCTCTTACGCTTTTTCACTTTTTAAACTTTAATCAGTGTGTAATGTTGCGGTTTGAGCATAAAAAAAGATCTGCAAGGTTACAAAGCTCAAAGTCCACTCCAAAGGAAGAGATTTTATTTAACAGAATCCACTTTCCATGCAAGAACTACAACAAACGGCTCGTTTGGACTACAACGTGATTTTTCCGGGCTTTATGAAGTCATAATGTTCCTCATTTAAATAATCCCTGCCCATGGAATACGTAGAAAAAAGAAGACGAGGCCTGAATGAGCTGCTTTTCGCCACAACTCATTTGTTTGACCTTCCTGAGCCTGACGAACTTAGAATGGGTCAAATTTATTTGAAACTGTTCCTATAAACATTATAATCCTGATGTTTATCTGTGCGCTGCACATTTGACAGAGAACAGCTTCCAGAACCACGATGCAGGCTACACACAAAAGCTTCTCCTGAAATGGAGCAGTTTCCACTTTGTATGTCTTACTATTTGTAGTTGTGTTTTCTATTAACAGTTCTAATTATAAGTTTTATGCAGGGTATCTCCCGGAAATTGTTTTTTGCAGGGTGGGATGCGTTATTTGTCAATGATGCTCAGGATCTGTTGCGAACCAAATCCTCCGCCGTCATCTTGTCAGTCATCTCTCCTTACTCTAGAGCAGATGCATTGTCCAACTAAACTAAATGGGGTTTTTTTTCCATAAAAAAAAAAAAGCAAAACGAGAGTGGGGGCGGTGGCAAAAGTAATGTAATCGGTGTACGACCGAACACATGTAACACGTGTAACACCGACTACCGCAGCAAGCCTAGAAAGGATTTCTGAATGATCTTGTGACACTGATTTAGTGCTTAAGAAACATTTCTTATTATTATCCATGTTAAAAAACGGTTGTGCTGCTTAACTCTTTCCCGCCAGAACTGACAGAATGTTCTGGCTTTCTGTGTTTTCACTGTTATACGGTAGGGGGCTCTATTACGCATCTTCTGAAAAAGTACTGAATCTCCAGATCTCAAAACACGTGCGAGGAAGATGCAAAAACAAGCGATATCATATGTAACGTATAGCCTACATATGTAAAATAACAAGATCATCGACATTAAACAGCATATAAATCAAAACTGCCTAATGTTACTGAATAAAATATTGACCCAGGATGAGCCATTGGATTGTGCAAGCTTTGGGGGTGTTGATGAACTTGATCTTCTCCATATATGTTTTGATCATCTTTCTGAATCCGATCAGTCTTTTTTTATGAAACTTTATGAATGCTTGAAGCTTTTTTGTTTAGTAGTCTGTTCTTTCTTTTGATACATTGCATGTTCAGATACTCATAAAACAAAATATTCTGGGGGCCATAAAATTGTGAAATTTTCTTCTTTCTTTTTTTTTTAAACGCTGGTGGGGAAAGAGTTAATATTTTTGTGGAAACCGTGATTGTTTTCTTTTTCACTATTCTTTGAAGAACAGAAAGTTCAAAAGAGAGACCATTTTTCAAAATGAAGATCTTTTTAACGTAACCCCATGGCTTTACTGTTATTTAATAATTAGTAATTTAAAGTAATTATTTTTTTTTTATAAAAATATTACTGGCCACAAAACCTATGAACATTAATGCAGGCCTATACAAATCTACAAAAATAAAATATCACCCATTTGTAACTCTTAGAATTTACAAACTTGCTAAATGATGCTTTTGAAAACCTCTTTAATAAATGCTAACATTCTCACAGCTACACAGCCTAAACACACCTCCACTGAATCAAACCTAAAATCAAACAGCCTTCACCTGACAGAGCTCTACGCGAAGCAAAGAGAACACTGCCCTCTGCTGTTTCAAACCAGTATCTGTCGGGTGTTCACCAAACAATCTGAATACGGTATGTTGTAACCCCAACGCTTTCATTATTTGATAAGGCATCTGAGGAGTCCGGACTCATCGCCTCACTTCAAAGACTACAAGAAGACACACTAGGCGAACTTATCTCATGCATTTGACACACATTACTGCTTTTGTTCAAATAAACAAGCAAGAAGTGTGTTAATGCCAAGCCCTGAGGTCAAAGTGGTGCATCAGTCATGCAATACCGTAGCCTAAAGGAGATGCAGACTTTGCCTAAAGGAGATGCATTCTTCCTGTTCTGACAGCTGAGTTTTGCTCAGTCAAATCCTGCACTGTCAAAAAAATGCTGGGAGAATATAAGCAGCCAGAGAGAAAAGTATTGGAAGAATATAAGCTCCTCAATAAGATAAAGACAGAGTCCCAGAGCCAGAAGGACGGAGATGCGGTGAATATTAAGCAACGTTGAGGCTTTATGTAATGTAAGACTGTGCCAAAGCTCTCCCTCAGACGTTGTCGTCGCGGTTCCACCTACAGTCTCTCTCATCATCGTCACCCTATTTGCTCAATTGGTATAGGGAGAATTTTTCCAATAAGCATGCCACTCTCACCAGCTGGACTGCCTCACGTTGCAGGTTGCCAGGGGAACAAAGATTCAGCAGTCTTGTTTCTATGGAGAGCAAACACAAACCTCAAGGTTACCAACATTAAGGAGTCTTATTCATGTGGAGAGGCTCAGAATATCTGACAGTTCAACTGAGCCTTCTATCTCGAGCCTGTCTGCTGTCTTTTTCATCCCTGTACAATCCATTCCCAGAATGACAAGAGAGGTGAACAACAGTGATGGCTGAGTTCCCATTGCTCCTCTGTAATGACAAGGCACAACAAATCCCACAACTGAAAAAAAGTAGACCTGCTCCCATGAAACTATCTGCTCGGGTACAAAGCTAAAGGACGGCTTCTGAAAATATCTGTATTCACTGGATTTCTCCGCTTTACGCTTGTATTTTCCAATGAAAATGTTTTCCGTCGTACCCAGCTGGAAAAGCGATTTCACAGGCGCAAAGTCTTCAACAGGGTGTTTGATGCTCCACGTCTGCTAACAGGCACTCTGAGCTATTCGGAGAACACGTCATGGCATCTAATGAAGACAAAAGTAGAGGTTTGGGGAAGGAAGGTGCGTGGAAGGTTAATGTTATATTAATGGAGACCTCCTCTGTCCTTGACAAATCATGTGGCCCTGGTGACCCTTTCCCAGACTTTAACTTCCTGACAAAAAGGCTTATGCTTGCTTTAGGCCATTTATTTTACTCTCACGTAGTGCATTTTTACGAAGAGGTGGTGTCTGCGTGTCAGTTGCTTTGTGAATCACACTGTATAATTCTCATATTTAGTTATTCAGCAGGGACTTGATGTTCGTGTTTGGGATTCACAACAACACTAACTCTGTGTGTGTAGCGAGATTCCAAAACAGCCCAATTTTCAGGATGTTCTGCTGTCAAACCAAGTCCCAAGACAGATGGGAACCTGAGATATTTACTCCTACCTACCTCAGCAGGTTCAAACAAAGTTGAGAATTAGGTTTCTATAATTAGTTGACTCTTGGAAAGTCGTGTTTCCAAACTGTAAAAAAATATTATTATTTTTTTAATAGAGATAACATGAAAAGAGTTTAAAGGGGTAGTTCACTCAAAAATAACATTCTGTCAGTTACTCACCATGTCGTTCCAGAACCGTATGACCTTGTTCCGTGATCCGAAATATTTCGAAGAATCTTTTTTTTTTTCAGGATTCTTTTATGAATGAACAGTTCAAAAGAACACCATTTGTTTTAATTAGAAATCTTTAATAACATTATAATTGTCTTTCCTGTCACTTTTGATCAATGTAATGCATCCTTTGTCTCATAAAAGTAATAACTAGTTTAAAAGTAAACCCCAAACTGAAGTCATAAAATACATTTGTTTGATGAAAGGGAATATTTTAATCAAAATCCCTGATAATCTCCCCTCAGTGAGCGGTTAACTTTCAAAAGGATCACCGAGTCTGGCAGTTCAGTGAACCAGTTCGAGTTCTCAAATTAATATTTAAATTTCTGCCTTTTACTCATATTAAGCTATTGGAAATGTGTGATATTCAAGTCTTCTGAAGTCATACAAGATGCATCACTTTTATCAACCTAATCTTCAGAGGTGGCAATTTCGAGTCAATTCATAAAATGCGAATCATATAAAAAAACATGATTATTAGGGGGAAAAGTAAGCATGAAGGTCCACCCCTAAGCAGATTGTACAAAAACCTATGAATGAGATTCATACGAATTATACGCCACAATGACATATGATTGTGTTGCACTTGCTTGTATGGTGCTAAAACGTTTTACAGAAAAGAGCTGCATGAAGAATCTTCAAAAATTCTTCTGTGTTCCACAGAAAAATAACAGAATATGGCATTGAAACTCAGAAAATAACTACAAAATGTTCATTTTGGGCCAAACAATTTAAGACTAGCAGCAATAAAGTAGAAAGGTAAGATTTATTATATTACAGTCCTGTCAAAATGAATAAAAATACTTAAAATTTAAATAAACCATTTTGTCTATCATTTAATTTACTACTTGGACAAGTAGCATAACCACTTAGCTTTATGTAAATCTGACTCTGCATCACACATATACTTGACGATCATTATGCAAAATGACATTTACTCTCAAATCACATCCTTAACCTCCACGCTCGCTTCTCTCCATCTCACACGCACAATCCAATTTCAGTAGTTCCTAACTGTGTGATGAAGATCCCAGGTCATTTAGCTTCATTGATAACTTGCAACTGGCATGACAACTTTGTCACAAAGTGAAGTAAAATATCAGAGTGTCGCTGCATGTGTTCGAGCTTTCTGACAGTGCCGCATCAGTCACCCTCATCTCAGCTGTGTTCCTCAAAAATATAATCTTGTTTTCCTCGCATCAGTCTGGACGTAAAGTAGGCCGTTGTGATAGAAATTATATGCAACAGTTTATTGAGCATTTTCTTTTAACAGTTTTAAATTTCAGTTACAGTGCGGATGAAGAACAATTCATAGCGCTCTCCAGTGCTGTAATCTAACAGACACCCGGGAGAAAGGATTATGATTTAGAAAACGCTATAACGCGACGCGCTGTGTGAATGCTGAATGGAGAATGACTGAGGAGAGATGAGTTTCTATTAACTTTAACTAACGACTTAAATATTCATTTTTACCTCACATTATGCTATTGAATGACTTTAGAAGTCTTGGAATATAGTGCGAACACCTTATGGTGCTTTATAATGTTTTTTATGCCTTTAGCTTAACAATAACAATAGTATGCACATTAATATCGGACCTCACTGAGAAGCTGCAGCCGTGGCGGGATTATTTTAGGTGTGGCGGCCGGCCACGGCAGAATGAATGTAGAAGCATCATATTTAGAAGCATCAGAAGCTTCATAGAAGCATCCATATTTGCTTCCTTTGATTTGCCGCTCACGTTCAAAAACCGACTGCGTGCATGACGTCCGGACGTCCCGTATAGGCTATAGTTACAAAAATGGAGGCTATAGTTACAAAAACAACCAGCTGATTTTATTTATTTATTAAATCGATTCTTGGACATTTCAGATCGATTCTGAATCGTTGCAAATGAGAATCTAGATTCATCAGTGAATCGATTTTTTGGCACACCCCTGGAAATTAAGCTGTTGGCATGACTGCTCACCTTCCTTATACAACTCTCTGACTTTTGGGAATACAAAGCAAATACAGACAGACAGAGCACAGATGGATTGTCTAAACCCCACAGCGAAACTGTCAGTGCATGATACTAGAATAAGCATCATCGTTTAAAAAGTGCAATCACAGTTGGTAATACATTTTGTAGAAGTCAGCCTCATTAGCATTTATCCCTACTGAAAAGTCACAACAAATTAGACAAATACACAAAGAATATTCTGTATTGGTAATTTAAAGTTTAAATAAATAAACCATTTGCCTTTGTACTCTACCTGTCCTGTATATTAAAATAAAATATAATAATATATGAGCAATAGACACGAGTTGCAGTGCGATATGGTTGTATATCAGCACGGCTGTGATTCAGGCCTAGGTAATCACAGCATGCTGATATACAGTACCACAGCATGCTGATATACAGTACAGCCATATTGCATGGCTACCCATGTGATACTGCATTTATACAACAGTTCGACAGCAAATAAATAAGAAATACAACGGTGTATCTTTAAAAACCCTCTTTTGTGCAGAACTACTTCCTTCCACCACGGATTCAAATCTCAAGTTGACAGTTTAACACTTGAGCCCAAGCCTACGCTACTAATTCTAAAACGTCACTTAGAGCTACATTAACGTTAGTAACGTTAGTAACGAAGGAACGCTGAGTCGCTTCATTGAAGATTATTGTATTATGTAGAGTATTATGAGAGAGAGATCGACTAAGTGAGTGCATTACCTGCATCTAGCTGATATTCTTCAGGTGAATCTCATACTCAAAATCACAAAATCAGTTTGAATGTCCGCTGAGGAAAGCGATATCTTTGTCCTTTAAACTAGTAAGGGGATTTTCCATGACAGTGCTAGTCAATGTGTCTTATTGTTTACATCCTTAAGTCCCTTTCAATATAAAAGTCTTTGCTCCTGACTCACTCATAAAGATAGTCTTTGCTGCCATCTAATGTTGTAATAATGTAACCGTCACTGAACTCGAAATCACAATTGCTAACCCACGCACCCTTTCTCAATACCAAATAAGGCATGTTATTTATATAAAATAATTATTGAAAAATAATATTTAAATAAGCAATTTTAGCCATTATAAAAGTGTAAGAAGTTTGTACAATAGGAAATAAACAAGCAAACAGGGGCCTCATGTACAAAGACTTGCGTTGAATTCATACTAAAACATTGCGTACGGACAAAGCTGTAAATGTGCGTACGCACAAAAAAAAGCAGATGTATGAATCTCTGCGTACGAAGGATGCCACGCATATTCTCTTTGTACATCCCAATTAACGTAAAATTGAGCGCACATGCACGAGCACAACGCCACACCCAGTCTCCTCCCCCAATTAAATTCATTTAAATATGGTAATTAGTCCAATTTGGCAAAAGAAACCTGCAAGAACATGGCTAAAGCAAGCAAGAAACGAAATTTCACTGAAAATGTCTTCTATGTAAATATATAGTAAAGTGTAATTTATTCCTGTGATCAAAGCTGAATTTTCAGCATCATTTCTCCAGTCTTCAGTGTCACATGATCCTTCAGAAATCATTCTAATTTGATGATTTGATGATCAAGAAACATTTTTGAGTATTATCAGTGTTGAAAACAGGTGTGCTTCTGCTTCATATTTTCGTGGAAACCGTGATATAGTATTTTCAGGATTCTTTAATGAATAAAAACTTAAATCAAACAGATATAGAAACCTTATAATCTTTTGTAACATTATAAATGCATTTACTCTCACTTTTAAACAAATTCAATGTGTCCTTGCTGAATAAAAATTGTACTTTCTTTTTTTATCTTTACTGACCGAATTAATGAAGTTTATTTTTTATTCCTAGTTAAGCCAACGCTGCCATTGCTAGACGGGTTGTATCAATTTGGACATGCTTTATATAGCCTATGTTCTTACTTAATTGCATAATATTTTAATAAAACTCGTGTGACAATATGTCAAATAATTTATCAATTACAAATTATAAGCAATATCTGACAGCTGGTGGTGCAATAGAACAATTCGTAGTGTAATGTTTGCCACTTCACTTTATTGCCTCTATGAGTCGCCAACGGACAAAAATCACGACAAATATACGTACGCCAGACATGAAGTTTACTTGGAGGAACGCACATTCTTAAGTTAATTTCACTGTTAGTACATCTGGCCGTGAACGTGAAAGCTGACGTACGCCGTGTTTTTGTGCGTACGCAGTGTTGATACATGAGGCCCCAGGTCAGTCAAAAGTAGCTACAACAGCCGTGCTAGTACAGGATTTCAGTTAAAGGGTAACTAAACCCTAAAACAACTTTTTTTTAGTTAATGATCTGTAAGACTGGGTCTTTATTAATGCGAGTACATTTTTTGACATTTGGGTATAAAGTGTTTTAATTCTACAATATATGGTTTTAATGAGCACAGTTTATAAATTGTATTCTACAATACTTAATGAGAGGCTCATGTTGTACATAAAGAAAGAAGAGCTTCTTGTGGAAGAACAAAATGGCTTCCGTAAGTCAAGATCCTGTCTTGATCACATTTTTGTATTGTCTACAATTATAACTAAAAGAATAAGTGAAAATAAGCCTACATATTCATACTTTATTGATTTTCAGAAAGCTTTTGATATGATCAATAGGGATCTTTTAGCATATAAACTTATTGAGTATGAGGTAAATGGAAATTTTTATTATTTAATTTTATTTATTATTTTTATCTGAAGTCTGTTTATCACAAGCCCATAGCATGTGTTAGATTAAATGAAGTCCACACAAACTGGTTCCCAACATCATCAGGGGTAAAACAGGGTGATGCTTTGCCCCCCACTTTATTTTCAATTTATATAAATGATTAAGGAAATTAAATCATTGAATTGTGGGATAACCTGTGGAAATGAAATGATAAGTATTCTACTGTATGCGGATGACATAGTTTTACTGTCACCCTCTGAAGATAATATGCAGCGGATGCTCTCCTATATTGATGATTGGTGTAGTAAGTGGAGACTGTTTATCAATAGAAAGAAAACAGAAATAATTCACTTTAGAAAACCTTTAACTACTCGCAACATCTATGAGTTTAAAATTGGGTCACACAAGCTGAACTTTGCAGACTCATCTAAATATCTAGGTTTCTATATTGATGAACAACATATGAATTTCAGAAAAGGTGTTAAGGTTCTTGCTGATTCAGCATGTAGAGCTTTGGGAGGAATCTAAGCCAAAATTGCGCATTTTTGTGATGATAAAACCAGAATATGGCACAGAGAATTATGTTGTATATAACTTGTCAAAAAGGCAAAGATCTCTGTGTGCTCAAGTGAGATCTGGTGTTTTACCTTTGACTGTTGAAACAGGACGATATGTTAATTTAGAAGAGGAAAAAACGGATCTGTCCCATGTGTTTGAATGATAGAGAAAATGAGTTCCATTTTGTTTTCTACTGTCCATTTTATTGTGAACAGCGTGTTTTTTTGTTTTGTAAGATAAAATCAGAGATTAATTTGGTAAATATGGATGATGCTCAAAGATTGAAATGGCTGTTCGCATGTGAAACATAAATTAGCCAACTATCTTGAGAAAGCCTGGGAGAAGAGGAAAAAAGCTCTTTATCGAGGTGATTTGTAGATGAGGATTTGTTTGTATATGCTGTGTGTGTGTGTGTGTGTGTGTGTGTGTGTGTGTGTGTGTGTGTGTGTGTGTGTGTGTGTGTGTGTGTGTGTGTGTGTGTGTGTGTGTGTGTGTGTGTGTGTGTGTGTGTGTGTGTGTGTGTGTGTGTGTGTGTGTGTGTGTGTGTGTGTGTGTGTGTGTGTGTGTGTGTGTGTGTGTATCGTATCGTATCGTATCGTATATATTTGTATTCATGTATTTCTCCGAATGATTTGTATGCGACCGGAAGATGTTTGTAAAATAAGTTTGTGGGTGTCTTGTAATCCCATGTGGGATGGGCCAAATGTTTGGCATGACACAGAAATAAAACTTAACTTAACTTTAACTTAACTTAACTATGGTGTAAAAACGTCTGAGTTCTGCCCTCTCCAGGTTGAACGGTGGCTACTGCAGTTGAATTTTCCTATTGGATGTTGTGGTACCGCATGACGTAAGCGGGTACCAGCTCACCATGCCCTTCCCTACTGGGCTCTGCCCACTTTTCCAGCATTTTTCAAATATTGCCAGTATGTGGAGTCAGGCTCTGACCAGGGGTTGAGTTACCCTTTAAATATGAAGTTATTCTTTACCCTTGCCCAAATATCGATTTGCTCTGGGAAAAAAGTGGGCCTAATGAGACCAAAGATTGCCCACTTGATATACTTGATGAAAAAAACTCTTAAAACTACATTCCGTGACACAATAACAGTAGGATTTGTAAAATAATGGTGGTTTGCTCGTCCAACATGACACATTCTGTGAGAAATATTGCAAGCGGAGTGATACAAACGCAGAAACGGTTATAATGCTGATACTGGGGAAATATCGCATGGCAGGAAAAGGCTCTCAGCCAATCAGATTTGAGAACTGTTGTATATAATCTAATATAATAGAATAATATTTTAGGTAACTTTTGCAATAAACTTGTATACTTTGACTTGATTGATGCACAAATATCCACCTATTTCCTGAATGCAGAAGTTTCGCCCAATAGTGGAATTATCCTTTACATTTTTTTGGTCTCCGGTGTTTCTAGTCAAATTAGTGTATTTTCAGAGCTGATAATGTAATGTTATACCTATGAAAATGTTTTGGGGTTTTTTAAACACATGGCTCCATAGTGTCATCCCTTAACAGTGTCGCAATGACCACCTTTTGTCAGCGCCTCAACCATGACCCATCATGATTTCCATTACACGAGAGTAGATGTTAAACCTCATGCTGATTTGTACTCGGCTTTCACCAAGATAAGCACAAACTAAGACGTAGCTTTACAGTAACCTATGCTTCTCTCTCTCCATCTCTCCATCCATTTACGCTTCTTTCCATATGGTGATGTGAATCTCCTTCTGTCCGGCGTTAACGGCTGCAGTATACCAGTACACACAACGGCTGCAACTATACAGTGTGGTCTCCCCAGTGGACCAGCACGACAACCGTCTGGATTGAGCAGAGTAGGGGACATCTCTAGGGTCTTCAAGTGGGCACCTTCTGTCCTCAGTGTTTCGTCGACTAGCCCACGACACCTCAAGAGGGCTCGACAGTGACTCTGGCGTCCCAGAGTCACCCCCCTCAACTCAGCCCAGCTTACTGACCTTTACATCCCTCCTGCTGCTGAGGTTGCTCCTTCCTCGTAGTTCACATGTGACCTAACCGCAATCTCACAATCTCTCCGCAACCCAACCATACGCGCCAACCCGTTTGACTAAGGCTGTCGAGCCCCACTGTCTTCGTTAAAGTAGTTTCAGTGGCAACGGTTCCGTATGGCATACTACCTACCGCAAAACACAATATCTGCCCAAACACCAACCCTCATTCACGCAATATACACAGGAACGTAATAACTGTAATTACTATGCAGACCATACAAATAAACCAACAGACTCTTCGAGTTTTTCAAGAATTCTAGGAAACCGTAGCGTGGCGGCCTGTACACAGCCAGCCAGAATATTTCCGTCTCAACCACAGCCAGTTGCTGCTCCTCTCTGCTGCTTCAGATAAGCTCTTTACTGTGTGACGCAACTCTTGGCCACTGAATCCGACGTCTCTGAGGAACCGGGTTGTAGAGTGTGCCACAAATCCTCGACAACCCACTTCCACTGGATAAACCTGGACTCTCCATCCTCGCTGTTCTGCTTCAGTGGCCAGATGAGCATACCGCAGTTTCTTCCTCTCATATGCCTCATCTACTGCATCCTCCCATGGCACTGTTAACTCTTCAGTTGAACAATGCGTGCTGATCCAGACCACAAAACAATATCTGGTCGGAGGTTAGTGGTGGCAATCTCAGGTGGAAAAATAAGCCGTTGATCAAGATCAGCCAGCATCTTCCAGTGCCCAGCAGCTTCCAGTTGTCCTGAGCGAGAATTGGTGTTAACACCTTTTCTTCGTGGTTCCTCGCCTGGGCGGAGGAATATTGTCTTCTGTGTGTAATGTTTTGCTAGAACAGGTGGCAACTTATTGGTCATGTTGCGCTTGCCTTCCAATACTAAAGCCAAACACCGCAGTACTTGGTCATGGCGCCAAGTAAACCGACCTTGGCTAAGAGCCACCTTACATCCTGTCAAAATGTGCCTTAATGTGGCAGGTGATGTACAGAAGGGACAAGAGGGATCCTCTCCTACCCAGAGGTTTAGGTTCTGTGGTGATGGGAGAACATCATATGTTGACCTGATAAGGAAACTGATCCTACATTGACCAAAGGTCTTGCCAGCCCATCTTGCGTTGTTCCACACTCTCCCATCTCATCCACTCTCCCTGCTTGGCCTGGGAAATGGCCTTTATACACCTCATCCTCTCCTCCTGCTTTCGCACCTCGTTGACTACCAGCTTCCTCCTTTGATCTGGGCCTGCCTTGTGCCATTTAGGAGGAGCTAAACTGAGCCCAAAGCCCCCTCTTCCATGCTGTACCTGTCCCACAATATCACCAATTTGAAGGGCAGCCTTTGCCTCTACCACAGATTTCTTTGCTGACCACTTCCTACCAGTTTTTAACACAGGTGCTGCCTCCCTTACACATTTGTCGCGTGACTCTACTAAGGTCATTTCCAGTCTGACCTTGGCACACTTAAACTCCTCGGTTAAAGCAGAGACTGGCAGCTGCAAAATTCCTTTACTATAAAGTCCCACTCTGCTGAGGCAGCGTGGAACTCCCAACCATTTCCTGATGTATGAACTTATTAACGCTTTCAGCTTATCCACTGTTGTCAAAGAAACCTCGTACACAGTGAGTGGCCACAGCAACCTCGGCAGTAGACCAAACTGAAAGCACCAGAGTTTTAGTTTGCCTGGTAGAGCACAGCTGTTTATGCTCTTCAACCCTTCCACTACTTGTCGTCTAACTTCTTCCACCCACTCGAACTGTGTCCTTTAGATCCCCATCGTACCATCTCCCAAGACTCTTCACTGGCTTCTCAGAAACTGTTGGTATTCCCTCACCATTAATGAAGAATGTTTTATCTACTACCTTTCCTTTAACTATCGAGATGCTCCTTGATTTAGAGGGCTTAAATTGCATTCTTGCCCATTCAATATTATCGGTTAACTTCCCCAATAACCGATTAGTGCAGGCTACTGTTGTAGTCATGGTTGTCATGTCATCCATGTATGCTCTGATTGGTGGTAGTCGCAACCCAGAAGCCAAGCGCTCTCCTCCTACTACCCATCTCGATGCCCTAATGATTACTTCCATTGCCATGGTAAAAGCCAGTGGAGAAATAGTGCATCCTGCCATTATTCCAACCTCTAAGCATTGCCATGTAGTGCTAAATTCTGGAGTTGAGAAACTAAATTGCAAATCTCCAAAATAGGCTTCAAAGTTTAATGAGTGCGTAGATGACATAAAGCTGCCCAAAGTTACATTAGCAACATAGAAAACAAATAGGTGCTCATATCCTACGGGTCGGGGGGGGCTTCCCTCAAAATGATAAGACTGCACATATACCTTTTTATGGGGAGTATTTTAACTTAAGTGCTGCAAACCATACTTGTTTTCTCTTGTCAACATTTGGCATAAAATGGAAGGCATATATATATGCTATATATTTATATATAGCCTATAGTATACAGACATTCTTTTCAGATTTGCTGGTGCTCAAAACTCGTACTTTGCAGGAATTTCTTCAGTTTATTGCTGTTGTTGGTGCAGCCAACACCTTAACCCTGCGCTCATTTAAATGTTAAGCAATGTTCAAAAAGTTTATGTTTAATTAATTCAGTTGCTCTTTTTACCCCGTTTTAACAATGGGTTCCTATGGAGACCGGAATAGGACAGCATCTAAACGGAAGTTAGAATCCATCAAGGTGGTGCTCATCAATTAGAATGATCCATTACAAGTTTCTCAGGCCTGCTCCTGGAGGCCACTTAATACTAAACATTTAAGGCATGACAATAATCTGACACAAACAAATTAACCCAACACAACCATGCAACAAGATTAGATTTTAGAGTACACTGAATAAAGTAAGCCAAAGGTATCTGGATGTCATACTTTCAAAGTGTGCACCAATTAAAGCTTTTTGGGCTAACATTGCTTACAAACCCTTACAGCCCAGAATGCACCCTAATAACTGTAAGCATTATATCAGAGATAGTCTTATTTTTGGGAGTTAAGAGGGTCCATGGCTCTACCATTGTAAAAAGCATAATGGCTAACTTGGATTATGTGTGCCATGATAAAACAATGATCACATTATTACAGCCTTGACACCATTGAATTGAGTTGTACAAGTGTCAATAAAAAAAAAAAAGTGTTACATTTAAGGCTTGCCTTAAACGGCTTTGGTCATATAGCTTACCAGAAATTATGTAATGTCTTTCTCAGTCCATCAAGTCACCAGAAATGGAGGATAAGTGCATTTTCATAATGTCACTGTACTTCCAAACAGCAAGAATAAAAAACCTGAAACACAAAACAGATAATACCAGATACTGGTCATGGTGTTTTACAGCAACTGTAATATATATATATATATATATATATATATATATATATATATATATATATATATATATATATATATATATATATGAATAGAAAATAATGCAGAGACCACCTGTCCCATAAAGCAATGCATAAAAATATTTCAGAGGTGTTTATTGATCATTATAGTATTAAACATGTAATAATTCATATTTTTATGATGAATTTAAATAGTTTAAGAGTCTAATGTCTGGGTCTGGGACAAGAGTATAAAATATTTACATAAAAAGATTTGAAATGTAGCAAAAACAACGGAGAAAAAAAGCTTGATAAGATTTAATAAAAACAAAATTAAAAACCTGATATGATAATGTTAAAAGCCTTCCAAAACCCAGACAGCTTTAATGAGAAATTCAAAAAGTTAAAACCTGTTGTTTTAATAAAAATAAAACAAATCAACCACTGGGACATAATAATAAATGAGATGTGAACCAAATACAATTATGTATAATCAATCATTACCACGTTATCTCTACCATTATTAATGTAAATATTATAACCTTTGTTTCGGTGATCTCCGCGACAGCTTGTAGCACTGAATTTCTTTCCCGCCATAATCGGCCTTACAAGATCAGATTTTTGAAAGGCTCAGCTCCATAGACTGTAAAAAAAAAAAACTCTAAACTTGTACCCAACTACCCGTTACAGACGCCAGGAGAACAAGTGGAAAGTTAAGTGTGAACGGATGGGATCTCTTTCTATATCAATTTATATGTAAATCACAGTAAATTACCAACCATATGGTGGTCCTCATTTACAGTTTTCCCGAATTCATCCTTGCAGGAGGGCAGCTGAATGAGGATCTATCTACAGCTACCGTAGATTGCTCTGTCGATAATGTGTGTTTGTTGGCAGGCCGAGAATGAAGCTGTGAAACCATCTGAAAATGACTGCGCTGCCTATATACACCGCCCTCGTGTGGCTTTAAGTGAAATCAGGCCCGGTGGGGTTAGAAAAATAATTATTGGCTGAAAAAATTATTATTTTGTTGCTGAAAGGAATGTTTGTTTGCTGATATCAGAAAATGTTAAACACTTGTTGTAGGCTAAAGTTATACTCGCTTAATCCACTAAAACCCTATTTTTTAAAATCTGTATTTTTGAAAAAAGAATAATAATAATGGCCGTGTGTTAGAGCAGCTGTTGCTAATGGAACATTTTTGTTGTTGTTGTTGTTTAAAGCTACACTATACTCTATATATATATATATATATATATATATATATATATATATAGAACGGTTAGTTCCAATCCTTGATTCTGATTGGTCAATAGCTGTGCTTTATCAAAGTCCTTTTAGGGCCTAAAACTAAACACATTGGAAGGAACGTTGTTGCTGTTCACGGTCAGGGACTATTTTTTTTTTCTAGCGGAAGGAAGGCTTAGTGATTTTACTTCATGAAAGTTCCAATAATATTTTTTTTTTACTTTAATATTTTTATTGTGTGGTAAACGTTTTATAAAAGCAATAAGGTACTCGAGGCTAGTGCTATAAAGTCACGGCTGAAGGTGTTTAACAACGCCCTTCAGCCGTCGTGACTTATTCATGATACAGCACAGCCTCTCGAACCTTATTGCTTAAAGTCCCACTCCGATCATATTTTGAGCTATTTTTAAACAGTCCCAGTGGTCTTTAAATTATGATTATGCCATTTTTAGCCAAAATCACAAAACCTGTGCCGTTTTCTGGGACTTTGCTTCAGCAGAGCAGCAGTAGCTCATTAGCAATTCGCCTCTGCGTTGTGGACGGAGCCGTTGGCACGGAGACGCCCCTCCCCCTGCCCGTTGCTGAGAGCTCTGTCTCTCCCGCTAGCTTACATCCCCAATACCGGTGGGGCAACAGTATTATATACACGTTAATTATTATTATCCGAAGTTAATCAAAGTTATCACCGATCACCGATCATTATTTCACTCCAAGACGTCGCGTGTGGAGACGCCCAGTGGAGTTACTACGTCACAACTCCAGTCTATTTTAGCCGGCATTTTAGCGTCTGCTACTGATTCACAGCCATTTGAATGTAGAAATACTCAGAAATACAACTTTGAGCTTATTTTTCTCAAGATATGTCCTCTAACATCAGAAAAATGCCACAAGAACATGTTAACACCTAGAAAAACATTATTTTCATCGGAGTGGGTCTTTAAAGTCCCCGTTAATCGGAAGTTGCAAACGACTTTTCTCCAGTGTTGTGACGTATTTCCGAGAGAAACGGAATACTAAATGAGGCAAAATGGTGGGCGTGGCTTTTTCCCCAACTAGCACCTGATTGGATCTAGAAAA
Source organism: Rhinichthys klamathensis goyatoka (assembly GCF_029890125.1). Classification (NCBI taxonomy): domain Eukaryota; kingdom Metazoa; phylum Chordata; class Actinopteri; order Cypriniformes; family Leuciscidae; genus Rhinichthys; species Rhinichthys klamathensis. The sequence goes on along the minus strand of NW_026606658.1, from coordinate 1,470,653 downwards.
GTAGGTGTTTTCATTCAGCCTGTCTACTGACAGTTGGAGGGGCGTGATTACGGATGTTAAGAAGACGCCCAAACCGTGAAACCTACGTCATCAGGCAAGGTCCTCCAACGCAGAGGGGAGGGGAAATTTCAGATTTTGATTAAAGATTACGAAGCCAAAAAATTTTTTTGTGTGGATTGACTTGCATGGATGAATTGTTCACCACAAAACGATCAATTTAGGCAAACAAAGTAAGTATGGTCAATTTTGAATTCATGGGGACTTTAAATATATATGTCATTAGGCTACTGGGAGAGTGCAAATCATCCCCCAAAAAAATCCACCTTCCAAATCGTGTTTTACTTTACCCGAATACGCTTTAATAAATCTATAACAATAATTTATATTTTAGAAGAAGAGCAGAGCCGAACCACAACCAAAGCAATGTTCTTACGCAAGACACATGCAATTTTATTTTTTAACCACTGGAGGGCCAAAAGTATTATAGTTTGTCATTATTTTTTGAGATGTTAACAGATATGTAGGTTACACATCAATGAAAACATCAATAGCACTATATTGTTAAGGGGAAAGTGTTCTTCATTTTTTGGAGCAATTTGTTCTTCCGGTTGAACCAACATCACGAAAAGTGAGGTATATGTGTAAATTCGGTGTGGTGATTGGCTACCGTGCCTGGAGAATACGTATCCATGTAATCAGTTTCTGAGCCTTTCTCTGCATTATTCTTAGGAATGAAAACTATTTTAATCCAATCATTGCGCTGTATTGAGATTACGCAAGGTTCGTCCCAGCATATAAGAAGGGCGCCATGAGAATACGTCATCAGATTCTTATTGTCTGAAGGAAAACGTGCAGGCATGCCCGAAGCCTGCAGTGTGAAGCAGTATCTCAATCCCTTTCTCAGGGAACAGAGGTTACAAACATAACCTTAGACATTCCCAGGGAACTTCTATGCTGCGTCAGCTGCTGATGCTATGGGGACGCTATACCAACTACACCATGCTGACCAATGCCTGCTTGTTATTCTTAATCTAACAATCTAAGCACTAAAGCTCAGTTTGGACCACCCAGATCTGCGTGTGACTTGATTCGTTTCACCCCCAGTTCCTCAGAAGGAGAACTAGCTTTAGCCACACTCTTCTCCCCAGGAATTCATTCTTGGAAAGGGCACAGACGATCTACGAAGAGCTGAAAGGACTGAAAAGGGGGGCGAGAGCTTAAGCAGTGACCTTTAGCCACTCTTTTGCTCTTCTCCCAGGAACTCTTTCCTGGAAGGGGCAAAGATGATAGGTGGAACTGAAAGAAATGAAAAAGGGAGTGAGGGCTTCAGCTGCGGCCCCGCTCAGTCATTCTCCTCTTTTTTTGCCACACCAGCTTTCTCCTATTGTTCCGCCTTTGCTCCCCACTCCTCGGAGGCAGGGGCGGAGCTACGTGGTGGCCAGGGGGGGCCACGGCCACCACTGGTCAAGGTTCGGCCCCCCTGCCGGCCCCCTCCCCCAACCTCACGGCCCCACCCCCAGTCTGATGGGGAAAATACATTTAATTAAAAAAAAACCCTCCTGAACAGAAACGGTCTAAAGGAAGCTGAATTGTATGCATTATTATTTTTTATCAAGTCATTTGTCACTTACGCTACAACCCCCATATTAGCGACATGATGGGCCACGCCCCATCAACAGTGCCTGCTTTTTGACAGCTAACCACTGAATATACCACTGTAACTAACAGGTGAGTAAGTTGGTGATACTTGAAAGCATATTGAAATAAGATCATATAGTTATCTTCTAGGGGTGGAACGGTAGCCTACATGTATTCGTATAGAACGGTATGGGGGTCGACGGTTCGGTGCACGAATTTGCACGGAGAATAAAAATAAATAAATCTCTAAATGGCAATACATTTCGCTCTATTCACGTTTGGTGTGAACGCAGCATAATGAACAGGTTGCGATGTCAAGATTGCAATGCTGGAGTGTGTGTGTGTGTGTGTGTGTGTGTGTGTGTGTGCGCGCGCGCGGGCGCGATCGAAATTGTACTTTTGTCACACTCTAAACTCCTGTCAAACTGTAACCTACAACTGTCACCCAACCAAACACACAAGCAAAGAGTGCCCCTTCTAGACCTGGTTTGTCGGTTTGTCAGTGTGTCAGAGCTGTCTACTAACCACCAGTGCTGTGTTATCATTCTGCATCAATCTCTTTGATGGAGTATGCAAAATCGATATCATGCAGTAAGCTGATAATGTTCATTGTTTGTGATACTGTTGTAGTCTACTACTGTTTGCAGTGATACTGTTCACTTTACATTGTACATATTATTGATATTTTTTTCTTCTTCTAGTTTTTCTTGCCTACCTAGAGTGTATTATGGGGCATGAGCCTGCAATGTTATTAAATGTGTGTTCTATTTAGACATACTATCTGCTCTTGTTATTTATTTGTGATGTAATGTTTTTTTCTTTTCTCTCTCTCTTTAAATATGTTATATTATCACAAATGAATTGAATGGTGCACTTAAAATGCTATGGTTTACCTAAATAAATGATCGCCTAAAATGACAATTCATATTGTAACTTTCTGTCATTTGCACTAAAAACATCCCCGTCTCATGTTAACGTCTCTAACCCCTCACATAATCATGACAGATCGCACTCGCACATTATCTAAGCACCCATCCCATAACATGGATTATCAATAAGACATTAATTTAGTGTCCATAAGGAAGTTCAATCCATTGTTTATGGCCTGACGAGCCGCGAGAATACCACTACTCTGAGTGACGTGGTGCGTTTGTTTTAAAATAGTAGTTTTTGACAATCAAGTGCCACCCCAAATAAAAGACTGGCCCAAGCTGGCCCCCCCAGAAATAATGTCCTAGCTACGCCCCTGCTCGGAGGGTGAGGAGGGGCAGCCGCACTTGTCTTCTGCTTTTCTCCCCAGGAACTTGTTAGTGAAAAAGGTGTAGACGACTTAGCAGGGGCCTGAACCCGGTGAGGGATATACTTCCCGAAGGCAGCCTACTGCGTTCTCGCCTCTCTAAACATGTCCACCACCATCTCAACAGCAGTGCCAAACAGCCCAGAGGGCGAGACAGAGGCATCAAAGAGGACAGTTTTATCTGACTTCTTGATCCCTGACAAATTAAGCAGAGATGTCTCTCTGTTGCCACCATAGCAGCCATGGACCAGCCAATAGAGTGGGCCGCCTTCTTGAAGACGTAGAGAGCTAGATCTGTGGCTATACCCAGTTTAGTGACTACCTCAGGAGATAAACCCTCCCCCTGATCCAGGTTTGTGCAGGTCTGCCTGGTAAGTTTGCAGTACTTCCACTGCAGAGCTCCACCAGTCTGCCCAGCCTCCACATACGCTCTGCCCACCAACCTCAATGCCGTCAGACATGGTTTAGAGGGCAAATAAGGAGCATTCAGTGATGAGGAGGTCTCCGGGGAAAGGTAATTCGCTAAAATCCTTTCCACCCGAGGCATCCACCCATAATCCTTCTCGCTTAGCCCCTCTAGATTCAAATTGCTCGAAGCAGAATGGACCATCTAGGTAGAGTATAGATGTCTCTACGCACCTGAAACTTAGTTGTGCAGGTCTGGGAGAAAGGGAAGGCTCAGTGTAGCTGCACACTTATGACTCCGCAGATATTGTTCATCTAAACGACCTTCCGTATTCTAACGCTTTGAGCCGGACCAGTTCAAACTCAGACTGTGATATGAGTCATACGTTTCACTAGCTCATTGTAATTCAGCGGTTTGCTGTATCGAGCAGGAAACAGATCTATTAAATAAATCCATTTCTACAGACACCACGTCTATTATATCAGAATCACAGACGAGCAATGAGTCCTCGCTTTCTGTGAAAGAAACAGCTGAGCAGGCCTCCACTTCTGGCACATAGACAATGGAGCCGATGAGAGAGGTGAGGGGAACTCCATCACGCTCCTCTACCTGCTCCGTCTGAGATTCTCACTATTGTAGCCTGTGCGCTGCCTCAGCAAATGCTGCGCTTGAGCCGTCAGGCTCAGCGACTTGACTCTTTACTCATAAAGTCAGCTGGGAGCGGAGTTTTCTCAGTAAGAAATTATCGCAATGTATGCATCAAGCCCCCTCGAGGGCTTAATGTGTATCCTCCGCTCCCAGTCAAATAACACACAGCTCGTGACTATAGCCAGGCGTTTAGAAACGCCGCGGGCAAGGAGGAACACAACGCTTGAATTGTCTGCTTGCCATTATTCTGCCTACCTTCTATCCTTTCTACACATACTGCTGTCTTCACACAGCACTTCCTGAAGACAAAGAAGCTGATGACGTGTTCTCAGGCGGCCTTCTTATACGCTGGGGTGCATCTTGCGACGTCATCGCACTGCAATGGCCATTGTATCAGACACCGGGTTCTGCAAGGGCATGTCCCCCATAGCGTCAGCAGCTGACGCAGCATAGAAGTTCCTCGAAAGGGAACTAAGTGGATGTCATATGAATTTTGTCATACTAAAGTTTCTAGCCAGCAAGAACAGCAAGCATTTACTTTCTGGTTTGTCCTCTAACTTTGGAGCAGACCTCATCTGAGTACTATAATAATTTAATGAAGTCTCTAATGAAAGGAAATCAAACACTAAGAATACCTGCTTATTATTGGTTCTGTGCACTCTGCTTCCTACAACGCAGACAAATAAATGATGCGGAAAATTAGAGCACCAAAAAAATCACAGTGATTTACAATTACATGAGGTGACCTGAATAAAGCTGCCAGTGTACAAATGTAATTATAAGCAAATGGAAAAGATAGTGTAATTCACAATAGACTTTTTTACTTGCTAATATTTCCTGCAGTTTCTCCCCAGAGCTGTTAGACCTCAATGAGCATTGCATAATGTATTTGTGCTGATTGGCTGACATTCTGCCACATTAATCAGGTATCCTAACAAATAAATACCAAGATACTTATTTAGGCAAGCGATGTGTATTAAGCAGTTAAACCTGAAAAGGGGGCAACATTTCTGTTGAAGGAGAAAGGACAAGATCTAGAGTGACTTAAATCAAAGTTAAGGAGGCAGTACTTCAGACTACCACTTGGCAGCTACCTCATCTAATCCTTATACTTTAAGCCCTGGTAAAAATAGAGCATGGAATACAAACCATCTAGTACTGTTGGAGAGATTAGAGGAGGATTATTTATCCATTTAGTCAGATAAGTACATATTCTGTTAGAAGGAAGGATTTGTGGAAATAAGAGCCCTGGCCATCATGTCCCTTTAGTTAGTGGCTCTTATTCTACGCACATGTCATGATGAACTAGAAGACCGCATGTTCAAATATGTGTTAAGGTGTGCTCAGATTAGGCAAAAATTTCCAGTTGTGTGGATTCCTATTGAAATGACTGGAATTTGCCTGTGAAAATTAGTCGAACAATGGTAAATGTGACTGCGTCTGCACCTTTAAATCACTCATTATACATGTCAGGTTGTGTTGTCATAACACATACTTGTGAAGGCCCAACATTTGCTAAAAAATCTGTGGTCAGTAACATGATTTGGGTACTGAGGTTGCTGAGGGCATGAGTTGTTTGTTTCTTGTCTTTTTCTCAGGGTCAGCATCATAAATCCCTCTGTTGCCAAAAACTGCATTGACTGCAAATAGGAATAATGGGTTGAGAATGCAAACATGAATTATTGCCAAAACTGGACAGATCTTAGCAGCAATCGTTCTTGTCATGTCATGGTCATATCTGAAATGGATAAAAGACTGAGTACACCAAATCTTTGGTAGGGTTGTATTTATATAAAAGTTGCACTGTGTTGTTGATTAATGCTACAGATAAACCTTTGTGTTTTTACTTCTTTGTTTTTTTTTTTTCATTATGTGTATTTGACTGCATACATGTACACTGATTTTTTTTAATAATAATTTGTTACAGCCAAATGTATTAGTTCATATCAAATTTTTATTTAATATGAATCAAATTTTTTTTAAATCCCAAACAAAATAATTCACGCAAAGCAAGAAATGTTGGTAACACTTTACAATAAGATTCATTAGTTAACATTAGATAACTACATTAGTTAGCATGATAATGAACTGCACTTATACAGCATTAATATTAATGTTAATTTAAAAAAAAATTAACATACTTTATTTCAATCTTGTTAACATTAGTTAATGCACTGTGAACTAACATGAACAAACAATGAACAGCTGTATTTTTATTAACTACGTTAACAACGATTAACAATACAGCAACAAATGTATTGCCTATATGGTTAGTTCATGTTAGTTAATACATGAACTAATGTTAACTAATGAACCTTATTGTAAAGTGTTACCGAAATACTATTGTAAAGCCCATACTTAATCAATATAAATTTATTTTGACATAAGCCCACCAAAACATTTTTGGGCTTTTTAGTTTTACAAAATTTCTCCAGATTAAGCAAAAGCTAAATTAACTATGAAAGTAGAATGTCCAATTAAGATAAAACTAAAAAACTATAGTAAATGTTTAATTTAGTTTACTTTCTATAAATAAAGACAACTTCAAAATAACTTATTGCTTATTGTGATGCCTTTTTAAAAAATATAGGCTACATCACATCAGTATTCTGGTGTCTGGTGTTCATTTTTCTGTTGGGAGTATTATTTGCTTTTAGACAAACTGAACAAAAACGGGTTTAAACCAGACACCATGGTTTTCGATTAGACCAATATAATAATGCACTTATATAAATGTGGTTGTTTTACTTTTTTCAGTGTACACTTATGAGCAATGAACACTCTTTTCCACACTCTTTTCATTTTATTGTCAGTGCGGTGAACTTCAGGCCTATTTAATAGGACTGAGACCTACAACTCCAGGCTCTTTTGTACAAAGCTGAAATTGAACTGCCTTGCATGCCTTCACAAGTTTTCAAAATGGTCAATTAATAGTGATATAAAAAACAACAGCCAAAAGTGCCACTACACTGTGCATGTATTAGACACTGACACTGATGCATAAAACTTCATTTAATGGAACTGTGTAAAAGAGTATGTGGAAGTATAAGTAACTGACATTACTGCAGTGCAGTGATTCACTGAGGATGCTGCTGAATCTGAGCAGAGATTTAATGCATAATTCTTAACTGCACAGATGGTCTAATGGGTCCCAAATCTTACACCATCTAACTTCCACCATGGATATATGTTCTACAAATGGAGATAATGGCCATGTGCAGTATATACATTAAAATGTTGTGGCTTAACTGGAGCTGTTAAATTAGTGCCCAGAGGTTAAATTGCTTTATATGCACTTTCAGATATCAGATATTTTCTGATGCTCTAATGTGCTTTTCAGTGATTGCATAATACATTTCGATATTCAGTTAGAATTACTGTAGCTCCATTAAAAATAGTGTTAACATGAGACTAAATTTACACTACAAAAAAACATGAAACATTCATTGAATAACTGAATCTTTTATATTATTAATGCATTTATAAACGGGGACAGAATCGTACTCTTATGGGGGAGGGAATACAAACAAAACAGAAGGGGAAAATGTATAAGAGAAATCAAATAGAGAAACAGTACATTGTAATAAATCTAACATTTTATTCAAATTTTAATTAAATTAAATGTACTTTTATTAAAATTCATTAAAATATTCATTTAAATGTAAATTAATATAGGCCTTTATATTATTTTTTGGGAAATATTAAAATGTTTAAAATTATTATTAAAATAATTTTAAATTATTAAAATGTAAAAAGTTATTATTGTCATGATAATCATTTAAAAATAATTATAATAATTATTTATTTAATTATTGTTTTAAAAAGAATGCCTGTAAATGTAAAAACTATTGATGTAATAAACCTAATCTGAGAAATATTCATCGCTGGAGTAAAAAAAAATGTGACAACAAGCCAAGCAAGATTTGTTAAGGAGTTATATGTTTTGCGTATCATTTGGATTCCATCGTAAATTGCAACAGATTAAAAATCACTGAATGCGCGAGCACTGGAATCGGTCTCCGCCCACCTCCATAAAACACTCACTGCAGATCATCATGGATTAGTGAAAGCACGAGCGCGAGGAACTTCAGACTCGTGGACTGTCGTCAAAGAAAGTAAGGAAAATATTTTCACTGTGTTTTATTGTCGTGTTAATTCGACAAAAGTTAAATCTTACAAATGAAATATGTCATGCTGCTGCACATGCGCATATCGGTTGCTACTTTAGTTTATTATAGATTTGTTAAAGAACAATGAACACCACAGTTTACCAAATATCGTTTCATAGAGGTGTCCGTTTAAATGAAAATTTGAATGAAAAAAAAACGCCTTTTATTTTAGAATAGATTTGGCTAAATAAAGTTTGTTAACATGAAAAGGTGATTAACGTGCTGGGGTCAGGAAGCAGGATGCTTGAGGACAGCGATCAGATCAGATCACTAGTCACGGTTTAAGCAGCCAGTTACAGTAAGCCGTCAATACAGGACAGAAGATCTTCCCCCGTCACTTGAAATGTAACTTAGTGATGGGATCAGGGGTTTCCTCAACGAAACCCCCATGTGGGACGACGTAAGTTTGAATGCAGTTCTGTCAGCAGCTGTTTTTCGTGTATGTTTTACCGGTGTTTATTTATTTTTTTAATTTTAGCCCAATGTCTGGAAACGAAGAGCGCACTTTCATTGCCATCAAGCCTGATGGAGTGCAGAGGGGACTTGTCGGAGAGATCATCAAGCGCTTCGAACAGAAAGGGTTCAAGTTAGTTGCTATGAAGTTAATCCAGGTAAATTAAATTAACCGTTTTAATCTCAATAGTTTGTATTGGATTTGCCTTTTAATAGCCAAACAGTGCTAAAGAGGGCGTCGAGATTGTTCGCACAAAAACGTAAATTCTGTCATCATTTAGGCCTACTCAAATTGTTCCAAAACTGTATGAATTTCTTTCTTCTGTTGAACACAAAAAGAGATATTTTAAAGAATGTTGGTAACCAGACGGCACCTATTGACTATGACTACTACACGGTTTCAACAGAAGACTCTAAATGATTACATAATTTCCATTTTTGGGTTATCCCTTTAATGGCGGTTTTATTTGTGGATGCATTTTGTAATGCGAATGTAACAAAAATGCAAGATTAGTTTTTTTTGTATTTTTACATTATTTAAAAAAATGTTCATCATATATATTATCAAAAAATATTATCACTACCCTGCTCTCATAGCAACGTTCTGTTATTTCAGTATCTTCTAGTGGAAGGATGCTACTTGACGAAAATGTATGTAGGCTATATAAGTAAAAATGAAGAAAAAATGCCACTGAAAATAAATTATATATATGATTTTAAAATATATTATATTTTCTAATGAATATTTAAAATATATATTTATATTACAACTATATAGGTTTCTATATTACTTAAAAGAACAGAGCAATACAAACTTGATATATTTTTGATTTAAGAAGCTCTATTCTTTGTATATACATTACATGGTTATAAATATTTCTAACTTGACAAAAATAAGTTCTATTATGTAAATTTTCTAGTTTATAGTTTTAAAAAATATTATCATTTTTATATAATTGTTTTAGAACTGCAATTTAATTTAAATCTCTGATTGTTACATTTTTATTATATTACTTAACAGATTAAAAACTTTATGTATTTTAGATTTTTCCCTATCTATAATTTTAGAAAACTCTATTTTTAGTGTGAGGGAACTTAAACTCTCTCAGACACGCACTTGTTTCAGGGGTTAAACCAACTATTAGTTCTTTGTGGTCTGCAAAGATATATATCCTCATGTGACTATCTCGTTACAGTAAACATGACCTCAAAATGAAGATTTAGTCATAAAAAAAAAAACGTTTTTAGGCCAAAGGGCGATGTGGGATTAACGGACCATTAATTCACAACACTTTCTCCGCTGCGGTCTTTAATGCAGGCCGATGAGGATCTTCTAAGACAGCACTACGGTGACCTAAAGGACCGGCCGTTCTTCCCTGGGCTTGTCAGTTATATGTCCTCTGGCCCTGTGGTTGCCATGGTAAACCCATTTATATTTATTTTCCCCAGAGTGCGGCTCTAGGGCACTTTGAATTTAATAATGTTTCTCCCTTATTGTTCATAAATATTCCTCATACATTTCATGAAGTTGACTGTACTAATGTTATTTCCGTGATATATTTTTAGGTGTGGGAGGGTTTTAACGTTATTAAAACCGGTAGAGTAATGCTCGGCGAGACTAATCCCATTGACTCCAAGCCTGGGACTATCCGAGGTGACTTTTGCGTTCAGGTTGTCCGGTAAGATCTCATACTGTATTCTAAAATGTCATTTTGATGACTTTGTTTTAAAGATAATATAAGAAATGTTAAGCACCAAATCATCATATTAGAATTATTTCTGAAAGATCATGTGACACTGAAGACTGTAATGATGCTGAAAATTCAGCTTAGTCATCACAGGAATAAAATACATTTGAAAATTTGAACTGGTGTTATTTCACAATATTGACGTTTTCACTGTATTTTCGGTCAAATAAACTTAAAATAAAGTCTCTTATGCGCTCTTGGTGCGCATAAGAGACTTCAAAAACATTACAAACATCTTACCGACCACTAAGTAGGATGCATGTCACTTTCATTTATTTACCTGCACTAGTTTTTGCTAATGTTGAATTGCTTTGGCTTCAGGAACATCATTCACGGCAGTGATTCTGCGGAAAGTGCCAACGCTGAGATCAACCTGTGGTTCAAACCAGACGATATCTGTGACTACACCAAATGTCAGGACAGCTGGCTCAATGGCTGAGCACGTTCTTCTTTTTCTGCACCTTTCTCCCTCTCTGGTGTTTCTGCTTTGATTCCGTACATTTTCCCCCCACCTATGTTTCTGGTACTTGTCTTTACAATAAAACAAGAAATCCTGTGAGTTTCGAGGGACACTTTTAATGAGCTGGACCTATATAATAAAACAAATGCTCGAGCCATGACAACAAGTCATGTAATTCAAGGATTTATTAAACGTAATACTTCAAGTAGTTCAAATGGATGAATTAGAAGCCTATTTATACTTACTGTATAGTACTCGTGGCCCCATTCAGGCAAAGCAATGAACCATTTATCTAGTTTTTGACAGAGCAATGCTACACGAAGCACTGCAGAAAGGAATGAATTTGGGAAATAAAGTACACAGTGCTCATTTAAATGATACTGTAGCACCAGCAGTGCTGTTTTCATAAAGTCCATTAAAATATCATTATGCCACATAATACAAAATCTAAAATTCCAGATTGCCACTTAGAAGAAAAAAAAAGCATGCAAGAACAGGATGGTCTGGTCTTCTTGCAGATTTTTGAACAATGTAGTTTACATCAGACACACAGTTAGAGAAAGTCTCTTTCAGTCAAGTACTGGTTGTTTTACCAGTGTACAGTACATGCAGAAATAAATCGATACAATAAAATATACATAGTACATACACTACATAAATGTTGTAAAAGTGCACAAGATTCACAGAAGTGAACAGGCGTTTGAGACTTTAAAGCTCCATTTGAACACTTCTCGTCCTCTAGTTTGGTGATATTTTTGTGTTTTAACCACAGGGGCCCCAGTTATTTAAATAAAAATGCAAGTTCCCTTTTGGTCAGCCGAGCCAAAAAATGTAGTGCTTTGCAGTTTGTAGTTTTGCCAGAATGACAGCATTCACAAAGAGGGACTGTCCCTTTTTAACCTGACAAAGCAAATAAATTATCGTTCTGGTACAAAAATATATAATAGATGTAATCCATACAATGTTTTCTCTTTCCCAAAACACAACGGTTGTCAAAATATACTATGGCTCTATTATTTTGTTAAGAAGTGTCATTTTTTTAACATTTTAAGATCTAAACAGACAATTTACAGTGCAACTACAAATATACTGTACAACACTGAATCTGTTGGCAGGACATAAAGTTTCATTATAGTAAAACATACTTGGTCCATGAGGTTTGGGTCATTACACAATGATGATGTCCGCTGAGCAGTTTTCTTAGTTATGTTTTGATCAGTTGTATTATTGCTTACTTTTGAACCGAATAAAGGATCCTCCAGTCTACAGAAAACAAAATTGAAGAGTGATAAGTCTCAGAGCACTTGAAACAGAGTTATGGTAGTATCTCACTTAGATTTTACACCGTATATCCATTTGCTAGAGGCCAACTGTGAGTCTTGATCCGAGCACAACAGGAAATTAAAAGTGTCTCTGTGGGAAGAGCTTTAGTACAGTAGATCTGAACAGTAAGTGCTTACATTCTGCAATCTTCACTGCAGATATCCTGTCCAAGCAAACCGAAGATGCAGAAAGAAACATTTTGGGATAAGATTACAGATGTGAAAGTGGATATTTTGTGGAAATTTGAGGCAGGATCCACCGCAGGTCATTGCAACTAGTATCTTAAATTAGCCAATTTAATTCAACTGTTAAAACCAATACTTGTAAGCAGGACCACCAAGGTGTGTTGTAAACAAAGTGTGAGAAGTTAGACATTGCATGTCTAAATCATCCAGAAGCTCGCATGTGAAGGCCCCATGCAAAGGTTATAGGAATTACAGAAGGTCAATCCAACATGGCTTCCAGCTGGTCAGCAAGATCATCGAACATGTTCCCTATATCATCAAGAATGTTCCCAGCTGACTTTACTGTGTTAATGCCCCTGAGAGAAAGAAGAGCAAAAACAAGGTTGAGAATGTTTAATATGGAGGTATTGTGAGTGCATGTCTTAAAGTCCCGCTGTAGTCAATAATTTTATCCCTTAAAACTAATTTTTGATCACCAAAATTACATATTTACGTTTTTTTGTGTGCCTTAAAATAGCTTGAATTTAACTCTACACCCTTGCATCATTTAGTATACATGGAACCATGAATATGCAAATGAGCCCCGCCTCCACTCACTCATACAGGCTCGTCTATGCCGATGTATCAGAATGTTAATGAGTTTTATGTATCGCTCACTACAATGCCAGACACGTAGCACTAATTAATATGATTAGCCTTTGGCTTGACTACGTTATCTAACAGCTAATAATGTGTTGCTAATGTTACACAAACCATGTTCGCGCTCACCATCTCAGAGTCAGACTAGATGCCTTCTACCAATCAGCATCCTTAGAAATGCTTTGAACATCAGTGGAGAAAGGCATATATAGTTCATCATAATATCGTAATATACATCACATACATAATTCACCAGCTATATTGCTAAATGTACCCCATTTTCAATAACAGAAAAATATACCGGGCTTCTCTTGAGACTCCCCTGCTTCGCAGCACAGTAATGATATGCTAACGCCCGTTTCCCTCGTGACGTGATTGGTTACAAGGTAGTTTGTGACGTAAGAAACACCGGCGATTTTTTTCACTGCAGTTTTAATGAGAAAATACTCAGTAATGGTGTTAAATTTGCACATTGTCTTAAAGCATATTAAAAACACCACATAGACATATAATCAACATTTTTGATTTAATAAAGGAGTGTTTACACTGACAGCAACCTGCCGTCCTTTTACATTTCGATGAGAGTGTGCGATTTTTAGGCGCTTGAGCGACCGTCGGCGATGCAATGTTAGCGTACAGTTTCCTACAATGAGATGCACTTGACCTGAACTTTCAATGTGATAGATGAACTGGAGGTGATATTAGCCATTAATATAGCCATAATAACCCCTTTTATTTCATATATCAATAATTATATAAGTCTAGTATATAGTATAGTGTATACAGCACAGTATACAGTAGATTAGTACTCCAATCTGAACATAGTCAGGAGTCGGGTTACTTTATGTAAAACACACTGACTGGGGGGTTTATCCTTGATTAGCATATGCTATGCTTTGAGCTAAATCTGTTCAAAATGCAAAATAAGGTTCAACGCAGACAGATTGACCAGCAACACTGCTGACAGTGGATTTGCTGTGATAAAATAGGAGGGGAATCAAATGAAAGTCGAAATTGTTGAGACACCATCTGTCTCTGTCCATGAGATAAGGACATCAACAATCTGTCTTCATCGCAGCCAGACAGATCAAAGAGTCAAAGGAAAAACAGGCACTAGTTTTAGGGAGATCACTTATTGCTAGATTTCCCAGCAGGCTTGTTGTGACAAGTGGTCATTCGGTCATTATGGTACCATCTGCAATGCTGTCTCATTGAAATACACAATTTCCTCTACTGTGTGAAAGGGGATTCAAGCTGTTTAATACTACTTTGACAGAGGACAGATACAAAGAGACAAAAATAAGTGGTTTGTGTTACCTTTCTGCTGGATCTTCCTGAGCCAACTTTCTCTCCACAACTTTAAGTGCTGCCTCGAGAGACGTGCTGGTTTGTTCAAGTCGTTTGTGGACCAACACGTCCTGGCCTTCGGTCACAGCCTGTGGCTTTCCTGCCAGCGCAGCCTGACCTTGAGGTGCTTTGCTTGGGGGACAGTGAGCTAGAGGACTGCAGGGAGATGAAACGGCAAAGGCCACGCTCTGGGCGACATTGACTGTCACTCCTGAAGACATTTTTAGCCAAAGGAGGAGATAATAATTTAGTAAGAGAGCCTAAACCTTGGATCACAAGTTAGTAGAATAAGTTTTCATTTACTTGCAAAGTTACTTATAGTCAGTAGAATGTCTGTTCAGTAGAATATCTGTTCAAAATAAAGTGTTAGCAGATATTAAGCAGACAGTCTACTACTAACACCATAGTATAATATGTCAGTCTAATAATGACTGGTAGCTGGCATGTAGTTGCAAAGTTACTTACAGTATACTTAGTAGAATGTCTAAAGTGGACTATCGAAATAGTGTAACCAAATTATAAACTGATAATATTAAAATAATAGTATTTATTAATATTTTGAATTGTTATAAAATATATGACAGAATTTAAAAATACTAAAATAACACTGGAGCCAATCAATCATAATGGATAAAACAATGGAGTTCTGCACAATACATTTTTAGTCAAATGTAAAGAAAAGTAAAATGGGCTTACACAATCTTTTCTAACAATAAATCTTTTGTAACATCATGTCTTTACTGTCACTTTTAATCAATTTAATGTGTCCTTGATGAATGAAAGTATTTATTACTTTCAAAAAAAAAAAAAAACTTTTACAGACCACACATTTTTTAACGGTAGTGTATGTTTGTAAGTAGTTATGAATGTGTTTAAAATAAAATATTAAACAAAAGCCAAACAGGTTGCATTACCTGAGGTTGCTGCAGTAGAATGGCGTGTGGGCTTAGAAGGGGTGGGAGGTTTATGTGGAGAGCCTGGTTTTGGAGAGAGGCCAGATTTAAAAGGATTTTTTGTCAATCCACCATTCTGCATGCGTTGCGAGACCATCTTGGTCCCTGTGGCCCTCTCATTTCCTATTTGCGTGCTAGTGCCCTGACCTATCATCTGCAGTTCCTTTGGCTTGTGTCTCCTTTTGACCGTGTCTGATTCCTTTAAGTTAAACTCATGCACCTCTAGGGACGATTTGATGAATTGTGCCGGCTTCAGAATTTCAACACCGGCCTCACACTCTATCTTAGCAGGTGCTATTTTGGTCCTTTGTTTGATGGTAACCTTGCCCTCTTCAGCGAAAGGTATGCTCTCCTGTGAGGATGTTGAACCTGCACATTGCTGGTTCCTCAGAGGGCCGACGTTTTCATCTGCAGGGTTTTCTACGCCATGCTTCGTTTCATACGTTGAAGATTCACTAGCGGTCCTCCTACGGTTGCCCATATTTTTTGGTGGGGTGGCTGGCGTCATGGCTTTAAAAACAGGGCTGTTGCATGTCTTATTGGGGCTTCCTTTATTGTTCTCCAGCCTGGCTGCAATGCTGCGGACACTTCCTGCACTCTCCGTTTCAACCCCGCTTGTAGCTACCCCACTCGGGGCAGAGCTTAGTCGCTTTGGAGGGGGAGGAGGAGGACCTTTCCTCTTGGCACGTATGGCGAAGGAATGACTGCGGCCCACTTGACGCTCACTGACGTAAGACGGTTGGCTGCGGCCGGGTTTGCGAGTAAGCGTGGCATAAGATGCCACATTGGCAGAAGTTGTCATAGGGGCTGAGATGTCGTCTTCATCGTTCTCTCCATCCGACATAGCATAGCGTGAAAGACTTTGAGTTCGCTTTTTGGACCGGGGTGTGTCTCCGTTTGGCTGCTGGGGTCTGATTGGACCTGGGCTTCCCATGTTGGGGTTGCATTTTTGATGCGACAGATAGCTGAAGCCCCTCTGAAGAGGTGATCCATGATGGGGCTGAGAGGGAGAAACCACCGGTCTGGGTTTGGTGAGGATGGGTGGGTATGCAAAGCGTGCTATTTTACTAGTGATTATGGGTGGCGTCCTTGCTGGACTGCCAGATAAGGGGTGATTAGATTGTAGCGGCAACACCGGCGCCATTTTGATAGGTGATATTTGGCTTTTATCCTGAGATTCCATGATGGCATATTGTTCCTTGCTGGGACTGCTGTCCATACTGCCCAGACTCTCTTGTGAGCGGCTGTGGGGGGTTACCGACGCCATTGGGCGTTCTTGCGACCGTCCTGACCCTCCTGACCGTGTACCAATGCTTTCTTGACTAAGACGCATGGCTGTTCCACTCACGTTGCTGAGACCATCTTGGCCTCCACTGTATCCGCTCCGAGCCATGGCGTTTTGTAGCTCAACGCTCAGCTCGCTGTCCTGGAAGGTGAGCATTTTTGGTGACAGAGGGGACGAGGGGCAGTCGGAGCTGTCGTGGTGCTCGATGGCCACCAGCTCGAGGGTAGGGGGAACTCTCCGGCGCTGTAGCATCGCCTGCCCCTCGGCCTGGTTCTTACGAGCCTTCTGTACATCACTGAGCTTCTTAACAGCAAGCATTAGCTTCTTCTGATGGCCTGTAGATAAACAATATGTTAATCCACAGATATACTTTTAGTAAAAATAATCTGATGTACATGGGCATTAATGACATTTTGTTAACCGTGTCATTTATCTGGTATATTCCTAATCTGAGTGCATCATTTAAATGTGTGGAACACTATCTATCTACACTACCGTTCAAATGTTTGGGGTCAAGAAAAAAATTAATACTTTTATTCATCAAAAATTGCATTAAATTGATCAAAAGTGACAGTCAAGACATTTATAATGTTACAAAAGATTTCTATTTCAAATAAATACTGTTCTTTTGAACAGTTTTCAAATTTGATAATAATGTTTTTTTACTTGAGCACCAAATCAGCATATTAGAATGATTTCTGAAGAATCATGCGACACTGAAGACTGGAGGAAAAACACTGCAGGAAGTCATTATATTTTAAAATATATTAAAATAGAAAACTGTCATTGTAATAATATTTCCGTTTTACTGTATTTTTTATCACATAAATGCAACCTCCTTGAACAAAAGGGACTTCTTTCAAAAACATTAAAGGTTATTAAAAAAAAAAAAAAAATTAACGATAGTGCATCTATCAATCCACTTACCCAGCTTAATGATGCCAATTTCCTGTAGATCCTCCCATGTGATATCTTGCACTATGCTGATGGAGTCATATCCATTCTCTGCTAGATTTTTCTGGTACTGTGGCAGCCCAATAGCACTGAGCCATTTCGCAATATCAGACTGAAACAAACAGACAAGTATGGTTTTTCTATTAATGTATTTGATTAATTGACAATGCTTCTGATGGTTTAAGGGATAGTTCACCCAAAAAATTGAATTCTGTCATTAATTACTCACCCTTATGTCGTTCCAAACCCGTAAGACTTTCGGTCATCTTCGGAACACAAATGAAGATCTTTTTGACGAAATCTGAGAGCTTTCTATTCTAAGCAACTACCATTTTCAAGCCCCAGAAAGGTAGTAAATATATCATAAAGAATTCCATTTGACTCCAGTGGTTTAACCTCAATTGTATGAAGTGACGCAAGTTCTTTGTTTGCGCAAAAAAAATAAAATGACCACTTTATTTACTACAAAAAATATTAATCTCCAACGCACGTCTGCTCTCGCGTCAACAACACGCATGTGTCGTCGTGGTGCTCTCGTGAATGCGCGTTGGAGAATAATATTTTGTAAATAATGGTAAATTGTGTTTTTTGTGCAAACAGAACACTCAACTACACAAAAGGTAGTTGCGTAGCTGTCAATGAAGGGTCAAGGAAGCTCTCAGATTTAACTTAAAAGATCTCCAACCATGTTCCGAAGATGAACGAAAGGGTGAGAACGACATGAGGGTGAGTAATTAATGACAGAATTTTCATTTTTGGGTGAACTAACCCTTTAAGCATATAAAAGTCAATGTCTGTGATAAGTAGTTAATAAACAGATAATTGCTAAATTCATAAGTTCTCATTAGCCGTGTCATAACCTTGAACTTCTACAGCACATGTAGGTAAATGTTTAAAACTGTTTAAATGAAAATATAGCATTGAATTACTGGAATGTAATCCGGCAACCACTCTGGGATATTCAAGTTGCTGATCTCCATAGAGATCTTCTTGCGGTGGCCAGGCTTTGTAACGCCAATAGCAGTGAGATCCTAAAACCATACAAAAAAATTGATTCAGTCACAAAATTTATAGTTTTCGTAAAAGCATCTCAGAAACCTGATTACGGTTTGTTCAGCTTTGATATCTATTAGATGCAGTTGTGCCAGAAATGCAGCAAGATGCAAACATAAGCCTGTGTACTTGAATGCTGATACACAAAAAGATGGCTCACCTCAGGGGTCATTCTGCTGATTGTGGGCACATCATAACCAGCTGTGAGGAAATTCGATGTGTACTGCTCAAGCTGAAACTCACAGAGCCACTGGTAAATTGCCTCAGCATCCTGATTCAAAGAAATGATTGAGCATTATGCATACAGTAAAAGCAGAATATGCCATCATGTTAAGGGCCACAGGTCATTTAGATGTGAAAATGCTAATAGGTGGTGTACTACTGAAAACAAAAAGAAAAATAAAGAGGATTCAGATGATTATTTATGGTTACTATTCTAAGAGAATCCTAATTTACTACTTAATAAATAGTGTGCATGTGCAGTGCATACCGTGTACTGCCCCAACAAAACATTTAAGTAGAAAGTGAAAGAGTGGGCATTATTCCACAATAAACATTTCAAACTGTATGCAACATTATCACATGACCTTACTATATTTGTCACAAGACCTCAGCAAGTGGCATCTAATTAGCTTATTGAAATAAATTGTTTTAAACTTTAATACAATTTTGTGTAAAAAAAAAAAAAATCCTAATAATAGTAATCATCATTAGCAGTAGTAGTAGTGGTATTATATCAATTATAATTGTTATATTATATAAAATATTTATATAATATGGTTTTATATATTATATAAAATTGGTTATTTTTAGTGCTGTCAAATTGATTAATCGCTGATGAGATATACAGTATATATGTGTGTGTGTGTGTGTATACTGTATATACAGCATACACACACACACTAACACACAGACATATATAATAAATATATATACACACACATATATTATGTAAACAAAAACTTTTGTCAGATGCGATTAATCGTTTTGACAGCACTAGTTATTTTACATTGTTGATCCCATATGTATGTACTGTAAAATGTATAAAAATATTTGTAATATAATACTAATAATAATAACTTAGTACTGCTTAATAGTAATTTATTGTTATTATAACCCTATTATTATTACCATCCAGTTTTTTGTAAAAAAAAAAAAAGATTAGTCTGACAAAATTAATCAAGAAAGAGATGCAAAAAATAGGTACATCGATTACACTGGAAATGAAAGGTCAAATCAAGTACATTGCACTGCGAGTCTTTTTGTTAAATATTGACAATTTGTATCTGGCTCACAGTACACATACAACAGTATATATCATTTTTACAATGTAGCATATGATAGTATGCTGTTCTGCCTTGGCCTCACCCTGCCATCTAGAAGTTGCTGTGGATGGATGACATGTTGTTCTCCAGGTCTGGAGCTGCTCAGTGGAATCCTCCGTCCAAGAGCACCTAAAGCGCGCACACACACACACTTCTGTTGGTCATAGACTCGGCTATTGCCTTAGGCTGTGGAGTATAGACTCCCAGAGCAGTCTTTCATACATGTTATTGTACCTGCATGTTTATAAATCAGTGTGCTGAAGTAGTACATGTCTCAGCAGAAATAAATGTTCTCCTGTGACCCGAGGCACAGTTTTTTTTTTTCATCTTCATTAACAATGGATCATACCAGAATAGCGCAATCACTGACATTTAGAGATGAGGATTTTAAGACCTAAGGCTGTTTTGATGAGTGATTGTGAAAGTATGTGTTCATGTGAGAGACAGACAAGCATACACCACCTTCTATGATAACAAACAGTACACCCAAGGAACTGTTTGGCAAGAAACTAAAGTTAAAAAAGTTATGAAATCCATAAAATGACAACCCATTAACTTGTAACAAAGCATGATAATAAGATTGAATTGATATGTACCTTTTTAAAATGTCCACAGTGGCAATAACATGCATGTTAATACGACTCCATTTAACTCACCTCCATAAAATAAGCTGATTTTAGGAGCGTTTCCTGATCTCATGCTTATTTTTAGATCCTCTTCAAGTCAAAGCCACAACAAAAACACTCTTGTGTCCGTGCCATTTATAATCTTCTCTCCCTCTCAAATTCTCCTCTTTTCCTTGGTATTTTAGACTTACACACAACTTAGCCCCTCCTACTGAAATCTGACACTGCACAGTATCAGTCTATAAGTAAAAATGAGCAGGTATGAACAGGTTTTTTAAGCTGCCTTGCTCGTGTCTTGGCTAAGAAATGGCTAATTTTTAGAGAATAAAATAATTAATGAACACACAGGGCTGCTGAGGTGAAATTTGTATAACACCATTCTCTGAATGTGTCTTTTTCATGGGCAAGACATGCTCAAGGATATCACATGAGTTTCATGGTTCATGAGTTTAATTAAAAACTATGGTAACACTTTACCATAAGGTTAATTAGTTAACATTAGTTAACTACCTTAGTTAACATGAACTAAGAATGAACAATACGTCATAAAAATGTAATATGTATATTTTTTTAAATCAAAATAAAACACTTACTAACAAAGATAAAAATATATATATATTTTATTTGTTGACCTGCATATCATGTGACCATTAATAGACATTATAACTTAATTCTATCACTGGACTTAATTTTATTATTGACCTAAACTATTAACCCTTTCAGGTGGTACTTCAGGTAAATATATAAGGTCAAAAAAAGTTGTGGAATCCCTGCATCGCATGTAAATATTAAATGACGTGAATTTGTACATTTAATGTGTTTGAAAGACAAGAGCCTTCCAAAGACAGTAATACTCGGTTAAATGACTCACTGAGTGATAATTCAAATAATAATGAATGTGTTTGTCAGGAGTTGATTAGATATGCAATGTTGAGAAAGCACTTCTTAAAAGTGAAATGATTTCTGTAACTCCAGTGATCAAATGCTGTGGGTCTCAGTTTTCAGTGATAGGCTCATGACTAATGCATGTAATTCCACAAACCCTGAAGACCTTCTGAACGTATCCAAGGATTTTTTAGCAAGGAAAACGTAAAAGATAAAAAAGAAGTAGGGAGAATCAATGACTTATGAATAATTTACTGCCATTGTGAGAATAACATGTAATCAATAAAAAAGTAAATTTTAAAATGTAATATAATCTAATAACAAGTACTTCATTTTTGGAGTCTGATTATGTAATCCAGATTATGTAATCAGTTACTACCCAGCACTGTATATATAGATCTCCCCAAGTTATCTATCTTATGATTCGTTTCAATTCTGCTTACTCTTTTGAAGACAGTGCTGACCTGAATGAGGGTCCGTGTGTTTTGCAGGGTCATGAGCGCGACTGCACTGTTCCACCAGTTCTCCAGCAGAGGGAGGCAGCTACATGTAGGAAAAACACAGCACTGTGTCACATTTCACTCAGCAGCTGTCTGGCAGAAATAGCTCACTGAGACCACTACTGCGTGTGAAAGACTTCACACAGAGTCTCTAATTACTACACATGAATATTAATTACAAGTATCAACAAGAACATCTCTTTAATTTCAAATGTAAGACTCTCTATTACAGACGTTTACAGACCCAATCATTGAGAATATTGAGGATAAATCACAGCATGAAATCAACATTAAGTGCGCAATGGTAATTTCAATGCAATAAATGCTGCAGTAGGAGTAACCGTAGGCTCATCTGCATATGAAATGCAGAGATTGTTGTGTTTTGTAATAAGTGGGAAATACCACTGTGATAGAGATGAGAGCTATGTTCCCTTTAATTACTGTTCTTGCTTAGCAAAATCCTTTTCTATTTGCCGGACCCTTCAGGCACAAAGACTACCGTTCAAAAGTTTGGGGTCAGCAAGATTTTTTCAAGGACTTTTATTCAGCAAAGATGCATTAAACTGATCACTTTTACAGTAAAGACAATGTTATAAAAGGTTTCCATTTTAATAAATGCTGTAGAACTTTCCATTCATCAAATAATCAAAACTATATATATATACTGTATATATTATTTATTTTTTTAGGATTATTTGATGATTGGAAAGTCTCACACAAAATCACAGAAAAAATACTAAGCAGCACAACCGTTTTCAACATTCATAATAAGAAATATTTCTTACAGCAACAAATCAGCATATTTGAATGATTTCTGAAGGATCATGACACTGAAGACTGGAGTAATGATGCTAAAAGCTTTGCCATCACAGGAATAAATTACACTTTAAAATATAAACAGTTATTATAAATGGTATATTTATAAATGTAATAATATTACACTATTCATATTTTTACTGTATTTTTGATCAAATAAATGCTGTATTGGTGAGCATAGACACTTCTTTAATGCTTTAATGGTAGTGTAAACAAAAACACCTAATGTACCAATGACCTAATTCAGAATCATTCATTTCTTTCTTTTATTAATTTATTATATATATATATTATATATATAAAATATATTTCAAACATTTAGGCTACTAATAACAACAGGATAATAGTTATTTAATATTGGTAAGAATAGTTATTTTTCTGACTTGCTTTTTCAAGAAAACTCAAGACAAACTCAAAATAACTTTTGTCAAGATTACAAGAAAAATAAGATACTGAGAGCACACGACAAAAATGGCTTCTATATATAACAGTAATTATTTTTTCCCTTTGGTGCCTCTATGAACCATGAAATCTATGTACTGTGATGGCGTTCCCATCTCAAGAATTAATCAGTGCTGCAAATTTCTCCACACCAGTTTTCTCACAGCTTCAATTCCCTAATGAAAATCAATGGCCATGCAGAGAGAATCAGAAAATCTCCAGGCTTTAAGCAGGGGTGGGCAACTCTAGCCCTCGAGATCCACTTTCCTGCAGAGTTTAGCTCAACCTCAAATCAAACACACCTGTACAAGCAAATCAAGGTCTTCAAAATTACTAAGTTACGTCCGAAATCTCGTACTGTCTGAGTAGGTACTACATTTGAATATATGACCGATAAAAATGTATGTTTTATATAGTATGAATACGGGTAGTATAAATGAAATCCGGACGTATTACATCCGCCAAGTTGTTACCAGTGTCAGTTGAGTCACCTCACTTCCTTTCATAAATCCTCTCTGGTGGCCTCACGGGATAATAAAGTGTCCATCGAATACGCACTTCAGAATCTCGGTGGAAGTAGTAGGTCATCCGGGAACTTTTCGCCTACCCTTTTTAGAATACTATGTATTTGGCCATATTACTATGTTGCCGTACTGTTTTTCGCAAACTATAGAGTAGGGAAGTATTTGATTTTGGAAGCAGCGCTACTGTAGAAAGCTACAGGCATATTCGTTTTATCAGGGTTGGAGATACACTCTGCAGGAAAGTGGATCTTGAGGGCCAGAGTTGCCCAGCCCTGGCTTAAAAGGGAACACTGGACGTGTGTGAGACTGAAGCTCACCTTGGTGGTGTCCTGGATAACAGAAGGTGACTGATAGGGTCCATTGTGAGGAAAGTTTCCCTCAGTGCTCTGTCCACTGCCAGCACTGCGACTGCTGCCCATGCTGCCTGCACTCCCCACACTGTTCCTGTCTCCTGCGGAAAGAAAGAGGAACAGACAAACATAAGAGAAAGAAAAAGAACAGTTGGTGAAATAATGTCCCAAAAAAAAAAAACACTCCTTTTCTTCACATTGGCCAACAAATGGGGGAAAGATTTTTTGCACTGCGACCTCTGAACTCCAGCAAGGTCTCTCTAGACAATGGGAATGTTAAGGAGTACAAGGGAAATTTGAGGAGGACTCGTGCAAATTAAGGAACGTGAATGGCAAGCTGATTGTAGGCTGACAAGCATAGGACAAATATAGCCTAAGAGAACAGGAACCCTGTGAAACAGCTGGGAAAAATTCAACTTGACACGAAAGTCACTGGTGTACAGGCTTTAGGACCAGCGGATGGACGTGAGGAGGAGAAAACAGACTAGGGGAGATGCGCAACTCTTACCATTTGGAGAGGTCCTGAGGACCCAAATATAAGCTGGCTTACACAGGGCACTGGGACTGTCGGGAAGCACACCTAGCAAACACAAATACTTTAAAGGGCCAGAGGGGGAGTCTTAAGGCCGACATCAAAGAACTAGCAGCGACGAAAGCAGACTGTGTTCTCTTCATGTCACGTTAAAAGTTTTTGCTTGAACACAGCGCAAAGACTACAGCCAATGGCCAACTAGCACATACTGTATGCGAGGGAATAACTGTCTATATCAGATGGTGGTAGTAGTCTATATTCGCCACTCAAAAAGGGAAACAGACACTAGGACTGCGGATTATACAAACCGCAAGCAAAGTAGCACTTGCTTTCCATTTCGAAACATGTTGATCACTTTCTTCATTACAGACGACCATGTCGTTATGAAAATATTCGCATATTACAATTCTCAGGTAAGATCACCTCTGACGTAAAATTAGAACAGCCGTCTGTGTGTCTTCTTAACTTGAATTCATCACATTCACTTTTCTTCTCGTGCAGTGGTTCGCTAAACTGAAAAGCCAATCAGAGTGATCGTCTCACAGACTGCCTGACGCTGATTCAACATGCTCAATTGGCCAAAAAGCCATCAACAATGAGATCCAAGTAGTGCTGACGGGCCACGGTGCAGAACACACCCCAAAAAGTGAGCTGACAGCCAAATGTTGGTTTGGTGTGTTATGGCATTTAGGGCTCAGTGCTGATCAAAATAAGCTTTAAACTAGGAATCACAAGAGTTTGGAAAATTTGATGGGCTAAAGTGCAGTTTGTGTTGTTCGCATGGTCAGGGATGGAGGACTTTTTTTGCTCTCAAAGATGCTTGAATGGGCTCTTGAGGTTAGATTATAAATTTGCAGGCGTGTACACTTGAATTCATCCCTAAGAGTCTAATTCTCACGCTACCTGAGTGCTGATCCAGCCCGTTGTGGTGAGTCAGTACAGGACGGGTGGATGAGTATAAGGTGTAGGAGTCATCAGTGTGAGAGGTGTGATGAGAACTGTGTGAGGGCAGGGCTCGGGACAGAATGTGATGTCTCTGGCTGGGCAGTGAGGCCTGCCGGGAGAGAACGCCCCCTATGGACACAACATTGAAACACAAATGAGGCACCATGGGCACAAATGAAACATCATCCTTGAGAAAGATGATTCCATTAGAGACGTGCTTTAAATGATATAAACTAAAGGTAGTTTATGAAAGTTTGGGGTTAATACATTTAAATAAAATATAAATGCAGCAAGGATGCATTAAATTGATCAAACGTGACAGTAAATACATTTGTTACAATTAATTTCTATTTCAAATAAATGCTGTGCTTTTGAGTTTTCTATTCCTCAAAAATCTTATCTTAAAAAAACTATCACATTTTCTACAAAAATATTAAGCAGCACAGCTGTTTTCTTGAGCACCAAATCAGCATATTAGAATGATTTCTTAAATTGTTTCATTATGATGTTACACTAAAGACTGGATTAATGATGCTGAAAATTTAGCTTTGCCATCGCAAGTATAAATTACATTTTAAAATATATTAGAATAGAAACCATTTATTTTAAATTATTATTATTTTATTATATACAACATTAGTGTTTTACTGTATTTTTGATCAAATAAATGTAGCCTTGGTGAGACATATTTCAAAAACATAAATAAATTAATTTATAAATAAATTTGTATTATTCATTAAATGAATAATAAAAGAAAAGTGAAAAAAGAAAATTCTGTCATCGTTTACTCATCCTCATGTTGTTCCATGTCAACCTGTTTTTCTCCATAGAATAAATATAAATGGGGTCTAAAACAACATTGGACTTTCATTGTATGAAAAATAAAATGTTTTGCCATTCCATAGAGCAAGAAAGTCATACAGGTTTGGAATGACAGAATTTTCATTTTTGTGTCAACTATCCTTTTAACATGAAAGACTGAGACGGAACTGGGGGGTTTTAGCATCTTGATGAGATAAAACGGGTGGGAGAAAAAACCAAGCACAATGAGATAAGTGGTTGGGTCTTAATCTGGCGGTTTTGCCTCCATCATGTCCTCTTCAGCAGTATTGAAGCAGGAGCTTATAGTGGAGGCTAATTTCGTACGAGCAGCAGGATGTTGATGCTGTGACATGACAGAATGCTGAGTCTGCCGCTGCGCTCGCTCTCGCGCACAGAAAAAAAAAAAAAATACCAGACTCATTTCAGGGAAAGATTTTCTGCTCAGGCCCTAGCAATCTAAGGCCAGCTCCCCCTTACATAGAGGCACATGGCTCTAAAGCTGATCTGCCTGCCCCCAATATGTTCCTGTTAATCCCATTAAAATGTGTGTCTGCATGAGCCTTTATCAATGGACTACATGTCTGTCCAAGAATTTATGAGAACTGCACTAGTTCAGTATGCATTATTTTGATATGCATACTGTGGGATACAAATGTCAGGGAGCGCATTTAAAATCTTCAGGATTATGAGGGATTTCAAAAAAAGTTATTAAATATAATTCTGCACTACTTTTAAGTCAAAAACTTATGCAGCTTTCTTTAAAGCAAAATGGTGACAATATTTCAATACAAATGCTGATAATATAATAAGGGCACCAGTGCACAAAGTTCTACAGATGGTGGTGCCAGGATTATTAATCAAAGTTAATCATAAAATTACAAAAATAACATTAAAATTGGATAATATTTAGAGCAGAGTGCTGGAAAAAGTGTGAAGCAATTGAAAGCCCTTGAAAAGTGCTTGAATTGAAAGGTTTTAATAGTAGACTAATAATGTAAAAAAGAAAAAAAAACATTCTGCCACAATACAATGTTTACAGTTTGTATTGATACATTAAATAGATGAATGTTGGTGATTTGTGGATTGAAAAGCCTTTTATAAATTGTTCGTTCATGGAACAATGTCTCTCCTGGTTTATACGTCAGTGCTGGTTGATCTGATATCTGTGGTTTATAACAGAGAATTCTGCGCCAAATTCGAACGCTTCCCACAATAGATCTCGGTGCAATGTTGTTAATTCTGCGGCAAATTCAAACTCTTTCTCACTGGATCTCCCAGCGCTGTATAATAGGAACAGTGCAGTGTAATAATATTACAAATAAATGCTTGAGTATGTTGAACAATAAACAGATTTTTTCAATATACCTGATCTGCGACTAATAACCTCCACGATGGAGGGAGGAAAGAATCCCACACGGTCAGTGCCTCTCTGACTGTCATGGATGTGCCCTTTCCAACGACCATCCATGTGCTGCTCTAAGACCTGGAACAGACCAATGAGATCACAGGATATTCAGGACCAACAGGTCTTACACCGTGTCCTCCTAACCAGACACACAACGAAACGTGATAAAAGGTATCTTTTCCATGTTAATCAGTGTTTTTGTCCTAACCAGTCGCGACGGCGTCGCTAGAAGAACAACATAGAAAGTATGACTGATTATGTGATTTATTTCATGTTAAAAGCGTCTTAAGTGAGGCCTTTATAGCCACACTGAAAGCGACAATGGATCATTTACCTCAGATCTTGAAAATAAATGAAAGGATTTAAGGTTCAAACTGTGAACTCAAAGTGAACAAACAAGTGTATTCTATGACAAAGACTGTTTCAGTCACTCAGTGTATTTTTAATAATGTTAAAAGGGTGTAATAATAAATTAATTTGATTATGTACTTATCAATTTCGTTTGCGAGTGTTGTGCGCTTAGAGAGACTCCGCCCACATGCTCTTCTAATTGGCTGTGTTTTTGTATTGATTCTGTCTCGTAGTAGTGTCGCGTCTGGTGTGGACAGACAAAAAGCTTGTCGCTAGAATCTTATCACATTGCATCTGGTTAGGACACTGTGTCAGAATGCTTACACCTTTTTAGAGAATTAGAGCTAATGAGACTTCTCTTTTATTTTTGTGTGTAATCATTTTAAATAAATGTGTACCCTCCACTATTCAAAGTTGAATAACCTTTGTGTCATCAAGTTTTAAATAACCATCTTCTAACCTTTTCTTCTAACCTCATGGCCAAGCCTGTGATCGTTTCCTCATTTGGCCGAACAATGTGGTAAATTAAGTCAGTTGACATTCCACACATGGCAGAGAGGACGCGTGTAGCAGTCAGTGCATCTGACTGACATGAATTTGTGTTTAAAGCAGGTCTGGAAATAGACTGGATGTCTGAGGTTTTTTTTAGAAGTCTATTAAATAAAAGAAAAACTACAAATCAGGTAACGGGGCAAACATGCCCCTTGTATGATTGCATGACCAATGTGAAGAAGATTGAATAAACACGTGGACATGCAATATTGATTTGGGTTGAAATAAATCTATTATCCTACTTCAGCTTTGAAAACAATAGTTTTCTATTTTTCTAATGTTTGGTCCATTTTAGAATAATTATATAAAAATGTTTGACTGCTCAAATTATATTTTTGTATAATTGATATACTTTTATAGTATGCATTAATATTTAGAATTTTCATTTTAGTTTATTCTTTAGTAATTTTGTTAAGTTTTTTATACTTCTATTTAGCTTTATTTTTATTTCAGTTTTAGTAATTTGAGTACTTTCAGTTAGTTGCCAAGGCAACATTTCAAATTTTTGTTTAAGTCTTTCATTTAATATTTATATTTTAATATAAAAAAGAAAACTATAATTTTAATTGGTCAATGCAGCGTTGTTATTGTTAGGTACCGGTAGATTAAAATTAAGCATTATTGAGATCCATAAAAAGCTATAAATTACTCTAATCAATAATTTTATCATAATTGTATGAATTTAAAATTTATTTGGAATTCAATTTACCACCTTTTTTTCCAGCAAAGGAACATCACAACGCTATTTACACCAGGTAAATAGTGCTGAGTTTTGTGAAAAGATGCAATTTACTATATAATTCAATAATAAATCATTTACATTAAAAGGGGACATGTTTGCGAGGAAAAGAATGACAAATACTCGTGGTTAAGTGCTATTTCAGCATTTTAGTGCCTGGGTAAACTACTGCTGGTGATTAGTAAATACGTTTTTGTGTTGCTGAAATACAATCTGCAAATGAACCACGCTGTTTAATGAACTCACCCCATAGTCAAGTGCTTTGTTTCTCAAAACTGCATTTTAAAGGTCCACATCTGTCTCTTAAAGGTGAATAACGGTTCATATTTTACCTCTTACTGTATTAATCATTGAGATATTTGTTAATTTACCCCTAATTCAACTCCCTAAAGTCCTAATATTGCTGTAAGGGAACTCTCTTTCATTGCAATCTTTTAAAAACACCTAAAGTCTCTTATGCCTCACTGCCACAAAAGCACAGCAGTCTTTTATGCTAGCAGAATGGACGCCTAAAGCTATCTAGACAGACAAGGTGTGAACAGAGACATAGCGTACATGCGGCACTGAGCCTCGGGCTGCACTCTATAGAGTACACGCACAGTCTTTTAGTGGGGGTGAAGCAGACTGTTATGAAGGGAAACTAGGCTGAACACACACTACTATAGCACAAACAACAAGCTACGGTTCATTCAAGTCAGACATCAAAGGTTGATTAGCAAAAACCTGTTGCAACATGCTAAAGTATTCTCTGTAGGGAAGACCAAATTACCATCCTCACTTGTTCAGCTACGGCTATGTCTTATGTGCAGTGCATGATTATATCAGTTATTACATCAAATATGATATGCAATGCTGAGTGTTGTCTTGCATCTAAGTGCATATTTTCAGCGTTCTAAAACTGCTTTCAGCTTTACTGTTTCTTCCACTAGTCTAAACTTTGTTGTTTTGGGTTTTGATGTTTCTGTGATTCATCAGAATACAGTTATTTGGTAAGAATGCAGATCAAGGCAACGCTCAAGCACATTGCCAATTATATAGGCCAATTGCATAACGCACATTATACAGTATTAAATTAGGACACCTCTTTTGAGAAATAGTGGGGTGTTGCTTTTAAGCCTACCATGATTACATCTCCTGCCCGGATGTTGAGTGCAGTGGGGTCATGGAGATTCCAGTAGTCCTTCAAAGCTCTCACCTGCAATGCTCCACTGGCATCTAATGTCACAACCCAGGACAATGGATGCATGAATGAGTGAGAATGATAGAGACAGAAAAACAGTTTGCATTGAAAATATTCATCATTCCTCTACTCGGGGTGGAAGTCATTTTTGAGGTCTTGATATTAACCAAGGTACACAGAACTACTACCTGAAATTCTAAGAGTTCAAGACTCAGGTGGGGCTTGTTCCAATAAGCAGAATTCAAAGAGGAGTAATGTAGTGTTTAAATACTCTGAAGCACTTAGCACATCTGAAAATTTAATGAGGAGTTGAGCTCAGAACAGGGATGCTAAACATCCCTCATCTTCAAACACAGCTCCTTCAGCTGCACTTCAAAGACAACAAGCTGCTGGATTACAGGAGGGACAGTAGAAGGGTGCAGCGACTTAACACATCCAGACACACAGTACGCCTAGACACAGACACGCAAACCGGTAAACTAAACTTTTAGCTAAATCTCCAGGCATGGCTGCCATTGATATGCCCCAGGACAGTAATGTTATGCAACTCTATAAGCTTTATGACAAAAGCTATGAAAGCATATTCCCAGAAACGAACACACAACACAAAACACAACTATTGTCTACATCCAGTCGAAGCTAACAATGAACAAAAACATGTGGCCTGGCATTAAATAATATAAGGTACATCAACAGTGAAAGGAAAGGAAAGGAAAGGAAAGGAAAGGAAAGGAAAGGAAAGGAAAGGAAAGGAAAGGAAAGGAAAGGAAAGGAAAGGAAAGGAAAGGAAAGGAAAGGAACGGAAAAGAAAAGAAAAATGGGAACAAAAAAAGCCTGGAAGAGAAATAATAAAAACACTAATGAAAGTGAAAAGGACACAAAAGGAAAAAAAGAAACAGCAAGGATGATAATAAGGAAGAGGAAAAAGAAAAAAAAGACAAAGGTAAAAAGGAACAACAAGGAAGAGATAAAGGAAAGGAAATGGAAAGGAAAGAAATGGAAATGAAAGGAGAGGAAAAGAAAATGAAAGGGGAAAAAGACAAAGAAAGGGAAAGAGAAAAAAGGCATGGAAAGGGAAGTGGGAAAAGGAAGGCCTTGAAGAGGAACAAGAAAAACAGTAAGGAAAGGGAAAAGGACATGAAAGGAAAGGAAAAAGATAAGGAAATGGAAGATAAAGGAAGGAAAGGGCAAGGAAGAGGAAGAATGAAAATTCTGAAAAAGGTGAGTCACCTCTTAGGAGTTGTTTGATTTCTTTGCTGGCATGTGAAGTGGTGAACTGGTTCACAATGTCCAGGGCTGTTTGATTGTAGGTGTTGCGGTTGTTCACATCAATCCCAGTCTAAATGACAGACGGTAAACGAGTGGATTGAAATGTGATGGTTAGTTCAGTAAAGATTTTTTTTTTTTTCGTCTTTCCCCAGAGTATTTATTCTTGATAATAAATCTGACATAAGTTCACTTTAAACTCTCTTCGAAATAAATCATGTATTGCCATAGTACATCTTGTGTAGGGACAGAAAATATGCAGATGGTAAATCAACACTGTTCCTATTATTCTGTGTGTATCTACTTACATCAAGCAATAATTTTACTACTTCCGTTTTCCCGTAGAGGGCAGCCTCGTGCAGAGCCGTCCCGGATTTAGTGGTTCTGTTTATGTCAATCCCAGCTTTTAGCAGCAGTCTAAAAATGAGTGATAGACCACAGAGACACATGAGCCATCCTGTCCACAAAACACGAACAAAATCACTCATGTCTTTAATAAACGGTTCAGTCAGCTGCTCATTACCACAAGATTAAACCTGACATGGTCACCAGGTATTATACTGTACTATGTCCTTTATTAAATTGCTATTTGCCAAATTAATTAACAAATTGACATAAAATATTGATTTCTGTTGAAATTAATTTAATATGCGAGAAGAAACTATAGAAAAATACAGTATGAGAAACATGAAACTAGCAAAACTAGGACATTTTTCTGTTATCCCTCCAACAATACAACTACAAAACCAAAAATTGCAGTGAGTGGGCTGAACAAACTAAAACCACATGATGATAGTAAGTTCAAGACCACCAGCAAGGGGTCAAAAGTCAAGGCAATTTAAAGCTTTTGAGTAACAAAAACAGCCTGTGCATCAATCAATTTTACATTCTGAGTGTCTCTTCGGGATTCAGTATCCAAAGCAGCAGTACAGTCTACATTATCCATTGAGCTAATTGGTTAATTCAGGCAACTGAATAGATTAAAGGCTTGCCTTCCCTCTTTAAAGGAGGTCACCAAAAAGTGGTCACCCAAAAATTCACCCATTTAGTCATGATGACAGAATATGGACCAAATTTGTAGAACTTTTTGGGGACCCCTTTTATTACCATTTGATGGAAAACAGCAACCTATATATTCTTGTGTGTCCCACTGAAGATAGTAAGCCATACAGGTTTGGAACAACATGAGGGTGAGTAAATGATGACGGAATGTTCATTTTGTCAACATGACAATAATAATAATAATTATTATTATTATTATTATTATTCACCCGAGTAAAAATGTTCATTGATTTTTTTTCAACACATCAAGAAATAACAAATCTGTTTGTTCAGCATAAATTCATTACGTTTTTAAGAAGGCCAAGCAACTGAATGTTTTATACTAAGAAGTGTAGAGCGGCCGCCTGTTACCACTGTCATTCTTTCCCATGTTTACAAGTTCCAGCATTCCAGAAAGGCAGTGGAGGGGAGAGCTGAAGCTTGAACTTTCATATATGGTTACTGCTAGAGGAGCATGTTGAGCAGCTGACTGGCTGGTGTAACCCTATTCGGCCTCATTCCTATGCATGTTACCATCACAGCACACTCAGAGGGGAGGGCAGCCCAGGTCAACACATCCACACACTAACAAACGCACTACACACACAGTACACTCATTCCACACCTCCTTCTCTTCACCTCACTTGCTTGACAAACATGTCAACAAAGCGTCCAGCCAAAGTCTGCCTGACTGACTGCTTGACAGCACACTACAGTATGTTGCAAAAAAGACAGACAACCTCCCTCCCGGCAAGCTTGCATGTATATTAACACCCATATTTTCTCACTCTTATTGCAACTGACTGCCTATAGAAGTTTAAGGCATAATAGGTAAGCTCCAGATGCGACGGACATATCAAAATGTAGGTAATGTATTTATGATGCCTTCTCGATTTTGGCCAAATTCTAAGATGCCACTGCATATTCTCTGTGAAGAATGCAATCCTAAAATGCATTGCAGTGTTTTTTTTTTATTTATTTAAATCCGGTGATAGTATCCTATTAAATTCACACTGTTAATTTAGGAACCTATATATATATATAAGTTCCTAAATTCCTAAAGTGAAAAAAAATTGTATTTGTAAAGTACTGTAATTATTTATTATTAAATATTATTCATTTATTTTAAAAATAATATATATATATATATATATTATTTTTAAAATAAATTATTAATATTTAATAATAAATAATTTCAGTACTTTACAAATAAAAAAAAAATTCAGGCTGTAAAAGCTAAAAAATAAAATAAAAATAAAAAATCCAAGATTGTGGATGGAATAGAAATGTTCATCATAAATAAACGATAGGAAACAATGATCATAAACTTATTTTCCATTCAACACTTGAAAATAATTAATACAAAATGTATCAAGAATAATTTAAATGGATTAAAACTGGTGTAATCGAAAATATACTATTTTACCCAATGTTTGTGTGCGCAATGTAATTTGTTTTTATATACCTATTAGATTATCGAGCCATTACTTAGTAGAATGCTACAGTCAAACTCCAATGAAATCAATTGCAAGTCAAGTCTCCCTGCTATTTGTGTGGAGCAGGGACTTGCTGCCTATGTCAAGCACTCCAAATCATTCACTTTTGAGGTTCCATGACCATAGTATGTTTTTAGGTATACTGTAGGTAGTATGCAGCTCACTATGTTTTTAAAAAGAGCTCACCTCTCCTCTGAAACAATGACAACAGTTTGAGTGCACAAGCTGATATATAGACTTAAAGGAAGATTTAGAAAAACACAACAGGATTCAAGGGGTTAGGGAAAAGTGGACCTGATGATGTCCTTATGGCCGTTGCGGGCAGCCAGATGCAGGGGGGTGTTATCTCTGCCGTTCCCTTCTAATAGAGCTACCACCATGTTACTGCTCAACAACAGCTGGGTCACCTGTAAGAAAGAATTAAGAAACCGTGAGAAACTGATCCAAAACTAGAGAACTTTCAGCCAAAAAGCGCTACAGTTTTGCCTACTTGGGTCTAAACAAGATGTCACTGCCAATTTAAATTACAGGAAAACAATCAGCCTGGTTGTCAGCCCTGGCATATGACTTTGTACTCCCTGGCATTGAGAATCTGTCAAATGGAATTCAGTTTCCAGCTGGGGCAGAATCCTCCTCTAGCCCAGCAACTGACTCGCTGGTGTGCTGCTAAATTAGACTCATTCCATCAGCCCGACTCTCTGCAGCATTTGCATTCTAGAATTCCAAATGACTTGGGCGAAAGATTAAATAGAAATAGTTCACCCTGGCGAATCTAGTTTGAGGTGAATTAGAGATCTCTCTGTCATCAGGAAAGCTATCTCAGGCAGTTGAGCTTCCTGATATTCTTTGCCACTGAATGCGCACGTAATACAGTCATAGCAAAAATAAACAAGACCTCTTTCAAGCTTTATGTCATGAACTCCTGCTTATAATTACATTTGAGAATGCAGTGTGGAAATAGATTCAGCGCTATAAGCTTACACTGAGACTGGGATAAATACGTTAGAAGTTATAAAAGGCAAAGCAATTTTAAATCGGATAAGCCCTAACTATATTGATGCAGAAATACCAATAGCTGAACAATTCCACACCCACATCATCAAGCTCCGGTGAAAACTATTGTGCCCACATATATTTGATATTGATGTAATTATTTAAATGTTATGGCCAATTACAATAAGTTATCAATATAAAATTCTATACTATTTTGTATAAATAAAGAATAAAACACTAAAAATAAAAAACTAGAGATGCACCGATTGCAATTTTCTGTGTGATGTGTGTAAAGTGTGATGCCGATACCGATTTTCTTTCAAAGAACTATAATTGACAGCATATACAAAGAAAAATCTACTTTTCGTCAATTTCATAAAAAAACAAGTAAAAAGACTTATAAATTAAGAACAAATAAATGCAATAGATTCAGAATAAAGAGAGATAGGAAATAAACACGGCTTTAAGTTTTTCAGGTGGGTATATACAGTATATTCAGGTAAGAAATACTACAGAAATTAAAAGTAATCAAATGCAAAATAACACTGGATAGTCTTCATTGTAAAAATTAAATAAAGATTAATGCTTACAATTATTTACAAAAGTTATTCAGTCAAGAGCAGAGTGATTTTCTTTTCTTTTGTTCTTTTATTAACATGACAGACACCAGCAGGAATATTAGACTGCTTTCACTTTAAGAGTTTATGCACGGATCCGATATAATCTTACACAACTTACGTTATCTTTCTAAACTAATTAGGTTCCAAAACTGACTGTGTTTAACTAAACAAATACCTGCCAAGACGGGCATTTTGACCATTTAAGCGCAGTAAGGCACACATTTTGGTACTTGCGACTCACAATCTTCTTGAGACTGAGGCGCGGCTTTCTGTATACAAAGTCTTTGCTACGGATGCATGTAGGCATGACAAAATTGTAATGTAAAGTTTATAAAAAATGATATTCATTTTGAGATTTCCAAAAGATAAGGCTTTAACTCGTTAACAAAGTTAATTCTGTTTGATATCGTTGGTCAGCACTGCACAGGTAAACCGCAAGATTATCATCAATCTTTTTCTTTTTTTATGTTTTGTGGCATCTCTGATATATGCTTTTTGAGACCTGAATAGCACAATTCAAACACATTAATCCCACTGAGGGGGTACAGTGGCAGGCCAAGTTACAAGGTCACAAGAGATGTTGTTATTATTATTATTATTGAGAGCGCCACTCTCAAAATCTCCTCCCGGCTCACCTTGAGTCTGCCAAACTCACAGGCCAGATCCAGAGGGGTCTTCTTCACCTTGTTGACAGTACAGGGGTTGGACTGGTGTTGTAGTAGCATTTCAGACTGAGGGACACAGAAACAGAGATACAGTGAAAGGTCAGAGGAGCGGTGTCTGCCTGCATAAGGTTTCTGGGATTAAACAATAGAAGACAATGTCAAAAGTCATATCGGTTGTAGTCTACACATGTATGAAAAGCTGAAATAGCATCCAAAAAGGTCAAGGCCTAAGAGGGAAAAGCCAGAGAAATACCGTTGATCCTTTGTAAATTATTACGTTATATGGCACACCGTATATCCTGTGACATTTTTTGTAAGAAAAGGTAGGACACATGGAAAGGGAATACTCAGCATTTCAAGCCAAACAACTGGTCAATCTAACCTGGTTCTGAGAGGTATCATATACACAGCTAGGTTAACAAAAAAAAATGCATTGTTTTGAAACAAAGCCCTGGATCTGCAAAGTAATGTTATATCTTTGCTAGGAGTAGGGACCTCTTTTTTGCCTTGAGCGTGCAACGACATGTCTTGCATTTTCCTTCCTTTCCCTTTAGACAACATAAAACACTACGCATCGGTTTTATCTAGCTGCCAGAGATCTGTAAACAGCCTCAAAAGCAATATTTTGGTTTGAGTCGCAGCACATTCCTGAGTCACTATCAGTGCTGCATTCAGCCTTTTCGCCCATTTATTTTGAACAAACTACTGAGTGATGTAACTAGTGATGCACTGAAATTTTGGCAACTGAAAATACTTGTATTATAATATTTTTAAATTGAATGAAATGTCAGCGCTTCAGTCAATGATTTTGGCCCACTTTGTGACATTTACCTCAGAAAAGTCATTAGTCATAAAAATAGAGGGGAGAATTTTGCACTATATTGTATATTCATTTTATTTTTTACTTAACCTGTCTTTATATTTAATGTGTGTTTGAATAAATCTGTCATGAATACAATTTATTGCAGCCACCATTTACATTTTTACGAATTGTAGTAGAATATACAACTCGGATTTCATTTGTGTGTTGATTTTTTAAATAAATGTGATTTATTCATTGATTATTAAATCAACTTTATTTTCTGCTTTCCTTTAAATTCAATTTCGGAAAAAAATTCACTGAGGTGCATCACTAGATATAACAAATGCAGACCCATAGTTTATGATGGCAATACAAACTTCTATGATTATCGTAAAAAAGGAAAAAAAAAATTGTTGCATGGAAATCACTTGGTGCGTGTTCACTTGGTTGGTTTGGTCTGATTTAAACAAACTCTGGTGTGATTGCTTAGTTCATTTGAGTGTGGTTCATTTGAGTAAGTGTGAGAATGCCATCCGAACCTTGGTGTGCACCAAACAAGCAAACCGAGACCTACATTTTCAGGGGGTCTCTGTCCACATCCAAATTAACTCTGGTACGGTTCGGCTGAAATATGAATGTAACGGATCACAGACATCTCAACAAACCAAAAACAGGATTTGATGTCACAGTTCTATTACAGTTCGATACAGGAGTGGGAACCGCCGTTTCCTTGCAGCAGATGTTCATTTATGTGCAACAGAGGAATTCCTTGCATTGTTTTGATTCCCTTACACACTTTATTAGCTCTTTGTGAGTTCTCAGCTGGTAAAAAAAATACCACTATATGAACACGCATACAACGTGCATTTAGTCCAACAACACACAGCATTGTTTTGGATGTTTGGTAAATTCCATTGCAAAAATGTCATAAAAGCGGTCCAATCAGGTTGTGGCCCTATCCTTATGCCTTATGTTTTGTAGCTTTATGTTTAGTGTTAAAAATGACAGTATGAATGCTAAACGAACCAGGACTGAATGTATCATTTATTTTATGGTCCAGACCAAAAGGACCAAAAGAACCAAGAGAGCCGAGCTACAAGCATACCAGACTACATCAGTACAAGTCCCCACCATACCCGTCAACTAAACCCAATACTGTACGCAAGTCTAGAATCTACAGAATTTGACTCTTGATATTGTCCCTTGTGTCAGCGTAGACAGGCACAAATTGGTCAAAAGTAGAGGAGTAGTGAGGTACGTACCACCTCATGGTGTCCGTACTGTGCAGCCAGGTGGAGAGGGATCTGTCCATCATGTGAAGCCCCATTTACAGAAGCTCCAGCTCTCAGAAGCATAAGTACAGTCTCGGCCTTCCCCTGCCAGGCAGCATAGTGCAATGGACGCATACCTTCAACAGTGAGCAGAAAATCATTATTTTCACAGCTTCTAGTTTTTTTTCACACTGGGAAAGAAACTGTGCTTTCTTTGGTGGCGCAATCATTTTTCTTTTAAAAGGGCTATACGTAGAATTCAGAAACCCGTCCCATTACTAGCGACACCGGTGGCTTTTAAGTGAACTACAGTAGGCAACTTTTTGCTCGTGCCTGCACTTGTGCACACGTAAAGTACAAGACACTGAACGTGATTCAAGGCATGAAATATATGCTTTTTCGTTTTTTTGCTTAGACGTAAAAAAAAAAGTTGGAAATCCCTTTGCAGCGATATACTGTTAACGAACATCCCGACACATCCACACTGCTGAATGAAACGTTTAGATGAAGATATAAATATTTGCTGCACGCTTTCATTAACAAAATAAACACATGACAGCACTGAGAAAGTTGTTAAGAAAGCATCTGATCATAGCGATGTGGATATGTTTGCACCAGCTTTCCAATTCCAATAATTAAAATTACACTGTTATGATAGTTTATATATAAAGTAGATTTGAGAGTATAAACTATATAGATCTGGCTATGTGAGACTATAGTTTGAATTAATCCCTTTTCTTTGCATGACACATTGACATTACAGAATGTCACTTTCAGCATTCTCCTGAACATTGTATAAGCATTGATTCCATGTGTCATTGAACAAAAGAGAGGTTCTAAGGAGCATGCGTATGTGTCACATCCTTTTGATTTTCCCGGCAAAAACATCAAGAGTCCTTCACATAAAAATCTGTCTACAGGCTTTCATAAACAATCTAGGAAGTTGGGGAAGAAAAAACTAGTTTTTAAAGTTGTTACAAGCTCTTCACACTTTGCCAATAAAAATGCGATTAATACATGAAAATCTTTACATATAGCCCCTTTAAAAACAGAAAAACAATTACTAGTTTTTCTATGCTCAGCTCATGCACTACACGATATCATGTACGTATGTACTATTTATCATTCACAAATTAATGAATTAATTATTCAATCATTTGTTAATATTATTTTATTAAAGGGGTCATATAAGTGTGCGTGGACTTTTACAAGTTGATTGTACTGAAATGTGTGTTGGCAGTGCCTGTACACAACCATCATAAAATGATAAAAATCCATCCAGTGTTTTTGTTTTAATCTCCTTATATGTTTTCCCCTGCCTCAAATTGAGCCGTTCGATTTTGTGACGTTACACGCTCGGATGCCCCTCCCACGATTGTTGATTGACAGCATCGTTTCAACACAGACCCGCCCTCGCTCGTGAGAG
The DNA here is from genome assembly GCF_029890125.1 of Rhinichthys klamathensis goyatoka. Classification (NCBI taxonomy): domain Eukaryota; kingdom Metazoa; phylum Chordata; class Actinopteri; order Cypriniformes; family Leuciscidae; genus Rhinichthys; species Rhinichthys klamathensis. The sequence continues at coordinate 1,430,522 of NW_026606658.1, read as the reverse complement.
CTGTCAATCATAGTCTGCGCGGACCGGCGCGGTCATTGTTGATATGCTGGAGCACTGTCTATGAGCAGAATGGCGTCTAAGCGATTGTGGTGTTCTGTTCTTGGGTGTAATAACGAACACAGCGGTCATTTTAATGTTCCTAAATCCGAACCGCTGAAGACGCAGTGGCTGAGTTTGTTTTCGAAGGGAATATTCCCCACGAGCAACGTCAATGCTTTCATGTTTGCGCGAATCATTTCTCACCAGACTGCTTTATAAACGATGGTCAGTATGAGCTGGTTTTGCTAAGAAGCTGCACCTGAATAAAGGATCGGTACCAACTATTCGTGTTCCTGCTGAACCTCTAGAACAACTGAAGTGAGTGTAACGTTTTATTAAACTTTATATTAATATTTATATTAAAGCTGCAGTCCGGAACTTTTCCTCTTTGTCGCCATCTCGCTGTTCGAAATCTGTAACTGCAGTGATTCGCGGAATTATTATCTTTACGTGGGTTGTAAATCGGCATGAAACAGCGCGGAAGAACACAGTGCTTTGAGGCGAGTGCTGCTGTCAGTCACCGCGCTGTGTGGATATAATGTCATACAGAATCACAGATTCACTTTTTGAAAGTTTGACCAACATAAGAATTTTCATAAGAAAATGTCTTCTGAACAAGTAAGTAAAATCCATTTTTGTTCTGACCAACTAAGGGGGAAAAAGCATTCGACATGATAAGCTTCGTTAGATTTAATCAACGTGATTTACAGCAACCGTGCAAATTATAGCCTACTTTGTTCTCAAATTGTTCATGTTAACAACATCAGCATTGCGTGACTAATGTTAAATTTAATGTGTTTTATGGTTAGCAGCTACCTGTGTAGTTCAGAATTCATATTCTCCATACTAGCAAAACGAGAAAGGCACAACAAAGGAAACTCCATAACTGTGTGAATTAAGAAAACGTACTGTTACACGATTGAACTATTGAAATGTCTTACTTGTTCAGCAGAAAAAAGCCGTCTCTTCTTCCGTTTTGAACCCCTTCAAAACACGGAGTTCAAGCACTTTTCAAAAGCCCCGCCGATGTTTAAATCCTTGTGTTCGCATGAGACGGTTTCTTTCTCTTTCTCTAGCCACCTTAAATCCGAAGTACGAAGTCTTTTGGGTTTTATAACTGCTGAATCTCCAGTTGACACTGATGATTGTTGTTTGGATCTTTCTGGATGCCATAAGTTTAATCATGTCAAGTGCTGCGAGAAAAGCCTATACATCTAAACATCTCGTCACGCGCAGTATAGCCGGCTATAGCCGAAACTCCTTCTTTATGTGTACGGGTGTGACGTAATGACGCAAAGACATGCTCGAATTTCCCGCGGAAACCCACCAGTACCACTGGAATTAAAATCATTATTACAAGCTAACCGTTTTGAATCTAGCTATGGCAAGCAGATAGTTTTGACCACTGGCAGAATAAGTTTTTTTTTAATATAATTATTTTGGATTATTTTTAACTTAAAAAAGTTACGGACTGGAGCTTTAATCTTTGCAAATCGCTAGCTGCACGCTTCACAATGAATGCGTCTAAGGTTTACACTTAGGGTACATTACGGCATGTTTTCTATGTATGATGTTCTCAATATAATTCATAATCCCACGTTTATAATGAACAACGCGTTATGGTTATTGTGTTATTGTGTTACAAACGGTGTACGCACAGAACAGAGAGGTGGGGTGAGCAAAGCTCATTATCATTTAAAGTCATATGCACTGAAACGGCGTGCTGAAAACAGAGCTATTTTTGACCAAGTAAAATAAGTGTTTTCTTACAATACTAATGAGAATTTGTAATTAAAGTATATTACAAACTTTTAATTTATACCCTAAGGAATCATACTAGCTTGTACAAAAATGGCATTATATGACCCCTTTAATAATGTTTATTTTAGTTTTTTTGGTGGAAAGTGTTGATATGGGAAAAAATCTCACCGTTACTGTCTTTGATGTCCACAGTGGCCTGTGCCTCCAACAGCAGAGACAAGAGGTCAGCGGTGCCAGTGAGAGCCGCATGATGAAGAGCTGAAAAACTGAAGAACGGAAAATCAGGAAAAAGTCCTGAAACCTACACAAATTTCTTGGAAACTGTTAAAAGCTACTTAAGATCTCTGAACTGATATGTTTATTGGTTAAATTAAAGGGGCAGTGTGTATTTTTTAGCGACATCTAGCGGTTCGGTTGCGAGTTGCACTAAGGGCTCAGCCCACTGCTCCCCCCTCCCTTTCGAAGAAGCTACGGTGGCTAAAACTGGACAAACATATCGTCGTCTGAGACAGAGTAAGCCACGAGTGTGTAACATTGTCACTGTTTCTGTACCACAGTCCATTATAAACCACATCATGGATAAAGTTTACAAACCCATAGTCAGGTGAGGATCAAGGGTCCTAATAATATAATAATAGTAATCATTGTCTCACAAACGTAACCAGCACATTTCTCCCCACATAGCAAACCCATAATACAGCGAGGGAGAAGAACCACATGAAACTATGCAACTATATATTTTTTCTAACAGGGTAGTAAAAGTTTAGCTGGCTAAATATGAGCTGTTACTGTGGCTGAGCTGGTTAAAGCGTAAAGCCTTGTTTATACTGGACGCGTCCGCATGAGCCCAAAAATGACATGATTGTAACAGTGCGCGCGCCTCCGCACCCCCTAGACACCATTTACTACACACAATAGTTTTTTTTTCTCTGATTTTGAAAACTCTTTGCGATCGACTTAAAATGCTTCCAAGATCGACTGGTTGGTGATTCCTGTAACATACTGTTTTACGGTCAATGATAAGACTACTAATCAGCTGTCTCACGAACGGAAACAGCTCATTTATCCCCACATAGCAAAGCCATAACACAGCGAGGGAGAAGAACTAAGTTACATGAAACAATCCAACTGCATATTTTACACCACTGACAAGGGAAAAGTCACTACTCACGGTGTTTATGGCTAGCTTCTAGCTTTCTGCGGCTTCTCTTTCAAGGTAGTGACGAAACGCGCTTTGTAGCGCTGTTTGTTCGCTGTCGGCTACGGTAGAAACATGATGTCACAATATGTCGACCTTCATAGAAGGGGGTGCCCGCGGTTATATAAATGTCTCATTCTAAGGTAATAAAAACATTACGGTTTAAGTAAGTTCTTTATACACCACTGAAACCATAGTTATGGATGTCATATTGCATTTTTGTTAATAGATACACAACATTTTTACACATTGCACCTTTAAAGCATTTGGCCAAGTAGCAACTCCTCAGATTTAATTAAGAAAATACAAACTGTAAACATCAAAAATATGGTGTATTTTTATGCCCTGATGAACCACACTGAATCAATATCTTAGAAAAGGCCTTAATTCATTTTACAAACAGAACATGACAAAAATACATCTCATTTAGCAGAACAATAATCCATCTGGTGTGAAAGAGGGAAATGTTGGCCAGTCTGGGACAGTTTTTGTCACAGAGTTCAATTGAGTACAGCACTGAGATCAGTCCTGACGGCACAGCAAGAGCGCACTGCCCAATTAGCAGTTAGATCTCTGCTTTCACAGCCGCTTTATGACAGGGCATGGTCCAGCTTCTAAAACATGCATGTGTTTGAGGGAATTGATGACTGGAAAATGAATAAAAGAACATTTCTTAACATACTTTAAAAGTACTGAACTCAACCTATGCGGATTAGGCCAAATAAATCTACTCCGTCACCATAAATTATGGACCAAACACATGTAATAAATATTGGGCTGTTCAAAAGTCGGGACAGATCTACAGATATATGATACATCAAAAGGATTGTTATAAGTGGAAGAGCTGAATTAAAGGATTATCATTTCTTAAATCTGATGCCAAGTGTACTTGACCACATACTGTCCTATAGACAAGTAAATGCAATGTAGTAGGCAAAGTTCTAGGAACGGCTATTCAAATGTGTCAGTGCAGCTAATAAGTGTATAATTGGCTCTCTAGTTTAAGATGACTTTTCCTTGCAGACTCAGATTTTTTCTAGGGTTAAAACTGAATCTGGTGGAACTGTGCAAATCCCAACAAAGCATGTCTGTCTGAGAAAGATACATATATCATTTGTATTAAAAATGTATCACAGGAACTGAATACCAAGATTTCTTTAGACCTACTGGTCTCAGAGAGGAAATGTCTCTGTTTTCACTAGAAGCTAGCTTTTGCTTTATACTATATGCTGTCGTTCGATGTCAGTGTGCACCGGTTAAAATGATGCTCCAATTAAAGTTACTCAGTATTTATTCAAAGTTTGAAGGATCTGTTTAGAGACATTCCTTTCCAGTCCATAAGAGTAGCTCAGCATCAAAATCCCTCTGACTTATGTTTAATGATGGATGAGACATTTATGCATTTTACAGTGCACTTGTCACACAACCCCATTTGACCAAAAACACCTAAAATACAGGAGAATAAAGGGCCCTAACAGAGTTCACAGAGTACAGTGAATGGATTGATGAAATTAAGAACATAAGTTGAGCGATCAGCATACGATTGAAATTTCCAAAGTTGTTAATTATGAACTATTTATAAGTTTTATATAAGTGCCAATAAGGATTGTCATTGATTGGATTGTCTGAAATTTAAAAAATGTGATTATACCAGCATTTCTGCAGTGCCTGTAGTATCGATTACCAGGTATATTTGGTACCCGCTAATAGATGCTGCTTTCAAACACTCCTGTGAGTATCTGTTTTTGAAGTGTTGATCATTGTAGCCAATCACAGACATATCTGTTGAGTGCGAGAACGAAATCCGCTCAACACCGCTCAAAACCTCTCGGTTTTCGTTCACTGCACAATTTAGACCTCTGCATGCTCGTAAATCCTTTCATATTCCCAACAAAGTGTAAACACAATGTAAATAAGAGATTCATTGGACCGTGTAGATAGCTTTTTTGATTATAGAGGGAGTATTCACGGGTGTAGATCTCAGTGAGCAGGTGCTGAACGTATAGCCTAAGTGATTGACCGCTTCAGTGATTATAAAGGAAGCGCTCTTTGCTCACTTTCTGTTTATAACTCGTATACAATTTGAATAAAAGTTTTGTTTTTCATGCTGCTCAGTACACTGCAAAGTTTCTGGATTTACAACTGTATTTAAATGCACAATTGAATCCAAAACTGCAATGATTGACAGAGATATAACTTTTTTGGAATAGTTATAAATTTCCATCTGGCCAGCAGTAGTGCTTGTAAAGAAAAAAAAACCTAACAGTCAAAATAGTCATCAAAGATGAGGATATTTGGCCCCGAGAGCCAAAGCAGTGAAGTCAAAATTTTATATTTAAATATTTCATCAGTTGAGACCAATTGGATATGAATACTAAAGGGTAAGATTAGATGTTTTATCAGGCTATTAATATTTTTACATTTATATATAGAAGAAGGCCATTTGACTGAGAAAAGATACTGTATAGGCATTCAGGGTTGTCCTCTTGAAGTCTGAACCATGGTTATATTTTGCTTTAAATAAGTATGTTGTAAGTAAGAAAGTACTTAAAGTGATGATAACTATGTGATGAATATTATGTCCCTCTTAACTTTACATTAAACACCAACTTTTCTCATTCAGTGTGGACATACAAATTACTTTTAAACAGTTAGTTCACCCAAAAGTGAAAATTCTGTCATTAATTACTCACCCTCATGTCGTTCCAAACCCTTAAGACTTTCGTTCATCTTCGGAACACAAATGAAGATCTTTTTGATGAAATCTGAGAGCTTTCTGACAGCTACGCAACTGATTCTTTGGCTTTTTTTGGCTTGGATTTAGGCTTTTATTCACATATAAACATTGATCAGTGAACAAAGAGAAGCTCAACCGAACCTGCTTGACGCTCGAGAACAAAACCTCTTGCGGAAGCTCAAACGTGTTGCGAAACACAAGAACAAACCTCATTGGCTCTCGCACGTCAAACGAATATGCTTGAGCTTCTGTTACCACAACTGATATACGAGTTGATGAATGTTTATATATGTGAATAAAAGCCTAAATTCAATCTGTTCATCATATAAAACGATCGTGTTTCTTCAGAGAATTTTGGCTTAAACCTCTCAACTCATATGGATTATTTTTACAATCTCTTTATAAACATTTTTAAGTGTCAAAGTTTCAGTTGCATAGCTGTCAACAGAGGCACAGAAAGCTCTCAGATTTTATCAAAAAGATCATAATTTGTGTTCCGATTTGGAGGGTGAGTAATTAATGACAGAATTTTCACTTTTGGGTAAACTATCACTTTAAAGGTTTTCCCACCTGGTTAGGTTAAGTTTTTCTGAACCCATTTTATTATTTCTGTTTTCTCCTTCATTGCACTGGTGCAGTGCTCCTACAAGCCCCTTTATCTTATACCCTGCTCCTCATAACTTCAACAGGGACTCGGTTAAAATCATTCGAGGGCATGACTTTTGTTAAACTAACAAATAAAAGATTGCAAAAAAGCACCCTACAGCTAATGTTCACCAGTTTCCGATGTTGAGAGAGAACAACACTAATGATTAATATGGCACATATCTGAAGAATGCTGTGTTCAGTCTATGGTTCAGCACAAACTGTCTGATCCAGATTTCTTAAACACATCCACAAGGAACACCTCTTACACACTAGTGTCACCCTACGAAAGCTACTGTACATGTTAAAAATATCCTGCCTGGCTTTGACAAATTATTGTGTGTGTGTGTGTGTGTGTGTGTGTGTGTGTGTGTGTGTGTGTGTGTGTGTGTGTGTGTGTGTGTGTGTGTGTGTGTGTGTGTGTGTGTGTGTGTGTGTGAAAGAAAGAAAGAAAGAGAAAAAAAAAGAAAGAAAGAAAGAAAGAAAGAAAGAAAGAAAGAAAGAAAGAAAGAAAGAAAGAAAGAAAGAAAGAAAGAGAAAGAAAGAAAGAAAGAAAGAAAGAAAGAAAGAAAGAAAGAAAGAAAGAAAGAAAGAAAGAAAGAAAGAAAGAAAGAAAGAAAGAAAGAAAGAAGCGAACAGCGCCAGTAGCAGTGATGAATAATGAACTGTTTTTCCTCCACCTCAGTTGCAAGTCCCTCAGGAGCCGGTTGCAAAGTTCTTCCCCTGCTGCTCTTGAAAGCGCAAACTAGCAGTCATGCTAATGTGAGGCCCTCAATTTCATCGAGATACGCTTTCAACTATCGTCTCTCAAGACTAATGGGACACCTAGATTCAACAACAGATTCAACCTGTGAAGACACTGTACAAAAGCAATTAGATTCTGCCCAGCATACAGGGCTTAGTGAGTCACAGACACAAGAAATGAGAATTACATTAAAAAAACATGTTAACCAAATGAATAGCCTAAGAGAGTTTGAACAAATCTGAGCTGAACTGCGAGCTCCCCGTATGCACTGCAGCATGACAGGTTTTTTTTTTTTTTTTATCAGATTAGTTTATGTTGTTTTAACCATCACTGTTGGGCATTTGTTAATTGAAAATACTAAAAATATGTTTTACTCAATTATATTTGTTGACTGAGGTTGTTGAGTTTATTCAATTTGATTATTAAAGCGATGTATTATGTAACAAGTAGCGGACGATCTTTTCTTCTGTAGAGTGATGTACATCAGAGTTTTCTATTTATCTTTGTTTTTAAGTTAAAAGTGTAATTGATGAAATTGCTCCAGTGAAAGTCGGAAAGTGGGAGTGTTCCAAACTCCCTGAAAACTGCAGTTGTCAAGCCCCTCCTGAAAAAGAGCAATCTGGATATGACCACATTAAGCAACTATAGACAATCTCAAATTTTCCTTTCTGCAAGATCATTGAAAAAGTTGTCTTCAATCAGCTGAAGACAGCAAAACAGCTCTCATAAAGATAATAAACGATATTTGCTTAAATACTGATACAGCCAAATTATCAGTGCTGGTACTACTCGACCTTAGTCCTGCATTTGACACTGACGATCATAACATACTTCTTGACAGGCTGGAAAACTGGGTGGGGCTTTCTGCGATAGTCCTAAAATGGTTCAGGTCATACTAAGAAGGGAGATGTTATTATGTGAGTATAGGAGACCATAAGTCTGAGTGGACATCCATGACATGCGGAGTCCTTCAAGGCTCAATTCTTGCGCCACTCCTATTCAACCTGTATATACCTCCCAATGAGCCAAATAATGAGAAAGAACCAAATACCACAGCTATGCAGACGACACACAGCTCTACTTAGCCCTATCGCCTAACGATTACAGCCCCATTGACTCCCTGTGCCAATGCATTGTGAAGTAAACAGTTGGATGTGCCAAAACTTTCTTTGAAAAAAACTGAAGTCATTGCGTTTGGAAACAAAGATGAAGTTCTCAAGGTGAACGCAACGCATACCTTCATTCTAGGGTCAAACAACTAAAAATCAAGTCAGGAATCTTGGTGTGTCTCTAGAGTCAGACCTTAGTTTCAGTAGTCATGTCAAAGCAATAACTAAATCAGCATACTATCATCTGAAAAATATTGCAAGAATTAGATGCTTTGTTTCCAGTCAAGATTTAGAGAAACTTGTGCATGCTTTCATCACCAGCAGGGTGGATTATTGTAATGGACTTCCTAAAAAGACCATAAGACAGTTGCAGCTCATACAGAACGCTGCTGCCAGGCTTCTGAGCAGAACCAGAAAATATGAACATATCACACCAGTCCTCAAGTCTTTACACTGGCTCCCAGTTACATTTAGGATTGATTTTAAAGTATTATTACTGGTATATAAATCATTCAATGGGCTAGGACCTCAATATATTGCAGATATGCTCACTGAATATAAACCCAACAGATCACTCAGATCATTAGGATCACATCAGCTAGTAATACAAAGGGTTCACTCTAAGCATGGAGAGTCTGCTTTTAGCTATTATGCCAGCCGCTGCTGGAACCAGCTTCCAGAGGAGATCAGATGTGCTCCTAGTCACATTCAAATCCAGACTCAAAACACATCTGTTTAGCTGTGCATTTACTGAATGAGCACTGTGCCACTGTTCGTCCGACTGTTTGTACTGTATTTTATTTTATTTTTTATTCCAAACTGTTTTAATTATTCCTTTTCTTTTGATTATTTTAATTTTCTCTATGTAAAGCACTTTGAATTACCATTGTGTATGAAATGTGCTATATAAATAAACTTGCCTTGCCTTGCCGAAAAAGGAAGAAAAAAAATGTAGTGTGGGGATTTGGGTTTAATCATCAGTTATTGATTGGATGGAGGAAGATGCAAACTTGCAGTCAATTTTAAGAAAGGGGTGAGGTTTAAGCAAACCAAATGACTGGAATTTCGGCATTTTTCACCAAAAAGAAGTAGTTATGATAGAAGATCGAGTTAGGATATTTTGATTAAATTACTGTCAAAAAAATAAAATAATAATAAATGTATGCATAGTTTAATCGATCACAATAAGATCAACAACATGCATTTAAAAAAGGGATGAATTTTAATACTTTTACTGGCAGAGATTGCAGAGTGTACTTCATATTAGATCCGTCGTGTGCCGGTCTTAAAGCGATAGTAGCTTTAGTAAACATGAGCCTAATAGTAAACTTGTCCTTAAAGGGATAGGTTCACCAAAAAAATAAAATGATGTCATTATTTACTCTCTAATGTTGTTCCAAACCTGTATTCGTTTCTTTCTTGTGCTGAACACAAAAGAAGATATTTTGAAGAATGTGGGAATAAACAGTTGCTGGTCCCCATTGACTTTCATAGGAGAAAAAAAAAAATATACACCTGGGGAGTAGCAACTGTTTGGTTACCCACATTCTTCAAAATAACTTTTATTTTCAACAGAAGAAAGAAACTTATTACGGGTTAAACTTGAGAGAGTTAATTCATTTTGAGGGGAACCATCTCTAATGTTAATAAAACAAAACACAAAGAGAAAATCATTTACTGACTGAGAACTTTAATAGTAGCTTTAATAAGAATCAATGTATAATTTAGTGAAGTCTATGTTTTTATTTCATATTTGTTCACTTAATTACTTTCTTCAACGCTACTGCTAAATACACCTAGACTTTAGTTTGGCTGTAATGCTGTCACTTGCAAAATAGTGATAATTAATTTTCCTGAAATAAAATCGTGATATGATATTTTTGCCATATGTAATATGTAGTTGCCTTGACAGGAATTTACTGGTTGAATGAGAAATTCAGTGAACAAACTAATTCAAGTTGGCCAAACAAAAGTTTTACCAAGGACAATTAAGACAAAAATCTTTGTCTTGATCTGTGACTTATGTCAACAATACCTTAGGGCGTCTAGCTGTTCATTCAACCCAATCATTATCATCAAATACAAAATCTTTTTCTTCCTTTAATGTACATTGGTTGTGATCTCAAATGCACACAAGTATACACGTAGCGGTTTCATCTCCAGACAACATTTCCCAGAGCCACAGTCCAGAATTTTTAAGAGTGATCAGAGCTTTGAGTCTGTGGCTCCCTCAACAGTCTAAGCTTTGATTTCAAACAGTGATGGTAGCTTAAAGCAAAGGAATCATGGGAAGAGTCATGAGAAAACGAGTCAAACCATGTCACGTTGCTTTTGACTAACCATCAAATGCTATGGTTTAAAGAAAACCTACGATACATGTAAGTTTGTCTCATATATTGAGGAGAAACAACAGAAGAATTACATTTTTATCTCTTAGACAAGCATCTATGCACTTTCTTTTTCCTGTTTACGCACAAAGGTGTTACAACACAATGTTTGGATAGAATATATGCAAACACAGTGAAAACACAAACAAACACAAGTCAAGACATGGAGTATAATTTTAATATGTGTCTGCGACTCTGCGGGGCATGCAGTAAACAAACATAGGTTAATATAATAGGAATTTGTATTTTAAGAATTAAACGCATAATACATCCTGTTTAAAAATCTTAACTGAAGTAATGCCAGACATTTTGTATTGTGTGAACAATTTCAAATCCAGTACTTCCCTCTGTTTTTATTTTTTAATGCAATCTGATGTACAGTGCACAGCCGATGTATGGGCCCTATCATACACCCGGCCCAATGCAGCGCCAGGCGTGACGCAAGTGTGTTTTGCTAGTTTCAGCCCGACGCAGTTATCATTCTCACGTCCCGCGCCACGTTGTTTAAATGGCAAATACATTTGCGCCTATTTGTGCGCGCATGGGTGTGCTGGTCTGAAAACAAGGCTTGTTGCTATTTTGAGGCAACTGAAATAGACTGTGCCATTTACCAACTGAAACCTGGTTTAATATTTTTTTTTTTATTTAAAGAGCGCGTTTGTAATATGCGCCTATAGGCGGGTACACAACTCGCGCACTTTAACCTCGCGCACAAGCAGATCCGTTTCCTCGTTAGAGAAGCGTTCAGTTTTTCCGCTTGCAAATTCCCCATGTAAATAGCGAATCCGCTATGGTGCGAGCGCAACTGGCTTTTAAAGGGAATGGGAGATGAGACTCTGATTGGTTTATTGCACGTTACGCCCAAAACACACCCATTACTCACTAAGTGTGCTTTGGGCTTAGATCATTAAAATAAGGCCCTATATTGCTATAATCTAATGCAGGACTGGCAAAAAAAACAAAAAAAAAAGGTAATACAAAAAAATTACTTTTTTAATCATTACTTTAAATCATTCATTGATTAAAACACACACACACAATTATATGTATGGATAATTTTGTAATGAGTAATTAAGCTCAGCTTAATGCCAAGTGTTTTATCTTTCTTCACCAATTATTTTACGGGGAACAATATTGTAAACTCAGAAGACTCTACAAAGAGGAAATTATAATTGGTGGATGAGTCAAATATTCAGTTATCCCCTGCAGGTAACATATTCGTCTAGGTTTAATTAATTAATGTTCTTGATAACTTCATTACTGCTTTAGGGACGGATGAGGACGCATTTCATGAGTGGGGAAATGATGCACAGATTGGCAAAGAGTGTCAATATACTAAAAAAAACAATAGCCAAGTAAAATAATATAATATATGTTTGTTCATGTATGTTGAGTCTAGTTTGGCAGGTGTTTTTTGAATTATTAATAATATTGTTTTATGGGTTGACTAGTCACAGCGTCAGAAAGCATAGACCACCTTCTTGTAAAAAAGAAGGATGTCGACATGATAGAACAGCACATTTTCAGTGTTAAACCACACGCAATGTTCTGATCAGCCAAAGGTGCACATAAACCTTGCACATGTGATTAAAGCTTTTGTGTCTGATGCGCTCCGTTTGCTTCAATCTGCTCCTCAGCAGTTATAAACATGAAAAATTCATACATTTCAGTCAAGAGAGTTTACTACATAAATATTAAACTCTAAAGGGGGAAGACTTGGATGACTCACCAAACAACCCACCAAATGTAATGTGAATTCAGGTTGATTGGGATACTTTTTTCCTTTGAGATAACTGGGGAAAAGTGTCCCTGAATTCACCTGTTTATATCATCTGTTCTGATATAGAGCCATATCCCACTTCTGCTCATGTGATATTGCATACAAGTTTCCTTGTTCTTCACATTTTGGACTGACCAAGTGGAAAATGAGAAAACTTACCCATCTTGATCTTGGTAGTTCACATTCAGCCTCTTTGTGGAGCCCAGTAACTCTAGGAAAACAGATGGAAATAAAAGTCAGGACATGATGTGATGTTTTAAACAAATCAGTCAGCTGCTGATCCCTCCATTAGAGAGGTATGAGGCATGATGATGTTACGGCATGAAAGCACTCATTTCAAACTTTCAACAGGCAATTGTTTTGTACTCAAACACAACGTAGGTTGTGTCATATTTTTCCAGTGAGTAACAAAACTTTCATTACGTGTCTATTTTGTCATCGGCACAATATTTATGTTATAACAATTACTTTTTTTGCATATGAACTGAAAAGTCAGAAAAGTATTTCTCTGTTCAAAACAGTCTTAAAGGGCTCAAATATGGTAATTCTGTCATTATTAACTCACGCTCATGCAATTCTGAGCCTGCCTGCATGCTAAGAATATCAGAATCTTTACACAGCTCTTTTCCATAAAACGACAGTTTATTGTGGAAATGTGTGTGTGGGTGAGAATAAGAGAACCATCCCTTTAATTGAAGCTCATTCATGAGATCAGCCATATGTCTACAGATGGTCTCATTATTCAATCCTGTGAAAAACACTGTCTTTTATAAGCCATGCAGGATTCCTACCAATCCAAATTAGGAATGATTTCCATGAATAAACTTTAAGCAACTAAATGTTCCTCTCTTTCCTTTTTTGGAACATGCTAACGCAAACAAGCGGAGTGATGCAAACAAGCGGAGTGATACAAACAGTGAAAAGTCCTAAATGGTCTTGCTCCTTTGTAATTTTAATTGATTAAATCGCACCCTTATGGTTAAATTAAGCATACACGATTTATATTGTTTAACACATTCTCATTTTGTCATCATTTGATATATCCAGCAAAGTAAATCATCAGATTGAAGGATGATTCTCACAAAACTGTATTTTCTGCAAGCTTTTTTCAAGGTAAATTTAGGTGTCTTTTCAATAATGGACACTCGGAGACTTCGCTTGTCTTTACCTTGACTGCATTTCTCATCCACCAAAACTTTACTAGCGAGATGGTGGTTTGCTTTATCCAGCTGACAAACAGTTTGCATATCATCAGGCCAGAGGTGGGATGTTTTGACGTTCCGTTCAGTCTGTATTTCACACAGCGCGATGCGTTAAGCGCTCGTGCTCTTTAGAATCAGTCACAGATAAAGAGCAATTCCAATATGATAGATGACATATCTGTCAATATGACAGAGCTTGTCTTTTAAAGCGAAATACACTGTGGAATGAATAATTCACTGAAAACGCAGTCTTTATTCGCTCTGCCATCTCTGATGTAGCCTAACCAGCCTAGTTTTCTTCATCCGCGCTGTTTTGAACTGATTGTTTGAATGAATTCGCTTACTAGATCATTGGACTGAAAATTTTCCCAGAGTTTAAACTCCCGACCTCTAAGATGAATTCTGGAAATTACGTTAATGAGGCAATTTCGCGAGTTATTTTTGCAAATGTTCTAATGATGTGGAGAAGTAAAAGAAAAGAAAAATGAAAAATTTGAAAATTTGGAATAAAGAGCACTGTAAGCACTGTAACAAAAAAAGAAACATTGAAAAATCATACGCTCCACGCTAAAGGGAAAATGTGATTTAGGTCACCAAAGTGAAGAGCGATGAACGCAGAGCAAGACTGTCCTAACTGTCAGTGACAGTAGACAAGTCTGTCCTCTAACAACATGGAGCTGTGTCATCATTTTAAATGAGCTCTGAACTACAGCATCCTGACTGCTTTTATCTCAAACGTGGAAAAGAAGAATCTTAACTGTAAATGTAAACAGTGTTCACTTACCTGTCAGTACACACACAACTGCCTGCCCCATTTTGACTAATAAACCTAAACTTTTATTTTTTTCTTACATCCTATACACTTCAAACATTCACTTGCTTAGAAACCTTTCCATCCAATCCAAATAAGACCATCAGCCTCAAAAAAGATCCCGTCTCCTGCTCCAAATCACACTGCAGGAAATTGGATCTATAACTATTTGTACCCTCCAGCATAGTGGGAGCAATGAATTCCTGCCCCCACATCTTCTGGATTAAAACCAATCAGAAAAAAAAATCGTTTTTATTGTGAAAACTCCATTTGTTATTCGTGAATTATAGACATCTATGGCTATCAGCTCACTTAAAGGATTAGTTCACTTCAGAATTAACATTTCCTGATAATTTACTCACCCCCACGTCATCCAAGATGTTCATGTCTTTCTTTCTTCAGACGAAAAGAAATTAAGGTTTTTGAGGAAAACATTCCAGGATTTTTCTCCATACAGTATAGTGAACTTCAATGGTTTGAAGGTCCAAATTGCAGTTTCAATGCAACTTTAAAGAGCTCAACACGATCCCAGTCGAGGAATAAGGGTCTTATCTAGCGCAACGATCGGCCATTTTCCACACAAAAAAAACCCCCTACCTTTTTGAACTGGAACACGTGTGACCTTTCAACGGTGTTGAAAGTGTTCTTCTTTCAGCCAAACACAATCTGAGCCAAAATATCCTGGCTCTTCCAAGCTTTAAAATGGCAGTAAATATTAACTGAAAAAAAAAAAAAAAACATCCATCCATCATAAAAGTAATCCATAAGGCTCCATGGGGTTAATAAAGGCCTCCTTGAAGAGAAGCGATTTGTTTGTGTAAGAAAAATATCCATAATTAAAACTTTATAAACTGTAATCACTAGCTTCCGTTAACGTCCATCCGAGCATTCACGAGAGTCGAGTTACGGCGTATGACATAGGACTTATGCCGCGTTCCAGGCAACCTGTAACCCGTGTTTTTTCAACCTTATACCCGTGAAAGTGCACTGAAACGGCAGTCAAACCCGTGACTTCCCACCCGTGAACTCGTACTAGATCGATATACTCCCAGTTACGAGCTCTGACGTCATATAGCCCGCGAAACCATCCAAACAACAATGGTTTGTTTACATCTAGCTACCAAAATTCCTTGCGCTCAGGTAGTTTGGCGTGACTGGCCTGGAACACTACAAAGTCGTGAGTCGTGGTTTGAAGTCGTGATTTACGTGCTCAAAAACCTGCCTGGAACGCAACATTAGCATAAGAGCAGTATAGCATAAGCTTAGCTGAGAGTAGACGCCTCTCGTGGTTCAAACAAACAGGGCTTGGCGACAAACTTAAACTACTCCGACATTTCTCTTTAAAGATTCTCGTTTTAGACTTCTAATTCGTGACCGGTGTTTTGTTTTTCTCCATCCTCTCCGCTTCCAAATTCGTCAATACATCATGCGTCGGGTCAGAGGTCACTCTTCCGCCGGGACTCAACTCGCGTACGGCTGTTACCGGAAGCCAGTGATTCTAGTTTATAAAGTAATAAATATGGACATTTTTCTTAAAGGGGTCATATAATGCCATTTTTGTACAAGCTAGTATGATTCTTTAGGGTCTAAATTAAAAGTTTGTAATATACTTTAATTACAAATTCTCATTAGTATTGTAAGAAAACACTTATTTTACTTGGTCAAAAACAGCTCTGTTTTCAGCACGCCGTTTCAGTGCATATGACTTTAAATGATAATGAGCTTTGCTCACCCCGCCTCTCTGTTCTGTGTACACCGTTTGTAACACAATAACCATAACGCGTTGTTCAGTATAAACGTGGAATTATGAATTATATTGAGAACGTCATACATAGAAAACATGCCGTAATGTACCCTGAGTGTAAACCTTAGACGCATTCATTGTGAAGCGTGCAGCTAGCGATTTGCAAAGATTAATATAAATATTAATATAAAGTTTAATAAAACGTTACACTCACTTCAGTTGTTCTAGAGGTTCAGCAGGAACACGAATAGCTGGTACCGATCCTTTTTTCATGAGCAGCTTCTTAGCAAAACCAGCTCATACTGACCATCGTTTATAAAGCAGTCTGGTGTGTGAAACGATTCGCGCAAACATGAAAGCATTGACGTTGCTCGTGGGGAATATTCCCTTCGAAAACAAACTCAGCCACTGCGTCTTCAGCGGTTCGGATTTAGGAACATTAAAATGACCGCTGTGTTCGTTATTACACCCAAGAACAGAACACCACAATCGCTTAGACGCCATTCTGCTCATAGACAGTGCTCCAGCATATCAACAATGACCGCGCCGGTCCACGCAGACTATGATTGAACAGATGAACAATCGTGGGAGGGGCTTCCGAGCGTGTGACGTCACAAGGTCGAACGGCTTGATTTGAGGCAGGGGAAAACATATAAGGAGATTAAAACAAAAACACTGGATGGATTTTTATCATTATATGATGGTTGTGTACAGACACTGCCAACACACATTTCAGTACAATCAACTTGTAAAAGTGCATGTACCATTATATGACCCCTTTAAAAAAAAAATGCATCGCTTCACTTCAGAAGGCCTTTATTAACCCCCTGGAGTCATATGGATTACTTTTATGATGAATGGATGTGCTTTTTTAGGCTTCAAAATCTTAGTTACTATTCACCCCCATTATAGTAAAGCTTGGAAGAGTCCGGATATTTTTTAATATAACTCTGATTGTGTTTGGCTGAAAGAAGAAAGTCATATACACCTAGGATGGCTTGAGGGTGAGTTCATTTTTGGGTGAACTCCACACCCATTTGAAGTGCATGCAAAGTGGATTCGCCGCTCTGAAAACAGTCTTCTAGAAATGTCAACATGAACCAAACACAGCTACAACCAGTGTTTGAGAGCGAGTAAAAGTAGCAGGCAGTCAATGAAGACAATAGGCTGGCATTATGTAAATTTGTTACATTGTTATGTAGTTAGGTAACAGGAAGTGAGACTGGAATTGCTGATAACTCATTTCAGCAGTTCAAAATCGACTATTTGTTGTTGTGCATTTTGATCTTTAAAACAGACCTTTTACATTTTCAAACAGCTATATTGCACACTGCCTGAAAGGTAATTTTTGAAAAAGCATAATGGGGCACTTTAAATTAATTTAGTTATGCCTATAAGTAATGAAAATACCAAGGTCTGGACAGGAATCGAAACACACCATGAATACTAGCATACTAGTCTATATTTTTAATTACTCTTACTTATGTAAGGATATGGCAGAAATAGAAAGAGTGACGTCAGGGATGCCCCCTTTCGCCGGTCCTTTTTACATTGGCTATTGAGCCTTTGGCTATTGCAGTACAAAGATATATCAGGGATTACAATTGGCGGTCTTGAAAATAAAATAGCTTTATATGCTGATGACATTATATTATTTCTATCCAATTTAAGTACATCTGTGCCTTCTTTATTGTGCCTAATTAAATCTTTTGGATCCTTTTCAGGTTATAAAGTGAATGAGTCAAAATCTATGATCCTATTTCTAAAAGAAACGGAACGTCTCACACCTCCCTTCCAGACCCCCTTTAAAAATGCTCATGAAGATTTTAAATATCTTGGTATTAATATCACCGCAGACATAAAGAATTTGGTTACCAGTAATTATAATTATACAACTAAATTAATCACTGAATCAATTAATAAATGGTCATCCCTACCAATTTCTCAGATTGGACGTATTAATATATTAAAAATGAATGTTCTCCCAAAATTCTTAGATTTATTTCAATCAATTTCTCTGCCCCCACCACATAATTTTTCTGTAATATGAAGAAGCTGTTCACCAATTTTATTTGGGCAAATCGACGTCCCAGGCTGAGGCTCTCTCTTTTGTATTTACTATATGAAAGGGGAGGGTTGCAGTTGCCTAATCTTACTACTGGGCAGCTCAGCTGAGAGCAGCAATGTTTTGGTTTACAAATGATAATTCTATCCCTTGGATACGGATTGAGGCGAGTACAACTCAAAAATTGCCTTTGAACCTGTATCTGTATCCAGCACCCCTGCCCAAACTGAAAAAAGCCACTTCCAACCCCTTTGTTAAAAATACTATTGTGGTATGGTATGAAGTTTTGAAACATATTGGACAGATTCCACAATTATCACAATTTACCCCTATTTGGGGAAACACCATGTTTACACCGGGGACACATGATGGTGGTTTTAAAATCTGGGCATCAAAAGGTTTGAACAAGATGGCAGATTTATTTAGCAATGAAACTATGCTCAGTTTTCAGGAATTAAGACAAGTTTGATTTGCCTAAAACCCATTTTTTTTAAATATCTTCAAATTAGGAATTTTATCAATAAAACACAGCATCTTTCTCTTCTATTACCAGAGCTGTCCCCTTTAGAAATAATTACTTTAAACCACCTTATAGGCAAGTTTCCTTGTTTTATAAACTGATCTCCATTAACTGTAAAGAAAATATGGAGAAAAAAGAGTTTGGCTTGGTGTCAAGATATAAGTGAGAATATAAAAGAAGATGAATGGTAGAGTATCTGCTTAAAGGCCCAAACCCAGACAATTAATACCAGGTTTAAAGTTCTGCAGTACAAGTGGATAATGAGAGTATACATAACTCCAGAATTGCTTCATAAATGTAATCCCAACATCCCCAAAATGCAACTTAGAGATAGGAACTTTATACCATTGCTTATGGAAGTGCCCTCAAGTTCAACTTTATTGGGAAAAGGTTTTGGACTTTTTGTCACTGGTGGTGAAACAGAATGTCCCCAAATGTCCTAAACTTTGTATATTTAATATTTTCCCTGTAACTTGCACTCTAACTAACTCTGGTAAGAAAATGTTGACCTTCTGTTTATTACAAGCAAAACTTGTAGTTGCTCGTCATTGGAAAAACCCAGAAATCCCTCATTTTAAACAATGGTTACATGAATTGTCAGGTTGTTTGGCTTTGGAGAAACTCACATATATTGCTAAAGAAAAATCTGGAAAGTTTTTCAAAGTATGGAACCCCTTTATAGAATCCCTTTATAGAATTTTTGAAGGAAGCTGAACCAAATAGTTTATTTTCAGTGTAACCAGGAATAACATTTAGCCTACCTTGGGGGGGGGGGGGGGGGGGGTTTAAAATATTATTTTCCTGTGCTTGGTTTAATGTAAATGTTTCTAAAGTCAATAAATACAATGTTGGAAAAAAAAAGAGTTGTATGCTATTCTGAATTAAACCACACATTGTGTTCATTCACTGTAAGAATACAACTCAATTTGAATACACTCAACTTTACCCTCCATTTTCAGTGATGAATAATTATGTGATAATTTATTATGAATAATAAAGTAATATCAGCAATGATTTTAAACACCTGGTTCTTGACTCATTACGTTTCATGATCAGACTTTTTTACACAAAACCGAAAAAATGCAAAATAACCATTTTAATTTCCAAGATGATAACTGGATGCCAATTTAAAATGCAATGTAGTACTATGGAATCCTTACCGTATCATTCTATTTTTCACAAATCATAGCCAGTATATACAGTACATTGCACAATGGTAAGTAAGCTAGTATTTCATTCAGAACACGGTCAAAATATTACAAATATATATATATATATATATATATATATATATATATATATATATATATAAAACATAAGAAAATAACATTTTAATATAGTAGAGTACTAAATTAAACTACATAGATGGATTATGTTAAATTTGAAAAACAATGCTCAAATCCCTTCCCAACTTGTTTGTCTGTATGTCTGAATTTGGTTCTCCATGTATATGGTTACTGCCAACAAAAAAATTATGCAAATGTATTCAATAAACTTTCATTTAATCAAACTTTCACTTGTTTGGTGCACACCAGGGTTCGGATGGCAGCGTTCACACTTTTTCAAATGAACTGCACTAACACAGAAATCGCAGAGTTTGTTTTAATAAAACTAAACCTGTCAAGTATGAACACACCCCATGTTGTGACAAAAAATTTTCAAAAACTGTTGCATTAGCTCATTTTAATTAACTAAACTGAAAAAGTAGCAAAAACACAAAACATACATGGAGTACACACAGATCCCTACATCTACAAGTATCATGCTTTCCAACAATTTCCTATGGATCTGAGGGGTCTGTGAGCCATGCCTTTGGCTCATGTTGGGCTAATCACAGGCCTTGTTGTACTCCAACAGACCACCCCACGGCCAGCGGGCAGAGGGCACAATGCCAACAGAGCTATGAACTTTACATATGACTGTAGGGGAAGAAAAAAAGTTGTTGTGGGTCTTTCAAGAGGAGTTCGAGTTTCAACATGACAACATTCCAGACATGGCTAACCCACCCAATCTCTCAATTTCCATCTATGTCCCACTCTCCCTCCCTCACTCACAGTATCCACACAAAAGCGTGCGTGGAAACACAAACACCCTTTGTGTCCGTCAACAGTGGTCTTTTCTCGTTGAATGGAAGAGCTGCTTCTAATGTGGGCATCCTTCAAATGAAATGAGCCACAGTAACCGCACAGGGCTCAACCACTCCCTAAACCCACACAATAAACATAATGAGCAACTTTAAAGGACACCTTATATCAAGTCATTTTTTGTCACTGGGTCGGTTTATTTTTTTATGCTTGAAGGCATCTTTCCACCTTTACTTATTAATAGTATCGGCCCTCAAAAAAAAGTTAAAATCACAACAACCAGGCACTGAGTGAATCTGAAGTACGGACGTGACCATGTGAGAGGAGCGAGTGTCTAAGGCATAATCAACAATAGCCCTTTATACAGTATACACAAGGTTTAGGAATTTGACACATTTAAGCTAACAATAATAAAGTCACTGAAAGTACATTTGTGAACATGTCAAACTAATATAAGCTCTTAGATTGTCTTTAATGATGATAAGACTTAGAGGTTTTGCAACAAGATGTTTGTCTTCTATGAATAAAGGTCAGATTTTGCAGCACTGTATTACAGTTAAGCTACGTTATCATTCCGACAACCTTGCAATGTTTCATATACCAATGCACACAAGTATATATATAAATACAGAAGACGGCATGCTGCACCGTTCAAATGTTTGGATCTATTCATCAAAGAATCCTGAAAAAAATGTATCAGCACAACCGCTTTCAACAATCGATAAGAGTAAGAAATATTTCTTGAGCACCAAATCGCACATTATAATGATTTCTGAAGGATCATGTGACTGAAAGACTATTGTATAATAATTTCACAATATTACTGTATTTTATAAAGAAATTAAAGTTCTAAATTTGAAAAAGTAAGTAAGTGCGGTGCAACTAACATGCAGAAAGTCATTATGTGGTCATGTGACAACAAAAAAAAAACAGAAGATCCCTATAGACCCCCTCCCCATTACTGTGACAAGGTCATTAATATTTAAAAAATATCACATATTTGACCTTTTTATAAAAAGACGTGTTATTCAAGTCAAATGGTATAAATAAAAAGTCATGACTTAAGGACTATTCTATGACTTAATTCACAATGTAAAAAAAAAAAAAAAAATGTGTCAGTGCCACATGATCCCAAACACTTTTTTTTCTTTTTTGAAATTTAAAGGAACACAAGCAGGTGTTGGAGGTAAAGCTCTCAACAGATTAGATACTGACTTTAATTAGATGGATCACTTCTGATTGCGTTTGGCTTGCCAGAATCAATTTGGGGTATAGAGTTGAATTACCTACCTACTATTTGTTCCAGTAAACAGAACAGTGTGAAATACAAGCCAACAACCTCTACTCTATAATGGTGTGTAAAAACTAAAAGCCATTTTATTGGAACAAGGTGGCATTAGAAATGAAGACTGTAAGACAAGAACTTGGACTGACAAAAGACAAACTTCTCCTCTTTGCATAAGGTTTACCCACGTGGATTTCAGCATCCAGACCCAGCAGTCACATTACCGTTATCCCATGAGCCTTTGTGACAGTGTGTTCAAAGAGAATTACCACTACAAAATAGGGGAAAGGTTTTACTGTAAGACCTTTCCAAAACACTGGATCTCGGATCGTTTCTTAAACAACACTCTCCCACATGATGAAAGCCTCCCTGAACAAAACAAGTGGAAAATTGTCAAGGTGTCTGAGCTCACTGTCAGTGGATGAGCGGAGATAAACGAAAGGACCCAGTTATGTAACACAAACCACGTGACTGTGCACAAGGGTGACTTATACTGGCTGGATGTACTTTTAAAATAATGTAAATGATCTTGCAAAAGACTCCCACAAACCTACATCATAAATGCAATGTTTCACAAAAAAGATTTTAAAAAATCTAATTCTCTAAACTACTAGACTACTAAACTAGTATCCGTTTATTTTACGCACACTGGGTTATACGAATATGTCCATATTAAAAACAATCAATGAATAATAATTATTACATAAACATGCTGCCACATTTGATTTAATGGCATGAAGCACTAAAAACTGTACTTAAATATAACAAATCACAATATTGACTTTCACAGAATTGTAAGATATAAACTCGCAACAAACAAAAAAAAGGTAAATTGTAAATTTTCTAAAACCTCACAATTCTGACTTTTTTCCTTGCATTTGCTTCTCACAATTCTGACTTTTTTTTCCTTGCATTTGCTTCTCACAATTCTGACTTTTTTTCAGAATTGCACAATTATCTGTTATGACTTTTTCCTCACAAATGTGTTTGAATCTCACTATTGAGACTTTTCTCAGAATTTTTAAATATATACTCGCAATGGCAAGAAAGAAAACTAATTTGTTTGATAAATTGTGAGAAAGTCGCGGTTACCCTTTTTATTTGTTAATTTCGTGGCAGAAACAAGAGTTCAGTTCTCTTTCACAGCTACACACATACAATCATGTCAAAATGCACATCGTGTGGAGTATTCAATGTAAACAGTCTGTTATGTCCTACGTGAACAAAAACAAATAATAGAAGATCGTAACAGTATATTACGTCCGTGCATCCATCGTTAAAGGGACAGCAGCCTCATAAACGTCTGTTTCATTAATGGTAATTAAAAAAAAAAAATTAAATCACTCACTGCTTTTGACTTTTTTATCTTTAATACTGTACCTGAAAAACGTAAACTTTAATTTGTAATTTTATATTGTATTTGTCCTATTGTTTGTAATTTGATGCTTTGTTCCTATTTTTTATATAAAAAAAAGATAATAAAATTACCTACCTTATTACAGAAGACTGTGTGATGATTGCAGTCAGGTTAAAGGGCATTTGTTTTATAATATTGGGTTGACAAAAATGGGCAAATTGACAAAAAAAAAAGTCAAGATTCACATTTAATTCAATGGGATTTAGTTTTCTTCTATACCAATTAAACTGTCTAAAGCAGTCAGATAGGAAAAGTAACACAAAACAGTAACCTATAATCAAATCTATGCATATATCGAATCATGACCACAAGAATCAATTTGAATCTAATCGTGAGGTACCAAAAGATTCCCACCTCTAAAGAATATACATGATTATCTGTCTATTTCGTCTCAAAATGAAAATCTTTTCCCAACCATGGAGGAGGAAGCAAAGAAGATGGTATTTAAGATAAATTCACAGACTGATCCTAGTCAATCACTTGGATGATGATACAATCATTACAACGAAAGCAAACATGGTGTTCTGATTTGATCTCCTGCATAGTCTGGTTTTGTCACATGCCTTTGTAAGGTTGATTTGGTGCTGAAGACTGTAAACAAAGCTGCAGAGAACCAGTCAGATCAAATTCACCTTGCTAGTCTGCGCACTGACATTTTTTTAAGCGTCCTTCTATTTAATTGCCAATTTGTGTGAAATTAATGCTATTGGAAATAACAAGGCCATTAACGTTTTGTCAAAAAAAAGAAAATCTGTTCTGAATGAGCTGAAGGTTGGTGGATCATATAACCAGTGGCTATAGTGATACCAAATATTATGTTTGCTTCCACATTAGTAGGAAATTACACTTGCGTTGTTTTACCCATTACATAAGCTAATGACGATGTGAATGTGTTGTGATTTTTGAAGCCCGTAGAGATTTGCTATCATTTGCATCAACAGTGAAACCGTGAGATGGATCAAAGCTGAAAAGTGGAATAACTATGCAACTAAATTCATATATTTATTACAGCTACAAAGAATTGCTTTTATGTGACATATACGGGATGGTTATTTTGATGCTAAAAGTGTAGTTTGTCTCTCCATGCTAAAATTCAAACCTCTGTATGGCAGAAAAAAATCAGAATATATTTAAGATTTAAATGTACAACTAGCCTCTGTGGAGTGGGATTTTGAACAAATTAGATTTCAAAGTAAGCGGGGCTACACAGTGCTATGACGCAAAAACAGAAACCAGATGATCGTCAAATTACCATCACGCTCCGGTTAGGACAAAAATACAGATTTACATGAGATATCCGTTATCGGTTATCTCTTTGTGCCATGCTACTGTTTCACTGTTTGGACACAGCGTCAAGCACGGAAATGATGCAAAACAGGAATTATACAAAACTTAAGATCACTTTAAAACATATTCAGCAGAGCGCATTCACATGCAGTCACATTCAGTAAGCAAATAAATGTGAGTCTAGATTTAAGATGCATGCGTCTTCTGATCTGGGCTGTTCGTGTTTTCAACATAGCCTTGCGTTCTGTAGGCTAATTAAGCTAAAAATAGAAAATGTATGCAAGCTCTCAGATAATGCTGATAATACTGTCCATCCTTTAATTATCTCTAGTTTCGATGAATATTTAAAAGCTGACTGTAAGATGCAGGTCTGCTCAGTTGAAGGAACGGCCGGATTACACCGTTTATACTAGATCTAGTGATGACTGACAACATCGCTCATGGATTAACTCATTGAGCAGATTCCAAAACAGTCCCGAGTAGCCTGACCCATCTGTCATGAGCAAGAGGAGAGAGTATTAAAACATGTATATGCTTGCATTTAACATGCTTTGTGTGGAAAAAAATCACTGGCTTGGAGTCAACTTATGTCTCTTGCTGGTATTTTCCCCAGTCATTTACATGGCGACTACATTTTTAGGGAACAAAAGTGACTGAAAGCAAAGCAGCCCATGGCATTGTTAAGGAACAGTGAATGCTGTGCTGAAATCCAGCTCTCTATAAAGTTAATCTGTCAGTTTGCCATATGGGTTATCCCTGATTTGTAACAAGACAGGTGGGGGCAGGGAAGAACACAAGATACTAGATTTTAGCTAAATGGAAGAAGGAATTTCAAGGTTTTTCCGGGTTCAACACAAGTTATGCTCAATCTACAGAAACTGTGAGTGAATGATTGACCCAGCGTTCCTTTTCCTTAAAGTGGGCATGAAATGAAAATCCACCCAATATATTTTAAAATGCATGTTATTGATCTTGAAATATGTTTGGTTTATAGTTTTTATCCCCTCTTAATTTTTAATTAAAATATCATAACTTCTCTCTGGTGGCGTATGGACTTCCCCAATCATTTCAGTCCACTTAATCCCTGCCACTTTCTTAAATTCGACCTCAAGCTCGCATTTAAATCTGCCTCCATCCGATCAACATTCGATGGATAGAACCAAGCTTCCGCGCTACATTTCTTTTCCAATAATCCATTTCAGTCGTATGTACATCACAACATACGAAAAGATCTGTCGCTACTTCAGTGTCATTGCGACTTTAAATATGAATTCAAAATTTTCTGACAATTTTATAAAAGCACAATGAAACAAAGTCCAGCTTAAATCAGAAAGACATTAATTTGATATAAATAAATAAAAAGTTACTGAGAAGTTAAACAACAAACCCAGTAAACCAATAAAAACAAACCCATCCAAAAATCTCCAAGGCACTTAATCAAAAGCCTTGACATGATTAAGA
This sequence comes from Rhinichthys klamathensis goyatoka, assembly GCF_029890125.1. Lineage (NCBI taxonomy): Eukaryota > Metazoa > Chordata > Actinopteri > Cypriniformes > Leuciscidae > Rhinichthys > Rhinichthys klamathensis. The sequence goes on along the minus strand of NW_026606658.1, from coordinate 1,404,245 downwards.
TCGATACATAGCCTATGAATTTGACTGACAGGGAACACATTCAATAATTATATTCAATATTAATAACACTGCGATCAATATCCTGAAGCAGAATATGACCCTAATTGGACTGACTATCACCATTCAGATATGCAGGGGAGTTCATTGACCGTCTGGCCCGCCAGGAACTGACCCTGTTTGGCCTCCAGTCGATACGGTCTCAATTTGCTTGGGAAAGACTTACAGACTGTCCTGAAAACATCCTTAGCAGGTGCACTGCACTAACTTGAACCCTACTGGGTAACAGACTACTTGTTTTAAAGGACTATTCCAACTTGATGTCTAAAGGTACCTGTTTACATCAAGTGTTTACATAAAGTCATAGTGCACACATTACTGGAATGGCCAAGAAATGCTAATGGCCTTTTCATGTTCAGTTTGGAAGCAGTTGTTGTTTAGTGTCATACAAGGCTGATTCAGTGATTAGTCCAGCGTTATTGCTAATGCAGCACAGATGTTAAATAAAGAAAATGAATTCTTCACCTGAACAGTAATCTGGGACACAATAACAGCATTTTCAAGAATGATTGTACAGGGTATCAAGTTGCAGCTTAGCACATTTAAAATATTTTAAATGTGAAACACTTTTTAAAAAAAGAGATTAAATACTTAAAGCATGAAGTATAATATGATCTGTGGCTGATAACATATTGACTCAGTACATGATGAATTTGTTAACTACATTTACGAATGTCTAAAAAATTGCACATAACTATGTGCAAAACATGTGCCTTAAAATAACTCACTATTTCGGTTGGTCTTGATCTTGGCCAGAAGTTTATGAGCTAAGGGAAGGTCTCCATTCTTCACAGCCAGAAGAAGGTCCTGCTCCTTGCCCATGGCTCTTGTCCAGCTCCCAGAAGTGTGTTACAATCTGGATTCACAATGTCATGGTTCTCTCGGTTCACGAAGCCTAGGATTTGGCTTTTGGTCTAACTTATTTTTTTTTAAATATGGACAAAACATTTAGCACATTAAGCTTTTAATTTGTATTGAAGTTGTTTTTAAGGTCCTATGCTACATGTTTGTTCTTGAGCAGCGTGTCATATTGAATTTAAGCCATCCTTAAAGCCAGAAACATCACATGGAAACCTATGGGAAAAACACACATGCAGTGTTTTCATTATCATAAATCACTTTAATATATTTTGAGCATAAAACACAGTTTCTGAAGAAACCAGTGTATGGAATCTTGAGTCTATAGACAACTGTATTTAATTTCTCTTTCATTTGGAATAAACAGGCAACCAATCACTTCCAAGACAACCTTAGAGCGCTTCTGTGATCATTTGGTTGTTATGTAAAGTACCGTAGGACGTATAATATGATGTTTGAAATAACCCTAAACAATAATGACAACTTTCCTGACCAGTTAACTTGTCTGAATGTTTTTTAAATCAAAAGCTAAATAGGGAATAGCCTACATTTGTCATGTACAAAGAACTGAAGGATAACATAGCTACTCACCAATACGTAGTCAGGTCGATTAAACGCTTCAAGCCACTTATTCCACGAAACCGAACTAGTTCAATAAGTATAATCCCGTTTATGATTTCTGTTCCTGTTGGGGAAATCGCTAAAGCGCAATGCCATACTTGACTGCGTTTGACAACACAAGTGACCGGTGCGTGAGCGCGCGCGCGTCTGTTACGCGCCTCCCTGGTGTAACTCTCTTCCTGAAAGGTGCGCTTTTAAGTCTCTCGCTTCATTTAACGATTCCAGAAAAGAAAAAATATGACAATGGCCTATAATATTCTATAACATTCAAAATGTTTACATCGACGGATGCAATGTTCTAAAGCTTTATCTTATAGCTATATCTTTGCATGTTACATGTACAGTTTGCGTTTACACCATATGTGTTAATCAATAAGACTAACCTAACAGTTATCTCTCACAATTATTGTCTCCATATCCTTTGATAGTATAGTCAAGGCAGACATCACATTAGTTTCACAGAAGTCACTGTTGTTTCTAAAGTAAGTGCGACATCTGGTGCCTTAACGATGTAATGTCCCAGCACAAAAAAGAAGCCTTTTTTTACATTTACGTAATTTATTTGAAAAATTGATTAAGGATTGTTCAATTAAATTACGTAAGGATTATTCATTTCAATTTGATGAAATTTTACCATTAAATTGCGTAAATCTTCAAATTAAGGCTTAATATTTTGAGTGAACGTTTACCTGCAACCATAAACTAGATGTTAATTTGTCATTTACTGACTAAATGTTACAATATGCAGAAACGACTTGAAAGGAGACGCACGGATAATATTCTGTGCAATATAATCCATGACTTTTAATAATTAACATCTTATCTAAACGCAAAAGACTACTGAACTAGTTTTATGTCTGACCTCTAATATGGTCCTCATAGAGTTGCACGTAAGAAAACAGAATTGACTTTGGAATTTCACAGTTAATTCATTGTTTATTTCAGAATACAGATACACAAAGTAGAAACTAACAATGCAAAAAGTTATAAAACACATTTGCAACAAGTTACACCTCTTTCTTATTGGGAAAGAACACTGACTGAACTGTATTAGTAATTATTTTGGTCATTAAGGAAACTGAATTAGGCTATACTTTTAAGAAACACAGATTCACTTAGATATCAGATTTTCCCAAATACAGCCAGATAAATTTGTCTTCATGAAATTTCTTCCAGGTTTTCATCTCTAAACTATAATCGTGATTAGCAAAAAACACTAGTTTAGTGTATTTGGTGTCATAGTAGTAGGTTGGATATTTCCGATAGTCGACCGTGCTAAAACCATAGACTCTCACCTACGTGAAGAGCAAGAAAAACAAGGCATCACTATAAAATGATACACTCAGGGGTAAGGTCATCTGATAAAATAAACATAAATGCCAATAAGTAAACAACTGTGCATATTTTTAAAGATCACTTACAATGTCACACGTGTGCATAGCCAGCATAAGTGTAAATGCGCCATTAGTGGGTCTGACCAACCACCATCTTTTAGTTTTTAATTGTTTTGCTTTAAGAAACCTAAAATGAAAAGTGAGAGACATGAAATGACAAATAATGAAATTGTTTAATTATTATAAATGGTAACTTCATGCACTAAACATATTCTAACATAACTAATGTGTGCACATTTGAGCCCCTACCTGTTTCGCACATATCTCAGAAAGTCTGGATGGAGGATGTAGTAAGAACTTTCATTAAAATGCCCACTGTAATAATTCCTTGGCCTTCAAAATAATAAATCATTGAAAGTTAGGCATATGTAAACAAAATCAATATCAGTGTGTAGATGACAGTCATCAACAAGGTTAATCACTCTTATTTTTGTTTTATGATGACAAATATTGATTGATAATTACATTTCTGTTAGAATGACTTACGTTCGTCCATTATATGCTCCTGATGGTATTTTTCTGTTCTTCATAAGGGACTCTAAAAAGTTGTAGTCTCTTGGACCCTCAGGGATTAGAACATATTTAATGTCCTTCCATAAAAAGGCCACAAAAAAAACTATTAGAGGTTCATCCAAAGCAGCTCAAACGAACAAGTGATAGTTAAGACAACCTTGTCAGTAGGAATCTGTTTGAAACCTCTGTTTTTGTGTAACATGAGGGACTGGATTAAGGAATGTGCTGTGTGCACATAAACAGATGTCCTTTTCCCAACATCCTCCTCATGTCCTGCAATAATGGCTGCATTCACTCTATCAGAAACAAACAAGTGAATAAGTGGTTTTATTAAATCAGTACATAAAAAAAAAGGTCAATATCAATATAGTAAATCAGTCGACATATAAGCTTTCACAAGATATCCTGGTTTACACATTTTCTCTTTTAAAAGTGACTGATTTAATCTGCATTTAAACAATGTTTGTTCTTGATAACTTCTAAGATTTACCTGAACACATAATCATTAGAGTCAATCTCCATTCCTAGCCTGGAGCCATTGAGAATGCCACCATTCCCAACAACAGCACAGTGAATACAGCCATCGTTCGCTCTTGTGGGTACTTGTAGTAACTGGGTAGATGCAAGCTTAGGGATGGTGTCAACAGCTGCTTTTATGGCTATAAAAAGGAGGAAATACAGCATTATTTTAGCTTAATGCTATAATAGTAAACCATATGATCACGTTCATGCTTTATGATTAAACAAACCTGTGTAATTGAGTCCCATATAGCCAAAGGGGTTGTTAAAGTGATAAAGCCGGTTCCACTCACTCACGTTGAGATGATCGCTTTGTAAAAACAGCTGAATGTTTGGAATAAACTTCTCCATAAACACTGGATTAGAGGAATTTCGCAAGGATGCCGTGCATTCCTGAAAAACATGTTGGAAACCGTGTAAAGCCTGTAAATGGAATAGTTTATTGTACCTTTAGACAATTTTTTTTTCTTCAAGTTTTGTATACAATACCTGTCAAAAGCGACACAACTGTTTTCAACATTGATAATAATATTAATAATAAAAATGTTACCCGAGCGCCAAATCAGCATATTAGAATGATTTCTGGAGGATCATGTGACACTAAAGACTGCAGTAAAAAATTTTGGCTGAAAATTCAGATTTGATAACAGGAATGAATTACATTTTAAAATATATTCAAATAGAAAACGGTTATTTTAATTTCACAATATTACTGTTTTTACTATATTTTTATTAAATAAATGCAGCCTTGATGAGCATAAGAGACTCGTTTTAAAAACATTACAAATGTGAATGTTTCCAAACTCGACAAGTATTGTATGTGTTTTATATCATATTTGATATATCAGTCTTTTATGGCTCATATAGTACAATATAGAAGAATACAGATTACACTCCAGGAGAAAAAACACAGGCCCAAACTGAGCAAACATCTGCAATTTGGTGCAGTATATGGCCAAAAAGATGAATTTCTGATTGTGATGCAAATCAGTGTCAGACTGCGATAGATAAAATGCATAAAAAGGTTTACTTGATTTATCCATACTTCATTTTTTAGAAACAAATGTATGAATAAATCAAGTAAACCGTACGTTGCTTCAGTCCAGTAAATTTTTGTCTTCAAATATTACTAATAATAGTCATCGTTATGTCTTCTTTGTTTAAAAAAAAATAAAAGATTTCACAGAAAATAGACCACAACCTGAAGGTGGACATTTTAAAAATTTCACTAAAAGGACTTTTATTTGCTATTACAAAATTAAAAAAGGTATGAACTATCTGGTCAGAAGGCCTTTAAAAGATTGTGTAAAACAGGTTTTCCAGTAAGTTTTGTAATCATAATTGAAAAGCCTTAGAAATGAATGCATTAAATATGATAGGCTTTGGGTTAAACATGTTTCACACGTAGGCTGCCTACGACAAAAAAAATATGTATTGTGATCACTCAGTGCTAGTTCAAAATGAATCAACAAAGAAATGGCCGAGAGAGTGAAAAGAAGTTGTGAAAGCCAGTTAACGGATCCGTCTAGACCAGCAAACCATTATTAGGCTGGTTTAAGAGCTGTTTCTTTTTCAGTAGGGTTATATCATCATGTCACCCATTAGCAGGATGTTCACAAACTTGTCTCTAAGTTATAGTTGTTGTCCACTGTACTTACACTCGGTTTAAACTGTGGATCCAATCGATACAGATCCTCACATTTCCACTGGGGCAGAGCAGTAAAGTTGTGCTTGTCCATAAAGGGCACAAGGGTTGATTGAGTCCCAAGAGGAACATTTGCTCCTGCGTCAGTCACAACAGAACTGGTTGCCTCGGGCTCCTCATCTCTCTGCAAAGAATCTGTGACATTGTCTTTATCCACCCAAAAGTTGTAATACTGTCTAAGGAGAAGGGATTGCAGCTCTAGTTATAGCCTGTGACTTTACATGATAGTATGACTGTAGGCCTACTAATAAAAGTAAAATGTTGAATTTAAAAATGACACATTTGAATTAAGTAGCCTACATTTTCGTTTCTTACCGCACATTTGCTTTTATAGTGTAGTTTTCATTGTAAAAGGTTACAACTATAAACAGGAGTATTAAAGTTATAAGGGAAGTGACAAAGAATATCCTTTGGAGAAACATCCTCAGTGAAAGCTTGCAAGCGCACCTGTAGCCTAAACTGATTAAGCCGATTACCGACGACTCAAGTGAGCTGCCTAACGTTACCTAGAAATTTTTTTTGAACATCATTTGCGTAAACGGTCAACACTAATATGGACGCGCTGTCACGCGCACGCGCTCGAAATTTTAATGTTTTAAGCTGCCGCGCCATTTAAACACTGCCTATTCTCACAGATTTATTTTAGCATTTTTAAATAGACGATAGACGTTAGAACCAATTGGGTTTGTGGGCAATTTCTTCTCCTTCTTTTCCTGTGCTATATGTCGTTGAAGATGATCCTCACTGCAGAACACGAGATCCAGGGGGCGAGGTTGAATCCAGATCCAACTCCTCCCACTTACTCTGCTCCACCAGATGAAGCGGCATAGCCTATTTCAGAAGTTGCAGCCCGCAATTTTAAGAGTAAGTTGCAAAATTTGAGTGTGTGCATGTAGTGCAGTGTGAAAGAATGAATTAGTGATTTATTGTTTAATTCTGTGTGTAAATTATAATTCTTAATGTCATGTGGTTTCGCTCTAGTGTTATTCTGTTAACTTTTATTCAGTGTGATTAGCCTACAATGTGCTCCTAATGTGGGTTTCCTTATGTTTCGCGTTCAAAGTTTCCCTACCGTATTCAGTGTCTGTTTTACCGTGTGTAAATAAACGCTTTTTTTTTTCAATTTCATTGTGCTGGTAATGCATTTTGCATGCATTTATGTTAGTGACAGAGATGCTCTTATTATGTTATGTAAATTAAGTCAGATGCCTTTGTCTTATTTTCTTTTTTCTTAAAATTGTGTTAGGCTTGAAATGTGTGTTCTCCTCCTGTCTTTACATTCTTGTATTACTCTAACCCTCTACCGCACGCATTATAATAAACCTATAGAAAAAAATATTTGACTCTTTTTATTTTCTTAGAATGGCTTAACTTGAAGTGCTGTAAAAAGAAAATTAAAAAAAAAAAATGTTTTAAGGTCCTTTATGATATGTTGCCATAAAGTCCGGTGGCGTAGTGAAAATACTGTTACCGAGATGATAAAAGCACCAAATTTTGCATGGTGTTTCCTTAGGGTCTATAGTGTCATTTTGGCCTAGGAGCCCTCAGTTTTTTGTTTTTTGTTACATGTCATATTAGAAGTATATCAATATCAATGAAATATGCTTAAAAGCACAGCGATTTTCAAGTTCCTGCACAAGATAAAGTATTCAAATGAATCCCAAAGTTAACATTTTATGTTTATTTATGTTTATGAACTTTTACATAACAAAAGCTTCAATACATGTTAAAGTATTATCAATATGGTCTTTATTGGCCTTGTAATTGATAATTATGAATCGTTACAGTTGCATTTGCAAAGAGGTGAGCAGTCTAGACTTGCTTTGCCACATTTGCAGGTGGAACAATCCCCCTTACAGCAACATTTGATAAGTTCTCTGCAGGCTGTGGGACTTCTGGAAGTGTCATCCAAATTGGTTCCCAAGACCCTGATTCCTTGGTCCATCCATAGTCCCTTGGAGAAGGAATACCTTGCTGTGAGAGTGTGCTGGTCGCCCAGATTCCAGTCTGATAAACTGCCCGTCTGATGTGCTGCAGTAGAGTATCTTGGGTGGGTGGCAGTTTCTCCATTGTCCTACTCCCATGGCAGAAGAGTTCTTTCCTCTTCTGGACAATGGAGCTTGAAGAACTGGACTTGTCATACAAGATGACAGTCAGTCTCTCAAGCTTTTGGAACTGCCATGAAGCAGCATCTAATTTTTGGAATGGATTTCTGGCAAGGGAAGCAAACACTTCAGTGGCTTCATCATAGGCTTGCCAGGCCCGCCAAACTGACTTCTTACCCTTCCCAGTGAAAGCAGATGTTGTATCACACCCTGAATAGGCATGGAACATCAACAGTGCTTGAGACTTGTCCTTACCCAGACTTTTACATATGCTATTGACATGGTAAAATCTGTACTTTTTGCCCATGCCAAAAGCCACCCAGATGTCAGTCAAAGGTTGAATCACCAGTAAATCATGGAATAAACCTGCAAGAATCACAATGACATCAGTGTCCACAGTACGCACATGGACAGTTTTTGCTCCTTGCTCCAGGGCATGCTGTATATGAACCACAATCCGGGTGTCTGCCTCTTCATGATTGCAACTGCTCATGGTACTGCTGGAACCAAATGAAGATACAGCTAGCCCTGATGTGATATACAGAGATTTGTCTGGGGGCCAGTTGAACTCTTCAGTCTTAGATGTCAGAAAGGCAAAAAGCTCTTTCTTATTAATTGGATCACGTAGGAAATCCATCCAAATGCCTGGCAGCTTTGTTTGGCCAGACACTTTCCTGCGTACACCTTGACCCCTCTTTTGACGCGTGGACTCCTTCAAACTGTCCGAGATGTATGCATCCCATACAATATCCAACCTTTGTGTATCCTGTAGCTGCCTCTGCAGGTAAGGGATGAAAACATTACTTGCATATTCTTTAAATGTGTTCACTGTATTAGTAGACAGACTGTGGACAATGACCGCTCCATCCAAGATTTTGCAGTCAAAGCATGAGAGTGGCTGTGATTGCCCAGGGAGCTCAAGGCATTGAAGTAAGTCAGACTTTGTGCCTGGCAGGTGAATCTTTCCAAAGTCAGTGAGGGAAGGAGGGAAGGACTGTACTTCATGTGCAAAGAATTCATCCAAATCACTCTCACGACTTTGCATTGCAATATACAGCTGACCAAATAGTGTCACGTTGTTCTGGAGCATTTTAATCTTCTTCCCATGTGTAGATAATGTCTTGCGTCGAGTTTGCTTGAAGAGTTGCAACGAATTCCTTTTGATTGGATCATGGATGGATTGCCTGCGATCAGTAAGCACCTTTGTGACAAACTGTTGATATTGTTTCTTGCCTGTGTCTTCTAAGATGAACACTGATTTAGCCACAGATTCATCTGCACAGTTACGGCTGTCAAGAGTGACAAGATCTTTAAAATCATCCAAGAAAGGGTTGCCCATTCTTTTAATAGTTTCAGACAGGTTGGCTACATGTCTTTGAAATGTCTTCTGTGTGGAAAGACACTGTTCATGATGCTGGAAGTTCTTAGGATTATCTATGTCATTTTCAGGAAGAAAGTCCTCTTCAAATTCTTTCAGCAATCTTCCCAACTCTGGTCCAGAGATCATCCATTGTCTGAAAGCATTTGGGTTTTCTGTGAGACCAACTGCACCACCGCAACCTTTCACAATCTTATTCTCTTGTTCATGAGCTTGGTCGAAAGGTATTGCAGAGAACTTGTTGTATGTCTTTGAGAGAACCCAGTGTGAATGCTTTTCAAACTCATCCTTGATGGTACTGGGCAAAGACTTCATGTCCCTGATGTGGACAGACACCCATCTTGCATAGTTTGTATGGTCCAAGGCAAAAAATAGAGGGATGAGTTCTTCTAAAACTTCTACATATAGAAGGAAGTTCTTCTCTCTGTGAGCTCTGACAAAAAATAGAATGAGGGTTTCATATCTTAGTATTAGATCCCAATAAATGAAAGTTGGACTCTTCTTCAGCATGTCATTTCTCCAAGTGATAAAGGTATCTTCATCTTTGGGGCCAGCAATAAGCCTAAAAGCTTCCTGCTGCAGATTGTGAAGTGACAGTAGAGTGACTTGGTGGGCATGCCTGGTGCGAGTTAGGTGTGCTGCTTTCAGAAATGAGTCAGCCTTTCCAGAAGATGCTACTATTGCTTCAGTGAGTGCTGTTGTCCAACCAGAGCAATCTAAGAGGTCGCCAAGTGTATTCCAGAGGGCCATTTCTGTGTGTAATCCACCTAGCATAACTACATGAACTCTTTCACCATGTGTGTCTGGCCATTTCCATTGCACTAACTTTGCCAGAGCGAAAAGAGGCTGGTCAAATGTAGTAACTGGGATTTGTCCAGGATTAAGAAATTCAATAGCTTGTCTAAGAACATTCATGCCATGTTTAATCATGGCTGGAGTGGCAGACTTATCATAAAGCAGAGGAAGGAGTGCACATTTTGCTGGGGGGTCTTCCACCAATGGTTGCATAGAAGCATGATATGCATACCATGCAACTGCATCATCACTGTCTAGTTCTCTCTTCTCTAGAAGTGGCAGTGCATGATTGACCCATCTGTTTTCCTCTTCTCTAGCATTATCCAATAAACCCATAGCTGTAACTACATTACATTATGGCACTGAAACAGAAGTATTTTTCAGAGCTACAGCGGGGACAGTGGCAAAAGTGTCAGGAAGAGCTTTATTTTTATTTTCAAAAGGTGGTATCATAATGGGTGGTCTCTGTACACCACAGTCATCCTTAGTTGGAAACTGAAACATGCGGATTCCAGTACCATGAAAGGAGCCTACAGAAGTGGTTAAACTTGGGTCATAGTCAAGGTTATCAAGGGCACCAACTGTGAAGAGCCCTTTCCGGAGACAAGCTGGAACCACAACACCATCAACTTCAAAGCGTTCACATGTGGCTTTAGCAAGCCAGTCTTCAATTTGAATAACTCTGTCATATGAAATGCTAATACCTATTTGGTTTAATTGCTGGACCAGTTGCTTGCTTCTGGTTTGTACATGTACATTAAGGCCTATGTAAATAGGGAGTGGTGGTTCACGTTCAAGGCTGTGTCTGGTCATCCTAGCAGTGGGTGTTGCCCTTTTCTTTGTGTTATAAAGAATGCCTTGTCCCGTTGTGAGACAAGCCTGAGACTCACATTTCTCTTGATCTTTCAAGTTGGAGCCATTCATTATCATCGAGATAAGAGACTTTAAGCTTGAAGGAAGTGAGGTTTCTTGACATCTTTCTGGGAAGGAGCCAGTGAATTTGAATCTTCGCAGTAATAATCTTCATAATCAATAATCTTCGCAGCTTTTGCCAGGATGAGAGCATCTTCATCAAAATCTCTCTTCCTCAGAGCTTCCCTTAGCATATTTCTCATGCTCTCCTTGAAAATAAGAACTGTATTCCTTCCATCAAATTGTTCTTGTGCATCTGGAAAGCATTGAAGCAAATGATTTTTCAATCTGGTTTTGTTGACTTGCTTACTGACACCCAGTTCCTGAAGTCGATTTACATACAAAGAGTGGAGCTCAGATAGCATAAAGAGAAGGACTCCAGAATCAACACATTTTTCAATGTAGTCCTGAAGTTCAACGAAAGCGCGAGACTCATTCATATTTTCATCTATGTTTTCTGGACATTTGTAGCTCTTACTAAGGTGTCTTGGCACTCTGTTTTACACTTATAATTTGGAAGATCTACTGGCCTGAGCACAAATTAACAAAAGGAAGCTTATTCAGAGGTCTTAAAAGGCCATTATCCTGAAAGTTTTACTTGAGATAAAAAAATAAATAAAAAAAATACGTTTTTCATGAATATTGTTTTTTAAGTGATTTGACACTAAATTTTAATATTTCAGCTGGGCTCCCAGGCTGAAATCATTCAGGAGGTCCTAAAGAATCTTCATGTAAAATTTGGTGCTTTTATCACCTCGGTAACAGTATTATTTAATATGTGCACTACCCAACTGGACTATAAATACTGCTAATACGGCAACAACATACAACAGTGGATTTTTTTTAGAAAAAAAAATTGCTATTTAAATTTGATTTTTTCCCATAATACAAATGCATTGGCAGTATGACGAGCCGTTTTATTTCCAGGATACTATTTCTTAATATCAACAATTACATTTTTACTAGTTAAAATGATAGTTATTGATGTCAGGAATTAGATTTCTATAACAATGGCAATTTTTGATATAAGAAATTACATTTCCACTAGTAACAATGCTAATTCTTGATATCCACAATTAAATTTTCACTAGTTCAAATTCTAATTCTTGATTTCAACTAGTAAAAACCTTTATTTTTATATCAAGAATTCAATTTTTTGTATCAATTCAATTGTTGATATCAAGAATAGACATTTCAACTAGTGACATTTGAATTATTGATATCAGGAATTCACATATTTACGAACAAATAAATTATTGATATCAAAATTATGTTTAGTAAGAAATCAATTCTTGATATCAACAATTGATTTTGAATGGCAGCCTATGGTGACATTTCACTAGTGAAAATACAATTAGATATCAAGAATTCATATCCTGGAAATGAATAAAAGTTAAAACAGCTTTCCATATTGGCAGTCCTTAACATATGACTAATCAACATTATATAGCATTAATGTTGTTATTGCTACAGTTTAACAGATTGCAGCTGACCTGTCAAGCTATAACTATTGCAATAATGTCATTCCACTATTGCACAGTGTTGCCGCTTGGCAACACAGACATTTGATCGATTTACCAAAAACTAATTTCATAAAACCTTTTTTGAGTGGTGAATATGTCATCATAACTTAACTGAGGTGATGTTTAGATTTTTTTTGTGTGTGATATGGGCTGGTCCTTGTTTGTTACTGACGTTTTAGTTTGCTTTCAGCAACTACAGACAAGAGACGGCAGTGGATGTCATGTGACTTAACCAAAGCACATCATCGGCTAAACTAAGGTCTATTCATTCCAACAAAAAACACGAGAATGTTTTCTTAAAGAGACTGAGGCAATGAAATGAACACAAAGAGTATGTTGCCATATTATGGCAACACCATGCGGTAGAGGGCTAATATTTTCACATTTATCTTTTCTTTTGTTACCTTCCCTCCTGACCCCTAGACTGGGAGGGGAACGTAACACTAAAGACGCAAAGGCCTACAACCATACAGAAGAGACAAGCGGTAATGTGTGGTGTGTAGATTTTACAAAAACGTAACCCCCTTTATCCATTTACAATCAACAGGTATAATAAAATCATGCAGAATGATACAGAGTTTGTTTTTTTAATTGTATTTGATTGACTGTATAACAGGAAAAAAATCTTTGGGATTTGCTTTGGGAAAAAAATCTAAAATGGTACACATAAAATATTAGTGTTCAAACAGTTTATTCTTAACAAAGAATGTCAACAGAATAGAGAGGGGCTTTCTCAGTCATTGTGTTCCTGTTTTGGAGTCTAATTCCAGTCATGCAGTTTCTTCAGCCTTTAGTATCCAGGCGTGGCAAAAATAAGTTTGTGAACCCTTGTGAAGTTGTGAAATCTGGATTTCTGCATAGATTACTCATAAAATGTGGTCTGATCTTTGTTTAACAATTAAGGCCCGTTCACACCAAGGACAATATCTATAATGATATAGTTCTAAATATAAAAGAATAGCAGAGTCCACACCACAACTAACGATACAGCACAGAAAATCGTTACCGTTGGAATCACTTTCAGAGCATTTCTTTCATACTGACGAAAACCTTGACAGCCAATCAGAATCCATCCTGCTTTAAAGAGCTCGAGCATTTAAAGCAGCAGGAGAAATAACTGCAGCACGCACTTAGAATAAACAGAAAGAACTGATATAGTTTTTCACATTTTTATTAAATATGCCTTCACTGAGTAATCATTTAGCATGGAGAAAGCAAGTTAAACCATAAGGCCCGGTTTCACAGACAGGGCTTTTATTTCAAGACATATTTTAAGATTATCACGCCTAAAAACGACTCGGTTACTAACGTAACCTCGGTTCCCTGAGAGGAGGGAACGAGTATTGCGTAAGCTTACGCTATGGGGAAAACTCCTTTTCTCGAGAAATATTGAAGTCTTTATGTAAAACGCATTGCAGCTGCACAGCATACAGCAATGAGCGAGGCAGCTCGGTCATTGGCTGTGCTGCGGCAACTTGCACGAACCAATGACGGGGCGACTCTGAACCCGCTTCCAATGAGCGTGCTTCGCGCCCATGCGCGTCAGAGCCCGCCAAGATGGGCGTGGCCAAGGGCTATATATTGGGCGCCCCGTCGTCTGAGTTCTTTAGGTTCAATCGACTGAAGCAAACTGACCAAGCACAAGCACGGCAGATTACGCAATACTCGTTCCCTCCTCTCAGGGAACCGAGGTTACGTTAGTAACCGAGTCGTTCCCTTTCGAGAGGTTCCTCTTATTGCGTAAGCTTACGCTATGGGAACGCCATGTAAAACGCCGTGCGTGCTGACTTCGCTTCTATTAAGCCGGAGGCCGGTGCCTGAGCCTTTGAGCGAAGTAATTATCCAACGAGCCAGCCGAAGGCGGGCTTTATAAAGGACAACGTGGAACGGCCCGATGGGCGTCCAGAGACACACACAAGCACATTTTCATGTACTGTCATGTATGAAAAATCCTCCACATCAGTTTCAAAGATGTGATTCTATGAGGGAGGAGACAATGCTCAGCATGTACACACCCCAGCCTATGCATAGTTAGACCGACAGTATGTTAGAGTGCAATGAGGGAACCTGTAGGTTATAAAACCTGATAAATGTGGACGGTGAGGCCCAGCCTGCAGCCGCAAAAATATCTTGAATGGGTATCCCACTCGACCACGCCCACGAGGAGGCCATGCCTCTCGTAGAGTGAGCTCTGATGCCCAAGGGGCACTGAAGGCCCTTGGCTTCATAAGCCAGCGCTATAGCATCAACTATCCAGCGCGATATTCTTTGCTTTGACACAGCCAGACCTTTAGTGCGGCCGCCAAAGCATACGAACAACTGCTCTGTCTGTCTGAACAGGGCAGAACGTTCCAAATATACTCTGAGTGCCCTGACCGGGCAGAGTAAATTAGCGTCACTTTCGTCTGCTGGGGACGATAGCGCGGCCAAAGATATCACCTGTGCTCTGAAAGGAGTAGAGAGCACCTTAGGAATATACCCGTGTTTTGGCCTGAGGACAACCCTGCTGTCGTTAGGTCCAAACTCCAGGCAGGTAGCGCTTGATGACAGCGCGTGCAGGTCGCCCACTCTCTTGACCGAGGCGAGAGCCAGCAAGAGAGCAGTTTTGAGCGAGAGCTGTTTAAGGTGCACAGTTCGGAGGGGTTCGAACGGGGCACGCTTAAGTGCGTCCAGGACCGTGGCCAGGTCCCAAATCGGCACCGAGGGGGGGCGTGGGGGATTTATCCTCCTGGCGCCCCTCAGGAAATGAACAACTAGGTAGTTTTTCACTAGTGTGCGTCCTTCGACCGGTTCATGTGATGCCGCTATGGCAGCCACATATACTTTGAGCGTGGAGGGGGTGCGGCCTGCCTCCAACAGCTCTCGTAAGAAAACGAGCACACTCGGTACTTCGCATGTCTCAGGATTCAGGTTCCTGGATTTACACCAGTCACTGAACACCTTCCATTTCTGGGCATATAAGCGCCTCGTAGAGGGCGCTCGCGCCTCAGTGATTGTTCTCAACACTCCACTGGGGAGATTCCCGGGAATCCGTTGAGGGGCCACGCATGGAGGGCCCACAGATCGGGGCGGGGATGGAGGATCATCCCGTTGGCCTGCCTGAGGAGATCTAGCCTCAGTGGAATCGGCCATGGGGCAGATTGCATCATCTGCATCAGTTCTGGAAACCACGTCTGGTTCTTCCAGAGTGGGGCCACCAGGAGCACTGCACATTTCTCCTCCCTGATCCGACTGATGACCTGAGGTAGCATCGGGACCGGAGGGAAGGCATACAGCGGGCGGCTCGGCCAGACTTGGGCGAGCGCGTCTGTGCTCTTTGAAAAGAAGAGAGGGCAGTGCGCATTTTCCTTGGAGGCAAAGAGGTCGACCTCTGCTCTGCCAAAGGTTTGCCATAACCACTGAATCGTCAGGGGGTGGAGAGACCATTCTCCTGGGAGAACTTTGTCTCTGGACAGCATGTCCGCTCCCTGGTTCAGAACACCTGGCACATGCGCTGCTCTCAGCGAGCGCAGGTTGCGCTGGGACCATAGGAGGAGCTCCCTGGCCATCGAGTGCAGGGAGCTCGATCTGAGTCCACCCTGACGATTTATATGCGAGACTACCGTCATGTTGTCCGTTCGGACTAGGACGTGCTCGTCCTTCAGGTACGGGAGCAGGGCTCTGAGAGCCAAAGCGACCGCTTTCAATTCCAGACAGTTTATATGTAGGCGCTTCTCCGGGTTAGACCACAAGCCGGAGACAGGCCTGCCCTCGTAAAGGGCCCCCCAGCCTATTTTGGAGGCATCTGTCGTGATAATTTTTCTCCTTGTGTTCACGCCCAAACTCACGCCGGACTGATACCAGTCGACAGCTTTCCAGGGCGTCAGGGCTTTTATGCAGCCGTGATTTGCTCTGATTAAAAAGTGGCCCGAGCGCCACGCGTGAGTGGGGACACGGCTTTTGAGCCAGCGTTGGAGAGGACGCATGTGCAACAATCCTAGCTGGAGTACAGCTGATGTTGAGGACATGAGACCGAGCATCCTCTGAAATCGCTTGACGGGGGCGCGCGCACCCGCTCTGAACGATGTTGCAAGGCGCCGGATAGTGAGCGCGCGCTCTGATGAGAGGCGCGCCGTCATCTGCACTGAGTCTAGCACTATTCCCAGAAAAGAAATATTCTGGCTGGGGGATAGCATGCTCTTTGCAAAATTGATTTTTAGACCCAGGCACTCTAGATGACTGATAATCCAAGACCTGTGTGTCACTAACTGGCTCTCTGATTGTGCTAGGATTAGCCAATCGTCGAGATAATTTAGTATTCGCACTCCCCGCTGTCTCAGGGGGGAAAGTGCTGCATCCATACATTTCGTAAATGTACGGGGTGCCAGTGACAGGCCGAATGGTAGTACTGTGTACTGGTATGACTGTCCCTCGAAAGCGAATCTCAGAAATGGCCTGTGATGAGGCGCTATTGGAATGTGAAAGTAAGCGTCTTTCAGATCCACTGACAGAAACCAATCCCCCGGGCGAACTTGCGCGAGGATATGCTTGGTTGTTAACATTCTGAACGAGCGAATCATTAAAGCTTTGTTCAGATGTCTGAGATCTAGAATGGGGCGGAGACCGCCATCCTTTTTCGGGACGAGAAAATAGCGGCTGTAAAAACCTGCCTCGCTCATAGAGGGAGGGACTGTCTCTATAGCGCCTTTCTCTATCAGTTTGAGCATCTCGGTGCGTAGAACATGTGAAACATCTTTTCTCACTTTCGTCTCTACCACTGCTGTGAAGCGGGGCGGTCTGCGAGCGAATTGAAGCGAGTAACCGTGTTTTATTATGTTCAAAACCCATTTCGGCATGTCGGGGATATTTTCCCAAGCTTTCGCTCGCACAGATATGGGCTGAATGCTGGCCGGGGCGTGTCGCAGTGACGTATGGCTCCCGCCAGCGAATCGTTCTGTGTTAATACCGAGCTTACAGCTCTCAGCGGCGCGGGCTCGCGCTGAGCAGCTCTGTTGAATGCCGAGTGCAGGGGTGCGTGTGAGATTACAGGCACGCTCGCTGTAATGCTCACAGAGTGAGATGGGGAAATGTTTAACACTGTGTGTATAGTGCTTATGGGTGGGGGTGCATAGACTGTGGTAGGCACGCGCGTCACTTTCATAAAACTTCCCGCTCGTGGCGGGAGGTTTTTGGCCATATAAACAGTGTTTGTGAGTTGGGGTGCGTGCATAACAGCGGGCACACGCGCTACTCTTATACAACTTCCCGCTTTTACTGGGGAAGTGTTTATAACTGTGGGAACAGTGCTTGTGTGTAGTGGTGCATACGTGACAGTTGGCACACAATCTACATTTATGGGGCGTCCAGCCTGAGCTGGGAAAACATTTGGCACTGCGTTGACCGTTTTGATATGTGGGAATGCGCACTTTGGTGTGGACACGTGACCCTTTAATGACACAGGCAGAAAATAGCTCTTTATGTGATTTCTGTGTGTCGCCGTAAAAACGGCGTTTGTTTGCAGGTGGGCGAGCTGTGTGGCTGGCACATTGGCTGCTGTATAGACATTTCCAGCCGCCTGTAAGGGGACTGGGTAATGCTTTAAACGTTTTGGAGAGAACGGTCCGGCTCTTGCGAGACACGCGCTCTCCCTTTTCCTCCCTGTAGCTAGGAGGACTTACGAGGCTCTGGGTTCAGCACAATCCTGGGCCGAGGTCCCCGTCGCTCGGGCGGTTGTTTCCTGTTGGCAGAGCGCGAGCGGCGTCGAAAATCCGTTTCAGGTTTGGGCTGAGAGACGGGGGGCGCCGTCTTAGCTCGCTGCTGCTGAGGCGGCCGTTGGCGGCTCTGCGATGAGCTAGATCGCTTGGGCAGGAAGTGACGCATAGCCTGTGAGTCCTTACGGGCTTCGGTGAAGCGTTTGGCGAACTCCTTCACCGCTGGTCCAAACAGGCCGCTTTGGGAGATAGGCGCGTCTAGAAATGACGCCTTATCTGCATCCTTCATCTCTGTTATTGCAGCCACAGATGGCGCTCAAGGACAGTCAGGATAGCCATAGCACGGCCGATGGATTGGGCGGTGGCTTTTGTAGCTCGCAGCGCTATGTCAGTGGCGCTGCGTAGGTCCTTAAATGCCTCAGGATCAGGTCCAGACTCGTCCATACTGCGGAGAAGTTTGGCTTGAAACACCTGGAGGACAGCCATAGAGTGAAGCACTGATGCAGCTTGGCCGGCGGCGGCGTATGCGCGACCGGCGAGAGCTGAAGTAGACCGGCAAGGCTTCGAGGGATGAGAAGCTTTAGCTTTCCATCCAGCGTTGGAGGGTGGACACAGATGATTGGCCACAGCCTCCTCGAGGGGCGGAGTCCCCTCATAGCCTCTTTCTTTCGCGCCGTCCACAGAGGAGAGCGACAAAGAAAAAGAAGGCTTCAGGCGAGCGGAGTGCGGGGCTTTCCATGACTTCGTGAGTTCGTCGTGAACTTCCGGGAAGAAGGGGGAGGGTCTTTGTCGAGGGGCCTGTCGGCGCCCCTGCAGGAACCACTCGTCCAGTCGGCTGCGGGCGGGTTCTTCCGGGGAAGACCAATCGAGCCCGAGGTCTTCCACGGCCTTAGAGAGAATGCGGACGATCTCCGAGTCCATGCTGGAGCCCGCGCTCGTGCCCGCTGATGTCGATGGAGCGGGGTCGAAGGACGAGCCCGGCCAGTCGTCGGATGCAGCATCACAGGAAAAACTGTCATCCTTATCATCGTCATCCCCTGACGCGCCAAACGAGACGAGCCCCATCGCTCCGCTGGAGGGGTGCTGGTCCGCCTGTGTGAACTGGACTGGCGGCGGGGAGTCTTCGGGTGGTGGTGAAGCACGCGGGGATTGGCCCGGCGTGACATCACTGCAAACCGCGTGCTCCGGCGGCCTCTGTGAGCGGCGTTTTTTCTTTCGCGGCTCGACTAGAGGAGACGGCAGCACGGAAGAGGTGGGCTCTTTCGCGGTGAAAACGGCGAAGCGAGCGCGCAGCTCGGTGAGGCCCAGGGCGTCACACTCGGGACATCCGCCTCGAGTGAGGGCAGCCTCTGCGTGGTCCGGTCCCAGGCAGCGGGCGCAGATGATGTGACGATCCCCGTCCTGAAGAGGGCCTCGACACGAGGCGCAGGAAGGCATTTGAAACAACGCCTTGTTAAATTTGCTCTTTTAGAAAGTGTCGCGGGGGCGAACACTGATAGCTTTTGAAAGGATATTAGATGATGCGCGCCGGATGGCTTAGCAGAAGGGCGATCGAAGGCGGCTGAAGGCGCCGGCGTCCTCGAAGCAGTCCTGCTGTAGGCTTGTCGACGGCGGCGGCGAAAAGACTCCAACAAATCCGGAGGATCCAGCGAAAGAGAAGGTTCTTTGCTGAAGGAGATTAAATCTGAAGAACTCAGACGACGGGGCGCCCAATATATAGCCCTTGGCCACGCCCATCTTGGCGGGCTCTGACGCGCATGGGCGTGAAGCACGCTCATTGGAAGCGGGTTCAGAGTCGCCCCGTCATTGGTTCGTGCAAGTTGCCGCAGCACAGCCAATGACCGAGCTGCCTCGCTCATTGCTGTATGCTGTGCAGCTGCAATGCGTTTTACATAAAGACTTCAATATTTCTCGAGAAAAGGAGTTTTCCCCATAGCGTAAGCTTACGCAATAAGAGGAACCTCTCGAAAGGGAACTAAAGGAGATCGTGCTTTCTCAGTCGCTGCTCCTAGGTTGTGGAATGGGTTACCAATGTTCATCAGATCCTCTACTTCTGTAACCATGTTTAAATCTTAGCTTAAGACATATTTGTTTGATGAGGCCTTTGCTGACCGCTAGACTTTGATTTTATATCTATAGTATTTTACAACTTCTTCATTTTTATATTCTATTCTTTCTTATATTTTATTGTGTTTTATCTAATTCGTTTGAAATTGTACAGCACTTTGGTACACAGTGTGTTTTTTAAGGTGCTCTATAAATAAACTTTGATTTGATTTGATTATGTCAGTGTAAGTTGCTTTCAGTTAAAACAGCTCAAACATGCATTTTAGTCTGGAGCCCTATTCGGACGGGATTAGTTTAACATGGACAGGTGGGGTAGAGTAATTATTACCAGAGCTTCTCAGTGATTTTAGAAAATGTCAGTAAAGATTACGGCGACTTTTACCTTCTGTAAAAAATGACCTCAGGTAATGCTAATCCAGTGCAAATAGATCAGAGTATATTCCATCATTTCCTGTTTAAAAGTAGTTTTCAGTGTTTTTCCAAGTAGGAGGTGCTTGAAGAAGCATTCGGTTGCGTTCTGGGTAGACAAGTCTATTGCAAAAAATGTTTTCTGCATTCCATTCAAATCAAAAAGAAGGTCGAAAGCACTTGTTTGTGCGCAGCCTATGATATAATTAATCATTATGTGGCAAATATTAGCTATATTTTAAGATGTTGTTTTATGAATTTTAGTAAAAATTGCCAGATGGAAAGAGCTGTATCTCTGCAACCAATAAGGATATTGTTGAAATGGCTAAAACTCAGTCGGCTCATGTGCTGGATGTAAATTGTCACAATGTCCACATAATTATTTCAAAGCATAGTGAGACCACTTCCATGCAGAATGTGAAGTGCTGTAGCTGGACAGCATTTTGACAGGATGAAAATCACTTGAATGTGGAACCACCTTAAAACAGCTTCTGAATGAGAATGAGATCTCCGACCTCCAATTTTATCGTGAACTGTAAGCCAACAGATATAACAGGCTAGATTGAGAGGTTGTGTACCAGTACATTCTAAAAAAAAAAAAAAAAATCTACTAAAAAAAAAAACACCTTGCATTTGCCAAAGAACATGAGGATTGAAGTATGGAAGATTGGAGCCATGTTCTGCAGTCCAACAAGTCAAAATCTAACATCCTAGCCTTGGATGGTGTCAGAAGATGACTGGAATGTTTTAATATCAAATGCATGGATGGTAAGCATTAAGCATGTGGGAAACATAATGGTATTGGGTACCATTAAGCATGTGGGAAACATAATGGTATTGGGTACACATGTCTGCAGAAGGTGTTGGAAGGATTTCCAAATTTGCTGGCACTTTGAAAATTAATCAATACTTGGGAATCCTGCTGAACACAATGTAGCCAAGTATGATGGAGGATCTGTATGGAGATCAAATGTGTACTTTGCAACATGATGACAATCTTGTAAGGCCCGGCTCGATCGGCCCAATGGAGGCATCCGATCAGCAGGGAAGGTATCTGCGTGTTACTGTCTTTCCACGTGGCAGATTAATTTTGATTAAATCAAATACATTTCTCATATGTATTATTTCATCTGACTCCATAAATGAAAAGGTTTTTAATGATATCTGTGCATCATTAAATGTGAGCGAATGTTTGACTATTCCTTTAACTCTTTACTGGAAATAATGTCAGAGTCGATTAGAATAAAATCAAATGTTTACAATTTATTATGTCAGGTAAATGTATTATGCGAATTTCATAATCAATTCAAAGATAATCAATACAAAACATCAAATCCTCTGGAATAAAGAGAAGAGATGCAAACCTGACATTTAAGAAATACATGAAGCTGAGAGACGGCCACTCTCGGACTCATGGGCTCATCTGAAGTACAGAAGGCCCCGATTCTCTTGTTGCATTTCTTTATAGACAGAAACTTCTTTCATATGGAAACATGTGCTAACAATGGACATTTGCATTCAGAGGTGACACCTTTTGAGAGCATTTGCCTGAACCCTTCACACCCTTCTGTGTGCAAGATATTTCTAAACTCTTAAAAACTTTATTACCTTTTGGCTTACTTCTTTGGGAATGAGACATTTGTACCAGTCGCACTGAGACATTTCAAATGATACCAAACATGTATAAAACTGTATGATAATTGTTCACATTAAAACCATATATGTTTTGGATGAATTTCAGGTGATCTCAGCACGAGAGAGATAGAGTGGGGGTAGAGGGAAAGAGATGTAGATTAGAATGATTCTGAGGTGAGACTTGTGTCTCGAATGGTGCACAAGAGTGAGTTGAAATGCTAATTTCCTTTGTTCTCTCAGAGAGTAGCCCTCTCTTACAGTTCTTCAGTTTTTCCAGTCTTACAATCCCAAACACACCACGCATTACGCATGAAACAAAGTTGCGTGCAATGAAAGTGTTCATGCTCAGCATTTTGAAGTTGTCAAGTGGCCTCCTCAGTCTCCTAAACTTAAAGCCATTGAAAACCTTTGTGAAATTATAAAGCTGAATAGTGATAAGACACATAAAAGAACATATGGAGAATTGGAAAGAAGTTAAGCGTGACACAGTTTAGCGAGTCAATGCCCAGGAGAATGGCTGTATCAAAAATAAGGGAGAACCAACATAATTGATTACATTGTAGTCAATGTAAGCTATATTTCCT
Organism: Rhinichthys klamathensis goyatoka; assembly: GCF_029890125.1. Lineage (NCBI taxonomy): Eukaryota > Metazoa > Chordata > Actinopteri > Cypriniformes > Leuciscidae > Rhinichthys > Rhinichthys klamathensis. The sequence goes on along the minus strand of NW_026606658.1, from coordinate 1,381,481 downwards.
CTATGCCTTTTTTGCATAATGCAATAAACCCATATTTAATTATATGTTTGAGTTTGCCTTTTATGCCTAATCATTTTGTCATTTTTAATACCTTAAACAAGTTTAGTGAATCCTTCCTCCCAATAAACATGCACCTCATGTTTTGATTGTTTAATACTTGAAGTGTCACAAAGCAAATTGTGAAATTATCTTCTCCAGAAATCATATTTGACAACTAATGTATAATGTTATACAGTGTCAACATGATAAGTTAACATATTACACTACCTTTCCTCTAGGGACCCAACCTTGACAAATATTTACTGGAGAAAGTGTGACGACTAGTTCCGGTTTCCCCTTATCCTAAAATAAACACATGGTTTGATGATGCAGTGAATTTGTATCAGATTACAACTCAAGAAGACTAGCAAATCAAAGAAATCTTTCACAGAAGTGTGCTGTTCATTAGTACTTTGGATAAATCAGCATGAAAACAAACATGCATTTGTCTTTTTAGGTAAGAATTTATTTTACAGTGTTCTTGTTACACGTTGCATGTAGTTACAGTAGTAATAACTATAAATTATGCATAATTACGTGCAACTAACCCTAAACCAAACCCCAATTTTTAACCCCATAGTAAGTACATGTTGTTAATTATTATTGCACAGTATCTAAATGCATAATTACACTGTAACACAGACACCATAAATAAAGTGTAACCTCTTTTTATTCTTCTCTTCATGTTGTTTTATAATGCGTATCAATACAGATTTCTGCAATCCACAGAATTTGTTATATAGGACATGGAGCTATAAAAAATATACCATAAAATATTGATCTAAATATCTTTAAAGTTAATCTTTAAAGTTAATACTTCTTTAAAGTTGGTCCTATGTTTGTGTATGGCTATTGGAAGCCCAGTTTTAGGAAAATATTAATCTATTTAGCATTTAAAAGAAAAACTAATAAAGTCATAAAAAGAGTAATGATTAATAATAAAAAAATAATAAAAAATATACAGAAAAATGTTTTAAATATATAAATATCAGCTTTCGCTATAAAAAAGGAAACCAAAAACATGCTTTCACTCGCAGCATTTCACAGAAGTTTCCTTTAAGTCCATAGCTTTCCTTTGTCCACTTTGCCCATGAAAAACCAACCACCAAGACACAGAATCACAACTTGGAAATATCTTTTAAAATAACACCTGTTGTCTACCTTCTGTTTTTGATGTGTTAGTGTCTTTGGAAGAGTCTAATGATTCCAAAGTCATGCAGTTTCTTCCAGGTCTTTATCTCCAGGCCATAGTCATGGTTAATATAGAAAATGACACTGGTTTTTTTTAACTTTTCATAATAATAGTTGGAGTACTTATGGTGGTCTTCTGTAATAAATCCATAGGCATCCACCTGATGTTGAGCATAAAACATTTTCAAGTAATGTTAAAGTATTACTAATACAATGCAATTATGATGATATGAACAAAAAAAATACTTTTCAGTTTTTAAAGAGCTACAAACAGCATGATATTAAAGAATAAGTAAAAAAAAATTGCATTTACTTACAATATCACATGTGTGAATAGCCAAAAACAAAGCAAACGCTCCATTGGTCGGTCTGTATATAGCCCAGTAATTGCCCTGCATTTGTTTGGATGGCATGAATCTATTAAAAAAAATAGGGGTCATTCAAAAGATAGATCGCACTTAGGTTGTTCTATGACCAAACAAACTGGTCACTGTAAACATAAATGTTACCTGTTGCGAATGTATCGAAGAAAATCAGGGTGAAGAACGTAGAATCTACTCTCATTAAAATTCCCATTGAAATAATCCAGGGGCCTACGAAATAATAAATGCAAATGTTGGATTTCAAACAAATCAAGAGCACAGTGATAAATATATACCACTTATCAAGGAGCCAAACATAGTAAGGTTTCAGATTATTTATTTATAAGCTCTCTGGAATACTTAATCCTGATTGGCCAGTTGACTGTGGTGAAAATTAACTCAAAGAACTTCTGTATTAATATTACCGAGTTCATCTTGCTTACTTGCAGAGCTGGATACTTTACCTCACACCCTTGAATGAACCGTTGGCAACTTTTCCCTGCAAAAGGCCTTGGAGCCACTCAAAGTCCCTCAGGCCCTCAGGGATCATTACATATTTGATACCCTATTGAATAACACCAGAGTGTTATATATATATATATATATATGCATGTTTGTGTGTGTGTGATTCTATTATTGAAATATAATAATATGCAATATATCCCTATTAGAATGATTTCTGAAGGATCATGTGACACTGGAAACTGGAGTAATTGCTGCGGAAAATTCAGCTTTTAATTACATTTTTATCTAAAATGACATTTTAATACATATTAAAAATAGAAAAAAAGTTCTTTTGAAATGTAATAATATTTAACAATAATATTAAGAATTAATAATATTTTTGTTCAAATAAATGCAGCCTCGGTGAGCAGAAGAGGCTTCTTTCAATAACATAAAAAAATCGTAGCAACCCCAAATATTTGAATAAGTAGTGTTGCCTGCCACTGAAAAAAAACGTAACTTAAAAACTTAACTTATATAAATAATTCTTAATGAAGAGCACAGCTGCATAGTGCATTGAAGTGAGTATATGCAAATTACAGTGAATTTATTATTTTAGAATTCAGTGTAAAAAATACTGACCTCATCTTGTGGAATACTGTCAAAGCCTTCCTTTTTTAATCTCAGCATGGAGGCATATAAGGAAAAAGCTGTATGCACATAAACTGATGTTCTATTTCCAACATCCTCCTCGTAACCTTGAGTAACAGCCCCATTTACTCTGTTTAAGAATAAACAGTATCAGAATGCACAGTCATGACCTTTAATAATAACTTTTTCATTCAATTGTCAACTCTACCTTAGACATTTTTCGCAAAGATAATTTTAGTTTCACGCTTACCGAAAAACATAATCATGGGAGTCTATCTCTTTGCCCATCTTTGAGTTATTGAGGATACCACCAGCGCCCACAACAGCACAGCGGATACAGCCATCTTTTGAGCCTTCAGGCACAGGCAGTAATATTGAAGACTTGGGCTTTGGTATCAAGTCCACTGCTTTTTTCACCTCTTCAGTGGAAAAAAACAACAATGTACGTGTACGTAAAGGAATACAAAGTGCGACAGCAACATAGTGTCAGCCCAGATCCGGCCCATATCTGACGCATGGAATCCACATGTACCAGATGTGGCCCGGATCTGGCCCGACACTATGTTGCTGTCTGGGATGGCATCCAAATTCATCCAATATTTCAAGGTTGCAAGTTAAGCTCAATCAATAATTAGAACAAAAATATATTTTTAGCCGTCCCTTTTTTCTTTAATACAAAAATTGAGGTTACAGACAAATCAAATTAAGGTGAGGGATAGACTTATGGCGCTTTTCCACTGCATGGAACGGTACGGTTCGGTTCGGTACGGCACGCCTTGGCGCTTTTCCACTGCATGGTACATACGGCTCGGTTCGGTACGGCTCACTTATGGCGCATTTCCATTGCATGGTCCGGTACGGTACGGCTCGCTTCGGCTCGCTTTAAATGTTACCTGCTCTGTTGAGGTTCCAAGCGTACCGTACCGATACTAAAATGTGACGTGAAACACAACAGATCACTGATTGGTCAGAGAGACAGAATCGTCACTATCAGCGTCATTGTATTTCCGACACGAGACACTAAACCCACTCGATTTAAATAGCCAGTAGACAACAGCCACCGCTGTAGCACCTGTTTTAAAACTGCTTGACTTGCTTGAAGAAAAAAGAAAGAAAGAAAACTTCCATAAAAAAGAAATGGCTGAATCGTGGTCAGTGGACGAAGTGCAGACGTTCGTCTCGTTGGTTGCCGAGGAGCGGATAAACTATAACGGTCCATCTATAATCCCACCCACTTTGAAGGCAACATGACATCATGACTTTGCGTAAACATACACGCCACTTTCAAGTCAAGTGGCGTGTTATTTATACGCATTTTGAGCTATCCGCGTGTATGTCCACGCCGAAATCTTTTGCGTGTATGTCTACGCCATTAAATGTCCGAGTGATTCCGCGTGTATGTGTACGCCGTTAAATGTCCGAGCGAAACGAAGCAAAATCTATATCTACATCTGTGGAGCGATATTTCTTTTCCTAGGATGGTAGGAGAAGACTCATAAATGGTATTAACCCCAGTGACGGGTAGGTTTAGGGACGGGGTTGGGGTAGGTCATATATTTATATATACATAATACAGTAATATAACGTTAAGTCAAAGGCGTTGATAAACACGCTGAAAAGCGATTATGCGTGTTGATAGCACGCCAAAAATGAAAAAATACGAATTGGCGTGTCATACATACGCCATTTCATGAGATCAGTCTGTTGAAGCGGTAAGTTACTAACTGCAGTGGAAAAGCAAACCGAGCTAAAGCGAGCCGTGCCGTGCTGAGCCGAGTCGTACCAGCAGTGGAAAAGCGAAGCGAGCCGAACCGTGCCGCGCCGAGCCGAACCGTACTGAGCCGTACCGAGCCGTACCAGCAGTGGAAAAGCGAAGTGAGCCGAACCGTACTGAGCCGTACCAGCTGTGGAAAAGCGCCATTAGCCTACATTCTTTACGATGGCAAGCACTGAACAAAGGTTCCGGATCATGTAATTTTCACAACTCACAACATTTAAAACTGTTTTTGTCCACTGAAAGTTTTTTTCCCTAAAGATGTTTCATCAGCTGAATAATCTGTATATTGTTAAACAGTACAATCCATTGAACGCATTTTATTCTATCCCTCACAGCCTCGTTTTCATCCCTGTCGAAAATTAAATATGGCGCTACCCTGACTAAAGTCAACTGAAACTAGTATTTTAGTTTTGTGACTTGACCATATTTACTACCATTGTAAGTGCCTCACTGTAATCCAGACAATCAATCAATCTTTACCCTATTGCGGCTTACGAGAAAAATACAGGACGATGAACATTATTTCTCCTATCCCATTGATCATGTTGAGTTGATCAAGTTGCCTCCCACCAGTAAACATGTCAACGAGAGATGTCGTTGCAAGAGGGAGAAGCTATTCTGATTAAAGATTATGAGGGCACATACATTTTGAAAAAATGTGCACGGATAAATCATTTATATCAAACACTGCAATATACCATAAAAATTAAAAATGGTCAGTTTTGATTTCATGGTGTTTTTAAAAGAAAATATGGGACGAGTAATTAAAATTATGCTGTCAACTGATTTGAGCTTAATTATACTGAACACATAATGTTTCTTTGAATAAGGAAAGAGAGATCTGTTTACATTATTTATAATGCATCAAGCCTATGATGAAGCAATAATAACCTACTACACACCTTTCTCAAACATATGCAGGATGTGCCAGAGGTTTTACACACCCATAGCCTTTAACTTGAAAAATCTGCCAGAAATGTTGTGTAATTTGCCTTAGATGATCACCATTGTAATTGTACTCCATGAAGCCAAAAGGATTGTTGAAGTGTGCTAATCGATTCCATTCTGTTATGTTGAGTTGACCTTTGTATAGCCACAGCTGAATATCAGAAAGGGCAGCCTCCTTGAACTTGGGATCCTCTGTGTTTTGAAGGGACTTAGGACATGTCTACGGAAAAAGTGATTTTTCAAAGGATCAAAACGACTGCACAGCTGCACCGTGACGCGAGAATAGTATTGAAAAAAGGAGCACTTACAGGTTTTCTTGCTTGATGGTCTCGCAAATAAACATCTTCGAAATCCCACACTGGCAGTTTTGTAAAATTGTTCTTGTAGAGAACCGGTATAGGTGTAATGGTCACTTCTTGCTCAGCAGAGTGAAAGGGTTTTTCAGTTATTTGCAAACTAGTATTTCCACGTGGTGATAAAATCAGTGCAGAAATGACGAAAGTTTTGCTAATGAGGAGGAAAATGTACATTAAAAACAGGAACAAATTAGTAATAATACCAATATACAAGTCAGAAGAATATCACTATTACACCATAAGACAAATTTAGAATATTTTCAAAAGATTTACTTAGTCAATACACTTATTTCTTACCTGTAGAAGTGTTCAGAGAGATTCATCAAAAGTACTAGATAGAGCAGCACGCAACAAGTCAGAATAAGACTAACAAAGCCCCAGCCTTTCTGCATCTTTCATGAGTGAATTACACTCATTTTATCAGTCTGGTCATATACATGCAAACTATGTGAAAGACTTGGTAACAGTGTTTTATAATCTACCTGTTGAAATTCATTACATCATCAAACCATTTGTTTATTTTTGGATTACAGTCCGCCCACCCCTTCCATTTGAATGACATGATTATCCTGGCCAGCACAGATATATGGGCAGTGTTTAAAAATAAAACCATTAATAACTATTAAAATGTACAATAAAGCAAAAAAGTGTTTGTTTTATTTATAAAACAAAACTAATATGCATCATTTGTCCATTTTGCATACTTGTGTAACTTAAGCACAGTGTTAACACATTAGCTAGAGTAAATAACCTGATTTTAAATTTTTTTTCAGTTCATACCGTACATTTTTAATATGGATTTGGTTTGAACTGACAAGCACTATACACCCATAAAGTGAAGCTAAAGAATAAAAAAAATGATACTGCTACTAAACTTATCCAGACTTTTTTGATTCTTCATTACTCATTTTATGTACAGTATTATATGAATGACCAATAAATACATGTAAGTCATAAACAAACTTTTTTCATATTTGAAATATTTTTAAATACTCCAGAGAATAGGTTCACTGAAATATGTGACTTCAATAAATCTGATCTAATAAATCATTTGTCAATTATTTGTGACAGGTATTAATTTGAACACTTGCATAAAAAGTATTTGAATCTATGAAGATGACGAGGAGCTTAACCAAATCCACATATACAGACATCCCGGTGCATCACTCAGTACAGTCTTTTGAGTTGATCTGTCAAACAGAGTAGAGTTTAAGCTGTTCCTGTAAATCGCCCTCGGTCACGTCACCGAACGTGTCTTGTTTGTCTCTGAGTAGCTGGAAGATGGCAGCCAACTGCTCCTGCTGAACCCTGTAACAGAACACACACACTTTATAAAATATATTGCAGTCTGTACATTCATACTCTACCAACAGCCAGTGTTGGGGAAAGTTACTTCTAAAAGTGATGTTACAATATTGCGTTACTCCCTAAAAACTAACATTACTTAGTTAATTTTCATGGAAGGTGATGCGTTACGTTACTTTTGTGTTAGTTTTTCTCAGTAATGTAATGTTTCTTGCTTGTTTGTTTTTTAATATAAAAAAACTAAACTTCTATTTTTGACTAATGTAAAGGCCGTTTCACACCAAGAGTGAAATGAATAAGACTCAGGCTGGAGGAGAGGAAAACTCACTCTTGTACAGTAGAGGGGCAGTTCAAACAAACCTTTCAGCTGTGCTGCCATTCTGGACTGCAAAAGAATGGGGGACAGGAGAAGGGAGTTCACTTACTTAAAAACAAATGTGACTAAGAGTGACTAAAGTCATTTTTGCTTATTAGAATGGTTGAATTTGATCAATGAAGGTCAGCAGCAATTCATTGGTCATTGGTCAATAAAGTGAGATTAAATACATATATTTGTTTTATTTAATATGGACAGGAGAGGTGTCTGTCCATAAATGAGAAAACAAAGTAACTTGGGTTACTTATTTGAAAAAGTAACTCAGATATTTAATTGTACATTTGAAAGTATTGCATTAATCATTATTTAAAAAAAAAAAAAGTAATCTGATTTCGTAACTCACATTACTTGTAATGCCTCCAGTGTCCCCAACACTGCCCACAGCTGGGTCCAAACATTTTCATAAACCTTGCAGAATCTGCTAAATATTAATAATTTTAACAACATGGGAGGATTTATAAAAAAAATGTTTTTTGGGGGGTATTTTTCATGTTTTTTTTAAATGTATTTAGTACTGCCCTGCCCAGCTATTATAGAAGCAATTTTTATGATCCCAATTATTTTGTAGATTCTGCAATGTGTATGTTAACATATCACCACAACTGTATAGTAATGACACTATCTACTGAGCTGTCAGTTTTGGTTTTGTTTCATGATCTTGTTTCATGTCTGTAATGTGAACCCGTTATAGTCATGTGATCCTGCCATGTGTTCCCCATGTGAATGTGTCATGTTGTCATTGGTTGATTGTCTTGATTATGTTCACAGGTGTCCCTTGTCTAGTCATTAGTCTTGTATAACCCCTTATGTTTGCCTTGTGTCTTTTGCAAACAGTTGTTACACAAACAATACTTGACAGTGTTCACGTTTTGAGTTTATGCCATGTCATGCCTTTGTTTTATGTTTGATCTTGTTTTGAATAAATGCTGCACTTGCATCTTCAAACTTGCCTTCAGTGGACTTACTTACAGAATATTTGACCTTAACATGAACTCAGCAGTAGCCCTCCTTTGCCTTTGTCAAGGCAAACGGTCCATTGAGGACTATGTTGAAGATTTTTGTGGACTATGTTGCTTGGTGAATTTTAATGACGTGGCACATTTTTTGTGTGGGTTTGAATGAACCCATTAGTTCACGGCTCCCTAGGGGGAAAATACACTGGCCCCTGGAGGAATACATCGACCATGCCCTTCTGCTGAGTGGTTCCTCGTTTACTGTGGGAATTGTGGATAAGGGGCTCCTCCTTGGTCCCCTAAACTGTCTGATCCACCCTGGAGGCTTCATAGCCTGACAGATCCGCCCACGCTCCACGGAACAGGGCTAGCCACGGTCTTAGCCCTGTTCCCCTGCACGGGCCTGGCCCACCCTCCTGGACTCTTGTGTTTTTGTTTCATGATGGGCGTCGGGAGCCGCCCATAGAGGGGGGGATTTGTCACGTTTTGGTTTTGTTTCATGTTCTTGTTTCATGTCTGTCATGTGAACCCCTGTTATAGTCATGTGATCCTGCCATATGTTCCCCATGTGAATGTGTCATGTTGTCATTGGTTGTGTAGCGGATGAACCAGAATCATGGTTCGTTCATCTGAACACAAATAATGCACATTCCTTCTGAAATCCAAAGCTTTTACACTCTGAACTCGCGAATGTAAATCAGGACTCTCGGCAATCTAAATTACCGGCACGATGCCAACATGTCTGGGATTAGATTGTTTTCTGACACCATTTACGACTCAGCGATCCTCTCCAGAGACATCGGAGACTCCTCTCCACTCACTTGGGCCGCATCAAAGGAATTCCAAGCCCCCCCGTTGTGTGCTCCACACACACAAATTCACCCCTAGAGACTATGAAGCCATCTCACACACACATACACATACTTTTCATTAACTTCCTCATATAAAGACATTACTAAGATATATTTGATATGTTTTTATGTTTGCCTACTTGCCCATGTCATATTGGGGTATCTATGATTTTATCGTAGTATTAAATGAACTATAGGTGCTTGTAATTATGCATTAAGATGCATCTCTGCACCCCTATGTCTGTTTCGCGTAGTTTTTGATACCTTCAGGATCCCCTTGGTCTCACCAAGCTAGATATATATAAGCATACAGTAAAATGTGTGATTATATGTATAACATTTCTCCGGAGGAGAAAGGACAACTTTTAACGCCGCCATAAACTATGCAGATGAGCCGCCTTGACAGGACAAAGAAAGTCTTTTCCCTCTCAAACATCTCTAAGGTGATTGGTCATTCACCCCAAAGGAGGTGTAAACTCTTCATTGTCCTTAAGAGGATTTAGGGTGATTTGATATCTTGGTGTCTCTCTCTCAAAGTTCCTTTTGTCTGTGATTTTGCCATAACTGACTGATCATTCTCTCCCTTTTCCTATCACTCTCTTATTCTCATTTTCTTTCATTGTTTGTTGCTTTATTTTGTTGCATATACATTAATTCCTTGTAACGTTAGTCACCGGTATACGTAGTTTTCCTTTAAATCCATTATATTCATTTATTGACTCTGTCTGTTGCTCATATTACGAAGTCCCTTAAATGTTCGATATAAGCTACAAGCTTTACAACTTGTTGATACTTTAATTAGTATTTTTATAAAACAGGAAAGTTATTTTTCATGGCCAGAAAGATAGCCTTTCTTGCGAGTCTATAAGGATAATTTCTCTTGAGGGTTGATGAAAGATCGTACGATCAGTTTGCTGGATGAACAGATTATTAGATAACAAATTAATTCCATAAGGGTTATCCTTGGAATCGATCTATCCTAGACAATTGACATATTCATATTTAATTATAATTCGTTGTGATTGATTATTGATATATACAATTGATCTATTTTTGCCTACCTGTATGGATAATTGATTATAATCCGTTGTATTTAAGTGTCCATACAGATACATTGGCAACGTATCCCCTTTACGGGTAATTTTAATCTGTGTATGCGATCCCTGGTCATATTCATGATCAGTTATTAAAATTATATTCCCTTTATTTGAGCTAGAATCGCTACAGTTGATTGTCTCGATTATGTTCACAGGTGTCCCTTGTCTAGTCATTAGTCTTGTAAGCCCTCATGTTTGCCTTGTGTCTTTGTTAAGTATTGTTTGTGTAACCACTGTTTGTAAGTGTTCATGTTCATGTTTTGAGTTCATGCCCCATCATGCCTTTGTTTTATGTTTGATTTTGTTTTGAATAAATGCTGCACTTGGGTTCTTCAAACTTGACTTACATGAGCAAAGCAGCAAGATCTGTATGGAAGAATTAATTGGACTTTAATATTTGTAACCCACAGAAGACAATCTACAAATGTGTACAATGATGCGCAAATATTTCACTATCTGCAAATGTGTATATTTAGGGCCCAAGCCCAAAGGGCGAAGGCCCTATTGTTTTCCTTAGGATTATTTATTATTATTATTATTATTATTAGGGCCCAAGCCCAAAGGGCGAAGGCCCTATTGTTTTCCTTAGGATTATTTATTATTATTATTATTCTTATTATTTTTCTGCTACCTTTTGGACACTTTTGGAGGCCTTAACATGCTCAAAAACTCCTGAAACTTTGCACACTGGTCAGAACCCGCGGCCATCAGGGCCGGGCTGAAGATGGTACCCGGGCGTGGCAGGGGGGCTCGACAGCGCCCCCTGGAACGGGGTCCGAAAACATGGTCCATAAATCAAACACACTTGCATGTAATAATATGAAACTCGGTACACATGTAGATCTCCTCGTTTCATTTATACTTCACACTCTTACTTTTTACCCCAGCCCAACAGGAAGTCGGCTATTTAGGGTTGTTGGTAAAACACACGCAATGGAATGTGAAATACTCCTCCTAGAGAATTCAAACAAACGGCACGAAACTCGGTCAGCATGAAGTCAAGACATTGAGGATGAAAGTTTGCGAGGGGATTTTTGATATCTCGAACGGTTTGGCCGTGGCGAGGAAACAAAATTATGGCGAGAAACGTGAAACAGGAAGTGTGTCATAACTACTGCATACATTAACTGATCTTGATGAAACTTCACCAGTGTGTTCGTTGTAAGAGCCCGATCACATGGATGTGACTATTGTGAGTCAAAGTTATAGCGCCACCAACTGGCAGAAGGAAGTGTGTCACTTCCTAAATGCTTTGAAATCACCCTCTTATTTTTACCCGATTTGCTTCAAACTTCACTACTATAATGTAAACACACGGCAGATGTAGACCTGTGAATGGATTCTTGATATCTTAGATACTGTTGTCGTGGCAACGCATCAAACTTTAATATTCTTTTTTTATGCTTTTGAGACTCTTAGCATGCCTGAAATTGCTTAAAATTGCATGAAACTCGACAGACACATCTCATTTATTAGCCAGTAGACATGTGCAAAGTTTCAGAAACGGGCGTGTTGAGGGCTCAGTAGCGCCACCTTTTGTCAAAAGTGGGGGGATTAATTTTATCTACAGTAATAAAAATCGGTATGTGTATTGTTCTCCTCCAGCCAGACAAGTTTCTAATTTACACTCAATAGCTCCAACCAACAGGAAGTCAGATATTTTGGTTTGAAAATTGTCATTTTATGTCTCTCTCTCTCTCTGAGCCTACGTCTCTGTGTGTGTGTGTGTCTGTGAGTGTGGGGAGGGGGAGGGGGGCTAGATTAACCATTTGACTGCTGTGTTGTTTGGCCTGCATTAAAAAAGAAAATAAATGTCTTACGCCTTGTATTTTTTAAATAAGTTGTATTAATAAGTAAAGGCATATAACCAGTTGAATTGTAGTGCATTGAAAATAGTTTTATATAATTAGTTTATTAATTAAATTAACTTGGTCCATAAACTTCGTCAGAAAATTTGGTCCATAAATCAAACACACTTGCATGTAATATTATGAAACTCGGTATATAGATCTCATCGGGCCAAACAACTTTAAGCCAGCCCAACAGGAAGTGGGCTATTTTTGTCTTAATGTGAATGTTTTGCAAAACCAGGCTCTACATTTTTACCCACTCCTCTTAAGTGGTTTATTTTATTCCCACCAAACTTTTTCAACATGATGAAAATACATTAAAGAAGCATAATTGTGAATATCTATTGAATATCTCTAATTGTTTTGCTATGGCGAGGGATTAAAATCATGTAAAAAAAAAATAAACACTAAAAGCCTCATATCTTCTAAAAATTTAATTATACACCATTTATTTCTAGATAAAATTATACAAATATCACAACTAAACCCATTTTATTCTTGTTTTCAATTTAAGAGTAATGTACAAGTTTAAAAACAGCCAGGATGCACTATTCAGTTAAAAAAATAAATATATCAAATAATACATAGGGCTATACTGCCCTCTTGTGTTCAAAATCAGGTAGGCCTATTGTATTTAAATATATTAGGTAGCCTATGTGACTCCGAGAATATTTTCTCACCGGTTATTTGACGTGTAAAACGTGTTAAATCGCTAAGTTAAAAGTGAAAGTAAAGTAAGGACGTCCGCACGGACATTTATAGTGGTGGCGCTCACAGTGCGCTCGAATGAATTTCTATGGAAGTAGAAATGAAAAAACATTCGCTCTGTTTTGCTCGCTCGTCGCCATGGACGCGCACCGTTATGAATTCCAATGCAGCCGCATACTTTTTAGTGTCACTAAAATTAGCGCCATATCGGGGACCGATTGCTTCCGGTTTTCAGGGAAAAGACAACAACAAAAGAGTAAATGACAGATTCGCTTATATAGGCGCTTTTACACAAAATATTCCGTCATAATTTTTCCAGTCAGCTCTTCACTCTCGTGATTAATGAATTTTGACTCCTGTTGCTGATCTTTGTTGCAACTTTCGTTCTGCTCACAATTTAGTAAGCAAATACGTTCAAGTTTTAATTGTAGTGACTAAATGATTTTATTATACACACACCAAATTGACGGTGGGGGGCCATGGTATATTTAAATCTGCCAATTGTAATATCTGCTGGGCACCCCTAGTCTAGTCTTATTAAATGTATGCTTCATCTTTCATTTTTAATTTGTAAATTTGATCAATAAATTCAATTATTTAGAATAATAAGACACTATATGGCTGTTACTCTAGGTAGGGGTGATCAAATTAAATCGTTTACACTGAAAAATAACAATGCATTAAATAATGTGAGATTGTTTTAAATATGAGTTGGAAAGAATGATACTTTTAAACATAACACTAAACCGTCATTAGGTGTCGCCAGGCGACCGTCTTAATGAGTGAGTCATTGATTCATTCGTTCAAATGATTCGTTCGAACGACTGAGTCATTCATGAATGAGACAATACATGTTTATGGATTGGTCATTGAATCTTTGAGTCAATCGATTCGTTCAAAATGCTGAATCATTGTGTCTCTTACAGCGACAAGAGTTTAACCCTTGTTCAAGTTTAAGGCCTTGTCTTTTTGGATATATATCTTTTTTTTAAATTCCAAAATATGCATACAACCCATATATTTTAAATGTATCGTTTCCTTTAAATTAAATTAAGATTGTATGTTTGGTAATTTAACCTGAGATGAATGTGCTATATTTCAGATCAATATATTTGTTTTCCTTAAAATTTGAACTAACACTAACTTTATTCTCATCTGAATTATAAATAACTTATTCCTGTATAAAATAAAAACACATTAGAATTTTCTTTTTTAATCAATGTAGAATGTGTAATTGAAAAATAAACAGATTAGGGCTCTGAGGACAATAAATGAAAATCAATGCGATATGGTGAATGTCCAAAAGATGGCTCCCACAGACTGTTTTAAATGGGGTTGGATAAATATTTTTTGCTTTTAGACAGTGTGTGCGTGTGATTTTAGTTGGGTGACAGTTGTAGGTTACAGTTTGACAAGAGTTTATAGTTTGACAAAAGCACTTTGTTGTGTTTTATTGCGAGTGTACACAAATATAAGTAAACACTTTGCAGTTTGAATGATGTCCTCTATGAACAAAATGACGGAGTATGTTTTTATGTGTAACAGTTCAATCGCACCCGCACCCGCACCCGCACCTCACCCACACACACACACAGACACACAGACACACACACACACACACACACACACACACACACACACACACACACACACACACACACATATTGAAACCTGAGTGAAGTACAAAGCCCATAATGAAGAATAGTTTAGCATCCAAATACATCGCAAATGTTGAAACAGTTTGATTCTAATGAGAGAGTTACGTGAGCCAAACACCACCTACTTTCACTTTCGCTTTCAATTATTTCGGTTATTTCTTAATTATAGTTTTTTTTTATTCTTGTTCTGTTCTGAATATCATTAAATTTAAAGAATTGCTTGTGTAATATTTTGAGTGTATCATCAAAACAGATTAATTCTCTCGGTTTAGTGATTCCCTAGTTATTTTTTTATTGTTTTCATTGTTCTAATCCGGTAAGGCAAGTGATATATATATATATATATATATATATATATTTTTTTTTTATATATATATATAATTTATATATATATATATATATATATATATATATATATATATATATAAATATAGCTGCGAGCAGCGATGAAGGGCCAAAGCCGGCGGCACCGCCACCCCGGTGCCTTTAGGTAACTAAAGGAACCGGGGTTGCGGTGCCACCGGCTTGGGCCCGTAATCGCTGCTCGCAGCTATATTTATTATTATTATTATTATTATTATTTTTCTGCTACCTTTTGGACACTTTTGGAGGCCTTAACATGCTCAAAAACTCCTGAAACTTTGCACACATGTCAGAACCCGCGGCCATCAGGGCCGGGCTGAAGATGGTACCCGGGCGTGGCAGGGGGGCTCGACAGCGCCCCCTGGAACGGGGTCCGAAAACATGGTCCATAAATCAAACACGCTTGCATGTAATAATATGAAACTCGGTACACATGTAGATCTCCTCGTTTCATATATACTTCACACTCTTACTTTTTACCCCAGCCCAACAGGAAGTCGGCTATTTAGGGTTGTTGGTAAAACACACGCAATGGAATGTGAAATACTCCTCCTAGAGAATTCAAACAAACGGCACGAAACTCGGTCAGCATGAAGTCAAGACATTGAGGATGAAAGTTTGCGAGGGGATTTTTGATATCTCGAACGGTTTGGCCGTGGCGAGGAAACGAATTTATGGCGAGAAACAACAAACAAGAAGTGCGTTATAACTTCTGCATACATTAACTGATCTTGATGAAACTTCAGCAGTGTGATCGCTGTAAGAGGCCGATCACATGGATGTGACTATTGTGAGTCAAAGTTATAGCGCCACCAACTGGCAGCAGGAAGTGTGTCACTTTCTAAATGCTTTTGACAAAAGTGGGGGGGTTAGTTTTATCTACAGTAACAAAACTCGATATGTATATTGTACTCTTCGAGCCGGACAACTTTCTAATTTACCGTAATTAGCTACGACCAACAGGAAGTCAGATATTTTGGTTTGAATGTGGATTTCAGATTCTGAGTTTTTAGCTACTCCTCCTAAGTAGTTTATTTTATTCATGCCAAACTTTTTCAACATGATGAAAATACATTGAAGATGCTAAATTGTGAACAGATATTGAATATCTCAAACGGTTTTGCTATGGTTGAGGGATTCAAGTAATGTCAAAAAAAGAATCAGGGCATGTCTCATATCTTTCTAAAATGTAATTATACACCATTTATTTTTATATAAAATTATACAAATATTAGAACTAAACCCATTTTATTCCTTTTTTTCAATTTAAGAATTATTTTTAAGTTTAAAAACAGCCAGAATGGTTGTTTAGTCAAAAATAATAATAATCCAAATCATATATAGTGCTATACTGCCCTCTTGTGTTCAAAATCAGGTAGGCCTATTGAATTTATAAATATTTATATATTAGGGATGTTACTATGGGAATATTTTCCCACCGGTTAATCAACGTGTGATTGTGTAAACCAATTGTGTAAACCTCCCGCTGGGGGGTTTAAAAACACTAACTTGAAAGCGAAAGTATAATATGGACGTCCGCACAGACATTGAAATGGTGGCGCTCGAATGAATTCCTATGGAAGTAGAAATTAACTAAACGTTCGCTCTGTTCTGCTCGCTCGTCGCCATGGACGCGCACCATTATGAATGCCAGTGCAGCCGCATACTTTTTAGTGTCACTAAAATTAGTGCAATTTCGGGGGCCGATTGCTTGAATTGTGAGTTCAATAGTCTATTATTTTTCACGGAAAACACAACAATAAAAGAGTACAATGACAGATTCGCTTAAATAGGCGTTTTTACATAAAATAGCCTATTCCATCATCATCTTTTCAGTCAGCTCTTCACTCTCGTGATTAATGAAATTTGACTCCTGTTGCTGATATTTGCTGCAACTTTCGTTCAGCTCACAATTTAGTAAGCAAACACGTTTCAAATGTGTTTTTATTTTATTTTTGTGTATGTGTGTGTATATGTATGTATATATATAAATATAGCTTATGTTTCAAATATGAGTTAATTAACAATCGTTGGAAAGAATGATACTTTTAAACATAACACTAAACCGTCATTAGGTGTCGCCAGGCGACCGTCTTAATGAGCGAGTCATTGATTCATTCGTTTGAACGACTGAGTCATTCATGAATGAGATAGATGTTTATGGATTGATTGGTCATTGAATCTTTGAGTCAACCGATTCGTTCAAAATGCTGAATCATTCAGTAATGAGAACGCGTTGCTGTGAGATGCGCGATGGTTCTGCTGTGATCTTTGTTTAACTATTTTCGCTGCTGAAACAGAAAAAAAGTCAATATTGCATGTAAAATGTAAGTGATTTGACTTGTGTGTGTGTGTGTGTGTGTGATTGTGTGTGTGATTGTGTCTGTTACAGTGATAAGAGTTTAACCTTTGTTAAACTTTAGGCCTTGTCTTTTTGGATATATATCTTTTTATATTAAAAAATAGTCATACAACCCATATATTTTAAATGTATTGTTTGCTTTAAATTACATTAAGATTGTATGTTTGGTAATTGAACCTGAATGAATTTTAAATGAATGTGCTATATTTCAGATCATATATTTGTTTTCCTTAAAATTTGAACTAACACTAACTTTATTCTCATCTGAATGATAGATTATTTATTTCTGTATAAAATAAAAACACATTTGATTTTTCTTTTTTAATCAATGTAGAATGTGTAACTGAAAAAATAAACAGATTAGGGCTCTGTTTGATGACAAGAAATGAAAACCAATGCGATATGATGAATGTCCAAAAGATGGCTCCCACAGACTGTTTTTAAATAGGATTGTTTGATATTTTTTGCTTTTAAACTGTGTGTGTGTGTGTGTGTGTAAGAGATTTTGGTTGGGTGACAGTTGTAGTTTACAGTTTGACAAGAGTTTATAGCTTGACAAAAGCACAATGTTGTGTTTTATTGCAAGTGTACACAAATATAAGTAAACACTTTGCAGTTTGAATAATGTCCTGTATGAACAAAAGGACGGAGTATGTTTTTATGTCTACATTGTTCAATTACGCCACACACACACACACACACACAAACACACACACACACACACACACACACACACACACACACACACAAACACTATTTTTCTAATCAGATCAGGCAAGTAATATTCTGTCTTGTCTCTTAAAAAAACAATATATATATATTTATGTATATATATATATATATATATATACGTGTGTGTGTGTGTGTGTGTGTGTGTTTGTGTGTGTATATATATAAATATAGCTGCGAGCAGCGATGAAAGGGCCAAAGCCGGCGGCACCGCCACCCCGGTTATAGCGCCACCAACTGGCAGCAGGAAGTCTGTCACTTTCAAAAAGCTTTGAAATCACCTGATTGCTTCAAACTTCACTACTATGATGTAAACACACGGCAGATGTAGACCTGGATGTAGACCTGACCTTTCAGAAGGTTGCTCTCGCATACTTTGTGGTTGATATGTGCCCTCAATGCACACTTTTGCAGAGCCCACACTGATACAAGCTCTACAGCACACTTCTTTTCGACAGTCAAAGCAGGGTTACGTTTTTGCACGTCGTGCACAATAACCCTAAAGGCACCAGGGTGGCGGTGCCACCGGCTTTATATATATATATATATATAAATATAGCTGCGAGCAGCGATGAAGGGCCAAAGCCGGTGGTACCGCCACCCCGGTGCCTTTAGGTAACTAAAGGCACCGGGGTTGCGGTGCCA
This sequence comes from Rhinichthys klamathensis goyatoka, assembly GCF_029890125.1. Taxonomy (NCBI): domain Eukaryota; kingdom Metazoa; phylum Chordata; class Actinopteri; order Cypriniformes; family Leuciscidae; genus Rhinichthys; species Rhinichthys klamathensis. The sequence continues at coordinate 1,362,816 of NW_026606658.1, read as the reverse complement.
CCGGCTTGGGCCCGTAATCGCTGCTCGCAGCTATATTTACATTTGTGATTCGTAAAATCATATCCACAAAAATACAGGGTGACGTGTACAACACAAAACTGTTTTTACACATTAGCAGGTGACCTGCAAATTGCCTGCAAATTGTTATGTAACACTTTATATACCAAACAAGCATACTTGAAACGTTTGAAATTGTCAAAGCTTAAAAATGTATGTCTCTCTAAAATATCGCAATGGTGAAATGACAATGCCTTTTTATCAAGTTTTTATGGCTTTCTTAAATAGAGATTCAATACTTTTAAGAGTAGGTATGCTAGTTAATGACCAATTTGTAAAACAATACTCAATATGTGAAAAAATCATAGTATATAAGAACAACTTGGCAGCTTTGGTGTCAAGAAAAGTTGTTTCAAATTCAGAAAATTTAATTTAACTTTATTTGCCACATTTTTTACATAACGTTTGAATGTTAGGGTGGAGTCATAAAATACTTTAATTCATTAACAATATCTAGCTCCTGTCCTCTAAGCAGGAACACATTAGAATGTGACACCTTCATATTTTGTTTGGTAAACGCCATACAGACTGTTTTTTTGGTGTTTAGGTAGAGGCATGACTTAGTAAGCCAGTCATCAATGTGAGCCATTGCAGATGTAAGTGTGGATGCTATCTCTTGATAGTTCTTAGCATGTCTAAAGATTACAGCATCATCTGCATACATCTGAACATCAACATTTTTACATGGCTCTGGCAGGTCATTTATATACAGTGTAAACAGGATTGGACCAAGTATGGAGCCTTGGGGGACTCCTACTGGACATTCACAGAATGGGGACTTTGAATCATTAATACGAACACACTGCTTTCTACTGGACAGGTATGATTTTATCCAGTTGAGAGCTTGATCAGAGAAATTAAAATATGTTAATTTAGATAAAAGAACTTCGTGATTAACAGTATCAAAAGCTCGCTTTAGATCTAGGAAGACAGCACCAACATAAGAACTCTTATCTAGGTAGCCTTTAACCTTTTCCACAAATAAACAGTTAGCTGTCTCTGTTGAATGATGAACCCTGAATCCAAATTACATAGGGTGGAGTGAATTATTAATTTTATTGAGATGTTGAATCAGAAATTTAGCCACCCATTTTTCGACAATTTTAGAAACAACAGGCAAAATACTGATTGGCAGATAATTGGCCATGTCAGATCTTTCACCTGTTTTAAAAATGGCTGTGACCTGGGCCATCTTCCATGTTGATGGCACAATGGATTGTCTTAGGGACTGATTAATCAGATATGTAATAGGCTGTATAAGGGTCTCTTTGTGCCTTTTTAAAAAATTTGTATCAAGGCCATAGATATCCATGGCCATTTTTTAAGCTACTGATAGTATTTGCTACTTCTGTTTCAGTTATTTGTTGTAGGTGAAAAATACGCTGTGCATAATTAATGGAATTAAAGACTACAATGCACTCCCTGATGCGATGCTGTAGTAGACGGTTGCATAGTTATAATTTTCTCCCTGATATTATCAATCTTATAAGTGAAGAAGTTCATAAAGTTCTTACTGCTGTGCTGCTTGGAAACTTCTGAGTTTGAGGCTTTATTTTTAGTTAGTTTAGCCACCGTTTCAAATAAATACCTCGGGTTTTGTTTATTTTCTTCTAATAGGGTTGAAAAATAAGCAGATCTAGCAGCTTTTAAGGCATCTCTGTATGCGATCGAGCTCTCCTTCCATGAAATGCAAAATACTTCTAGTTTTGTTTTCTTCCAGTTGCACTCCATTTTTCTGGCTGCTCTCTTAAAGGAGAACTCCGGCGCAAAATGAACCTTTGGTCTAATAAAACATTGGTACCTAGTCAACCGTTCTCTGAGATTTGTTTTCATGATAATCGAATGTAAAGAGTTTTATCTCTAAAAACTGTTTAGCGTATAACGCTAGTAATGGGGGCATTTAATAAGTAAAAAGAAATCGCTAGTTAATACCACTAACAAGGCTCAAAATAGCCCCACACGAACACAGTAACATAATGAGGGTCCCTACATGCAAAACAAAGCATTGAGAACTTTGTAAGTGTACAGACCGTTTAATAAGAAGATATTTTATAAAGACAGTCCACTTCGTGTATACAGACAGGAGCCATCTTTGGAAAACAGTCTCAACTAGTCTGTATACATGAAGTGGACTGTCTTTATAAAATATCTTCTTATTAAACGGTCTGTACACTTACAAAGTTCTCAATGCTTCGTTTTGCATGTAGGGACCCTCATTATGTTACTGTGTTCGTGTGGGGCTATTTTGAGCCTTGTTAGTGGTATTAACTAGCGATTTCTTTTTACTTATTAAATGAGTCTGTTCCCAGCCATCATACACTACGTGATTTTCGGAGAATTCTGTCAACTCCGAAGGCACAAAATCTACTGACTGGCGCAGACATCCGGTAACTACTGCAGACTCAAAAATCTGAGCAAAAATCATGTAGTTAATTCCAGCCTTAAGCGAGAGAGCAACGGCAAAAATGTAACAGCAAAGACAGACAGGAGAAGCGGAGAGATCAAAAAAATTCATGTTGAATTTAACTTTTTAAAAGTTGATTTTAAGACTCTAAATGTAAGGCATATTGATGCTTATCTAGTCAGTAACCTAAAAGGAATACATTTGGGTGAATGACAGTTGTTTGGTGAGTTTTGTCTCATTTTGTTGAATTCGTTTGGTTGAATATGCTGTGTTAACGCCATTAAAAATTTGAATGTTTGCCGTCTCTATAGTGGAAGTTGTTTGTAATTCAATGTTTAAAAAGACGGAGTTGTGAGTACAAAATGCCCACTCCACTGCAATTTTGAGCTGCTTGAGTAACATAGCAGTGACGTTATGCTCTATGGTTTTGTATATTTTATTGGAGTTATTTGTATTTATGTAGTAATATGATGTCTTTTATGACCTGTTGTGCAGGTCAGTTTTTTTGTTCCAGTTAAAAAAGTTTGATATTTGGACAAAGATTCTTCCGTGGTGATTAAGATGGAGGGCCAGCCCAGAATGTGAATCTCATCTCCTTTCATCAGCAAGAAGACCTGTTACATTACCCAGTAAACTCACAGAGCGGTAGGAGTGATTGGATTGGATGTTGGATGACGAATCTTTTTCTACCTTTTCCATTCAACACTTTTCCTTTTTTTTTTTTCTTTTTTTTTACATCAGACAAATTGAATTATATTACACACACAAACTGAACTACTACACATATTGAAGGAACTGAACTATTTTACACCTATTTATTTTTCATTGTTTTATATTGTTGTTGTTATATGTGATTGTGTTTATTTCACTTTGCATCGAGTACAACGAAGTTAAATGGGCTGAAAAATATGGAAGCTTGTTTCCGCCACATAATAAAACATTTGAAAAGATAATAGCAATAATTCCTCAGAATTGTGAGATATAAGCTCTCAATTGCAAGTTATAAAGTCAGAATTGCGTGATATAAAGTCTCAATTGTAAATAAAACTACAAATACTGTCTTAAGCAGGGTAAATAAAGTCTTAATTTGTAATTTGTGGCCCTTCACATTTTATGCCATTTAAATCTGTCCCTTTTGGTCTCTGAACTTTAGTACCCCTGCTCCAGTCTGTAATTGTGACTTTATCTATCATGATCACGCAGGTGTGTTAAAGTGTATGCTGTTCAAACAGAAAATGCCGTTGTTTACCTAGTTGAGTATATTGGGTCGATGCAAACTACATGCAATGTTTAATGCAAACAGGAAAACATTTGAAACTGTGGAATCATAATATTAAGGTAAAACTGCCTGACAGAACTGTTTGCTGACAAAGTTTATTTAAGAACAATTATTTCAAAATGTTGGTTATGGGTGGGGTTAAAACAAAGGAAGATTGTTTGCATGGGTCATACATAATGTCAAGATATTAGATATTACAACACACCCTGCGAGTCTCTGAGGACAAACTATAAATGCAAGGGTAAGACTTACTCAAAGTGAACCTTGATCATATACTGTACACATTTATATTATAATGATGTATGTACATGATGTACATGTATGTACAATGTGAATTTTATAAAATTATAAAAATTCTGAGATCTCCATCTGGTATTGAGACAGAGAGAAAGGATGTGAAGAAACACTACCATTCAAAAGTTTGGGTCAGCAATGACGCATTGAATTGATCGGAAGTCACAGTAAAGACATTTCTAATTCTACAAAAGTTTCCATTTAAAATAATAGCCATTCTTTTTCAACTTTGTATTGATCAAAGAATCCTGAAAAAAATCATGGTTTCCACAAAAAAAAAAAAAAATTAAACGGCAAATTCTTTTCAAAACTGAAAATAATAATAAAAGTTTATTGAGCAGCAAATCAGCATTTTAGAATGATTTCTGAAGGGTCATGTGACACTGAAGACTGGAGTAACGATGCTGAAATTCAGCAGTAATAAATTACATTTAATATATTAAAATAGAAAACAGTTCTTTTAAATCATAATAATATTTCATAATATTACTGTTTTTACTGTATTTTGCTCTAATAAATGCAGCCTTGATGAACATAAAAGACTTCTTTCAAAACCATAAAAATAAAATCTAACCCGAACTTTTGAATGGTGGTGTACATTGTGGACAAAAGCCAAGTCCTAAACTATCATCCTGATACTGGTAAATGTTCTCACTGGCCACCAGCACTTTAACAAGGATTTTTGAAAAGTAAAACAAAAACTAAAGTTAATGTTTGCCTCCGCAAAGTGCATTAAGGCATATTTGTGCCAGAATGCCCACCACACACCAGCTTATTGGTGGAGAGGAGACAAAGTGATGAAGCCAATCAGTATATGGGAATGATTTGGACACCATGATGATAGACAGAGGCCAATGGGCAAATCTGGGCCAGGATGCTGGGGTTAAACCCCTACTCTTTTTCCAAGGACATCCTATGATTTTTTTATGACCACAGATGGTCAGGACCTCGGTTCAACGTCTCATTCGAAGGACAGTGTTTTTTGACACTATAGTGTCCCCATCACTATACTGGGGCGTTAGGACCCCCTGCTGGCCTCACTAACACCTCCTCCAGCACCTGTTTTCCCAGGAGGTCTCCCATCCAGGTACTGACCAGACTCAACCCTGCTAAGCTTCAGTGGGCAATCAGGGGAGAGCAGCAGAGTGACTGCTGTTGACTATAATTCATTATAACATTTATTGGAAAGAATTATGCAAAAGAGAGAGAGAGATCTGCATGTGTGAATTACCTGCATCTGTGCAGCATCTCTCTCTACTAACAGTGAAGCTGTGAGTTTAATTACTTCAAAACAGCTGATAAATATAATGTAGGGATTCAGTAGCAAACGTACTTTATTGATAAATCACAAGGCAGTGTTGACAGGTTTCCATGCTTCTGAATATTTCTGTGTGAGTGCAGCACGATCTCTGATCTCTGAGTGCGAGTGACGTGTGTGCGTGTGCTTCAATAAAGTCACCGCATTAATATAGAACCTTGCTTAAACTGACTGGAACTACCTGTGCAATACATGCTTGAACGCACACCTTCCAGCCAATCAGAATTGAGTATTCAGACAGAGAATGGTGTAATATGAAACAAATTATGCTTAGGGGTGTATTGAATCACCTCTGCTCCTCCTCCAGTTCTTCTTTGGTCATCATCTTTTCAAGCTGGCAGGTCCTCAGCATGCCAGCCATGTACTTTAAGGGTTTATTCTCAGCGTCTATTACAGAGAGGAAGATGTCAAACCACTGCAATATGTTCACAAATTTACCACAAGACACAAGTAAATTATTTGTAAGTAAAAGTAAAGTGAAAACAGCTTCCAAATAGCCAAACAGTAATGCTTGTGAAGCCTGCAAACTGTGGATTTGTTTAGTCAGTTTATCATGTTTAACAAAAGTAAAATACAATTTCCCTAGTAGACAAAATTTGCCTTAAACATTGTTTGCCAATAAGTCACGGACATTTATTATCATAATTTTTTACACACGTTAACTATTTTATGACCCATCCATCGTGATTCACTTTTGTGGCAATCACTTTTTGCGATTGCTTCTTTCCTTTAGCGACAAGCTTTTTTGTCTTTTGATAATTTTGTCAAATAATCTTGACAAATTGTCAAGTTTTTTGTTAACATCAAAATGTGCATTTATTCTAAACATGTGACAATATGTAGGAAATTACATATAAAGCATAAAAAAAGAAGTATACTTTAGCATACTTTTAAAAAAGTAATGTTTTCAGACACTTAATTGCATTGTAATATAAAAATAACACATTAAAGGTAAAATGAATATCAAGTACTTTACAAGTGCTTTGGCATGTTAGTCACCACATCAAAATAAGTGTACTTCTTTACAGTACGATCTAGTGATTTGAAATGTTCTTTAAAGTAAAATTAGACGTTGACGTGATTGGTTACAAGGTAGTTTGTGACGTCATAATTTCAGAAACACCAGCGATTTCAAACCGCGTATTTGAGACTATTTTTTTCACTGCAGTTTTAAGGAGAAAATACTCCGCAATGGTGTTGACATGAATTTGCACTTGGTTTGTCTTAAAGCTATTAAAAACACCACATAGACATATAAACAACATTAAAAACTTGATTTTCACCACAGGGCGACTTTAAGTACATTTAAGTGGGCTTATATTTTATGAGTATTATATTATCTTTAAGTACAGCTTTTTTTAAAATATACTTTAAGATTTGAAGTATGCAGTTAAGAGCACTTCTTTTTCACAAGGGTAAACCTACCATGACTAAGAAAATCCCCCTCTGTTCTAAAGCAATAAAGATAATGTATCATGAGCAACATTGTGTACAACACCACTAAATGACTACAGGAGAGATCAAAGTTTTAACAAAAATTAACAATATTTAATAATAGCATGTGGGTCACATTGAAAAAAAGAACTAAACATGGAACCTGAGGATACATTCCAATACAACGCAATTCTTGTTATTAAAAAAATTATTAAGTTATATGTACAATACATTTTTATTGAAGTAATTTCTGTGAATACATTTATATTCACAAATCTGAGGTCTGAAAAATAGTTTAAAACCAGTCTAATATAACACTTATGTAACCCACAAAGTCTTTATATTATAAGACAAATTAACAGTAAAGTAGTAAAGAGGGTTATATTATTATTATTATACCAGGCGATTGAGCATAATCCTTCAGAGCATTCCTTATCCCTGACTCAGAGGAATCCTCCCCCCATCCAATGGTGGAGTGAACTGGAGAATCAGACTTACACACTTCTTCCTCATTATCAGAGTTTGAATCCTGAGGTAAAGACAGAATCAGTAAATGGTTGATTGGAGAAATAGGTAACACTTTAGTTTAGGGTCCAATTCTCATTATTAACTAGTTGCTTATGTTTATCGGTTTTTGACATCACTACACTTGACTAGGATATTGGCTGTTTATTAGTACTTAAAAGCACATATTAATGCATTATTCTGCATGACCATATTCTACATCCCTAATCCTATTCCTATCCGATACCTAAACCTAACACCTACCTTACAAACTATTAATTAACTAGCAATAATTAGGAGTTTATTGAGGCAAAAGTCGTTGTTAGTTAATGGTGAGAATTGGACCCTAATCTTAAATGTGACTGAGAAATAATCAAGAAATAATTTTCTTTGTGTTTTTAATTGTCTTGTAATTTTATTAGAAAAGCAGAATAAATCCTTACCTTTACATGGTTCAGAGTTTCATCTTTGGCTTTGAGGCTCTTTCCACTAGATTGCAGCTGTTGTCTGGTTTCATTACAGTGTTTCTCAGGATGATACTGTGAGGAAGCTCCAGGATCTGGACGAGCTCTCTCCTCCACAAAAACAGTTTGATGGGTGCACTTTGACGGCACGGGGCCTTTATTTCTGCCCAAAACAACTGCTACTATAACTGCAAGCACCGTAAATAGCATCGCCGGCCAAAATAGATCTGAGGTTGCATCCATCATGACGACTATGGAATAACTTTCTTAGTTGGTATATCCGATTAACTATTAACTAACGCTGACGTAGGCGTTTTCTTGTTTGCTGACACGCGAATTTTAATAAATGCATACTTTGACCACGTGCAACTGCGATGAATTTATCTGTTTTTTAAAATCACTACACTTGACTCTATAGATCAGTCCCTATATAAATAAACACGAAATTTTATGGACTCCTTTCACACCGGAAGTTCCTATTTCAAAATAAAAGCTTTAGAAATGTCAGTCACAAAAGCACTGAAGCATTACAAAGATTGATTATTTTATTGAAGATATTTGAACGAACTTAACTTCGTATTATTTAAGTATTGTGTTTGTAAAATAACAATTCTACTACTAAATAGAATATCCACACAAATTAAAACTTTAATCTGTGCCAAGAACATGCTTGCATTTATAATACAGGATATGTATGCACACATTGTACAGAATATATTCAAATCTATGTTCAGTCAAAATGTTTACAACATTATTTGTAAGATGATCTTGTTCAAAATATTTAGTAGAATTAGTAGAAATAGCAGAATTAGTAGAAATATCAATGGTTATTTTTGTCTATTTGAATCTAATAATAGCCTACATCTTTACCATTCTTTCCTTTAATAATTGCATATCCATCACCACTGTTGTTATGGCTACAAGAACATATTTAAGAACCTTTTAAAAATATATAATATGTTTGCTTCTCTTAAAATGCCTGAAAATGTACACCTCGAATCATTAGCTTGGTACATTTCCTTACATCAACAAATACTAGTCAGATTTTGTATAATATGTTTGACTTTAAAAACTAATGGTTTAATGGGGTCATTTCACTATTTTCAGTTCCACGAACATGATATTTGTCCAGTACAAACCACAAATAGTGTAAAAAGATTTGACACCTATGACTGCAAGAAAGAGCAGCCTTATCAGATTTTATGTCTATATCGCCCTCATTATTAATTGTTTTAATGATGTGGAAATAAGTTGTTGTTCTGCTGTTAATGTCAGTCACATTGTATAAAAGACCTGAGGAGATTGCTGTATAGTTGTGCATTAGTTTAAGCCATTAGGGATCAGAACCAGAAAAGGTAGGTCTGAAGTCATTTGAATTCAACTATACTTGTGAATGGTGATGTTTTCTCATCTGTTTTGATGTATTAAATAAGGAAAAATGAAGGCTGCCGTATTTGCATTGGTTTTGATATGCCTGGGAAGTTCATGGACATGTGCAGGATCCCAGCCTCTTGATAGCAGGTAAGATCATATTTATCAAATCATTTTCAAATAATACATTTACATATGTATATAAAAATGTGCCAACACTTTATGATAAAGTTCCATTTGTTTGTTAGTTAAAATGAACTAACTTAAGAATGTATTACTTTTAGTTCATGTTAATTTCAACATTTACTATATATTATTAAAATCAAAAGTTATTTTAATATTATTTAATAGACATAAGCTTACATGAAATAACAATGAACAGCTGTATTTGTATTAAATAACGTCAAAAAGATTAATAAATACTGTAACAAATGTTTTAGGCCTAATGTTAGTTAATACAATAATAACATTAATTTAAAATGAGGGCTTATTGTAAAGTGTCAAGACAATTGAGAAGATTGTTTTGTTTGTATGCTTTATTTGCTTTGTTTTCAAATATCATTAATAGCTCAACAAATGGCGTCCAGAAGTTTAGCCGTCGTTATGCTGAATCAACCATTGCAAGTGACATCAGCAAAATTGTGGACTCGATGGTTCAGAAAAACTTTGTAAACTATTTGCTCAATCAGAGAGAGAAGAAGAGCGAGTAAGTTTGGGGAAATGGACAGCATGTATATGTTTATGTTACATATTCAGGTTGTATAAAGTAACAGGCATCTGATGCTCATTTACAGACCAACTATGGCAGATGATTCAGACACTCGCATCTTCAATGACCTGCTGAAAAAAGAGTTTGTGATGTTGGTTCAGAGTAAAGCCGATGCCTTCAAGTAAGTTGCCTTCTGCAAGTGAAAATAATCAGGATTTACCATCATGTAAATTGCATTTTATCATGTTTTTATTCGTGACCCACAGGAATCAATGAAGCTAAACAGGACGTGTCTCTAAAGCAACCTGGAGAACCAACCCTCGAATTTGAAGAGCAAAGGAGTGTACCAGAATATTTCACATGTGATTAGGATACTGACATCTCAATGGCAAAAAGTGTCCGAATCATCCTGAATTCACCCCTATCTCAATATCTTGTCTTGTATCTCTAAATGAAAATCTGTTAGCCTAATTATAATTAAATTGTTTTCAAAATCATCAATTGTCATTTGTGCTTTTTTTTAGCATTAGAAAAAAGGCTGTTTGAAGTGTCATCTTTTTAGTTCAACAGAAGAAAGAAACTGGTTTGGGAAAACATAAGGCTGAGAAAATGATGAAAGAATGTTCATTTTTGGGTGAACTATCCCTTTAATATGTATGCATGTCCACACAGCTGTTATTTGGGAATCCTTTTTTTGTCTTTTTGTCAAAATTATTCTGTTCTCATCTCTCTTTGAAAGCAACTGAGAGATAAATCATATCAAATCCAACATTCTTCATAATTTAATTCATAAGTAACACAAAACACATTTGCACCACCCAGAAGATCAGGGGCCTGATGTATAAACCTTGCCACGCATTCATTAGGATTTTGTTTTTTTAATATATGGCATAAATCTGGTTTATAATAGTTAACTAAAACCATAAAAAATTCTGTTACCTATAAAATACACTTTAACTTAAATAAAATATTTTAAAAAGTCTACCTATTTCTCATTTTCATAATAATAATTCATTACATTTATATAGCGCTTTTCAAAGCGCTTCACATGGAAGGGGGAATCTCCCCAACCACCAGCAATGTGCAGCATCCACCTGGATGATGCGACGGCAGCCATATTGCGCCAGAACGCCCACCACACACCAGCTTATTAGTGGAGAGGAGACAGGGTGATGAAGCCAATTAGTATATGGGGATGATTAGGAGGCCATGATGGACAGAGGTCACTGGACAAATTTGGCTAGGATGCCGGGGTTACACCGCTTCTCTTTCAAAAAGACATCCTGGGATTTTTTGTGACCACAGAGAGTCATGACCTCGGGTTTAACGTCTCATCCGAAGGACGGTGCTCTTTGACAGTAAAGTGTCCCCATCACTACACTGGGGCGTTAGGAGGACCCACACAGACCACAGGGTGAGTGCCCCCTGCTGGCCTCACTAACACCTCTTCCAGCAGCAACCTGGTTTTCCCAGAAGGTCTCCCATCCAGGTACTAACCATGCAGGCTCAACCCTGCTTAGCTTCAGTGGGCAACCAGTCTTGGGCTACAGGGTGATATGGCTGCTGGCCATATTTTTAGCCATAGATTTTAGCTTGATAGCCTATACTTAAATAATTAAAATGGAAATAAAAATCAATAGAGACTACATAAACATTAAAAAACTAATAAAATGAACAAAAACACAACTAAATTACTAGTTAATTTAAAATATTGAAGGGTTGGTCAAAATCCCTTGCCTCTTCAAATGCATCCATAATCATATATCCTTTTGAATGCTTATATACTTCCTTTATAAAAATCAATAATCAAATATATTCATTATCACATAATAATTTTTATATTCTTTGTGCTTGTGAAATTATATTTTCTTAAATGCATGTGATGTAAATAACCAGTTTCTTTTAGGTGCATTCCAATCTTACTTTGAGATTGCCCGTAGTACACGCAGGACACGAAGGCCACGTAACCCACAAGGCCGTTTGTCTCTTTCTCTGGGATCAGTAGAAAGGTTAGAGGGTCCTAAAGGCAGCGTGGACACATATGATCCTTCGCTGGACAGATGGTCAAGCTATATTGAGCGTTACTATCGAACTTTAATTGTTGTATTAAAATGTATTCTTTCCAGTATATTTCCTTCCTTGGGAGTAAATGTCAGTTATCTGTTTTTCTCCCAAACGAGTGAATGTTTTAGCATTATGTTTTGGTATACTTAACTGATAATAAGGAGCTCAGACTCTCTTCAGCCTTGATGGGAGCTGTTATTTGCTAGTGTCTGTTATTTGTGTGTGTGTGCGTATGACATTCTATGTAGGTTCTGGACGTTCGGACCAGACAACCCGACGCCCTTCTCTAACCTGCGAGGCCACCACAGACCTAAATCTAATGAGTGGACGACAACTATCTTGACTAATGGCGATAGGCACCCCTATCTCCTCACATGTGTTAAATTGTTTAGGATTTCATGTTTCTTAGCCAATGAGAATCATTCAACCTGTAAGCAATGACGTAGCTTAGACCTTGGAAATGGTATAACTGCTGTGATCTTTGTAACTGTAAGAGGGGCGGCCTACGAACTCCTGTGTGAGTCTTGAAGCTGACTTCTGCTGATGAAAATCCAAACTATCTTCAGTAAAACTTTTCTTTAATTTTTTATAATTCTGACTCCGGGTCTTCATTCTTCATATCTGGTTCTGGGTCTTTGACTGTATACCCCTTACAATATGAATTAAAAAAACTATAAAATAGTATCTCAAAGATACTAAAATAAATAGAGTAAATACTGTACGTGCCCACGGACCAACAGATTGATATCCATTTAAGCTCATATGACACAAAAAAAATATTATCCAGAAATCAAAACTAGAAATGTAGGACATCTAGTGGTGAACTTATGAGGCTACAGGTGAAAAAGTCACATTCTCAAAACTAAATTTCACCTTGAACACACTCACAGACAGATAGACAGTTGTGTTGAGTTGTTGGATTAGCTACTGTTTTTTTTGTTTTGGGAGGGAAAAAATCAGAAAGATTTTATAAAAATATGTTTTATTTGCTTTAAATGTTAATCATTGTATATTTTCTTGATGCTCAGATGATGAGAGGGAAACCACTGAACCTGTTGTGTTTGTTGATAAGCAGGTGTTTCATGGTTGGATCATTGACGTATCTTTCATACAGTAACTGCCTTTGTATTTTCTCCTCTTTTCTGATCTTCTTCTTCTCTCTCTCTGCAGTGACCTTTTTCTCTGCCAGTTTATAAATGAGAAGAAGTCCATTCTGCTTTCTGCTGGACTTCTGGCTGATTTTGCTGCTGCTTTCAGGCTCCTCCTGTACGTGTGTCTTTTTCCCCTTTGCAGGAGGTGGAGTAATATCTGCTGCCTGCTCTGTCTTTCTATCTTCTATCTTTGCTTGTCTTTCCGGCCTTCTCTTTTCATCTTCTCTTTTTTTCGTATGTGTGACTTTTGCACTGTCTCCATCCATCTCCGTCCAAGCAAGCTTTGCTTTTGCTGGTGGTGGAGTAGCATATTCATTCTTTCTCTCCTTTTTCATTCTCCTTTCTTGTCTCAGATCCACCTCCACTATTTCTACACTGTAAAAAAAAAACATATATTTTCATGATTTGTTATAACAACTTTTAATCTTTTATCAAATCAACTTAGATAATTAATGTGGTTCATAGTATAATATTTTGAGTTTCTATTAATTAAACCAATTTCCTTCATTGTATTTACTCAAATATTTTATTTCAATGAACTAAAAAAGGCAACCAGGTAACTTACTTTTGTAAGTTAAACCAACAATAATTGTTTACAGTGTACACACCTGGTCATTTTCATTACAGGAGTTTTATCTTCAACCTCTCTCTCCTTTTTTATCGTCTCTTCCTCAGCCTTGGTATCTTGTGCAGGACTGACATCCATCCAAGCATGTTTTGGCTTTGCTGGTGGAGTTGCACCTGGGAGTTTTATAGTTGAAGAGTATGTCTGTCTCTCCTTCTTTCTCCTTCTCCTCCCTCTCCTTTGAGGTGGACGCTCTTGCTCCACCTCAGCTGGTGCCATCTGAACCATCAGTGTTTCTGCCACAGTGGAGAAAGATATTTCCTCCTCAGAAGGTGGAGAGAGATGCCAAGGTGCTTCCTGAACCATCAGTGTTTCTGCCACTTCAGTGAAGGAGCTTGGCAATTCCTTTTCAGGTTCTTCGAACTGAGCCATCAATGGTTCTGCCACAGTGGAGAAAAATGGCAGTATTTCCTCCTCAGCATGTGCCTCTTGAACCATCAGTGTTTCTGCTCCTTTAGTGGAGGAACATGGCGATTTTTTCACCTCATCAGAGGGAGTTTCCTTTTCAGCCATCAATGGTTCTGCCACAGTAGAGAAAGATGTCCATGTTTCCACCTCATCTGGTAGAGGGTGTTGCGGTGCCACCTGGATCAACAATGGCTTTGCCACTGTGCAGGAACGTGGAAATATTTTCACTCCAGCATGTGGAGTTTGGGATTCAGGCTCCTCCACTGGAATCATCAGTGGTTCTGCCGCACTGGAGAAATCTGGCAATATTTCCAGCTCAACAAGACAGTCCTCATAGTCCATCTCTTCATCCATGTCTGTATCTTCTGGAGGTCTCTGGATGGGCTCCTCCTGAATGCTGCTACATCCTAGGTTGCCATCACTGCACTGTCTTGACAAGTGGTGTCTTGGCAAGAAGAAGCTTAAGCACCCAAAAAGTTTGCTCAGTAATGTCATTTTCGTAATGGATCACAATGGATTGACAATACTTATCCAAAAATCCAATATCACTAGCAAAAATCAATTATCTGATATGTCTGCTATGATACTTCTGCAATAGATTGATAAAATATCCAAAAATCCGATTTGAACTAGCAAATATCAACAGTCCAATATCACTGCTAATCGCTGTGTTTTCCTCCTGAACTCGACAGACTGATGCTCAACTTTGCACTTTACCGCGGCCCGCATATTATGACATCATATGTTTTATAATGGAATTCTAAATAGCAGCTGCCATTACGGCTAAAATCCTTCATTTGAGTCTGCACTTTCAATAAATCGTTTGACTCGGTTCACAAAACTTCTCTGAACGACTCGTTCATGACAGGAAAGGATCTCGAGTCAAGGACTCAAACGCTGTAAAAACGCCAATTAATAAAACGAAGCAATTTCTTTTTAAGTTGTTGAACTAATATTCATGCTTGGGATTAGTTAAGAAGACATCATATTTCGTCGGCAAAAATATATTAAAAAATTAAATGAAGGGATTTTTTCAAATCCAGTCAACATTTAGAATGGCTAATGTTGACTGGACTATTATACAACACAAATTTAGCCAATATTTGCTAAAAGTATTAGGCCCTAGCTAAGGCCAGCTATGATACAATATTTTAATTTCAAACGGGAACATATTTGTTGTTAATTGTGTTGTTAAAATGAACATTTATAAACATAACTATTTGATATAAATATCAAAACAACATTTCAAATTTTTGAGGTTTAATGGGAGCGGATGGATCCAACATTAATATATAAAACCTTTATTTTTTAAATCTTGAATTTAAGCCGTCTAATTTTTTGGTAATAAATACAAAAAATCGCATCGCTACATTTATAGAGAATGGAAGGATCTGGATTATGGCTCATTTGACTTTGCAGAAGGTTCTGGATTCATTTGATTTCGCGGAAGGATACAGCTCGTTTGACTTCGCGGCTGGGTTTTACAAAGCAGCGGCTGTTCATGCTTTCAGGTAAGTGGCACTGAATAAATGATCATTTTTAGACATAATATAACGACAAAAATGTACAACATATTCGATGTTTTTGTGTTGTTACGTCCTGAGACGTATTTGTATTATTTGTGATTGGTATTTAGGCTAAGTGTTTTATAAGTTAACGTTAGTTAAGTGTACGTCACGGAATATGTTAAATTCTTACAATGTAAACATATTTGTTGTTTTTGTGTGGATATTTATAATCGTACATTTAAAACCGTGTAACGTTAGGCCTAAATTATGTCCGAGCGGAAGGGCAGCCGTGTAACGTACGTTAACGTTAAGTTAGGAACGTGGTATTTGGGCTGGACTGGGACAAAAATCGGCCTTGGCATTTTGGCCAAGACTGGTCCACTAGCTGCTATATGATCATAAACACCATCCATCTTTGCACATCCTTGAATATGTATATCAACTCATTCCTTAAAACCTAAAGCCATGTAACGAGTGAGTAGGAATGTTTGTGAAAGTTAACAGATGAAATAACTCCAAAACTGTCATTTGATACAATTGAAATACACTCCACACACAGTGATGAATCCTAAAACAATCTATAAGGTGCATAGCAATAGCAGTGTTTCCCACATGATTTTTGGTAAAACTGTGGTGGGTGGGCCTCGGTTCCTCTTGGGAGGTTCAAGAAAATGTTGTTCAGTTTATTGTTAAAATTATCAATCTGGTGCACTTTGAGAGTTCAAAATTAAGAGCTCCAACCCATATTCAGTGTGCAAAATAAACAAAGAAAAACTCAAACCTCTTTTAGTTGTGATATAGCCTAGTGTCTCAGTCTACGTTACACTACTACATTATATAATAGTTATAATATTAATCCCAACCCATATTCAGTTAGCCTGACTACGTCAGACTTCGTATTCCGCTCCATTTTCATTTCGCTTCTGTACTCAGTCTGAGACAGCGGCCTATCTATCCGTTTTCCTCCGGCCTGAAAACAGCCGGGCCAATCAACGAACAGAGGGCGGGCTGAAAGCCGTGACGTAGTCGCTAAGCGCCGAGTTTCCCGAAAGCATCGTTACCCAACAATGGTCGGAAGTTGGTCGCAAATCCCATTGAACTCTATTGGTAACGACGGAAGTTGCGACCATAGTTGGCTAACGATGCTTTCGGGAAACGCACCCCTGTTGTGGAGAATATTCCCGGCATTAGCAAACTGAAGCCCGAACAAGAAGAGTGTGTATTAAACATTTTGAATGGAGGTGATGTTGTGGCCCTACTCCCTTTGGGAAAAGTTTAATTTATCAACTATTACCGATCGTCAGCGAGAAACTGGGGAGCCTTTTGACAGGTCAGTGTCTCCTTTCTTTTCCAGGTCTTAAATATTGCCATGACATGCTGTAATCTTGCAATTAAGTTGCAGCATTTCCAACAGACTCGAGATGAACAAAGAGCTGTGTTTAACAGAACTAATCCTAACTTTGACAGTTGGCTGCAAATATTTTTTTGTTTCTCTCTACTGTCAAATATCCGTTTAGAGGCCCTGATTGTACCGTGGATGTGTAGATTAACTTCGCATAATCTGCAAAAGTCGTTTACAGCCATGTTCACTCCGGTATTTCGCTCGCATCATCAAGTGTTTACAGCAGGTTTACAGTGGAAGTTCGATCATAGATTTGAGTTCGATGCATGATGTCTGTGGTTCGATGCGGCTGTGTCGGCGCATAACATACGTCATATATATGATTGGCTTACGGGTAACCAATGATTTTAAACTTCAGACAAGCGCCCCCTAGCGAGAGAGAAAACACTTCTCTATTATGCCATTCCAGACTCTGTCTACGAAGCAAAGTGAAGTAGCAGAGTCTGGTATTACCAGGCTAATATTCAGTGTGCAAAATAAACAAAGAAAAACTCAAACCTCTTTTAGTTGTGATATAGTGTCTCTGTCTACGTTACACTACTACATTATATAATAGTTATAATATTAATCCCATGACAGTAATCCATATATTGTAAAACAAATGTACTGAAAAATAAAGGAAACTTTTATAATTAGTTTTGTACTAATTTCTATACTTAAAGAGATAAACAAATGATCTTTTATTTTGACGGAAACTGCATCGAGCTTTTATTTTGGAGGAAAACATGGTTTACAAACGCGTCTCGCGTTTCGGTGCATGTCTCTTTAAATGATAATAGGCCTATTTCACAAAAATGGCAGCCAAGACCGGAAGTAGGGTAGGCCTAAACTCTTTTCCGGTAAAAGCGCTAGCAGCAGCAGTCGGAGAACAATGGCGGAGACTAAAAGCAGTCAGACCTGTTGCGCACCTTTTTGTTTCAACTCAAAAAAGAAACAACCCTATTTATCATTTCACAGCTTTCCTTGCGATGAAATGTTGAAAAGGTGTTGGATTTGGGCTATACGAAGAGAGGAGGGGCCGACGTTCAGAGTGAGGAAAGGCAGCACTTTTTTGTGTGCTAAGCACTTCACGGAGGATGAAGTCCGCGTTAGAGAGTCCGGTCGTAAGTATCTTACACCGCAGGCCGTACCTTCCCGGTTTTCCTGGAACAACTGGGGAGAAGTAAAATTACGCCAGACACGGACGGCAAAAAGAGGTGTCTGTTGTGTACTCGAGGAAACAGAAATGGAGAGTGCTGATGCCGCGCTGCTGGTGCAGCAGCACGATTACGACAGCCGCCCTCCCCCAGGTGAGTGTAACATGTTGTTATCCAATGCAATATGTTAGATTTGATTTATAAAATTACTGTAGCATATAGTAGCAGTTATGCTAGCAGTGGAGCATGTTAGTAAGATGAGTGAGTTGTATTTAATTATTGGCAGGGTCTGCTGCGGAGTGCAAACCAATACCACAATGTAAAATATAGCTATTACTGGTAATTGTATGCTGCCTTTACGTGCCATCAGAAACATCCTACTTCCCTCTTCTGAGAGCTCATTGCATTCAAACTTTAACTTGTGTGGGCGTTCGTCTCCATTTTTATTTTAACTAGGAAACTAGTATTTCCGTCCTCATTTCTCTTGTCGGCCCCTTTTTATACTGCATTCTGTGGTTTAACTCAGAGGACCCCCACTATTTTGCATGTCTCCTTTGTCTGACACCCATTTCAGTTCTTGGCCAGTTATTATTAAATGTACAACAATGGAGACAATATGAACAATTGATTAAACAGAAGTAAATAAATAAATAATGGTATGTGAGGCTGTTGGGGTGAATAAATAATTTACAGTGATGTTCTAACTGTTCTATAACTGAATAAACATGTAATTGCAATTTACCAAATTAATATGTTTTTCCCCTCTAATGATAAAGTGTCATGTTTAACACCAAAAAAGTAAGTTTTCTTTTGTTCTCTTTAATTAGGTGCTCTTGATGAGGAAACTGGAAAAAATAAAGGAGCTGGAAGAACTGATGTCAAGGCTTACCATCTCCTGATCTTTGCTGGATAGATGGTGTGAGTCTGATGAAGACTTCAGGTATTTCACAAGGTTCTCATCCAAAACATTTTTATGGTTTTCTGGAGATCTATTGAGCCCTCTGCATCCAATATTGTGTACTGGTCCAAAGCCAAGAGGATTGGAATTTCAACTGCAGAGAAAGAGGTCGTGAAGCCAAGCCCCCAGCGTAAGATGCAACTCATTGATGAGTTTTTCATGTATTGCTTGCAGGTTGCTGTCGGCCTTAGAGAGAGAGTTTTAGCTGAGATAATTGGAGTGAGCACTTCTACAGTGAGTCGCATTGTAATCACGTGGGCAAACTACTTGTACCTTGTGTTGGGATCCATTGAAATATGGATGACCCGTGAACAGGTGAGGCGAACAATGCCTGTGAAATTTCAGCAGTACTGCCCAAATGTGAGGGTCAATATTGACTGCACAGTGTTCAGATGTGAGAGCCCAGAGGCAATTACCCTTCACTCTGAAACATTGTCAACCTACAAGAGCCATACCACCTTCAAAGCTTTGATTGGAGTTGCACCCTGTGGTGCAATCACATTTGCATCAAAGTTGTTCACTGGCTCTATCTCTGATAAGGAGTTGACAAGGCAGTCAGGAATCTTGGACTTACTGGAGCCAGGTGATGAGGTTATGGCAGACAAGAGCTTCCTTATTGGAAAGCTTTTGGAGGTTGTTGGGGCAAAACTAATCATTCCACCTTTCAAGCATAGAGACCAGTTCAGCAGAGAGGAAACAGAGAGAACCCAGGCCATAGACAGACTCCGCATCCTGGTTGAACGTGTAATTAGGCCAGTAAAAGAGTACCACATTTGGGATTTGCCAATTCCCCTCACCTTGGCAGGCACAGTGAATCGGATGTGGTCCTGCTGTTGCATGATGGCAAATTACAAGGGTTCTTTAGATTTTGAAGGTGAGGTAAAATACTGGACAGATTGAACATGCCAGCTCACACTTGCTTTGCTTAGAGCCTTTGCTGTGAGAACCTGCCTTTACTTTAGTTTTTTTACCGCTCACACTTGCTTTGCTTAGAGCCCGCATCAACGGGGCATAAGCATTTGCTGTGAGAACCTGCCTTTACTTTCGTTTTTTTACCGCTCACACTTGCTTTGCTTAGAGCCCGCATCAACGGGGCATAAGCATTTGCTGTGAGAACCTGCCTTTACTTTCGTTTTTTTACCGCTTTTTTTACCACTCACACTTGCTTTGCTTAGAGCCTGCATCAACGGGGCATAAGCATTTGCTGTGAGAACCTGCCTTTACTTTCGTTTTTTTACCGCTTTTTTTACCACTCACACTTGCTTTGCTTAGAGCCTGCATCAACGGGGCATAAGCATTTGCTGTGAGAACCTGCCTTTACTTTCGTTTTTTTACCGCTTTTTTTACCATTCACACTTGCTTTGCTTAGAGCCTGCATCAACGGGGCATAAGCATTTGCTGTGAGAACCTGCCTTTACTTTCGTTTTTTTACCGCTCACACTTGCTTTGCATAGAGCCCGCATCAACGGGGCATAAGCATTTGCTGTGAGAACCTGCCTTTACTTTAGTTTTTTTACCGCTCACACTTACTTTGCTTAGAGCCCGCATCAACGGGGCATAAGCATTTGCTGTGAGAACATGCCTTTACTTTTGTTTTTTCGCTCACACTTGCCTTGCTTAGAGCCCGCATCAACGGGGCATAAGCATTTGCTGTGAGAACCTGCCTTTACTTTCGGTTTTTTACCACTCACACTTGCTTTGCTTAGAGCCCGCATCAACGGGGCATAAGCATTTGCTGTGAGAACCTGCCTTTACTTTCGTTTTTTTACCGCTTAGACTTGCTTTGCTTAGAGCCCGCATCAACGGGGCATAAGCATTTGCTGTGAGAACCTGCCTTTACTTTAGTTTTTCTACCGCTCACACTTGCCTTGCTTAGAGCCCGCATCAACGGGGCATAAGCATTTGCTGTGAGAACCTGCCTTTACTTTCGGTTTTTTACCACTCACACTTGCTTTGCTTAGAGCCCGCATCAACGGGGCATAAGCATTTGCTGTGAGAACCTGCCTTTACTTTCGTTTTTTTACCGCTTAGACTTGCTTTGCTTAGAGCCCGCATCAACGGGGCATAAGCATTTGCTGTGAGAACCTGCCTTTACTTTCGTTTTTCTACCGCTCACACTTGCTTTGCTTAGAGCCCGCATCTACGGGGCATAAGCATTTGCTGTGAGAACCTGCCTTTACTTTTGTTTTTTCGCTCACACTTGCCTTGCTTAGAGCCCGCATCAACGGGGCATAAGCATTTGCTGTGAGAACCTGCCTTTACTTTCGTTTGTTACCGCTCACACTTGCTTTGCTTAGAGCCCGCATCAACGGGGCATAAGCATTTGCTGTGAGAACCTGCCTTTACTTTAGTTTTTTTACCGCTCACACTTGCTTTGCTTAGAGCCCGCATCAACGGGGCATAAGCATTTGCTGTGAGAACCTGCCTTTACTTTCGTTTTTTCGCTCACACTTGCCTTGCTTAGAGCCCGCATCAACGGGGCATAAGCATTTGCTGTGAGAACCTGCCTTTACTTTAGTTTTTCTACCGCTCACACTTGCTTTGCTTAGAGCCCGCATCAACGGGGCATAAGCATTTGCTGTGAGAACCTGCCTTTACTTTCGTTTTTTTACCGCTCACACTTGCTTTGCTTAGAGCCCACATCAACGGGGCATAAGCATTTGCTCTGAGAACCTGCCTTTACTTTATTTTTTTTACCGCTCACACTTGCTTTGCTTAGAGCCCGCATCAACGGGGCATAAGCATTTGCTGTGAGAACCTGCCTTTACTTTAGTTTTTCTACCGCTCACACTTGCTTTGCTTAGAGCCCGCATCAACAGGGCATAAGCATTTGCTGTGAGAACCTGCCTTTACTTTAGTTTTTCTACCGCTTTTTTTACCACTCACACTTGCTTTGCTTAGAGCCTGCATCAACGGGGCATAAGCATTTGCTGTGAGAACCTGCCTTTACTTTCGTTTTTTTACCGCTCACACTTGCTTTGCTTAGAGCCCGCATCAAGGGGGCATAAGCATTTGCTGTGAGAACCTGCCTTTACTTTCGTTTTTTTACCGCTCACACTTGCTTTGCTTAGAGCCTGCATCAACGGGGCATAAGCATTTGCTGTGAGAACCTGCCTTTACTTTCGTTTTTTTACCGCTCACACTTGCTTTGCTTAGAGCCCGCATCAACGGGGCATAAGCATTTGCTGTGAGAACCTGCCTTTACTTTCGTTTTTTTACCGCTCACACTTGCTTTGCATAGAGCCCGCATCAACGGGGCATAAGCATTTGCTGTGAGAACATGCCTTTACTTTAGTTTTTCTACCGCTCACACTTGCCTTGCTTAGAGCCCACATCAACGGGGCATAGGCATTTGCTGTGAGAACCTGCCTTTACTTTCGTTTTTTTTTACCGCTCACACTTGCTTTGCTTAGAGCAAGCATCAACGGGGCATAGGCATTTGCTGTGAGAACCTGCCTTTACTTTCGTTTTTTTTTACCGCTCACACTTGCTTTGCTTAGAGCCCGCATCAACGGGGCATAGGCATTTGCTGTGAGAACCTGCCTTTCGTTTTTTTTTACCGCTCACACTTGCTTTGCTTAGAGCCCGCATCAACGGGGCATAAGCATTTGCTGTGAGAACCTGCCTTTACTTTCGTTTTTTTACCGCTCACACTTGCTTTGCTTAGAGCCCGCATCAACGGGGCATAAGCATTTGCTGTGAGAACCTGCCTTTACTTTCATTTTTTTTACCGCTCACACTTGCTTTGCTTAGAGCCCGCATCAACGGGGCATAGGCATTTGCTGTGAGAACCTGCCTTTACTTTCGTTTTTTTTTACCGCTCACACTTGCTTTGCTTAGAGCCCGCATCAACGGGGCATAAGCATTTGCTGTGAGAACCTGCCTTTACTTTCGTTTTTTTACCGCTCACACTTGCTTTGCTTAGAGCCCGCATCAACGGGGCATAAGCATTTGCTGTGAGAACCTGCCTTTACTTTAGTTTTTCTACCGCTCACACTTGCTTTGCTTAGAGCCCGCATCAACGGAGCATAGGCATTTGCTGTGAGAACCTGCCTTTACTTTAGTTTTTCTACCGCTTTTTTTACCACTCACACTTGCTTTGCTTAGAGCCTGCATCAACGGGGCATAAGCATTTGCTGTGAGAACCTGCCTTTACTTTCGTTTTTTTACCGCTCACACTTGCTTTGCTTAGAGCCCGCATCAACGGGGCATAAGCATTTGCTGTGAGAACCTGCCTTTACTTTCGTTTTTTTACCGCTCACACTTGCTTTGCATAGAGCCCGCATCAACGGGGCATAAGCATTTGCTGTGAGAACCTGCCTTTACTTTAGTTTTTTTACCGCTCACACTTGCTTTGCTTAGAGCCCGCATCAACGGGGCATAAGCATTTGCTGTGAGAACCTGCCTTTACTTTCGTTTTTCTACTGCTCACACTTGCTTTGCTTAGAGCCCGCATCAACGGGGCATAAGCATTTGCTGTGAGAACCTGCCTTTACTTTCGTTTTTCTACCGCTCACACTTGCTTTGCTTAGAGCCCGCATCTACGGGGCATAAGCATTTGCTGTGAGAACCTGCCTTTACTTTTGTTTTTTCGCTCACACTTGCCTTGCTTAAAACCCGCATCAACGGGGCATAAGCATTTGCTGTGAGAACCTGCCTTTACTTTCGTTTGTTACCGCTCACACTTGCTTTGCTTAGAGCCCGCATCAACGGGGCATAAGCATTTGCTGTGAGAACCTGCCTTTACTTTCGTTTTTTCGCTCACACTTGCCTTGCTTAGAGCCCGCATCAACGGGGCATAAGCATTTGCTGTGAGAACCTGCCTTTACTTTAGTTTTTCTACCGCTCACACTTGCTTTGCTTAGAGCAAGCATCAACGGGGCATAAGCATTTGCTGTGAGAACCTGCCTTTACTTTCGGGTTTTTTTACCGCTTAGACTTGCTTTGCTTAGAGCCCGCATCAACGGGGCATAAGCATTTGCTGTGAGAACCTGCCTTTACTTTCGTTTTTTTACCGCTCACACTTGCTTTGCTTAGAGCCCGCATCAACGGGGCATAAGCATTTGCTGTGAGAACCTGCCTTTACTTTCGTTTTTTTACCGCTCACACTTGCTTTGCTTAGAGCCCGCATCAACGGGGCATAAGCATTTGCTGTGAGAACCTGCCTTTACTTTATTTTTTTTACCGCTCACACTTGCTTTGCTTAGAGCCCGCATCAACGGGGCATAAGCATTTGCTGTGAGAACCTGCCTTTACTTTAGTTTTTCTACCGCTCACACTTGCTTTGCTTAGAGCCCGCATCAACGGGGCATAAGCATTTGCTGTGAGAACCTGCCTTTACTTTCGTTTTTTTACCGCTCACACTTGCTTTGCTTAGAGCCCGCATCAAGGGGGCATAAGCATTTGCTGTGAGAACCTGCCTTTACTTTCGTTTTTTTACCGCTCACACTTGCTTTGCTTAGAGCCCGCATCAACGGGGCATAAGCATTTGCTGTGAGAACCTGCCTTTACTTTAGTTTTTTTTACTGCTTAGGCCATCCTTAAAAATATTTTGGTTTGCAGTAACAGCAAAAAAAAAAAAAAAAAGGGTCGGTAGGTAGGTCTATATATTGTTTTTTTCAAGATTCAGTGTAAAAAAAAAAAGGACAATTTTGGTCATGGTGATTACGTCGGTATGAATTTAAACAAATTTGCATATCGTGACGTCACTGACTGGGTCTTCAACCCATGCCTTCAGGCGCACCATTGCGAACCTCATTCTGATACAGGTTATATAGGCCACAAACAATTTGAAATCTTTGTCAAAAAAAACATGTTTATTGCATTAATTCCAGCTGCATTCATTTAAAAAAAAAAAAAAAAATAGGCAGAATCAATAAAAAAAGAAGCCAGTAGATTTCAATGAAAGTGGATTTTCAGAGGGAAACAAATAAATTAAAATGACTAATCTCACCAGCGTTGCGCCGACCAATATAACAGCGCATTTGGCACCATTCGTTTAAATTTGACCCATAAACCTATACTATTATTAACAGAAATCAGTGAGGTCAAATGGCTAGGCGCATTGTAGGAACTATATTAAGTAGTCCTGACATATTATGGAATGGTCGATTTTCTTTAGTGCAATTTAGTATATTTCGGTAGGGGATGTGCTGTTTTATTGGTCAGCGTGGCGCTGGTGAGATTAGTTTGCGCCGCGCTGACCATTGGGTGGCGCAAGCAAACACTCCCTCCCTGCACTGTCGAGTCTGTCGCGACTCGCACGGCTCGGTCTATTGAGCCGCGCAGCTTACATGTCAGCGCAGCGTGAACTCTGTAACACCACGCCGTTTCGTCCCACTTTCGGTGTGTTTGGCTTCCCATACTTATGTGTGTTTGTCAGAGCCCGAGTTGCTGTGTGACGCGCGTTCGCGGCGGGCATATCGGGACGAGCTGGACGCGCTCTGAGAAAAGGCCGTTAACATCGATTCCCTATTCTCCTATTCCGTATTTGATCATTAAGAATTTCAAATAATGAGCGCCTAAATGTAGGCTCATACAGACGTATTTCACAAGCAGCCGCGCCGCAACCATCATCACCGAGCGCGAACCATTGACAGTGAATGAAACGAAGCGAACGCACAGGCCATAGTGTGACGTGTAAACCAATGGTGTAAACATAATCATCATAGATGACGCCACTGGTTTTTATTTAAAAGAAAGAACGTAGCCTACGCAATTTATATTCACAATACTTACTATAATATAATTTATATTATTTTATTGCATTAGTTGTTTGAAGAGTAAAAAAAAAATCGATCAATCTTAATGCAAGTTTACAACCGGCAAGTCGGTCGGACTAAAGGACAAAATAAATAAATAATTGGGTCGGTCCTAAATTGACAGGGTCGGTCGGGTTACGGAATAACGGGGCATAAGCATTTGCTGTGAGAACCTCTCTTTACTTTAGTTTGTTTACCGCTCACACTTGCTTTGCTTAGAGCCCGCATCAACGGGGCATAAGCATTTGCTGTGAGAACCTGCCTTTACTTTCGTTTTTTTACCGCTCACCCTTGCTTTGCTTAGAGCCCGCATCAACGGGGCATAAGCATTTGCTGTGAGAACCTGCCTTTACTTTCGGTTTTTTACCACTCACACTTGCTTTGCTTAGAGCCCGCATCAACGGGGCATAAGCATTTGCTGTGAGAACCTGCCTTTACTTTCGTTTTTTTACCGCTTAGACTTGCTTTGCTTAGAGCCCGCATCAACGGGGCATAAGCATTTGCTGTGAGAACCTGCCTTTACTTTCGGTTTTTTACCACTCACACTTGCTTTGCTTAGAGCCCGCATCAACGGGGCATAAGCATTTGCTGTGAGAACCTGCCTTTACTTTCGTTTTTTTACCGCTTAGACTTGCTTTGCTTAGAGCCCGCATCAACGGGGCATAAGCATTTGCTGTGAGAACCTGCCTTTACTTTCGTTTTTTTACCGCTCACACTTGCTTTGCTTAGAGCCCGCATCAACGGGGCATAAGCATTTGCTGTGAGAACCTGCCTTTACTTTCGTTTTTTTACCGCTCACACTTGCTTTGCTTAGAGCCCGCATCAACGGGGCATAAGCATTTGCTGTGAGAACCTGCCTTTACTTTCGTTTTTTTACCGCTCACTCTTGCTATGCTTAGAGCCCACATCAACGGGGCATAAGCATTTGCTGTGAGAACCTGCCTTTACATATGTTCAGCTGTCACGCTTCTAACTTGCTGTGAGTAACCTGCCTTTACACGCACATAAGAAAAAACATATTTTCACTGTCAGTATTTTTGTTCGCTGTTACTCAAATGCTATCAACAATTTATATTAAGTTTTAAGGTTAAACTGTTATTTTTTGTGATTATACAGTATGTTCTGTTCAAATGTTACACTCAAATGTTCAAATGTTCAGATGTTTCAGTGTTGTCTGTTTGTGGCGTCTGTTTGTTACGTTAGTCTTGTCCTGTCTACCCACTCTGAGCCTGCACCTTGACGTGGTGAGTGGGCTTCTAACTAAGCCAGGCTAGATGTTGAGAGTTAAAGCCAAGATGCTGGTCATCCTTTCTCTTTTTCAGACATGCTGGTGATTCCAAGTTTTTCCAGTAACGAACACTGCTAAGTATAAAATAACTTTTAACTCAGATATAGTGTGTAGGCCACTGACTTTGAATATGTATCATTACGAAGTTCTAAACCATAAGTAATAACACCACATGACATTGTCAAAGTATGTCTACTTGAAGTGTCTACTGTGTGTTTCGATAATAAATATTAATGTCTTTATTTAGTCATTTTATGTTGTTTCTACATTAATCTGGAGGGTAAATGTGAAATTATTAAATGATAAAATATAGTAAAAACTTATAGAAACTTAAGTTTTTTTGATTGCGATCAATCACAATTAATCAGAAAAAAAGTGTAATTAATCTAGTTAATTTTTTGGATCGTTTGACTGCACAATTAATAAGTTTAGTCAACCTAATATTATTACATTTGTTTTGAATTAAAGTTATGTTACAGTTTTCATGGTATGCTGAGGAGAGGGAGTACATGGAGCATGGAGTTTACCTAGAGAACGCTGACAACGGTGAGTGATGTTAGACAGCACAACAGATTTTGCGCATGTACAAATGCATGTGTTATAGCATGTTTGTCTGTTTATCAGAGTTTGGGAAACATTTTTAAAATAACATTTATCATAAAGCTTAGAAACATACAACATGCATAACTGTGAATAATATAAACATCTTTGTTTGGTCACTATCTTGCCTATATTCGCCCTAGCAAAACATGGATGTATGTACCAAAGTAGAATTCGTCAGCTTTAGCCTTGATTTCTTGGATCAGCTCATCATCCCTCCATACTCTCTCCACGGTGAAGTCACTCCTTGTATCTGTCACCAGATCACACCAATCTAAGCCAGTGACCATCAGCTGACCCTGGACTTGCCAGTGGTAGGTTTTTTTTTTTTTTTTTTTTAGCTTGACCCCCAATAATATTGATGTGTGATGCCTCTCCAATGTCGTTCACATCAGTGCACTTAACCTCTACTAGGCCATAGGGAGGTTCTTCGTTTGGGTCCACCACTTTACCATCTGGACTGGCACAGAGGTGTTGAGCATCGGGGTGGATGATGAGACTGCATGGAAGAACATTAACTTCAAAGGTCTCAGCATAGCGGCGAAGAACCTCTGGCTCAAGCTCCACTCCTCTACGCATTGCTTTGGTCTGGGGGGCACCTTTAATGATCCGGCCAGTAAGTGTCTTTGCAGTGGACTCTGATCTGACATGAGCAGCTTCATGGAACTTGCTTGCTGTAAGACGGAGACGACGCATGCTGAACCAGAGTGGGCTTGTGGATTGATCCCTTGTTCCCTCCTCAACGATCCCTGATATTTCAGGGGTCACCTCCAGACTCTGCATTATGCAGGACTTCAGCCCAGCTACCAGGGACAAAATGAAATTGTGGAAGTGTGTATTGTGGGACAGGTAATGGGGGAATTGTGGAGCATATGGATAAGCACATCCTTTGGCAGGGTAAGACAGCAGTGAACCTTTTGGGACCTCTCCAAATTTATAGGACACCATGCTTATAGCTAAAATAATTGATGGAATGTCTGCTGTAAGCGGTTGTGGTCGAAGGGAGATGAGGGATGCTGCTCCAGCAATCACGTCTTTGTCAGGCAAAGGTCCTTAAAGGGACAATGTGTACTTTTTATGTATTTTATTATTTGAAATCAATATTTTTATTAATAAATATGTCCTCAATGGTGTACAAATACCTCTGCCAATTATTTGACTTATCCTCGTAAACGAAGAATTTATTATCTTTATATACATGGGACGGGTAGGTCCACGGAGGCTTCCATGTAGTTCCGCCATCTTGAAAAACTATAATAGCAGAGAGGGGCAAAAAGTACTAGGCCAACGCGTTTCCACAACGCATTTTCGTTCAGAGCCAGCGTGACGTAACTGAAAGCAGCAGAACCGGAGGAGCAGAGCCGTGAGAGGCGCTTGTCACTGCCCCGGCAAGTTTAAAAGGCTGCATTGCAAATCCTCGTCGCCAGAAAAATCCAAAATAGACCGTAAAAGGAAACGTGACCGGAGATTACAAAAAACACGAGTTAATGTCGGGATAGCTTCTTCCAGGTGGATAGAGCTAATGCAGGAGAAAGATTTCAAAAGAGACGCTGAAGTTGCCTGCTTTCTTCTCGACAGGTAAGTCAATGTTACAAGTCTTAATTACAAGCTTTTTTTCATTGTTTGGTTGTGTACTTTATTTTATAGACAGATGAACATTTATTGTTAAAAGTTGATGATGATGATATCTAACAATGCACGTACTTCAGAAAATATAACGAAAAAGAAGGCATAACTACTTATTACAATAGTTCATGTTTTTTACAGTCAGTAATTCATACTCTAACATTCATTTGTTCGTTGTGTCAAGATGCTGTTTGTTTGAAATAACAAACCTGTTCACCCGAAGGAACACTCGACGAAGTGCTATTAGAAGACATCCTGTCATAGCTTTTTGGTACATAATGGCTACCGTAGATGCAACGCGCATTTGAAAAAGCGAGGCGCTGGAGAGCACAATTCGTTTGAATGCAAAATACATTTTCACCGCTAGATGGGAGAAATTCCTACACATTGTCCCTTTAAACAAAAATGTTCATGCCTCTGTGTTAATTATCAGTGTGTCTTATCTAATGTGAAGATGTATAGACCCCTTTTGCGCCGACGTCACAGTTACATCACTGCAATAGCTGGAGGCAAAACAAACAGACAACTGGATGCGGCAATACAAACCAGCACAGATTCGGCTACATAATAAGGAGCTTAAATTATTATTATTAAATGTCATCTTGTTGTGTTGTTGGGTGCAAGAATCAAGGAAAAATGAATATTCTGTATCTGGAATTTTTATTTCTAGAAAATATTCACATCATTAACATTGCACCGTAAAGTCGCTCTTTACATTGTCGTCTTCTTGGCGCTGGCTAGGCAGAACTGCGGATCGTACCACACAAGTCTTGTACATGACCATTCCGCACATAGTTATAGGCATCTAAAGATTTATATGCCCTCAGTTTCTCTTTACGCTCTGTTTCTCTATCGGATAGGTGTAGAAGTCAGGCCACTCAACCGGAGGTAGCGTTAACGTTAATCCTGTCAGATCGTCCATCAATTGACAGCGTGTACCGTACAGGTCAGCCAATCTGGTTCCGTCCGTTAAAATTAACTTTTGCAAATAACAATCGCGGTCCTGGACACTGAGTGACCTTGCACATTAAGATAAAATCGGATTTTCTCCAGTCATTGTTAAAAAACAAGCTAACAAAACTTGCAAACTAACGTTAGGGAAGCGGCCAAGGGATCGTTCTGCCTCCACCTAAGCTCCGCCCACAAAAAAACGTCACCATGTTTACCAACTAAAAAGGGGTCTATTGTATTAGTATTTGGAGATTACCTCCATATGCTCTATACAGAGTAGACTGCACACAGCTCCTACCAGAGGCTTTCGGCTTGCGCACTACAAGCTCATCCACTGGTTCAGGAGTGATGCCCTGACAAAACATGTATATATTGCACTTGATTGTAATCTGATTTGCACATGCATTTTACATACATTTTTATTTGTTATTAACTGTTGCCAAAATTAAAACTGTTTGAGTTGTTGTTTTTTTACCTGGGCGCGTGGCCTGTGCCAGGTCTGCTGTTTGCTTGTGCAAGCAAGGGCAGCTGGAACATTTTTGGTTCCTAATGTACTGTAATGTGCTGTCTGGTAAAGTAGTGCAACCAGGTTCTTCTATACTCTTTGCCCCACCCCTCTCTTCCGTGGGGCGTGTGTCGACACGACATGTAAAGTGCTGCCTTAGCAACCTGCCTTGGTGGACAGTATACAAATGGCTGAGGGCGGAAATATGCTAATATATGGGCGGAGCATGAGCAATAGGACATAATATTACTCAGAAAATCCAATTTTGTATGGTGGTTGTGTCCTCACACTGCAAAGACACATTTATATGCAAACACCATGTAAAAGTGAATTTTGCATCCGATGATCCCTTTAAACACATCAATACGCTATTTTAGGGTAATGTGAGCGTGATGAATGGGGTTTAGCTTGTGAAATTTTTTGCAATTGTCCCGTGAAGTTAAGAGACCGACATAAACCTGAATTACTAACGTTACCAGCTACGATAAAATGGCGCACATTTTCAAACCTCTTAAGGTGTTTTGACCTCTTAAGGAGGACGACATTTCACAAGGCCGTTATCAAAAGGGTGTCTCAATAAGCTTCTAGGTCATGAATCAGCTGATACTATTATTTTGTGTAGGCTACTCAAATTCGTGCACTGGTAAGTGATTTATGTTAGTGATCACATAATCTTGGATTTGAGTTCTTCAATTTTTGAAACACTTTGTATTGTATAGTCTAAGTATATTTCAATTATAAATATGTTACATTATGGAGTTAAACTGGTTGCAACTCCTGTTTCATCACAAATTTAAGGAAATAGGCCTAACTAATATAATTCAGTTAAATCACTTAATAGCATCATTTTATTTTTTGTGATCAACTGTACATTTCTTTCTCCATCAGGGTGTGGCCAAAGTGATGCTCTGTCGTCATTGCAAGTTTTCAGACAATAGCCAGTCAATTCTTCTACAGCACTATCAACTGAAACACTGGCACGTGACCAGACCATTCCACTGCATTTACAAACAATGTGTGTGTACGATCAAGACTAAAGGTGCGTTAAAAACTCATCTGGCAAGATTTCACTCCCCCAAAAAAGCAAGAGAGTTAATGCTACATTCAGTTGTGCGAGTTGTGAGTTCAGTGACATCTGTAAGGAAAAGACGTATTTTAGCCACCTTGCAAACCATCTAAAGTAACATGAGACTGTCACATTCCTTTTACAAACTACATATTCGAAACCAATGTATTATCAACTCTCAAAAAAAAGATGATCTTGTTTAGAGTTCAGAGGTGGTGCAGAGATGACATCAAAACAAGACTAGATAAAAAAGAAAGTGTTAAAGAAACTCTTGAAGGTAAATAAAATATTACCAAATGTGTGCAATGTAAAAGTAGAACAATCAAGGCGAACTTCATTTGGTAGATCAACATCTGTAATAAGTAGGGTTGTAACGGTTCACAAAATTCACATTTTGGTTCGATACGACAGTGATGTCACGGTTAGGTACGTTTTCGATACAGCAAAAAGAAAGAAATGCAAGAGAAATTTCCTTGATTAAAAAAAAAAATTATTTATTAAAAGAAAAATATATTTTTTTAATAAGTGTGAGTTTTCCTACAACTTGAAACTTTTAGTTTTATAAATGGGGGTAATATTTGAAGGATGAACAAATTATGTTTTGGTCATCACATTAAAATAACATTTAAATATGATAATATTTGAGTTTTGAAGTGCTGGAAAAAGATGTACACGTACTTGAAAGCATTTTACTATTCCTGCAAAACTTCCATGGTTACAGTTAGTGTTACCACATTAAATCCATGGTGAATGTTGCTGATTTAACTAGTTCATTCATGGCACAATGTTTCTCCTGGTTTCCACCTCAGCGCTGTTTGATCTGATAATAATGGAGAAATTTGAATGCTTCTCACTAGATCTCGCAGCGATATTATTACTTCTGTGGCGAATTCAAATACTTCCTTTACTGGATCTCTTAGCGCTGTGTTGTAGTAACAGTGTCGCTTGATCAAGATCGATCGGCTCGTGCTGCATTGGTCCAAACTGATAAGCGGTCCGTGAAGCACAAAATAATGAGTAGCGCGCTTCGTTCCGCTTTAATTACGTTTGCCATTTGATGTTGGTCAACGTTCTTCGCGCCAGCGCGTGCATTTTATTGAAAATATCGGGCGTTATATCGGTAAAAAAATTTATATCGTTACCGACAATGGTGTACCGTCGATAAATACTGATACCGTTTTATCGCCCAACCCTAACTGAAAGTACGTTTAACCACGGAGTCGCACACACACACACAGCCGCATGCGCGAGCGCTCTTCACCAAGCGCGCATGAGTATTTGAAAGTCTTCTGTCAGAGAGTTTCTTAGTTTAAAGCACACTGCATTCCAAACGACATAAATGATGCCTGTAGAGCACTTGTAAGGAAAATTACCGGCGGGCGAGACTGCGCACTGTAAACGCAACATCAAGCAAAGCGCGAGTTCAAGTGGCAAAGCGCCACTTCAAAGTTACAAGAAATGCATATATCACTACTTTGTACTTTTTTTTTTTTACAAAGTGTTTTTTCACAAATATTCTACTAAGCGTCAAGGCCATCTAGTGGCCTTTGTTATTATCTTACAATTCTGAACCTACTGTTGTCATTTGCCAAATGGAGGTTTCTGATTGGTGGTTTGAGACCTTATAAGGCTCTTCCTGTTTTTTTAAATGTCTCCCGGACGAAGGCTTGTATGCCGAAACGCGTCGGAGTGTTTTAATAGTGTTTGAGTCCAGGAAACGCTTCTCTACAGACATTTGTTTATGTTGTTGTTGTTGTTGTAGTATTCTTTTTAGTGGTCAAATGAATTAATCACGATTAATCGCATCTAACATAAAAGTTTGTTTTACGCACACACATATACAGTGGGGAGAACAAGTATTTGATACACTGCCGATTTTGCAGGTTTTCCCACTTACAAAGCATGTAGAAGTCTGTAATTTTTTATCATAGGTGCTCTCCACTCATTACCTGTATTATCTGCACCTGTTTGAACCCGTTACCTGTATAAAAGACACCTGTCCACACACTCAATCAAACAGACTCCAACCTCTACACAATGGCCAAGACCAGACAGCTGTGTAAGTACATCAGGGATAAAATTGTAGACCTGCACAAGGCTGGGATGGGCTACAGGACAATAGGCAAGCAGCTTGGTGAGAAGGCAACAACAGTTGGTGCAATCATTAGAAAATGGAAGAAGTTCAAGATGACGGTCAATCTCCCTCGGTCTGGGGCTCCATGCAAGATCTCACCTCGTGGGGCATCAATGATCATGAGGAAGGTGAGGGATCAGCCCAGAACTTCACGGCAGGACCTGGTCAATGACCTGAAGAGAGCTGGGACCACAGTCTCAAAGAAAACCATTAGTAACACACTACGCCGCCATGGATTAAAATCCTGCAGAGCACGCAAGGTCCCCCTGCTCAAGCCAGCGCATGTCCAGGCCCGTTTGAAGTTTGCCAATGACCATCTGGATCAGGGATGGGCAACTCCGGTCCTCGAGGGGCACTGTCCTGCAGAGTTTAGCTCCAACCCTGACAAAAAATATTTTTTAGTAATCCTGAAAACATTGATTAGCTTGTTCAGGTGTGTTTAATTAGGGTTGGAGCTAAACTGTGCAGGACAGTGGCCCTCGAGGACCGGAGTTATCCATCCCTGATCTGGATGATCCAGAGGAGGAATGGGAGAAGGTCATGTTGTCTGATGAGACAAAAATAGAGCTTTTTGGTAAAAGCAGGTAAAAGCATTGAAGATGGGTCATGGCTGGGTCTTCCAGCATGACAACGACCCGAAACACACAGCCAGGAGTGGCTCCGTAAGAAGCATCTCAAGGTCCTGGAGTTGCCTAGCCACTGTAAGTCCGTATTGCCCAGCGACAGCCCCGAAACCTGAAGGATCTGGAGAAGGTCTGTATGGAGGAGTGGGCCAAAATCCCTGCTGCAGTGTGTGCAAACCTGGTCAAGAACTACAGGAAACGTATGTATGTACTGATGTATCAAATACTTATGTCATGCAATAAAACGCAAATGAAATTACTTAAAAATCATACAATGTGATTTTCTGGATTTTTGTTTTAGATTCCGTCACTCACAGTTGAAGAGTACCTATGATAAAAATTACAGACTTCTACATGCTTTGTAAGTGGGAAAACCGGCAAAATCGGCAGTGTATCAAATACTTGTTCTCCCCACTATATATATATATACACAGACACGCGCACACATATAATATATATATATATATATATATATATATATATATATATATATATATATATATATATATATATATATATATATATAAAATCTATAAATATTGCATGAACACTGCCAAGGGGGATATTCAGGCGTCTCAGCCCTGGTCACTTCTATTCGCACACGACATCTTCCAAGCTGAAGAAGCCCGTCGTGGGCTTGAACGTCAAGTGCAAGACTGGAATGAGCGGTTGGACGCGCACGGATTGCGCCTCAACATCAAAAAGACAGAGTTAGAGGGCAGCCATTAAACAAAGTGACCGAATTCAAATATCTCGGTTCGCTCATTCGGAGCAACGGCGACTCCTTCCCAGACGCCTGAGTCAACACGGCATGGATCTAATGGCGACAAGTCACGGGCATTCTGACTGGCCCTCCACGTTATGGAGAGGAAGATGCTCCGCTGGTCCCTCGGCCTCACGTATTTCGACCACGTCATGAACGAAGATGTACGAAGACGCATGGGCGTGGCGTGATGCGTGAAACCGACTCCGCTGGTATGGCCACGTCATCAGCCAGTTGCACCAACAGGGCTTACGCCTGGACTTAAGGTAAGTAGGTCTTAACTCAGCATTCTAAGTCCGACCTAATAGTTACGACTGTTGCACCATCCAGGCTTAAGTCCTCTTCTCGCTAAGACGTAAATCTTACGCCTAGTCAGTAGCAGGAGTAAAGTCAAAATCTAGGCATATAATAGCGTTAATAGGCCTATCCGTTTTCTGACAGATAATGTTAAAGTGAAGTGATTTTGCACTAAAAGCAAGTGATTGTTCATTGAATCGTTAAAATGATTCGTTAAAAACGGTCAAAAAATCTTCGCTGTCTGTTGCATGGAGACTGCTACGGTTTCATTTTGAAATTCTCGTCAGCGAAATAAAGGGGAAACAAACAATATTCACAATATTGTGTCTAAAAAGTAACTCACAATGTTAACTTATTGTTAATTTAACTGTTGTATAAAATAAATATCACATTTGCAATTGTGCACATGAAAAAGGCACTTTTAATAACATAATATGATATAAATATAAGACAAAAAACTTATTTGGGGACATACCTATAACTGCAGTGACACATCACGCAGTGAAAACAAGCACGAGAAACAAATGTGCCTCGTCCATAGTTAAAACAATGATTACAATATCATCATAGACGATACACAGCACACACTCCTTAGCACAAAAGAATGAACTTACAATTGAACTGACATTTATTACCAACGTTCTTCTACCTCTCCTCTCGCGTGCAGGAGACAGACGTAATGCTGCCGCGAATGAAGCGAATTGTCACGTGCTGACTGTACAGCTCTATTAACTTTAAATTTCTTTTCCTTTTTCTTTGATCCTCCATTGAAACGGCTACAAGTTAACAAAACAGCAGAAGATTGTTTACAGCGTAACCCAGCAACGCACGCTGCTAGACAACCACTAGAGTTCCATGGCCATTCACATGAACACGCAACGCTAAGACCAGGCGTAGTTAAGCCTAGGCTTAAGTTTGGTTGGTGCAACCGACGTTAGGTCAACTCTAAAGACTGGTCTTAACTAAGACCTACTTAGCAGTTAGGACCAGGCTTAGTAAAGCCCTGTTGGTGCAACCGGCTCCAGAAGCGTTACTACAATTTATAATGTGCTTTATTGTTCTCAGTTCAGGGAAATATTCCCTGGTGACTGACAGCTGCACAGTGCACACTCTCCAAACATTGTGTTCATCCGCGCTGTGCAGTGTCGAAGTACAACTCACGTAAAGTTGATAATTCCACGAATAACTGCAATTGCAGATTTCGAACAGAGATGGCGATAAAGATGACTGCAGCTTTAAAGATGTGATTGTGAACAATCTCTGTGAATCGAACTATCCTGGGTGTCACTTTAAAGCCCAATTTATACTTCTGGGTTGAACTCACGCCGTAGCTACGTCGTAGGCTGTGTGTAGCACGCGCACCCTTCGGCGTACCCTGACGTGCTAGAACCCCTCCCTCGGGTTTCAAATGCTCCCTCTACATGTGTAATTGCACATCAACGCGGACAACGAAGCAGAAGTATAAATGAAAAGCAACGCATAGTCAATGAGCACTTTAGCCTGTATGCTTAATTTGGATCTACAAGTTCATTTAAAGGCTTTATTCTCTTTCAATTTTAAATAGGTCAAACAAGGGCTTTAGGCTTTTTTTCCCCCCCATGAAAATGTTTAAAATTTGCAGTTGTATTGAATTTAATGTTTGTCAATGAGCACTTTAGCCTGTATGCTTAATTTTTATGTCAAATTTTATAAGTGCAGATTGTTATGAAATAAAGGCTAGTATAGTTTTCATTTGTGTTTTTATGTGATTAATACACACCAGTAAATACTTTTGTTAACCTCGGGGGCGCTAGTGAGCAGGCGATGGAATAGAACGTGTTTGGCTGAGCTTCTACCTAATTTTTATTTAATTTTGTATTAAAAGCAACATATCTTCTGTAATTATCCCCAGCGCGATTTATAAGGTATTCCTGAACAGACAGTGTGCAATGAACGAGCCCCGGAAAGAGTGATGGCCTCTAAGCTTCGAAAATATACACTCATCTAAAGGATTATTAGGAACACCATACTAATACTGTGTTTGACCCCATTTCGCCTTCAGAACTGCCTTAATTCTACGTGGCATTGATTCAACAAGGTGCTGAAAGCATTCTTTAGAAATGTTGGCCCATATTGATAGGATAGCATCTTGCAGTTGATGGAGATTTGTGGGATGCACATCCAGGGCACGAAGCTCCCGTTCCACCACATCCCAAAGATGCTCTATTGGGTTGAGATCTGGTGACTGTGGGGGACATTTTAGTACAGTGAACTCATTGTCATGTTCAAGAAACCAATTTGAAATGATTCAAGCTTTGTGACATGGTGCATTATCCTGCTGGAAGTAGCCATCAGAGGATGGGTACATGGTGGCCATAAAGGGATGGACATGGTCAGGAACAATGCTCAGGTAGGCCGTGGCATTTAAACGATGCCCAATTGGCACTAAGGGGCCTAAAGTGTGCCAAGAAAACATCCCCCACACCACCACCACCAGCCTGCACAGTGGTAACAAGGCATGATGGATCCATGTTCTCGTTCTGTTTACGCCAAATTCTGACTCTACCATCTGAATGTCTCAACAGAAATCGAGACTCATCAGACCAGGCAACATTTTTCCAGTCTTCAACTGTCCAATTTTGGTGAGCTCTTGCAAATTGTAGCCTCTTTTTTCTATTTGTAGTGGAGATGAGTGGTACCCGGTGGGGTCTTCTGCTGTTGTAGCCCCGCCGCCTCAAGGTTGTGCGTGTTGTGGCTTCACAAATGCTTTGCTGCATACCTCGGTTGTAACTAGTGGTTATTTCAGTCAAAGTTGCTCTTCTATCAGCTTGAATCAGTCGGCCCATTCTCCTCTGACCTCTAGCATCAACGAGGCATTTTCGCCCACAGGACTGCCGCATACTGGATGTTTTTCCCTTTTCACACCATTCTTTGTAAACCCTAGAAATGGTTGTGCATGAAAATCCCAGTAACTGAGCAGATTGTGAAATACTCAGACCGGCCCGTCTGGCACCAACAACCATGCCACGCTCAAAATTGCTTAAATCACCTTTCTTTCCCATTTTGACATTCAGTTTGGAGTTCAGGAGATTGTCTTGACCAGGACCACACCCCTAAATGCATTGAAGCAACTGCCATGTGATTGGTTGATTAGATAATTGCATTAATGAGAAATTGAACAGGTGTTCCTAATAATCCTTTAGGTGAGTGTAAATACAGAGGATCCTGCAGTTCTAGGTCTAATACTTCCTCGACGCAGAGTTCAGCTTCTGACCGTGCCCACACACCGAATTCGCCAGACATGACCGATATGGAAGAATTGAAGTCGCAGATCCTGATATCCTTAAAAGCAGATATTTCCGCAGTGATAAGAACTGAACTTAAGAACTCTCTCGCTGACGATTTCAATTTTTTAAAGAGCGAGCTGCAAGCTGTCAGAACGGAAATTGCAAACAATGCGACGCTAATGCGGACTGACATTAAACAAATGAAAACTGCCATTAAAGATATGGAAGGCAGTATGTCAACGTGGACGGATGAAGTGAACGAACTACAAGCCGTGGTGAGTACTTTAAAATTGGAACTGAAAGAGCTGCGAGACAAATCCGAGGACATGGAGGGGAGGATGCGGAGGTGCAATATTCGAGTCGTGGGTGTCGCGGAGGGACCGGGATCAGCTTCCACGCAGTCGGTCTCTAAATTACTATCCGAGGTGCTGAAACTGGATAAAGAAGTTCTGGTAGACCGCTCGCATCGCAGTCTAAGACCATTGATCCCTGGAGGAAAGCCACGGGTGATAGTAGCAAAGCTACACTACTATCAGGATTGCGTTGAGGTCCTGCGTCGAGCACGCAGACAAGCTCCGCTCCAGTTGAATGGCAATTCCATCTCAATAGTCCCGGATTACACTGCCAGTGTCGCCAAAGCACGGGCCGCATTCACGGACGTCAGGAAACTATTACGAGAGCAACGAGGTGTTCGATATGGCCAACTGTTTCCTGCTCAATTACGGATCCGTCTTCGGATGTGCCTCGTGTCTGATTCGGTGCTCCAGATGATGAGGCGATGTCGATCGCCGCATCACAAGGCGAGCTGGTATTTTCTGTGGATGAGGATTCGGATGTGCTGCCGCCCCCTGGGGTCGCAGCATTGTCCGAGTCCGACCCGGAACTGACAGCTATGCTTTCCCGGGCCGCCGTGAGTGTCGGATTAGCGTGGTACTCTCCACCCTCTCCTGAACGCTCGCGGTTGGATGATTGGTTCTTGGGGGCTGCACGCGCTGACTCTCGTCGGCGCACCCCCCCAGTTCCTTTCTTGCATGAGGAGGTCACAAGCTCCTGGAAGTCCCCGTTGTCTTCCCGTGATCGCTCGGCGACCTCCTATGCCTTCTCTGCCCTTGATGAGGCCGCGGTGAAAGGGTACACTGGGGTTCCCCCTGTCGAACGCTCTGTTGCGATACAACGGTGTCCGCAGAGTGCTTCGATGTGGCGTGGTGACCCAAAGCACCCCTCCAAAGCCTGTAGGTTTTCGTCTACCTTGGTGGCGAATTCCTACAGAGCTGCGGGGCAGGCCGCCGCCTCACTGCATGCCATGGCCATCCTCCAGGTCTACCAGGCCAGGATGCTCAGGGACATGCACGAGGGCAGAGCTGACCAAGAGCTCTTTGATGAGCTGCGCGCCACCACCGACCTTACTCTCCGAGTGACGAAGGGGGGGGATCAGAAAGATTTGATAAAAATGTTTTATTTGCTTTAAATGTTTTTCATTGTATATTTTCTTGATGCTCAGATGATGAGAGGGAAACCACTGAACCTGTTGTGTTTGTTGATAAGCAGGTGTTTCATGGATGGATCATTGACGTATCTTTCGTACAGTAACTGCCTTTGTATTTTCTCCTCTTTTCTGATTTTCTTCTTCTCTCTCTCTGCAGTGACCTTTTTATCTGCCAGTTTATAAATGAGAAGAAGTCCATTCTGCTTTCTGCTGGACTTCTGGCTGATTTTGCTGCTGCTTTCAGGCTCCTCCTGTACGTGTGTCTTTTTCCCCTTTGCAGGAGGTGGAGTAATATCTGCTGCCTGCTCTGTCTTTCTATCTTCTATCTTTGCTTGTCTTTCAGGCCTTCTCTTTTCATCTTCTCTTTTTTTCGTATGTGTCTCCATCCATCTCCGTCCAAGCAAGCTTTGGTTTTGCTGGTGGTGGAGTAGCATATTCAGTCTTTCTCTCCTTTTTCATTCACCTTTCTTGTCTCAG
Organism: Rhinichthys klamathensis goyatoka; assembly: GCF_029890125.1. Lineage (NCBI taxonomy): Eukaryota > Metazoa > Chordata > Actinopteri > Cypriniformes > Leuciscidae > Rhinichthys > Rhinichthys klamathensis. The sequence continues at coordinate 1,321,887 of NW_026606658.1, read as the reverse complement.
ATCCACCTCCACTATTTCTACACTGTAAAAAAAACATATATTTTCATGATTTGTTATCACAACTTTTAATCTTTTGTCAAATCAACTTAGATAATTAATGTGGTTCATAGCATAATATTTTATTAATTAGCTAAATTTATATTTTAATATTTTATTTAAGTTTCTATTTAGTAAATATTTTATTTTAGTTTCTATTAATTAAACCAATTTCCTACATTTTATTTACTCAAATATTTTATTTCAATGAACTAAAAAAGGCAACCAGGTAACTTACTTTTATAAGTTAAACCAACAATTATTGTTTACAGTGTACACACCTGGTCATTTTCATTACAGATTATCTTCAACCTCTCTCTCCTTTTTTATCGTCTCTTCCTTGGCCTTGGTATCTTGTGCAGGACTGACATCCATCCAAGCATGTTTTGGCTTAGCTGGTGGAGTTGCACCTGGAAGTTTTATAGTTGAAGAGTATGTCTGTCTCTCCTTCTTTCTCCTTCTCCTCCCTCTCCTTTGAGGTGGACGCTCTTGCTCCACCTCAGCTGGTGCCATCTGAACCATCAGTGGTTCTGCCACAGTGGAGAAAGATATTTCCTCAGAAGATGGAGAGAGATGCCAAGGTGCTTCCTGAACCATCAGTGTTTCTGCCACTTCAGTGAAGGAGCTTGGCAATTCCTTTTCAGGTTCTTCGAACTGAGCCATCAATGGTTCTGCCACAGTGGAGAAAAATGGCAGTATTTCCTCCTCAGCATGTGCCTCTTGAACCATCAGTATTTCTGCTTTTTTAGTGAAGGAACATGGCGATTTTTTTCACCTCATCAGAGGGAGTTTCCTTTTCAGCTATCAATGGTTCTGCCACAGTGGAGAAAGATGTCCATGTTTCCACCTCATCTGGTAGAGGGTGTTGCGGTGCCACCTGGATCAACAATGGCTTTGCCACTGTGCAGGAACGTGGAAATATTTTCACTCCAGCATGTGGAGTTTGGGATTCAGGCTCCTCCACTGGAATCATCAGTGGTTCTGCCGCACTGGAGAAATCTGGCAATATTTCCACCTCAACAAGACAGTCCTCAACATAGTCAATCTCTTCCTCCATGTCTGTATCTTCTGGAGGTCTCTGGATGGGCTCCTCCTGAATGCTGCTACTGCACTGTCTTGACAAGTGGTGTCTTGGCAAGAAGAAGCTTAAGCACCCAAAAAGTTTGCTCAGTAATGTCATTTTCGCAATGGATCGCAATCAATCACAATGGATTGACAATAAGGCACTTATCCAAAAATCCAATATCACTAGCAAAAATCAATTATCTGATATGTCTGCTATGATACTTCTGCAACAGATTGATAAAATATCCAAAAATCCGATTTGAACTAGCAAATATCAACAGTCCGATATCACTGCTAATCGCTGTTTTCCTCCTGAACTCGACAGACTGATGCTCAACTTTGCACTTTACCGCGGCCCGCATATTATGACATCATAGTGTTTTATAATGGAATTCTAAATAGCAGCTGCCATTACGGCTAAAATCCTTCATTTGAGTCTGCACTTTTCAATAAATCGTTTGGAATCGGTTCACAAAACTTCTCTGGACGACTCGTTTATGACAGGGAAGGATCTCGAGTCAAGGACTCAAACGCTGTAAAAACGCCAATTAATAAAACGTTGGAATAGCATTTTTTTTTTTTTTTTACTAATATTCATGCTTGGGATTAGTTAAGAAGACATTATATTTTGTCTGCAAAAATATATTTTAAAAAAATAAATGAAGGGATATTTTCAAACCCAGTCAACATTTAGAATGGCTAATGTTGACTGGACTAATAAAACACAAATCAATAGCCAATATTTGCTAAAAATTAAGGCCAGCTGATAAAAAAAATTGAATGCGTAAAACGGGAACATATTTGTTGTTAATTGTGTTGTTAAAATGAACATAAACATATAACTATTTGATATAAATATCAAAACAACATTTATCAAATTTTTGAGGCTTCGTTTCTGCACTATGGGAGCGGATGGATCCTACATCAATATAAAACCTTTATTGTTTAAATCTTGAATTTAAGCCGTCTAATTTTTTGGTAACAAATACAAAAAAGGGCAACACTTTTGATGTGTTATGATGACAGGGACGGTTCTCGAGTAAAGGACTCAAAGACTCTTGAACCTGGAATCAAATTTTGAGCTATTGAGCTTATTGAAAGCGTAAATAGCAGTAGAGTCAAAGATAAAAACACGACGATCAGATTAACACGACTGCAGAAAATTGGAGTAGGAGGTCTCTGCGGAACAAAAGTGGGTGTTTCTAAATTTGTTAGTGTTTTCACACAGGTGGGTGTTTAAGCTGTTCATGTAAATTTCAGTCTGATAGACTGATTTACATGAACAGCGCCCTGGGTTGAGGATTATTTTTCCGATGACGTGCTACAATTTTATTAATGACAGGGAGGATTGTATGTATAATTCCGCTTTGTGTTCTAAACTGCTTAAAGTATATTTTAAGAGCGAAGAAAATATTTTCATGTGAATAATGATCCCAACATTGTTTCGTCAGTTGCTCTCCAGTCCGATGGGTGTCGTTATCGACACATTCACCAAAACATTAGTGACGACGAGCCCTAACTCGTGTACAGAAGAAACAATACACTTCTGTTGATGTCTTCTTTCCGGACTGTTAGAAACTTTGTAGATAAAGAGCATAATTGACAGAGAACAACACTATTCGTTTGTTTTATTGTAATATATCTAGTTTAGTTCGCCTGCTTCTTCATATTCTGTATCGATTTGTTAGGCTACTATGTAGCTCATAGCTGTTCAGCTGAATAGGAAGTCAATAGTTGTTAGAACAGGAAAATAATACCGTTTAATTTTTTAGTATTTTAGAGATTCTTATTTAGACATCATGCACAGAAGAGGAGTCGGAGCTGGAGCGATCGCCAAGAAGAAACTGGCAGAGGTATGATCACAGCACTTCTGCGAGATTTATTAACTAGGAAAATCATTTTGCATGTTCATCCTGCTAATATGTTTACTGTCACAGGCAAAGTATAAAGAGAGAGGTAATGTCCTGGCTGAGGATCAGATTGCACAGGTGCGTGTAACGTTACCCTGATGAGCACGACATGGATTTTGAATGAAAGTAAGCTTTACAGATGTAAAACAACGGTATCAGAATGTGTGTGTTGTCCCTGTAGATGTCAAAACAATTGGAAACCTTTAAGACCCATTTGGAGGAGTTTGCCAGCAAGCATAAACAAGAAATCCGTAAAAACTCTCAATTCAGGGTGCAGTTCCAAGAGATGTGTGCCACCATAGGGGTTGATCCACTTGCCTGTATGTATTTATCGTAAATGTTTCCCGAAAATGTCATTTTATTATTTACCGTAATATTACAGTGTACACAGTGTGCTCATATTAAATCTGTATAATTTACATTATAAATTCTAAGTATAATTATATAAATTATTGTAAATGGTCAATTATTATTACTTTTTATGGTTTATACTCATTCATATAATGATAATTTATAATAATTACATTATATATAAATGATATATAGTATAGTTATAATATAAATAATACGTTTTTGTAAGTATAATGATAAATAATTAGATTTTCAGTAAAAAAAAGTTATATGACCTTATGAACTTTATTCTTTCTTTCTTTTTTGTGCAGCAGGAAAAGGATTTTGGTCTGAGATGCTTGGAGTTGGAGATTTCTACTATGAGCTTGGTGTACAGATCATTGAAGTTTGTTTAGCTTTAAAACACAGAAATGGTGGTAAGTTTTGTCATTTCATTGTGTTAAAGTGGTTACGCAGTTATTGTATTGCATATTATTATCAATTAAACAGGCTTATATGGATGGTAGTATTATTGTGTGCCTTGGAGATATTGCATATGTGTGGCAAAACCAATGCTCTATTATGATTATTCAGCTGTCTGGAATACTTGATTCTGATTGGTCAATCGTGGCATTCAGAAGTCAGATATTTCTAAGTCATGTTGACACGTTCCTACGACAGTCTCTAAACACCGTACAAGACCTGATCACCTTGTCACCTGATTTGTTTTGCAATAATGACCATCTAACTGCCCAGTACAACTCCCTAAAACCTTTCACTTTCAATCAAAATAATTGTAAATATTAATAAATAACTTTATTTGTGCAGGTCTCATCACATTGGAGGAACTTCACCACCGTGTCTTGAAAGGAAGAGGGAAGTTTGCTCAAGATGTGAGCCAGTGAGTGTGATATACTGTTCTCTAGCGATTCTGAACACAAGAATTCTCTCACCACCCATTAATATCGTCACTCAGGGATGACTTGGTGCGGGCCATCAAGAAGCTCAAGGCCATGGGAAATGGCTTCGGGATGATTCCAGTTGGAGGTTCTTATCTAGTCCAGTCGGTCCCAGCAGAGCTCAACATGGATCACACTGTTGTCCTTCAGCTAGCAGAGGTAATCAATACTAGACTCAAAGTCTGAGGCCTTTACACTTCTGTGATGTCAGATCTGATTATTGGCCTTGTTTTACAGAAAAAGGGCTATGTGACAGTGAGCGAGATCAGAGACAGCCTCAAGTGGGAGAGAGAGCGGGCCTGTCACGTTCTTGTAAGTGTGCAGGAAAAACAAAACACCACTCTGATTGCTTTTATATCACAAGTTAAAGAGGACCTATTTTGCCCTTTTACTAAGTCTTGATTTTGTTTTTGGGGTCTACTTGAATAGGTTTTCATACTTGAATGTTAAAAACCCCCACAATTTTTCCACATATTTTACATTGTTACTGAAGCTCTCTTCCCAGTCTGTCTTGTAAAGCCCCTCTTTCAGGGAGTTCAAAAACAGAGCTTACTGATAAAGAGAATAACTCCCTTTGGAGTGGACTTTGGTTACAATCAGACTGCAGGTAAATGTGGGCCAAATCTATTTTTTGCTTCCATGTGACTCAGATCTGTGTGAACAGCACAAGCTACATGGAATCTGATCTTTTCAAGATGATTTGCAATGCGACCTCAGTCTATTCATGCGACTTTTAACGTCCCTCCAGATCAACATTTGTTACAATCCTGTCTATGCTCATGGGAAGGACAGTGATGTCAGAACTCATAAGTATTACAGTCAAGTCACATTTATTTATATAGCGCTTTTTAAAATACAGATTGTTTCAAAGCAGCTTTACAGAGATAACAGGAAAATGCAAAAAAGTTTGTTTCCAGAAAAAGAAAAAGTGACAGCTCAAATACCAGCAAAACATGAGGGCTTGTATCATAAATGTTTAAAAACTGCTCTTTTTTTCATATCCTCGTCTTTGTTTTTATAAAGCCTGCCCTGCACATCGATTCGCTGGCTTCCACGGCAGATCAAACTATAAATAAACACGTGATCATTAAGGCTGAATACGAAATCGCCCCCAAACCCTCATTCACTGTTCCCTACGTTAGTCCACTAATATAGTTCACTTGAAGGAGTGAATGAAAACGAGTGAGCGAATTCGGACAGCCGTTGAGCGTACATCGGATGTACACTCGTTATTGCAGTGCAATGTGGGATAGAATGAGTGCACTTGATGATGTCCACGATGGTTTCGGACAACACTACAAATGGCCGTCTCCTTAAATAATGCTCTATTTGAGGGTATAGAGGGCGATTTCGGATTCAGCCTTTGTGTTGACTTCCGTATGACAGAGTGCTTCGCGACATCTTTTTATCATTCTTTTGCGCATACGGGTCAGTCCAGGACCATGATCGGTTCGCACTGGATGGAATCTGATACTGGTCACCATTAAAACAACAATGTGAACAGCTAAACAAAAAAAAATCGGATCTGAGCAATAAATCGGAATTGCGCACTATGAACGTAACCTTTGTGCTTTACTGAACTTTTTCTTGCTCAAACAGCAACATTACACACTGAAGAAAGTTGAAAATGTAAAAAAAAAAAAGCATAATGGGTGCTCTTTAATATCTTTTGCACTGTTTTCAGGATCACCTGCTGAAAGAAGGCTTAGCGTGGCTGGACTCCCAAGCTGCAGTGGAGCCACAGTACTGGCTGCCAGCTCTGTTCGCAGAACTGTTTTTGCAAGACGTTACGCCTGAGGAGGCCAGCCAAATGACACCTTGAGAATAAGACATTATTTTGTAAATATATTGTCATGAAAGGAGGAGGAGATTAGGGTGAAGGTCAAAGAATGCCACAATGTTGTGTGAGCAAAGCTTGTTTGAGAGGGAACAAACTTGAGAATAAAATCATCCACTTAGTCACATTTCTCACAAGCCTCAATATGTTTTATGTCTATTATTTTAAAACCTGATTCACCACTGGGAAAAAAAATGGGTAAATAAAAGAAAATGGTAATAGTTTTATCTTATGTCTGTTGTGTATCTTCTATCTATTCAATGATATTGCATTCATTAATAATAATAAAAAAACATGTAATTTCCCTATTAATAGCTAATAACGAAAGTGATGCACTAAATACATTATATCAGATGTAGAAATCCGAACTGACTAATCCTCATGACCGTAGACATGATCTTCAAATTCCTGCTGTTGCCAGTCGTCAAAGATCTGAGTGCAGAATGGACACAATTTGTGAGACTGCTCGTGTTGTTCCAATTCCTCCTCGCTGATGCCAGGAAAACCCTCCTGACAGTGCTGGCACACCCTAATCTGCACATCAGGAAATGCATACAATTCAATCATTTTGACCTCTGCGGAAACTCATTCTCGAAATATTGTATTCATTAAAAATAAGTAATTACCTGTATCTCTGTTTCTGCAGGATTTGCTATAATGTACAAATATAATAGGTTATCAGGTTAACACACTCATTTTTGAGACAATTTAGAGATTTTTGTCTAACTGAATGTTTCAACTTTTAAGATAACTTATTTTACCGACCTGTCAAATCATCAATGGTCTCATAGTAATGGGAGGTGGGTGGGCTTTGAGGGTTTGGTAGTTGATCAGACAGTGCGGCAACAGATGCAACCTGGTAGTCAAACAACAACCTACGATGTTTATCTACTTCTGCCAGCAGTTCCTGGAGATAAAAAAGGGGGGAGGGGGGGACTACATCAAATAAGAATAATTTAATAATTATTAAATAATAATTGACTGGCATGTAGTTCAGTGCTCTGAACTCCACAACGTCTGTTGTATTAAGTTCCTAAAATGTACTACTGTTCAAAAGTTTGGGGTCAGTACAACTTTTATTTGGCAAGGACACATGACATTTCCAATAAATGCTGTTCTTTTGAACTTTCTATTCAACAAAGAATCCTGGGGGAAAATGTTACTACGGTTTCCACAAAGATATTAAAGGTACGCTATGTAACTTCTATTTGTTCAAAATTAACACAATTTAAATAATGAGTCAACACAACATCAATCCTACTTTCAAAACATGTTTTTTTGTCTTACCCTGATTCACTATGGTAAGCCTGTTATAGCCCGGTCAGGGTGGGTTTTTGCGGGAAATTGCGTATATACATCACTCGTGCGTGTCTTGTGACATGACAAGTATGAAGGCCAAGTATGGTAACTCGGAATTTGTCCTCTGTGTTTAACCCATCCAAGTTAGTGCACACACATTAGGAGCAATGTGTTGTGAACACACACATACACACACACACTCTGCAAACCGGGGGCACACACACCCGGAGCAGTGGGCAGCCATTTTGTTGCGGTCCCCGGGGAGCGATTGTGAGTGAGGTGCCTTGCTCAAGGGCACCTCAGTCATTTCCTGCCGGTATTGAGAATCAAACCAGTCTGACTCTCACCATAAGGCCACGACTGTCCATATCCGTAGATAGAGAAAAGTTACTCTGGCTACTTTGACGCATGTATGGTGTGTGGCATAAGTTAGCTGGCACAACAAGCGACAAAGGTTGACATAGAACACGCTAAATTTCTAACCTCAGGGAATAAAAAAATGCTGAACAGAAGAGCAAAAGAGAACGTGACAGAGCACGTAATAAAACCAGAAACAAGATTGACTGAGGGACAAGAACTGAGGGATTTGAAATGTTGTAAAAGCGACGCAGAGATGGCGTTTTTATTACTCAACAGGGCAGTAAGGCATTTTATTGAACAGATAAATTGCCATGTAGCTCACAAATAGAGTTCATCAAGCATTATCTATTGTGAAGTGTCATTTCATTATGGTTGTTGCAGCGCTGGAATTTATTTTCAAGGAAGTACCGTGTCTATTAATGGGTGTAGCTACAGTGGCATCTTCAGCTAGTCAGTTGAGATCCTTTCCATCTAAACTGGTTATATCGCTTAAGCCTAGTAGTGAATGTTTTATGAGCAGTAGGTTAATATTCCTCCGCACAGGAAGCACGGTTAAAACAATGTTCTTCCGCAAAATTAAATTTTGTTTTTTAACCACTAGAGCTCCAAAGTACCTTTAAGCAGCACAACTGATTTCAGCATTGATAATAAAAAATGTTTCTTGAGCACCAAATAAGCACATATTACAATGATTTCCGAAGGACCATGTGACACTGAAGACTGGAGTAATGATTGCTGAAAATTCAGCTTTGCCATCACAGGAATAAATTACAGTATTAAAATATGATTATTTTAAATTCCATTATATTATTTTATATATTTTATCGAATAAATGCAGCCTTGGTGAGCATTAGAGACTTTCAAAAACATTAAAAAATATTACAGACCCCAAACTTTTGAACGGTAATGCACCTAACAGTGATGTTTAATCTGTGTCATAACAAAACAGATCACCTCATTCCTCTTTTCAAGCGTCTCTCTGTCTAATTTTGATGCCTCTGCCATTTCGTAAATTTTGTTTTGTGCCTGCTGAAGTTGTGCCTGTAATTACAGAATTGTCTTGAATCAGGGTTGAAATACTTATTGATACTCACAAAAAAAGTTTTAAAAAAAGTAATAAAAAAAACATGACACCGTGTAATACATGGATTTGATTGGTGTTCTCGCCCTCAGCCTGTTTCAAGGCCATCTCCTCCAGCTTCTTTTTCACTTCCTTCAATTCCTGCTCAGCTCCTTCTGCACGCTTGTTGGCTTCTTTGCAGTTCTGCACCTCACTGCGAAGCAGGCCTCTGGCTTCTGTCAGCTGAGTAAGCAGAGCCTGAATCTGGACCTGAGTGTTCAGTCACACAGAGATTACTTCATGATGATACAGTTATTACTGACTAATGATTTGAAGTCATGATGCTTCAAACTTCTATTAAAAACAAGCCTCACTTTGTTTTCTTCTTTCTCTTGGGCTCCTTGCTCTAACATGGATGTTTGTAATGCTTTGTGTTCAGCTCTCCGGTCCTCCAGAGACCTATTCATCTTGAGGGCCTGTATTTCGACGAGCAATTTCTCATTGTCTTTCCTGCTGCTTTGCACATCCACCTAAAATAAAATAAATGCCATATTGAAGTCAACTGGTGAACTCGCAGACCTGCTCAAAAATGTGTATTTACTCTGACTTTTAGTTATGCCACAACTTGTTTCCCTGCCTTTTTTTTGTGTTAATTTAATTTGGTTTACTTTTCATTTTTCTCTCTATTTTGTCACTTGTATTTTTGTGTCTTGGTCTTGTCATGGATTATGACTACATAAATAAATAATTTTATTCTTAATTATCATTAACGGTAAGAACACATAATGAGAAAGCACTTGCAAACCTGTAACAACTTGGCCTGGTCCTGTACTTTGTTGTAATTTTGATCGGTTTCTTTCAGCAAGGTACTCAGCCTGGAGAAAAAGGACAGATGAAAATAAAACATTCTATAGAGGCACACTAGCGACTGTGGTCTTTAGCGTCCTTGTTAGCGCGCTCGCCTCCCCTACCTGAGACCCCGGTTCAAGTCCCGCTCGGAGCGGGTTGAGTAGGACCTGTTACATTTGGTGCCATGTCCCGGATGGGAGTCAAGTCAAGTCATCTTCATTTATATAGCGCTTTTAACAATGGAGATTGTTTCAAAGCAGCTTTACAGAGATAAACATACAATTTACGGTAACAGAGATAGTTTGGGCTTTATAGCGATTTTTGAATAATGTTATTTCCAGCTAAAGTTAGTTTTGATTGATTCACTTCCAGCAAAATTATCATTTGTTATTACATTAGGGGCCACTAAGACGATGGCCTTCTCTCTAAACAGACTTTAAACGCGAACCTGTGACCTGATGGCGTTCACATGCGTTCACATGCGCATTAAAATTGTGCATGTGAAAAATCTCACTCCCTGTAACAGACATAGGTACAGTGAGTGTAACAGACATAGGTAAGTAAGAGCTGTGCGTGTAAACCTCACTCCCCTGGCCTCAAGAGGCATGCTGGGATCTTTAGCGTCCTTGTTAGCACGCCCGCCTCCCACGCGGGAGACTTTGGTAGCGGGTCGAGTAGGACCGGTTACATTTGCATATAAAAACGTATTTTGGTACAGAGATTTCCATAATAAGGAAACTCACCTGAGGTTTTCGGCATCCTGGAGTTCAACCTGTTGCTGTAACTCAGTCCTTTCACTCTTAAGCATGTGGATCTTTTGAACAGCTCTCGTATACTTTTCATGAAGAACGTTCAGTGACTGTGAATAATTTTGTTTGATAAAAGTTATACATATCTCATACAATTCTCAATCAGGCAGATTAAAATTACAGATAAAATTACAGACATGTTTCAACTAGGTGTTAGCTTGATCTTTACCTCTTCAGTGGCGTTAAAACTCTCCACATCTGGCAGCGGTGTTTCCGGCTTATCCTTTGACTTCACATCATCTAGAGAGCTCTGTAGTTTAGTATAAAGGCACATTTATGATCACTTTATGATCACAGTGGTGTTTCGTCAGTACAAGAACAATGCAGTAGAACCAGTGTTGATATTTGTTAACAAAATCTAACACAAAAACTATTAAAATAGTTTTCGGTAACTGAATTTAAATTAAATAAAATATGAATATTAGATGGAAAAACCTTCATGAAAATGAGAAATGTTGCCTTGACAACTTACTGAAATAAGTTTAAGTCTAAAACTAAAAATAACTAAGAATGAAAAAATAATAATAATTAAAACTACACAGAAATATTAAAAAAACAAATAAAATTACATAATGACACATAATAAACTTACTAAAACAAACTAAAAAATAAAGTACAAACTGAAAATACAAATGATAGGATAGTAAAGGTATGCTATCCTAAGTTATATGACAGTTAAAGCTATAGGATAGTATACAAATAATAGTAAAAAAAAAAAACCACTGATTAGGACAAGTAGTACAACATTCCCCACTACACAAAGACAAGTGTCTAAAAATGACGAGACATTATGACAGTCAGTTGACCTTCATTACAAAAACATCCAGTACAATTGGAGGTAGCACAAAGACTGTAAATAACAAGTACATAACAAGTGTTGTAAAAGGAAGAGAATCTGACTAACCCTGAGACGGCACATCTCATGCAGTCTTTCCTCCAACTCAGTTTTCAGGATCTCATTTGTTTCTTTTAAGTGCTCGATCTCTTTGACAAAGTCCTCTTTCTCTTTCTCCATCTTTTCTGCCTGCTCCTACTCACAAGGACATTGAATAACAGATGTTGTAGCCAAATGGTCTAAGTATTAAACTTTTAGTGGCTAGCAAAAAGGAAAAGCTACTAGAAACTTTAACTCCACATGGTGTCCAAGTTGTACCTGTGTTGTTATAACTAACAGGTCCTTCTCCAAGCTGCAGTCAAGGCTTGTTTCTGCTGGGCTTTGAAAGCAGAACGGGGTGCTGGCTCCTTTGACATAACCGCTGCTGTCCACATAGCAGAACTGATAAAACTCTCCATCATCCTTGGGCAGGTAGCTCTCTGAGAACAAACAAATCTGTATCATGTAGAGTTTCAACGTCATCAGAATTTAGTACAGGGTAGTGGTTACTCTAAAAAAGTAATTACTAGCTACTAAATACATTTTCAACAGTGTAATTAGATTACTGTACAAATAACTCTCTTGAAAAATATTGCATTACTTATTACTTTCTAAATCCCATATCAACCTCGACCAGTTGAACAATACAAGGATAGACATGATACTGCTCTTTATAATTCTATCAAATAAATAATATTAAATTGCATTAATTATTCTTGAACTGACTGTGTTTAACTGAAAGTGTTTAATAGGAGAAGGTTACTTTAAGAACATACCTTTTATCATTAGAAGTTAAATTTGGATGGTAAATCCACTATTGTTATATATATATATATATGTATAAATAATGTGTGTGTGTGTGTACACCTACTATTATAGTAATGAACGCAACATGCAATTGATTGAGAGACAAACTGTGCGCTCCTATTTCAGTGTTGTTAAGTTGTGGATATTTTCAACAAACAGTTTGCTTTGTACATTCAGTTTAACAGCATTAAAGAGGGAAAATGTTATCATTACACTGAACTGTGTATATGCTATTTAAATCCATTATGTTCTTCTTCTATGGCCACTCCAAACCCAAATCAGCCAATTTTTCAGTAAAATCAGCAGTCACATTTAAAGTGACTTTAGTTTTTAGTATTATATTTTTAATTTATTTAGACAAATAGTATATCATTTTATATCCATTTATTGTTTATGAGTGCATCCCTAGTAAGGTCCAAAGTTTAATGTCTACCGTATCACTCGAGAGCAAGATAAATAAAAAATGTTTTTGATATGAAAAAACTACCCTGCCATGCTCAAGTAATCCTCACTCTGTTGCTCCACACTTAATTAACTGCCAAGAAAGTGGTGCATGGCAGCAAACCAAATTCTTGAGACACTTGACACATCACATGGTTCCTTGATTTAGGACCCCTGAGTAGCAGGATGAGTAGATGTGGACCACTCAAGTAAGTTGTTCTGCCTTTACTAAAATAGCAGCACAACGTCACATCCATGGAATTGATGCACAGTAATTACACCAGGGGCCAGTTGCATGAACATAGCCATTATGTTAAAACAGTGTCTTAAAGGGGTGGTTGATTATGATTTCACTTTTCTAACTTAAGTTAGTGTGTAATGTTGCTGTTTGAGCATAAACAACATCTGTAAAGTTACAATGCTCAAAGTTCAAAGCAGAGATAGATATTTTCTTTTAAAGAAATTGCTTTTTAAGGACTAGGCCTACAACAAACGGCTGGTAGGGACTACACGACATTCCTCCCCGGTTAGTGACATCACTAACCCTAAAATTTACATAAACCCTGCCATGGGGAATGTGATTTATAGATTATCAAGACAGAATATGCTATTCAATGACTAGAAGATAACTACAGATAATCTACATAAATTCATCAACTAACCATTCAGAAATGTCCTGTTGCTTCTACATGTTGTCACTTCTTCTTGAGTCTCTCCATCTTTGTCTGACTCCGGTTTGAACATAAAAGGCTAAACGTTTTTGACAAACTCCACCCCCTGTGCTGGGAGCAGCAGGTCATTTGCATTTAAAGGGACAGACAAAAACGGTGTGTTTTTGCTCACCCTCAAAAAGGGACATGCTATAAAAAATATCTGTGGGGTATTTTGAGCTAAAACTACACATACACCCTCTGGGGACATCAAAGACTTATTTTACATCTTGTGAAAAGGACATTATACCTCCCCTTTAAAGTCCCTGTAAAGTCAAAATTAAGTATGTGTTTTGAGTTTGTCACACCACAGAAAAATTAGTTATTAGTCACCCAGCCAAATTTGAATGATAAAAAAAGCCAGCAAGTACATAAAATAAGCTATCAAAATCTTGAAGAAATGAGCAGTATTCTCTGCTCTCAAACGCTGGAGGCGTGTCCACTGGCTGCGCTGAAACCACGCCCACTCGCGGGAAAGCTGCCGTCGACTCGCCACACTCAACTCTACAGCCGGAATAGATGCTCGCACGGTGGGCACGCACTGCCGATGACACCAGTTGTCGGCGCGACGGGAGGATGAAGGCCAGGCGGGAGTCGGTTCGGCCCCATTCACCAGTAACAGCGGATTATCAGTGAATCACAGACAGTTATCTCCGACGAAAGTTTATAAAACTATCCCGTGTAAAATGATCACTTACAGAGGCGGGTGTTGGCGGTGATCCTCAGCTCTCCATCAAGGTGGCTCTTCACAAAATTAATCCACTTCTTCTTGATGTAATCGTTTTTCGGAAATTTAAATAAGGACACCGATCTGTTTTGTACGTGATCCGGTGATCGCATCCAGGTAGTAGGCCTACGCATTTCCGTGACGAAGGCATAGCTAGCTAGCAATCTGTAGGCTGTGTTACTAATAATAGTGCTGACAGTAACTCGCGATTGAGCGGCAAACTTATGTGAATGTGCTCTATAATATTGTTAGGAGTGGCCAGCCTCAGCGGCTACAGTGCGTCATCAAGTAGGGGCGTGTCCAGGAGCTCAAGGGCTCCAGTGCGTCATCGAGCCCTGTTTTAGCCCCGCCCAGAAAATCCGGAAAATAGCAATGGTGAAAAACTGTTTAACGGTCTAACTCCACAAATCAGTACTTCACAGTTCAGTCTTTGTAATATGTTTTAGCAATACATTTCTAACATTTATAATGTGTTTAGAATTTTTTTTTGAAATTGCCTTTACAGGGACTTTAAGATCTAGTATGAAGAAAGTATCTAAAAAAAAAGTATGAGCCAAGGGGCAATCAGTCTTAATTTTTGGTGTCAATTAGACCCACCTACGTTTTTACGCTTTAAAAAAAGTTATGAACATTCTAAAAATTTTTGATAACAAAACCAGTGCTTTACTTATATAGTCTTATGCAAAGTTTATGCAACTGGCCCCAGGGCCCTAACCACAGACACCGAGGACACATCAAGTCCTCCAATAGTGAATATTTGCTTACCTAGTTGAATGTCACAAACATGATTATACATTTAGGTTTTAAGATCTAAAGACTTTTTTTCTGGCACCAATCACCAGTTCAGGTCATGGATGGAACAAACTGGAAAGTTATGATAAACAAAATAGTAATATAAAATGTGCAGTGTTGAGGTCCCTTTGGAGCTAAGAGGATGAATTCCTACCTTTGAAAACCACTTGATGCACAATCGGTTCAGGTCCGATATGGCCCAGGCAAGGTTCCACCCATTCATAGCTATAATACTGCTGTGTCAAATTCCAGCCAACCTGAACAATTTCACAGATTTAAATTCAACTTCTTTGAATGCAATACAATACAACTTTTATCCATTATAAAATGCAAAAAGTGTGATGATAATAATAATAAATAGGCAATCAGGAAATAGCCGTCAGTAAACTGTACATGAGTTCATGTTATTAATTACTCACCTTGTAGATACCGATCCAGTCCCTCGGGTTGGGCTGCAGCTCACCGGTGACAGTGTACCGGCACGAAACCGCGGTGTTTGGCGGATATGATGGAGGAACATCGTTGAAAACTACCTGCGAGTATGACGAGGTCTCCATTACAACGGGAACCGTTTCTTCCTCCGTTCCGTCGTTCATCTCTGCATTTATGGGGGACACGGTCACCTCAATTCGTCAAAAGAGTTTAGCAAAAATTCAAGTCCATTCAATTCACACTTATTCACAAGTAGATCGTTTCAAAGCAGCTTTACAGAATGCATGAGTCCACATTCCAATTTAATTTTAAGTGCTGTTATCAGAGGTAACAGTCTAGTTATGTAGCCTACTTCAGAAATGTACATAATCACACAGTTAGCAAAAACGTATTAATTTAAACAATGATATCATTTAAAGCCAGTGTGGTTGATTGTGCCTTTGAGTGACGTCCTTTCACTTTCATTTAGTCACGGGCGTATACTAAACAAAAGTGATACAACATCGACTGAAAACACAACTTAACTTTGCTCGGTAAATACGTAAAGATATAAAGACTTTATATTTATGTAACACGATACAGCTTGTTATCTTGAAATAAAAACTTTGTATAGGCCTACTTTAAATATCAGCATCACTGTAAACCCAAGCTTGGACGTGTTCACTCATGTAATTTGGTAATTTTTTCAAAATATACAACTACCTAAACAAAATGTTACCTGAACCTCGTTGTGCCGTAGTCCAGAACGTGTTGAACAGGCAGTGCTGTTGCTATTATGGGAGCAGAGAGTAAACACAATCTGGGAGGTGTAGTTCTACGCACAGGTCGGGCACTAGTGTAATGGGGGATTCCTGTATCGTCATCCAGTGTATGAATAATGAAGGGACTGATCACCCTAATATAGGCTTTAAAGTATGAATTATTTTATTAGATATACACATTTCAACTGTTTAGCAATAAAAATCAGTATTCACAAAGTGACTTCCTGAACAGAAGACTGATGGGTAGCTCGAGGGCTTTTATATACAAAAATAGATTTATTTATACATACAAATTGGTAACACTTTATTTTACAGTGTCATTCTTACTTTACTAGTAACTATAAATTATGCGTAATTACATGCAACTAACCCTAAACCAAACCCTATAGTAAGTACCCAATTTCAGAGACAGGGTTTAAGATTAAGACAGGATTAGGTTTTAGTTCAATTAGGACATTTAAGTAGCTTTTTTAAACGTGCCCTAGAAAGAAAAAAAAAACATTACTGGTGTGAATCTTGAGACAAAACATTGGCACTGAGACATATATTAAAATATGTCAGTGCAAGTTGCTTTCAGTTAAAACAGCTCAAACATGCATATTAACAGTTAACGAATGATGTTAGGTTGCCACAAGACTATGTACGTGTGACGAACCAACTGCGCCCAAAAAAAAGAAAGCAGACTAATGTCGAATGTCAATCAGTTGTACACAAACAGTAAATAATGTGCTAAAATTTTAACAATTATTTGAAAGACAAGGAAATAAGAAGAAAAAAAAACACTACACAACTATAAAATATACATGTAGTTTATTTAAAAATTTCAATTTTACACCGTAATGAATGAAATGTGTGGCAGTAAGTCCAGAGGCTGCACAGTGAAACCAGATAAGCACTCTTGGTGATCTTGACATTTACAGTGCCACACAGAAAAGGCACCAAGGCTGAGGCACTAAACAAGTAACTGTACATATTCATTTCTGAGCACAAATGTGTTAAAATATACACATGTATGCAACATGTCATTGTGAGAGCAAGAGATGAAATATTTTGAAAGGTAGTTACTATAATGCAAAGCAGAGTATAAAATTAGTTACATATATATTTATATACAGATGACCTCAAATGCTATTTTCAGCAAATGTTAAGCTTGAAATGACATAATAAAAGGATAAATCACAACAGATAATGCAAAAGACATCTTATAAGCATAGTAGGGCAAAGACAAATAGCCCATCACTCAGAGTTCTTGAGCTTGTCTCCAAATGGAAGAGTTATATATTAGGAATCTTATTAGCATTTTTTCTTAATCTACCCTATATGACCATGTTTAAGTGTTGGTTTCTGCAAATTAAGCCCACCATCTTGGAAATCCAGTCAATCCAGTAATCAGTTAATTCAAACAGTTTTTACCATTTCACTTTTTATAACCAAGTGGTGCCACTGACACATTTTCAGGAGTCTGAAATCAAATCCTTTGTAGGTCAAAGCAGCTAAAACAACTAATTAACACTTTAAAATGTAAATACATGTAGCTAGAGATGGGACACTAATAATGGTCATGTGTACGCATGGCCATGTTCTTTGCATTGGGGACTTCAGGAAGAAGTTTAGGAAGGAAAACCCAGTGCTTGGTGGGCAAAGAAGTCTAATAAAGGAAAACACTGTAAGAAAAAAGAAAAGAAAAATTATTTAAATCAAATAAATATGAATAGTAAAAACAGAGGTGTAAGACAATTGGCTATAACAGACACCTTTCACCTGAATAGCTTGCATAAAGTTTGAATTTTGCATAAATTTAAAACAATTGATGGGACTCACCTCATCTCAAAGAGGTAGCCAGGATAATAACTATTATTACAATTAAAATAGCAATGCATATTGCAATCCATATCTTTTTCTGTGAAGAAAAAGAAGCCATCATGATCACTTGCCAATGATTTAATGTTGTCATGCCAATAAATAAATAAATAAATAAATAATCATATAAATCATTGACTCACCTTGCACACTTTTTTTGAAGTTTTTACAGCATCGTCCGTCTCCCTAACGGCCTTTTCCACATAGTTATGGGAACTCTTAATGTTCTCCTCAATGCGGTCCACCATCTCACCCTGGGAAAAACAGATTTAAAGTAAAAATATGGGCAAAAAACTGACATTTATTAAACATCACTGTTATTAAATTGATAGGACATGGTATTTTTTATTTGCTAGACATCTATGGAATGTACTAAATATAACCGGTGTTGATCTCACCTGTGCTTCCACCTCCATTGCAAGGTACTGAAACATATCATGTAGTTCTTTGATGCTTCTCTCCAGTTTGATGATCTCATCATGCCTCGACTCAATCTCGTTCAGAGCCTGCCTGGTAGCTTTAGCATCATTCAAAATCTGCAAGAAAGATTTTATTTTACACTAGGGTTAAGAGCCCTTAACATGGCTTGTGTGGTAAAACAGGATTTTTCACATGATCACACATCATGTGGCCCTGTCCCAAATGGCACACTTCATATGCACTTTCAGTGTTGTGGACTTCATGTAGGGTATTCTCCTTTGCGGTCAATATGCGCCCTTGATGCACACTTTTGGCGTTACGTAACTTACGTCACGAAAGTGCGGACTTAGAGGAAGACGGTGCTTAAAGGTGCTCTAAGCGATGTCATGTGTTTTTTAGGTCAAAACATTTTTTGTCACATACAGCAAACATCTCCTCACTATCCGCTGGCTGCCTGTCCCCTGAACACACTGTAAAGAAACGCGATCTCTGTAGACAGCCCATGCTTCACAAACAGCACCAAAAACAAACTGCAGCGACCCGCTCCCCAAAACATAACAAACTGTTCCAGCCAATGACCGACAAGAAGGGTTTGGGGGTGTGGTTTGGGGGGTTAGTGTGCGGATGAGGAGGAGGGAGGGTCTAGCTAGCCTCCGTTTTGTTTGACAATAGTTCGAACGTCAACAAGAAGTGACGTCACCCAGGATCGCTTAGAGAACCTTTAAGGTGCCATTTGGGACAGGGCCTCTAGTGCTACCTAATAAGTGGTTGCATGAGGCCCCCTGTGGCCACCAGGGGGCCCCATGCCTGGGGTTCAGACAGTAATGCTTGGAAATAATAATTTGGATAAAGTTTGGTTGTGTCAGTCGCATGTGTTAATGTATCAAGTGTCTGTGCCAATTTAACAACAGTATCAGTATCATCTATATTGCAGTAATGAACATGCACGGTATTGTTATCGTGGGCACTTCAAAAAACTTCTAGATACCTCATCCGAATTGTTTACACATTAGCTCCTTTTCCATTGACCAGTTACATTTTTCAACATTGCGTATTTGCAGTGTAAAAATGCAGTCTGATTTTAGCATTGATCTTAAAAAGAAAAAAAGCAGCAGACAGGCTGAAATAAAATGCAACTTCACTTTTTGACAGTAGGTGGTGTTAATGGAAGAGAAGGAATACAGCTGTTACCATGGTTATCTCTGTACACAATGTAACTTTTGTTTCTGACACATGCTTGTCACAAAGAAGAAAGTGAAACAGTATTTACATGTTTTCAAACAGAAATTTAGATTTTTGTATATTCGTTTTGTTGTTTTTGAAACACCAATTTTTTTTTTTCAAATCGCAATTTTTTTAAACATTCGAATTTCGTTTACACTTATACATTTTTTTTTCATTTCAAGCTGCTTTGAAACACACCAGTACAGAAATGAAATTATTCTCTATTATTATTATTAATAACGAATTACTCTCTATTGTAAGTGTCTTTTTTTGCCTTGTTAAAGCATTAATCTCACTCAGTTGAGATCCATTTCTCTGAAAGTAATGGTTAAACTAAAAAATTTAATGGTTTGCTTAAGTAAATCTATCTTCACACATATACAGAGTAAAGATAATTTGATAAAATATTACAAAAAGGTGTCAATGTAGGATGTGTAAGTTAGGGGATGGGGGCCAGTTAGGTCAAAACGTAAGTTTGACCCCCCCTTTTAAAAAATCTGCTTAGGGCCCCCAAAATGCTAGGGACATGTGATCACGTGACATATAGGACAGAATAGTGAAATGTTTTGTGGTGGTGATGCTTCAAAGGGGGTGGAAGGATTCTAGAAAACTGAATATATAAGCTGGAAGGCAAGATTGACTGTAATCAAAAGTCTAAAAGGGAAGTGGAATTCAAAAAAAAAAAAAAGGAGGTACTGAAAATGAGAGGCATTTACTTCTATGATGCTTTTAATGATGTTGACAACACAGATTTCCTTAATCTGGAATTTAAAAAAGAAAATTCCCTATTTATTATAAATGGTTATATCACCAAAGGGCCAGACAGGTTAATCAACTTCATCAAAAACAAGAAATAACATCAAATTGAATTTCATAAGGAACTGTTTCTAAAAGGATCTTCTTACCCAAATTAAACATCCATTCCAAAGAAAGCAAAAGAGAAGACTTGAAATGTGAAAAATAAGAAGACTGTAATAAATAATATCACTCTGCTGTGGACTGTTTTCTTCAGGTAATTGTAGAAAATTAAGCCATGAATAACTATAAGCAAAATGCAAGGCTCACACCTATCATTCACATCAATACATGCACACTACACAAAACAACACACTCACATTTTGTGTGAAAACGTCTGTTTGTCCACTCTCAAGCATTGATTCCAGCTCCTCATCTGTGACATTGTTACCAGCTGTAAGGGAAACCAGATTCACATTAGTTTTATTTATTTAACAGGAATAATGCATATAAAAGCATCAGTAGAAAACGATTTTTTTGTTTTATGTTGCACTGGCTGATATGGCAGAAGTCTTGGTCTTATACTAACACCTAGCATTGTTAATTTACTCAGAAAAAAAATGACTCAGTGCACATTTAAAATGACTAGCCTATATTATGAGAGACCTGTGTGAGAACGCTAGTATTATCAATGGAATAAAACATGACAGAAAAGCCACATACTGATTTTGAGTTGTCTTTGTATCCTCTCCACATTTCGGTCTCTGTATTGGGATTGAATTGTATTACAGTGACCCATCAATTCCAGAAATTCACGGGACAGAACACCATGCTTTCAAAAGAAAAAAGGAGGAGCAGATTATTCTGTGCCAAAACAACAGTTTACATGCAATAAATAAAATACATATGTAATATAGATTAAAAGTAACTTACCTGAGTTCGACGCATTCTTACGTTTATTGGAATATATTTGTCTTCACCTTCAGCTTTCTTAGGTTCGATGCCTGTGACGTAAATGTATTGTTTAATTTTTCACATCCACTAGGTCTGGCGGAAAAAGTTCAATAACAACCACTTATGTTTATTTATAAGTCTCACCTTTTAACTTCTTTTGGATCTGGCTGGCCATGACTTTGATGTCTTCTCTGAGGGACTGAAGTTCCTTTTTCATAGCTATGGTCAAGTAAAAAATTATTTTATATGTATTTATTCATAAACAAATAAAAAGGTTAAAAATCATAACATGTCATTAAAAAAAACAAAAAGGTCTTATTTTGTGGTATTAATTGGTATGTACTTTGTGTTGTATGATAAAACTTAAACTGAAAACACTCCATGGAGAACCATGATATTTATTTAATAGAAATTCGTTGAAATATAAAAAATACCCTAAGCTAAGCTACTCACTGTCCTCAGGAAGTGCAACTCCTAACACTGTTTTCTGTTTGTTCTCCAATTCCGACACCTTCTTCTTAATAGTTTCAAGCCCCTCTCGAATCTCCTGAACCTACACAGAGAAAAAAACAAGATATTATTGTGACAATTATGTTTTGCTCAGGAAACTTTGTAAGCCTAAAACCATACAGACTACAATTTAAAAAACAAAAACGTAATTTATGCTTGCTGAATAACTGACGTTACAAGATTAACAGAGTTTGGTAGACACACTCATTTCTGGAGTTGTTTACACAAAGAATAAGCTTCTTCTCTACAGTTCCCTAATAGTTTATGTTCATATTACTTTTGAAAGATGGAGTGATACTTCCAATTAGAGATACAATCTGCTACAATGACCAAAAATTAACCTTTCTGAAGAAAGACTCATTTTCTTTCTCTTCATTTGCTGAGCTCCCAGATCCAGGCTTTATCATAAGAGCCTTGTTTTCGTCATCTTCGTCCGAGGCATCACCAGCAGTCTAGTGAGATACATTAAATATTGTTATTTGTTTATTTTATATATAAATAAATAAATAAATAAATAAATATATATATCAGACACATAGTTCAGTGTTATGATAAGAAACAGGGTTCTAACTAACGGATGTGATATTAAACTTTTCTTCCTCGGGGTGTGACAAATCCAAATAAAATACAAAGTTAAATAATAATTGAGAATGGGTGCCATTTTGAATTTGCTTGGGGAGGGAATCACTTAACTGCAAACATTCATTGCAGCTAGTGTGTGTATGTAGGCTAAATAAAGTCACACTCCACCTAAAACACTGCGAGACTAGAGCGCAGTGCAGGAGGAGGATGTTAGCTTCCAGTTTGTAAAATTTGACTTATATTTTCAACGCTCTGCATAAAGACACATTAAAAGTCAGTCACATAGCAGCAGGCTGCCACCCGTGAGAATGTGTGGGTTTTAATAAATCACAGTTGTGAACTTGTGGCAGAGGTTACACTATCTGCGGGTTAGCCCGTTAGCTTGTTAGCCGGTTTCCTGTGTGCAGTGCACTGCCCTTTTTTACTCACATTGCCCAGTTCTTTGGTCCGGTCACGCATTCTCGATGTATCTTAAATCCAACTCTGATCAAAAGTTCCTGTCTTAACAGGCGTCGCTCATCTGTCTGCAAACTCGCAAAGCGTGCAAAAACTCAAATCCAAAAAGAGGGAGTTTCCATTCAAAGCATAGACAGTAAAAGAAATGGACAGAGCGATCTCATTGGAACTCAGTTGAGACAGTTGAAGCCCACTTTTAGCGATTTTTGAGAACTTCCGTTCCTGACGCGCAGACTCAGACCGACTCAAACTAAGCTTGATGACGTGAG
This sequence comes from Rhinichthys klamathensis goyatoka, assembly GCF_029890125.1. Lineage (NCBI taxonomy): Eukaryota > Metazoa > Chordata > Actinopteri > Cypriniformes > Leuciscidae > Rhinichthys > Rhinichthys klamathensis. The sequence continues at coordinate 1,298,819 of NW_026606658.1, read as the reverse complement.
CAACCTGTCTGACAGACGTGAATCTTCTAGTAGCTGTGCGTGAAAATTGCCAACGTTAATCTTGCAGAGACGGGGAACTTGAGCAAAGAGTCCTTTATCGTGAGTGAGCAGGAGTAAGTATTCCTTTGCTTTTATGGACTCATTATCTATGGGCTTCTCCCTTGACGGGACGTCCCCCCGATTGCCTGCGAGCTTCTCCTCCTGTCTGTACGGTAATTTCTGTACAGCGCGACAGAGAGTCGAGTGGTTATGACGCAATCGTTAGCCTATTTTTACTAAAACTGTTTCTACGGGGCCATAATGTAACATAGAAGGTAATGGAGCCATTTATACATTGTCGTGTTTCTTTAGAAATAAATAATGGACAAATGGAGTCTTTAAACGCCTCAGATGTAAAGTTATTCGCTGTCAAAGTGACGCCAAAATGAATGGTAGTCAATGGAAATGCTAACGCAAGTGAAGTTCTGCTACAAGATGGCGGTACCCGGCCGGCTTCAACTTCCGGTCGATGGATTACCCCCTTGATTCAAAGTCACATTTCATGCCAGAGCCAACTTCCACAAATAACTTTCAGTCAGAGAGGATTGTTGAGGGCGCTGGTGTGAGGTGCCCGAATGATAACATTCAAATTACATGGATAAACTTCAGTTATGCTTAGAGTGCAACATCGGCCGATGCAGTTGTATACGAATTTGTCCTTCTCTTCTTCTATTTTAGTTTGCAGACGTATGAAAAAACAATCACTGCATTCACTGCCCCCTACTGGGGGAATATCCACTACCATATAAAGTGATCAGATGACTTAACTTTAAAGTCGATGTAACCTTATAAAGAGTAACTGCATAATAATAATATCATTAATTCAGCCTTTATTTACCAAATTCCAAGCTTTCTTTTTCATGTAAACAAAGAAACAAACAAAAAGGAAAAACAATAAATGAAGGAAATTAAAGGTGCTCTAAGCGATGTCATGTGTTTTTTAGGCCAAAACATTTTTTGTCACATACAGCAAACATCTCCTCACTATCCGCTGGCTGCCTGTCCCCTGAACACACTGTAAAGAAACGCGATCTCTGTAGACAGCCCATGCTTCACAAACAGCACCAAAAACAAACTGCAGCGACCCGCTCCCCAAAACATAACAAACTGTTCCAGCCAATGACCGACAAGAAGGGTTTGGGGGTGTGGTTTGGGGGGTTAGTGTGCGGATGAGGAGGAGGGAGGGTCTAGCTAGCCTCCGTTTTGTTTGACAATAGTTCGAACGTCAACAAGAAGTGACGTCACCCAGGATCGCTTAGAGAACCTTTAAAAGAAAATATCAAATAAAATGATTTGCTTAAAGGAACACTCCGACTTTTTGGGACATAAAGCATACTAGCATACTAATCCAAATAAGTGACAAAATAACGCAAACATTTTTCTATTTACATGTTGTGATTTGTATAGTCACAGAGTGTACAAAAAACAAAGTCACATGAGACACAGACATATTTTATCCGTATAAATACTGGGAACTATATTCTCTAAAGGCGACTATATTCTCTGAAGGCGAAGCACTGCTACTTGGGCGGAGTGATAACCGCAGCACCTGAGACGAGCCGTGGTGAGGAGCAGAGAGCGCGTCTCAGGTGCTGCGGTTATCACTCCGCCCAAGTAGCAGTGCTTCGCCTTCAGAGAATATAGTTCCCAGTATTTATACGGTTAAAATATGTCTGTGTCTCATGTGACTTTGTTTTTTGTACACTCTGTGACTATACAAATCACAACATGTAAATAGGAAAATGTTTGCGCTATTTTGTCACTTATTTGGATTAGTATGCTAGCTGCAACCATTTACATCCAGTCTTTGTGCTAAGCTAGGCTAGCGGTGGGTGCGTCAGATAGAGTTATAGCACGCACGGAGATGAAAAAGGTATGTATGGACTTATCTAACTCTGGGGGATAAGGTGAATAGGCTAAAGTTTCAAAAAGTCGGAGTGTTCCTTTAAACAGTCTTGGAAAACAGACTATTAAATTTAGCCTTTAAAGATGGAACAAATATGAACAAACTGCATACCTTTCAAGTTATTAATTGTAGATTCATGAATAATTAGTAAAGCAGATACATTTACATCTACTGTACGTCTTAATTTGCAGATAATAGAAAATATCTTGTTCTTTAATTTCTGACTGCAAAGACATTTAACATCCTAAAGTACTGCAAAGTTTCCCTTTTTAAAAGAACAGAAAATACAGATGGATGAGGCTCATTCACAGGCCAGTTTGCCATCAAAGGAGGACAAAGTGATGGCAAATGCCTGTAGAGCACACATGGGGAAGCTGTAGTCCATGGAAAACACATCTTCGGCTACCCGGCCAAACTGCATCACGATGTAGTCCTCTGGAGAGAGATATTCATTGATAAGGATTAGTATTGAGAATTGTAATGTATTATTTGATACAGTCTTAAAATTGAGGTTCCAAAAGTGAACAGTTCTTAAAAGAACCCTTTTAATGACATGAAGAACCTTTTTCTACTATAAATAACCTTATGGAAAGGTTCCATGGATGTTAGAAGTTCCTCATGGAACCACTGATGTCGATAAAAGAACCTTTATTTTGTTTAAGATGCAAAATGAGAAAAAGAAGGATAACCTTCTGAGTCTCACTCACCATTATCTGGATGGACAATCTGAAAGTTTTTCACAGATGCCTGTGTAACTCGGCCATGGAAATTGAGCACATACGACTGAGTTTGCTCATTCCAGCTGGGTGATTTATTTACAAGGGTGACAAGATTCTCTTTGTTACCATTCTCGTATCGGGTGAGCAGAGACTCCAGTTCCTGGGACATGCAAAAGAGATTCGTGTGTTCAGAGTTCCTCATTAATATACACATGATTGACAGTTGTTTTAATCAGTGAATCAAACACCTAATGTATTTTATATTCTTTATCTGAGTGAAGTGTAAGAAACACATAAATCTCCAAGACATAAATTATACACTACCGTTCAATAGTTTGGAGTCTACGATTAAAAAAATAAATAAAAAATACCTTTGTTCAGTAAGGATGCATTAAAGTGATCAAAAGACATTTATAATGTTATAAACAATTTCAATTTCAAATAAATGCTGTTCTTTTTGAACATTCTATTTATCAAAGAAAAAATGTATCATGGGTTAAAATATTTAAAATAGAAAATAGTTATTTTAAATTGCAATACAATTTCACAAAATTACTATTTTTACTGTATTTTTGATCAAATAAATACAGTGAGCACAAGTCTTCTTTCAAAAATATAAAAATATTACTGTCCCCATCCCCAAACTTTTAAATGGTAGTGTATTTTCAAAAGAAATATAATATTGCTACAAATGATCAACAAAAAATGTAAACTAGAATCCTCAATAAAATACTCACACTTTTTGGTCGAATAACGACTCTTTCATCATTCTCGTGCATACCAGGAATGATTACTATCATTTTCCTGGGACCTTTGAAACCCAGAACATTTTTCTCCTGTGTGACGGCAAAGATAAAACTTTTTTGCAATCACAATAAAAAAAATATATATATTTTTTAAAAGTTACTGTAGACATCTAATGGGCAATTAGCATCTTACATAATATATTGCGGCTAGCTCTTGTCGCAGTGTATCCGTTTCTTTGAGGAATTGTTTTCTTTCTGGATTCTCGCCATTATCGTACACAGTGAATTTAGTCCCCAGGACATTTGACCTGAGGAGACAAATCATATATCTTTGCATAGGCAGAATTACAAACAATAAAAGTATTTGTGATAACTTAACACACTATAATGGCACTCACCTTAGTTTGCCTATGTAACTGTCAGTATCTCTAGATAAATCTGTAGGATCGATTGATATCAAATAATTTGAAGTTGTACACTTTTTTCTTTTCCTGCCAGCCATCAGAAATACCTGCCCATTCATAGGACAAGAGAATAACCATGTGTTAAGAGATGAAAAAAAGATAGTTTTTACAAATTTTCTTTATTCACAGTCACACTCCTGCTAACCCTTTTCCCATCCTCCTTTTCCATGTGGAGGTAATAGGTGGGATAGATCCCTTTTTCCATTCCCCTCCTGTCTCTGGTGATCCTGCACTGAATAGTTCCATCTCTTGGAGCAGGATGCATGGAAAACTGTTCCAGATCCTCCAAAGACATAGGAGAGGACTGGATAAGACAGAAAAAAACAAGGATATATACAGTAATACACTGCCCGGCCAAAAAAAAAAGGTTGCTGTTTGGATTTACATGCTTAAAAGTCTTTGACTGGATCATTATTGCAGTGATTATGTTTCTAGCTTGTTAAATGTTTGGCAACAGTTCTTCTAAACCTAACTGATGGATGGAGTGTGTAGCTTTTCATTTCTTAAACAACCATGTAGGAAGGCACATCATGGCCATCTTCCAGGATGACAATGTCAAGATTAATCAGGCTCAAATTGTAAAAGAATAGTTGGGAGGGAGCATGAAGAATTCAGACCTTGGAGGGTTAGTTCACTCAAAAATGAAAATTCTGTCAGTACTCAGCCTCATGTTGTTCCAACCCCGTAAGACTTTCGGGTAACACTTTACTTGAAGGGGTGTGCATAAGACTGACATGACACCTTCATAATCATGACATGACACATGTTATGAATATGAAGGAAGTTTTATGCATGTTTGTGACAACTGTCATTAAGTGTCATTCGCTCAATTATGACATTTTTAATGCAAATATGACATTGTTTGAGATGTCTTTGTTATGACACCTTGACATAAACCAATACATCATAACCTGTCAGTGTCTTTGTCATGACAACTTGACATTACTAAGACAACACAACCTGTCATAAACACGACATAGCAGATTAATTATCAAACTTAAGAAACCACTTAGCTTTATTGGTTAACATTACATTAAACTGTCAGGTGGTTGGTTTTGACATTGGCTGTCATGAAGCCATTATAACTGTTTATTGACAAATTAAATTTGTACCACTGTAGTTGAGGTCACGAAAAATATTCATGACACAGTTATAATAGCCTTATGACAGCCAATGTCAAAACCAACCACATGACAGTTTAACTTAATTTAATCTCAAGTTGTCATGACAAAGACACTGACAGGTTATGATGTTATGGTTTAAGTCAAGGTGTCATAACAAAGACATCTTAAACAATCTCATATTTGCATTCAAAATGTCATTATTGAGCGAAAGACACTTAATGACAGTTGTCATAAACATGCATAAACCCTACTTCATATTCATGACATATGTCATGTCATGGTTATGAAGGTGTCATGTCAGTCTTATGTACACCCCTTCAAGTAAAGTGTTACCGATTTTAGTTCAACTTCGGAACACAAATTAAGATATTTTTGATGAAATCTGAGAGCTTGCTCACTCCTTTTCATTCTGTCGGCCCAAAAAAGTTAGTAAAGACATAGTTAAAATAGTCCAAGTGACTACAGTGGCTCTCAACCTTAAGTTTATCAAGCGATGAGAATACTTTTTGTGCGCAAAAAAACAAAAATAACGACTTTATACAACTATTCATTTTCTTGTGTGTTCACGAGAGCGTCGCGACACATGCACGAGAACTGAGAAGATGATGCAGATGGGTCGCGATGTAGTGTTTAAAATGGTTCTAAAGTGTGCATTTCCTGGATGTCCATATTGTGAGAAACGAACGAGAAAACGTAAAAGTGCCTTACCAATGCAGCAAAAAGAATGGCTTATCTTTCACACTTTCCCATCAAATGATCGTGAGCGTCATCTTCTCAGTTCTCGCACATGTGTCGTGACGCTCTCATGAACACACGTCTGAGGCCCACACAGAAGAAAATTAATAATTGAATAAAGTCTTTACGTTTGTTTTTTTTTGCGCTCAAAAAGTATTCTCATCGCTTGATGAACTTAGAGTTGAGCCACTGTAGTCACTTGGACAATTTTAACTGGACTTGGACTAATTTTTCAACTTTTCTGGGCCGGGAGATGCAATTGCCTAGCAGCCTATGGAGGAGTGATCCAGCTCTCAGATTTAATAAAAAATATCTTAATTTGTGTTCCGAAGATGAACGAAAGTCTTACGGGGTTGGAACAACATGCGGGTGAGTAATTACTGACAGAATTTTCATTTTTGGGCGAATTAACCCTTTTAATTCATTGAAAGTCTTTAGGATGTGCTGGAGGAGACTTTACAGAGTGCTTGACTCTTGCATTGTCAATATAAGACCTTGACCAAAAATGTATGCATCTCTTGATGGAAATAACATCACAACATTTATTTCCATCAAGTGGTGCATACATTTTAGTTTTTGGTTGTCATCCTGGAATGTGACCCTGATGTGTCTTCTATATGTATATATAAAAATGAATGAATTTCAACTAAATCTTACCTTTCCCATGTCCAGAGAGTCACTGTCAGAGGAGGGCTCCTTATAGTTGGAGTTTAAAGAAGCAATATCGTTATTATTTTTTGATCCTTTTTTAGACTTCTTTGATGTTTTTTTAGCTTCACTCTTCTTGTCCTCCTCTTCTTCGTTCTGTTTTTCTTCCTCACTATCACTGAGATGACATCTCACTACAATGACAGAAAACTTATGTCATCAAACAGGCCTAATCAAAGGGAAACCATCTCTTACCAAAAAGGTTAATATGACAAGACAAATATTATTTTTTAAAGCTATTTTTTACTTGGCTTCAGCTGTTGTTTCTTTGGTGTGGGAGGGACGGGGCTCTTTGTCCAATCTTTTCTTTCATCCTCACTCTCTGATTCAGGTTTTTTCTCTTCATTAATGTTGAATTCCACCACTGAATCAGTCTGAATTGCTGAAAAATACCACAAGTTGGAATGTTATTAAAAACAATGTCAGGTTATTTCCTATTTATGGATGAGGCACTGGCCTGTGCTACAGGAAATGGCCTTTAACTTGTGTCATGCTAAACAATGGAGACACATCTCCGGTACACTTACAAGACTGTTCCCCAGTCTGCACTTTCTCCTTAGATTCGTTTGTCTTATCCTTCTTCTTCACTGTTTTTTTCTCTTTCCCTTCATTTTCCTTGGCTTCTAATGCTGGTTTTGGTACTAGAATGTGCAATTAAACAAAATGTAAAGATACATCTATGGAAGCTTGTTTTCACCACGGAATATATAAAACAAAAAGTATAAAATTACAAAAAGTAATTATGACTTTTTATCTCACAATTGACTTTTTTCACAGAATTTCACGAGATAAAAACTCAGAATAGTCGATTAGTTGACTTTAATGCTCTGCCATAACACTTTAAGCTTGACGTTGACTAGTCGCTGGTTATGGCCTAGTATAGAGGGCCCAACAGAATAAAAAAAATCTTGGAAGTCAAACAGTTAAAATGAGAAATAAATGCATACTCCGAAAGCGCTCCAAAAGATATGTTAGATTATACCATCTGAATGCTCAAAATTGATCGGGAGAATGTAATGTAAAAACATGCTTTTTCTGTAAAGCTGCTTTGAAGCAATATGTATTGTGAAAAGCACTACAAATAAATGTGAATTGGATAGAATATAAAGTCGGAATTCCAATAAAGTCCAATTCTGAGAAACATTTTCTCGCAATTGCGAGTTTTTACCTCTTTATATCTTGCAAGTCAGAATTGCGAGATAGAAAAAGTCAGAATTCCAAGTTTATATCTCACAATTCAGACTTTATAACTCGCAATTGCAAGTTTATATCTGACAATTGTGAGGGAAAAAATATATAAATTGCAATAAATATAAAGAGTCTCAATTACCTTTTTTATTTGTTATTCAGTGGTGGAAACAAGCTGTGTCCATACACATCACATTGAGGCAGATGTAAAAACGATAATAGAAAATAGTGAAAACCCTTACATTTTGTTTGCCCCTTTTTCACAGCCTTCTTCTTAGTTTTCTTTTCATCTGCTTGGCCCTCTGTGTCTAAAGGGCATTTAGGGCTGTGCTGCGGGCTGATCTCTAGATCAATTTTCTTTGTGATAACCTGAAGAGAATGAGCTGCCTCTTCCGATGCCTCTTCTGTCCTGGATGAAATGTCCAGTTCTCCTAAACAAATTTCTTCCACTGTGTTTTCATAAATCTGCACAGGTTGCGTGTCTGATAAGAAAAAGGCAGGGTATTATTTTCTATAAAGCTCTACAAAATGAAAATCATTACTAATAAACAATTATATGTTAACAATAATATAGGCCTAGTGTAAGTGTGTACGAACCATTGAGGGAAGTGTTGCTCTGAGACTGGCTTATCAATAAAGCTGTATCATCAGCCTCAGCTTTCTGTTTACGTGTCTTGGGGCGAATGTCCTGATTCGCTGTGACCATACGGGAATCTGCCCTTCTTCTTTGTTGTTTCTTCATTAAAAGCGAACGCTATGAGAGTTGACATGATTAAAACTGCTGTTAAACATCCAGTTATTTATTATAGACCATATTCCCAGCAATGCCTAATTCAAGCGTGAAATTAAGCATGACAATAATGTAAAAGGTAAAATAATACTGGAAAAACAAATGTTACTGATAAAATATGCAACACAAGTAAATGTCTAATCAAAAGACACTCACCTGATTGTCCAGCTTCTGCTGTCGGACCTCTGCGTCCTCCATTTCTTTTGTTGAAAAAGAACAAATATCAACATTCTGGCCGTACTAAATCATTTATACAAATGATCCACTATGTTGTTATTGTCAGACACTCACCAGCCAGAATACACGCTCAAAGCCTGAAATAAAAGTCTCATTGTCCCTGTCCGTCTCAGCAGCTCCATATGACATCCCCACCTGCTTGCAACAGAAGCTAAAGAAGATTACAGCGGATAAAGTTCTTATGCTCAACACACCACTGAGACGTCATGTAGAATGGATCTTTCTTCATCACAGACATCAGAGACTGGTTTATGACTCTGAAGTGCTGAAAACACCATCAATATCATATTATTCTAAGATATTGGTTGTATAATACCATATCTATTATACATTTCTGCACCCTTGAGTCAAAATAAGTATTTTGTGCTAGACTAAGTGTTTTCTTTTTATGCATGTTTATCCCACATTACAATTGCAAAATATAGTTCTAATGATATGAGGATTTAAAAAGCACAATATTGCATGAAATTAGGCTTTTTCCTTCATATACAGTAAGCTTATTGTAGCTAAGGCAAGACACTACAGGGAAAACTGATTTTCAGGAAATAAAATAAAAAATGTTTATCAAGATTATTTTTTGCCTAGCATTAATTGTATTGTAGATACAACTATTTGACTTACATAACCTAAAATAGCCATTTCTCTAGTTCAATTTGATGCTTTGCATTCATGCTAACCTTAAACCCAAATGCTAAAACAGTTAGCTATGCTATGGCTGCGTGGGGTGGGGTAACAGTTTATTAAAAATGATGTTACCAGTTATCAGTCATATCCTCTGTTAAGGCAAAGTCACATGAGTTTTTTGTTGTGCATTGAAGGATTTATGTGGTAAATGTGTTTCCATTGTAGTCTATGCGCATGTCTTCTTTTTGGAAAAAAAGGTTTATGGCTAAATTAAGCACATACGTTTGTTTGTGCACATTTTTAGAATTCATGCACATCTTTATGTCTCCATCCAGCGTTTTTGTTTTTGCTATCCCAAAAGAAACACTCTAGCTATAGTGACTGAACACTCATGTGACAGGATTATAGTACACACACACAAACACACACTGCAATTGTTTTTGTGCTCAATTTAAAGTCCTAAAAGAAAAACAATATAATGTTTTTTGTCACTTTAAATCGTTCACTTTAAAATCTGATTACTCTGTTCTTCGATTAGTTAACTGGCACCCCCCTTTTTTTTGCATAGACATAAAAATCACTATCCAAACTTAAATGGTTGTAATTCAGGAATGCTTTGGAATATAGACCTATGGCTGGTCTTGTTTTAAAGAAGACATTTTCCAGATTATTGTAGAAGTCCAGAAATTGTAAAAAATGAAACAGAAAAAAAGTTATATAAGTTTGAGTTTATGAAATTGTGTAATGTAAAAATATAATGATTAATATTTTATATAAAATATATATATTACAAAATATATTTTACTCTAAAACTGCAAGAAAAATAAAGTCAAATATCTGAACAAGTTGTATTCCAAATTTTAGGTTGATATCTCAAAAAATGAGCTTTCAGTATGATTTTATTCGGGCGCAGTACCCAACTTTTTCACTAGGTGAACACCAGAATCCATTACTGCCCATATAAGGGCGCCTCCATTTTCATATGTTTTGAGTGATCTGAACCATGTATTTCCATAATTTTCATACAATTTATGAAGTAGACATCCTATTCAGAAGTAGTAGGGGTGGTTTGGCAGTATTGGATTTGAATTAAACCTCTAATAAATGCATAAAGACTACGTTATAGCGTTATAGCTCGCAGCCGCATTACAAATCGAGAATCCATACATTTTTCTTTATATTTAAAACATTTTCAGACCTTTTTTTCTCATAAAATGGAATTGGTGTTATCTTTTGAACTCATGGCATGAAAACAAACTGAGGTTTCTACCAATCTTTCATGATTTTTCATGTTTATTGTTATTTCAAAATAAAGGCCTAAATACTCCTAATGAATATGAAATATTCTTGTTGCAAATTGATAAATTTCTGCTCCTCTGTAATATATTTTAGATAACAGCCACCAAATATGAAAACTAGAGATTTTAAGCTTTCAAATGATATATAGTTTGGCAATATTACTTTAGGTTTTTACTAAGATATTATTGTTTTAAACATGCAATGGCAAATGGGCCCGCCGGCGGGCCCATGCAGGGTTAAGAGGTTTTAAGTTCTTGCATAAATCTGATTACTCTGTTCTTCGATTAAGTTCTTGCATAAATTAGATAGTGTGGATCTTAATTCAGCAAATTATCTCTCATTGTTACATCAGCAAGTGTTACAACTCACCTCCAATAGTGTGGTAGGTTGCAACAACGAAACTCTTTATATTTGACATTGACTCACATTATCTGAGGTTTTGTAGTACGTCGGTCCAAGTTAGTTTTTGTTGTAGTAGACAAATGTAGATACATTGTATCAAAGTTTGAGAGATCTATAGCACAAACAACCACTAAGTTTACTGATGCTCAAACAAAAAGTGTTACGTCTCCCCTATATCGAAATGACATGGACAGAAATCTCCACTTGAGTAGCATGTACACATTTAAGTTTGTTTTGTATCTTATTCTGAAGGGTTTTACTCTGTTACAATATCATTAGCCTGATTTATATATAATTTTATTCCTTATAACATTTTATTCCCAAAAACATAGTGAATTTTTTTTTTCTGTTGACAGTAACCTTTTTTCTTATTTATGGAGTGATCCGTAAATCCAAAAGTTATCCAAATCCAAAATACTGCCATTCTAATATGCTAACAAAATGAAACGTGTATTTTGAACCTTGCTTTATGTTCAGATGTCAGGAAATTGATGTAAAATAGTAGGCCTATGGTGATATTGGTGAACATTCTTGCCTTAATGCAGTTTACAAAAAATACATTCCATTCCATTCCATTCTCCAAACCGGCTTATCCTCTACAAGGCCGCGAACGAATACATTTTCTTTAAAGGGAAAAGATAAGCAGTACAATAGTGTCTGTGTCTCAAACTTAGTGAGCCAACTATTTTTTTTATTTATGATCATAAACAGACTAATAATCTATGCTAATAATCCATCAACAACAGACTAACCACCCCGAACACAAGATGGCAGTATCTCACCTCAGCTTGTTTATTTCACAGCTGAAGAAAAAGGAAGCTGATCACGTTACTCGCTGACTCAATGTTTTGGACGTGTTTTTAATATCTCGTATCTGTTTTATCTGTGTATGTAATACAATCTAAGTGAAAATACCATAAAACATTTTTCGATCGGGTGGGATGAAGGTAGTGATTTTACTTTATTTGTTGACGTTCGTATCTTAGCTAATTAACTTGCGCTAGCTGTACTACAACCTGGAAATCGAGCACTACTACAGTAAGTATCACACTTAACAATATAAATATAAAGCGAAAACGGCTCTTCTAACTATTCTCTGGTGTAAGAAGTGTTGTGACAGATAACAGACAAAAGGTTATCGAGTTAAAATCCAATACATTAATGCCAAAGTATTCCTCTTAACAGGACTGCTAACATTAACATGTTCAGTTTTAACGCATTTAAGTTACCCTGTAATCATGGGTAAATCACATTATTGACCACAAAGCTGACGAATAGTCATGATTAATGGGGTTTTAGAGGAAGAGGAGGGGCAGATGATTCATCGCTAGGGTTAAAAGAGCGAGTCAGGAGATGTGTGTCCCCTAGATACTCAAAATCAACAATTTGTGATGTTTTGGAGAGTAGACAGTAACGTTACCAGGTCTGAGGAATCTGTTGATTTCTCCCTTTATGGATTTATGAAGATATTTGCTCTCCTCAAATTATGGAAAACCAAAGACAAAATAATGTGAGTTCATAGACTTAGTAAAACATTCATGATAAGGGATGTTTGTTGTTGTTGTTGATGACTCATGTTCACTGTTTTTCCACAGATGTCAATGGTGCCATGTTACGTCTGGTAGGATGATCAAAAGTCAAGAGCAAGATGTAAGATCTCTTTCTTATTATTTCCAGTTCGGCTGTGTTATGTGCAATGACAGATCTGTATATTGTACTAAAACCCCTAAGCAATAAGATCTTATGGGTCTAAGATATTGAGGCTTAGAAGATGGGCTGCAGGATTCTCTTTTTAAAGGTATAAAATGTCATACATGTTTTATAACTGTACATGTTGATCTTTAAAAAAACATGTTCCTTTATTTTTTCTTTAGGAATTCATTGCAGTGAGAGTTCAGGATCCTCGTGTTCAGAACGAAGGGTCGTGGAACTCATTTGTGGACTTCAAAATTTTCCTTCATGTGAGTATTTCTGCCTCAAGGATTTCTGATAATATTACAAGATTACAATATAATAATGTGACTCTTTCCAAGTTACAAAGTACTTCATTGATCAGTTCTACTTGAAATGAGGGCCAGTTGCATAAACTGCTTAGACTAGACTTAAAAGTTAGTCATCTATTTTTTTTTTTCTGAAGTTTTTTAAGTCTTTACTTAAAGGTAGGTCTAATTTGAATTGGAACAGTAAGACTGATTATTACCCCTTGGTTAACTGCTAGTTGGTCAAACTAGTTCTTCTTAAGACACAAGTTTATGCAACTGGCCTCAGATTTAGATGTCAAGATGACATTGTTATAAAGAATTTCTTAACAAAGACTAACGTATATGTATAAAAGTTATTTATTTATTTATTTACAACTGATCGGTAGTCCTGTATTGTTTACAGTAGTGGTGTTGATTGAATCATAGCTGTGTCCTCATTTTATTATTTCTGTCTTATCCGTGGAGTTGATGGGAGTTTCCATGCCTCTATTGTTTTTATATTTTTATCTTTTTAATGACATAATATGTGTATATCCGAATCTAGAGCGCAAGGTGGGCTATGGCTGAAATTCTGTACAATATGCAATTTAACACACAGCGAAAAAGATTCACCTTAAGTGAAAAGTTTGGTACTTTGAAGATGTGCAACAATTCTGTTAATTATAAGATTAATAAAAATAGTAATCACTAGTATACATGTTCTTATTCTTCTGTTGTTCAACAGTTGTTTTTGTCAGGCCTCATGTTAACTGTATCAGTGATCTGAATTTGGTTACTTGGTTTCATTTACCAGACAAACAGTAAAGCATTCACTGCCAAAACATCCTGTGTGAGGCGGCGATACAGCGAGTTTGTGTGGTTGAAGAAAAAGCTGCAAAAGAACGCTGGTCTGGTGTAAGTTCCTTTGCACAAACACTTCCAAGTGGCAGTATGGCTGAGATATACAGTACTGGTCAAAAGTTTGGAAACTTTACTATTTAAATTTTTTTTTAAAGTCTCTTATGCTCATCAAGCCTGCATTTATTTTATCAAAAATACAGAAAAAAACAGTAACATTGTGAAATATTACATATTTCTATTTTAATATACTTTAAAATATAATTTATTTCTATGATGCAAAGCTAAATTTTCATCAGCCATTACTCCTGTCTTCAGTGTCTCATGATCCTTCAGAAGTCATTCTAATATGCTGATTTGATACTCGGTTATTATCAATGTTGGAAACAGTTGCGCTGCTTAATATTTTTTGGAACCGGGGATACTTTTTTCAGGATTCATTGATGAATAAAAAGTTAAATAGAACAGCATTTATTCATAAATAGAAAACAATATAAATATTACTTTTTATCAATTTTACACATCCTTGCTGAATAAAAGTATTAATTTCTTTCACAAAAAAAAGACTGACCCCAAATTTTGGAATGGTAGTGTATATTGTAAAAAAAAAGTTTTCTATTTTAAATCAATGCTGTTCATTTTTAACTTTTTATTAATCAAAGAAAAAAATACCACAGGTTATATAAAAAAATGAAGCAGCAACAAGAATTATTTCTGAAGGATTGTGTGACACTGAAGACTGGAGTAATGTTGCTGAAAATTCAGCTTTTCATCACAGAAATAAATTAAAGTTTAAATAAATAAAAAAATATTTTAAAGTATATTCAAATAGAAAACCCTTATTTTAAATTGTAATAATATTTCACAATATTATAAATAAATGCAGGCTTAATGAGCATAAGAGACTTAATAATAGTAATGTTTACAAACATTTGACCGGACACTACGTCTCAGCCAAAGTGCTTCATTAAAAAATGTTTTTAAATATATACTTCAGGGAAATCATTTGTTTAGATATGCCAATTAAAAATTTAAATAATTTAGTTTAAATGTACTGTGTAAGCAATGTTATACTCCCATGTAGTAGGGATTTTTTTATTCCATCAAAACATAATAAAATCAAAAAATCAAGCGTTGCCTTTTAATTTTTTTTTTAATTTGACCAGTTACCCATAATGCATTGCTGTATTTTCCACAGGCCTGTTCCTGATCTTCCCAAAAAGTCTTTCTTCTCGTTTATTACCGATGACTTCATTGAAAGAAGGAGAAAGGGTCTTCAGAGCTTCTTGGATAAGTCAGTCTAACTTCTTAGTCAGTCTTCTAGGGCCCTATAGAGAGCCTAAGTCCCGCCCCTCCGCTTCCGGCTCATGGGACCTTGTTTCGGAAAAAATATGTATGGTAGTCAATGGCGAGAGACAACTTATCTTTTTATTCCGTCTGAACTGTGCCCTGAATTACACATATGATGTTTGTCAATTTAAAAGATAATTATGAAAGTCAAGAAAGTCGCAGTTTGTCATAAAACAGAAGAGTAACATTTAGTTTTATGTGAAAATCGCTCAATGAACTACATCTCCCGGGAAGCGAAACAACGAGCGAGATCCGTTGCTCGTGTGTGTGCAGTCTTGTACAAAACACTCAGGCATGACGGCGTAACGTTACGATTATAACGTAAGACTATAGAAAAAATGACAGACGTTAGCTTCAGTAAAGTTAGCTTCATTCATTGAGAGAAAATGTGCGCCTTTTGGGTTTGTAGTCTTTGTAATTACGTATTTTCAAAGTCTTATACCTCAACAGTTTTACATCAAACTGCGACTTTCTTGACTTTAAAATGTATCTTTTAAATTGACAAACATCATATGTGTAATTCAGGGCACAATTCAAACGAGATCAAAATATTTGTTGTCTCTCGCCATTGACTACCATACAATATTTTGTCCGAAATAAGGTCCCATGGCGGTCGACCGGGAGGGGAGGGACTTAGGCTCTCTATTTTAAAGATCTAAGTGCAGGGCACAAGCAGGGCGTGTCCGAATCCACTTTTGCTAGTTTAATGACGGGGAAAATGGTCGGTGCGCCCGGCACATGGTCTAAAAGGTCTCTCTTAATGCGTAATGGGTGTGTTTTGGGCTTTACGTGCAATAAACCAATCAGAGTCTCATCTCCCATTCCCTTTAAAATCTAGTTGCGCTCGCGCCATGGCGGATTCGCTATTTACATGCGGAATTTGATAGTGGAAAGACTGAACGTGTCTCCAGAGAGAAAACGGATCTGCTTGTGCGCGAGGAAAGCGCGCAAGCAGACCATCTACGGGACAAGCCAGTGTGTGTGTAATAAGTGTACGAGAGTTGTGGACCCGCCTATAGGCGCATATTACTAACACGCTCTTTAAATAACAAAAAAAATATTGCGCCATTGACCAACTGAAACCTGGTCTAAAGTCTATTTCAGTTGCCTAAAAATAGCAACGCGTCAATAATGCGCCTAAACACACCTCGTTTTCAGACCAGCACACCCATGGGCGCAAATGCATTTGCCATTTAAACAACGTGGTGCAGGATATGAAAATGATAACTGCGTTGTGCTGAAACTAGCAAAAAACACTTGTGCCGCGCTCCGCGCTGCATTGCACCGGGTGTATGATAGGGCCCTTAGTGTTTGCTGGTGTTACAAATAAAAGAGATAAAAATAGCATTACAGAAATATTATTTGAATGTTAAACATTTAATTCCTGGCCTTTCGTCTTCATCTACAGGGTGCTGCACATGACAGTATGCCTGTCAGATAGCCAACTCCATCTTTTCCTGCAGACTCAGCTTCCTGTCAAGCACATTGAGGACTGTGTGCAGGGTCACACCCCTTACACTGTGACAGAGGCCATTCTGAATTATGCTTCCTCCAACCTCGGCTGGGTCCAGGAGGAAGGGGCCGGGGCCCAAGAATTATGGCCCACCCCTGTTCCATACGAATCTGTAGAGAGGTAAAAACTGGTCGCAATGACAAAGCACATGATGTTGTAACATTAAGACCACTTATCTCCTAATGATATACTTCTCTTCGCAGTCCTGCTCCTCACCTCCCTTCATTACAAAGTCCAGGAGCCACATTCAATGGACCTCCAAATGAACTTGCAGACGTTTCAGACTCCGAGTGCGGACTGAGTGACGCAGATCAGACTGCACATGACCTGAAGCAGATTATTGACCATGAACAGCTGCCTCAAGAGGGAGAGAATTGCATTAAACTAGTAGTTGAAATCCACCCGAATCTTGTTGGTTCTGTAGAGACTGAGGAAGAGGGTGGAAACATTGGATCAAATAAGGTCACCAAAGATCTACAAAGGTATGATTGTGAATATCCTGCTCCACAGACAGATGGACACCTTGAAAATGAGCCTCTGCAAGGAGATACAAGCAATGAAGAAGATCTTGATCAAGAAACGTCTGTTGGCGAAGATGTTGTTGACATAACCTCAGTAGATGGAGTCATTGAGGAAAGGACTCTAGGTGATATCAATGAAGCGAAGAAGGGAGGTCAAGACGCTGGACTTGAACAGGACAGCACTGTGAGACAAACCCCTAAAGAGGACCTTTATGAAGAAGATCCAAGAGTAAGGATCCATAATAACGAAGTAACTCTGGATCTCAGTGCTGTCAAGGAAGACAATGCTAAGCATCACAGAGAGAATGTACTTGAAAGCGCAGCTACAACTGTAGATGTTGCACACCATGATGCTTTTGAGGAGAACATGCCAAATACTAAAGATCATGATAAAGCAGAATTAACAGCGAACCATATGGTCCAAGAGAATGGAGTCAGTGATGAAGACTACAGCGAAGATGCTGCGATCCAGGAAGAGGCCATGAATGCAAATGTGGAGCATATAGGTGAGGTGAACAAGCTCAATGCAAAATGTCATCAGCCCGGGAGTGGCATTTTGATACTTGAGGGAATTGAGGAAGCAGTGAGTACACAAACCGACCCCGTGACAGAGACTGTCAGCAACCTTGATGCAAATACTGCTGATGTCAACAAGCTTGTTTTACAAGCCATAAAGATTGATTCAATGCAATGTCAGGAGACAGACAGTCATATAATCAGCATTACCCACCAACCAGATACTAACTAATTCCCATTGGAATTGGTACGGTCATAGACTGGACCCATTGTGTTCAAAGAGTCCTCCCACCAGCTCTTTCTCAGTCAACATCCAAGACGTTCTTCTACTGTGATCTCAGAATGAGTGAGTGAATGTAGCTGTAAAGGGAGGAACACGTCACGTTTTTTTGCATTGGTCCACTCTTGTTTTTTTCAGTTACAGACTGTTTACAGAAGATACACTGAATGATTAGACAGGCTGTGTTTTTCCCAACAAACAATGTGAACAAACAGAGATAATGCACTTACTAATGTGCCATTCAGGATCGTGAGCAAATTGCACTTGCCACGATTAATTATGAATCCATTGTAGTGAGTGAGAAAGGGAACTGTACACAGAGCAGCATATAAATCGCTATGGCACCTTGATTCTAATTTTCTCCATTCTAAATCAAAATAGTTTTGTGTTTGTACGATTGTAGCAACTTTACCGTCAATCAAGAATTACCACATGACATGCTGATCTATTGTAGCATTTTCAAAACCCAATTTTGACTGACTTATCACTTTCTAAAGCACTTCCCTTTTTTCCAACGGTAAAAACATGTTGCTTGTTTGCTCTGCATCAAATTCTGTCATCATTTTCTCACCCATGTGTTATTCCCATGTGAAACACAAGAAGATATTTGGAAAAATGTCTGTTTTTCTGTCCCATGTTTTTTTGGACCCCATTGACATTTATTGTATAGACAAAAACCTTCAAAATGTCATCTTTTGTGTTCCCTTTGAATAGAGAAAATCATACAGGTTTGGAACTCCCATCAGGGTGAGTATATGATGACAGAATTTACTAGTATCTGTTCAGAATTAGTGTATTTGTTGAGAGTGTGTTGTCTTTGGGATTTAATTTCCTAGTTGCTTAATTTATGGTCAGAACACTAATTTCCATACAGAAACTTTATGCGCTAAGAAAAAACCCAGGTACATTAGAAATTACAGTGCACATTGTTTGCAATGGTAATGTACTTTATTTTCCTCTTCCTAATTTAATGTTGCACAAGGTTGTAAGTACGCTGCTCATTGACTGTTTGTCTATATTCTGCTGTGATGTTACAGTGAACAGAAACGTACTCAAAAGGGATTTATTGTTGATTAACAGGAAAGAGAACTTCTTTATTTCCTTAAAAAAAGGTGATCTTTTATCACACACAGGTGTTGTTTGTTTTGCAAATCAGCACAGTAAGACGATTAGGAATGCACAATAGCATTATTACAAAAAATTAAAGCTAAATTATAATTTTTATGTTTTTAAAGGATTTTTAAGTTACAGTTTTTAACAGTTTGAAGTTTTGCATTTTTATTCTCAGTGAAGAGTGTAAGAACATTCTTGGCTTCACGCCACACGGAATATGGTTTTACATTCATTTGAAGAGCCACCACACCTGTCAGGCTCGACTACATTCTACAGGTGCTCATCACTGTATGTACGTTTGGATTCACCTGTGTGTTTACTAACAGCAAACCAATAAAGACAAAGTGGCTAAAATGAAACTAAATTCCCTCTGATCCATGAGAAAACACATCGGAACAACAATTCACTATACCAATCGATACCATTATATTTATTATTTACTTACCAAGTATGCGTGGACAGACACGCATGGAAGCAGCCAAAGCATTTTCGACTAAAGCCTGGAATAAACTAGCCTACATGACTTTGATTCCGTCCATTTGGAGGATATCAAACATGTTAGATCTTTTGAGCCGATTTTAGAACACATTGTTTTCATTTGTCATGCGTCTCATATAGCAACAACAAGGCACATGTTTCAGCGTTAGTTTGTAATGACTTGAAATTCAGGTAGTGTGAGATCCTCACTCGTTTAGTTTTTCCTCTGTAACTATTTACACAGCTGGCAAGTGAAAGATGACTAGTGTTTTAAAATCTGTTCAGATTTTAAAAGTCATGAAGTGTATTCCAGCCTTAAAAGGTGCCTTAAAAAATACAAGATTATTACTTTTATGTGAAATTATGTGAAAGCATGAATTGGATACAGTGGGTCAATGTTTTATTTCAAATACATTTTTTGTTTGTTTTTTGTCAGTAATCCTGGGAATGTAATTAATGGATTTGTTTGTGGTGGTGCTATCAACCAAGTGACCGAGTTAATATATTTTCAAAGTAATCAACAAAACATAATACCATATTACTTTCTTAAATATTAATGTAAGTTATGCAATCACAGTTATGGCAACAGTATTACCACAAGATGGAGACATGATATCAAACTAGGGAAAGGGAAAGCCAGCTGTTACGCAATTTATGACACTATTACTGTAAATGTTGCTACTATGTTATATATATATTTTAAAGTCATTTATATAAAAATAATATGATCAAATGAATGAATGTAAGATGCATAAAAAAAAATTAAAAAAAATTTAATTTATAAAAGACAATTTCTTACTGCTGAAAAAAAGCTTGATTTCTGACCAGTTTTTAGAAAGTACAATCAAACAGTAATTTAAAAATCAGTACCGGTATCTGTGTTAAAAAGGACCCCCAAGTGCCCCCTTACAGGCCCCTGGGGGACTTCAGACCCTGATTTGAAAATTCTTGGTCTAGCTCATCATGAAACGGCAGGATACAAAAGTATTAAAACATCTTGCACATCTATAGTTTCCTGTTCCCCAGACTCAACTTTACACATCAGCATATTCTTAGTAAAGTAGTGTAGTTTTCTGGGAAATTGCACTCAATATTTGAACTATGCTCTTCTCAGTGTATAAAATGACAGTGCTTTCAATATGTTGATAGGATCAAACACACTGACAAACAGTGCTGAGTTCAAGGCTGTCAACTGACCTCATTTCAGGCTGTGACATCGGCAGGCAGGGTGGTTTGGCTGACAGCAGGGGACTGCAGACGGAATCATGGTGTAGTCAGCCGAAGATACCCTGTCTGTGGCGATGTCCCATAGCAGAGCCTCCCTCTCTCTCTCCACTTCCTTCAGGACAGATCTGTACTCTTCACTCTCGGGGTTCAGAGGGGTCTCTTCTGCCTCGTCCTGAGAGAGGTCAAATATCAGAGGGGGGTCGTGATACTGCTGTTGTCCACTTCCTCCGCCACACGCCACTGATCCACCTGAGGGAGACAATAGAACCACTATACCAACCAATACTAGTATATTAACGGAACAAAGAAAAAAAATGCCATTGTTTATACATGGGAGCAGCCAAAATAAGTTATTAATATATGATTTTTTAGTTACATTTAAATAATGTTTTAGACATTAAAGTTTTAATTGTGTACTTGTTTATCAATTTAAAAAATGATTTACTATTGAACTGTTATTTATTGTTTACGTTTAATTACATTTTTAAACATGAAATCATTTAAAATTGTTATTTTAAAGAAATGATATTTGCTAATTTATTATTTAACAGTAACATTTAACTACATTTTTAAACATGAATGAAATACTTTAAAATATGTCTGTTTATATTTATCAATTTTAAAATGTAACTTATTACTTTGTTATTTTAATGTTACATTTAATTGCATTTTTCAAATGATTTAGAGTTTGAAACGGTCTACTTATCAATTAAAAAAGTATTTTTAAATTATTTTTAAACATTAAATAAAAAGTTTATAATATCTATTTATTAATTTAAAAATGTAACATTAAGCAATAAATTAATAAATCAAAAAACAGCATTTTTATACAAATGAAATACTTTAAAAATGTCTTTTTATTAATCAATTTAGTTTATTTTACTTGAGATTGAGATAATGAGTGAGAAATACTTCATATTTAACTACATTTTTAAGAATAAATTAATTAGTTTTAAGTATGTCAAAACAAACTTTTTTTTTATTTTTATGAATTAATAAATTGATTCTTTCTTTTTTTCTTAATAAATAGAGACCTGTGATGTAAAAAGCCTTGTGATGTTTCAGCCTGACGGTTTGAAGGTCCCCGAACTGTCCTGCAGCGCCGCTGTTTGGATGCATGAGACTCTGATAATGGGAACAAGAGTTTATTTTAAAAAAAGCCAGTGAGAGCAAGTTTTGTTTTGTTTTGGTCTGTAAAGCAGTGTGTCATCCAAACAGACTGTACCCTATGCCCTTCGTCAGAGTCGTTGAGCAGAATGTATGTTATATCAATGCCGTCATAGCGTCGATCCGATGGTGGTTTCACACCGGCCAGGGAGAGGATGGTTGGGAAGATATCCAGACCACTAAGGATTCAAATCTAGTCATCATATGGTGAAAACAAACACAATCATGTTACACAACGTTCATAATTCTCCAGTACCTCAGCAGGGCACTGCTGGTGCTGTTGGGTTTGATCTTTTTTGGCCATGTGACCACTGTGGGAACTCTATGACCTCCTTCCCATGTGGTTCTCTTGGCTGAGCCACCACCTGCTCAAAAGAATGAAAACAGACTGTAACATGATCATTTAATTAGTGTGTTTGTTATCTAAAACAACTAAAGAGAAGGATGAAATCTGCACTCACAGAAAACTCTTATGTTCGTTCATTTTTATCTTCTATTTATGATAGGTTAAAGGTATGACACCTTACAAAACCATAAAAAGCCATTTGTTTTTAATAAATAAATTGAGAGAGACTTTTTTTTATATGGCAGCTCCTACGTTACCTCTGCTCGTCTGCCATCTTCCAACAAAAGGCCCAACATGCCCAGCAAACTGGCATTTCTGCTCCCACGGGCCATTGTCACCTTAGAAATGGATGCATTTCATAAATTTGCAAACAGAGCCTTTAGGAAAGCGACTAATCCCACTGAACACATTGAGTGAAATATGTGCAAAATAACTCACCAGTGAACCATATCAATGTGTTTTCCAGCTGCTCAGTGCTGACCGCCTGCATGATTGTCCCCACCAATGAGTCCATGTCACTGAGGCTGGCTGTGTAAGGATCTTGCGTCGTAACGTTTAGGAAGGTGTTATGGAACAGTGGGACATGCATGTGAGCAAGAGCCACATACAGCAGGAACGGCTGCTGCTTAGAAATGCTACACAGACACATTAACACAAAACAAATAATATTATCCAAATTGTACAGTAACATAAGACAAATTTTGTTACAGTCACAATTTAGTGATACCCTTATGCTTATCAGCTGATATTAGAGTTGCATTTATTTGATCAGAAATACAGTAAAAATAATCATATTGTGAAATAATATTACAGTTTAAAATAGATGTTTTCTATTTATTAATATATTCTAAAATGTAATTTAGTCCTATGATGGCAACGCTGAATTATTTGTAAAATTACTTCAGCCAGTCACATTACATAATCCTTTAAAAATCATTATAATATTTTTGTGAAAATCATAATGTATTTTTTTCAGAATTCTTTGATGAATAGAAAGCTCACAATTTTGTAATATTTTAAATTACTTTACTCTCACGTTTTGTCAATTGAATGCGTCCTTGTTAAATAAAATTATTAATCCCTTTAAAAACATCTTACTGACCCCAAACATGTGAACTGTAGTTTATTGTATCAGTTTCTACTTTATATTACTTTACATTTTTATGAGAGATTACATCTCTCATCCATTGCTCACTTAAATTTATATAAAAAAATTAATAATTTAATACCACTGTTAAATGTTGAGTAGCAAGATCATTGGCTACAGATGCAACAGGAACCAATCAGCTTGTGCCGTGTAGTTAATGATATGATTGTCAGCGAGTTGCATTAAGCACCTATCAGCATGCACCATCTAGAGTTTCATGACAGATTGTTATTGGCCATTTTAATGTCAATATAATTTATTGATTCAAACATATTTAAGTGAAGTGATATTGACTTTAAAACAGTTACAGGTCTAGATTCTCTGTGCAAGTGCACAGCTGAAATGATAAATAAATGAGACTTGGCTGCGCACACCCCAACAGATGATAATCTATCCTTGGACTGTGTCAAAGGTCAACAATGCAACTTCCCCTGCCTAGCAAACTTGTTTACAGACCAGACCTTATATTGACTGATCAAAGTCCAGAAACAGTTGCCCCTGTGAGTAGCAAAACTGTTTTTATAATCCATTTTTAATCAAGAATGTTTTTTTTGTTTGTTTCACCATAAGTGCTGAGCGTAAAACCTGTACAAGACCTTTTTAATTAACATGTTTTACCAAGAAGTTCAAGAGGTTTAATAACCTTCAATACCAATAATAATATTAATAGTACATAATAGAAAGTAATACTCATTATAAGTAATGCTCAAAAGCGCAATTTGCCAGGAAGTCAAACCACTGTGGAAATGAGCTCAGGTTGGTATCCAAATCAGAAACATATGACTTTCTGTATACAATTGGAGTCAGAAGCAGTGAACATACCTGGCTGTAAATATCTGCTCGACTGCCACTCTGGCATATCTGTCTTTAAGGCTCCATGTCTCCAAAGGTTGTTCAATTATTGTCTCATTTTCAAACAGAGGTAGTGCCACTTGAGTGTAGCATCCTTCATGCTTCCTGGCGAGTGAACATTTGACATATTTTAGTAAAGCACGAGACATAGGCCTATACAAAACCACAGGCTATATGCCATCTGATGTGTGTTTTTTGACTTAATGATGACCTGGAAAGTAACACACACCTGGTAGTATATTGATTAATGATGCATGGAGGGCAGCTGGGAAGGTCGAGGCCTGGTTCATCAGTGCAGCCCATGTCATTACTATAAGGAATACCGAAGTAATAGTCAAAACCTGTAGTGTGAACACACAAAAGTAAGCATATCCTCATGAAATAACTCAAAATAAATGAATAAATGATAAAAAAAAATTATATATCAAATTCCATGTCAAGAAATATCCAAGTTTCATGTCAAGAAATGTTATATATATATACACACACACACACACACACACACATACATGCATACAGTGCCTTTCATTTTTTTCACATTGTGTTATGTTGCTGCCTTATGTTAACCTACTAACTTTTTTTCACATCAATCTACACTCCATACACCATTATGACAAAGCAAAAAACTGATTTGTGACAACTTTGTAAATTTATTAAAAAGGGAAAACTGAAATACATACATTGCATAAGTATTTGTATCTTTAACTCAGTACTTAGTTGAAGCACCTTTCCAGCCTTTTAGCCTTTAAAGTCTTTTTGGGTATGATGCGACAAGCTTTGCACATCTGCATTTGGTGATTTTCTGCTATTCTTCTCCTCAGATTCTCTCAAGCTTCCAAACTTCTTCCATTAAGGATTATGGAGGCTACATGCTTCTGTGAACCTTCAATACAGCTGATTTTTTTTTTTGTAGTCTTCTCCAGATCTGTGTCTTGACACAATCCTGTCTCTGAGCTCTACCGGCAGTTCCTTTGACCACCTCATGAATTGGATTTTGCTCTAATATGCATTTTCAGCTGTTAGACCTTTTATTGAGAGGTGTTTGCCTTTCCAAATCATACCCATTCAATTGAATTTGTCACAGGTTACTGTAACTCCACTCGAAGTGTAGAAAACCTCTACAAGCGAAATTGGAATGCTCCTGAGCTAAATTTCAAGTTACTCTAAAGAAGTAATTAATTAGCTACTAATTATATCTTCAACAGTATAATTAGATGACTGTACTAATTACTCTCTCTAAAAAGTATTGCATTACTAATTACTTTCTAAATTCCATATCAACCTCGACCAGTTGAACAATACATGACATGAAACTGCTCTTTTAATTCTTTCAAATAAATAATATAAAATTGCATAAATTATTATTGAACTGACAAAAGTATTTAAAGGGAGGTTACATTATAAACATACATTTTAACATTAGATGTTAAATTTTGATGTTAAATCTACTATTGTTTTATATAGAATTGTTCTATTGTCTATACAGTATTTACTATAATTATAAGTAACTGAAAAATTAAGAGTAATCCCTTGCTTTACTTTTTCAAGGGAAAAGTAATTAAATAA
The DNA here is from genome assembly GCF_029890125.1 of Rhinichthys klamathensis goyatoka. Lineage (NCBI taxonomy): Eukaryota > Metazoa > Chordata > Actinopteri > Cypriniformes > Leuciscidae > Rhinichthys > Rhinichthys klamathensis. The sequence continues at coordinate 1,272,944 of NW_026606658.1, read as the reverse complement.
CAGTAATTAATTACTTAGTAATGCATTACACCCAACACTGGGCCCAGAATGCTATGCAATGTAATAATTTCAGTTTTTTATTTTTAATAAATTTGCAAAGTTTTTTGCTTTGTCATAATGGTGTATGGAGTGTAGATTGATGTGAACAAAAAGTAATTTAAAGTAGTTTAACATAAGGCATGAAAAAATGAAGGGCTACGAATACTTTCACAAGGCACTGTATAAATTTATATATATATATATATATATTGTTTATTTATATATATATATATATATATATATATATATATATATATATATATTGTTTATTAATATATATATATATAAATATTGTTTATTAATACATTTTTATTTAACAGTAATTCATCTTTAAAAATATCATGCATAATTAAAACAGATTAAAATGGAATGAAAAAGAAACAAAATTGTACCTCTATGAACAGGATTGTAGGAACCATTGTGTCCAAGGTGCCATTTTCCTGTTTTAAAATCAATATAAGCACCATAAATAAATGGAAAAGAAATATTACGACATATGAGTTCAGCTCGGGAGGCTTATTAGTTGCCATGGCTACAATGCATATTTGTTAATCAGGAACTAATCACAGCACAGCGTAGAGTTCATTGCTCTCAGGACGTTAATAATGTTATTCTCAGCATGTTCTCAGAGTTTCTGTACTTACCGATCATTGCTGTATAATAACCTGCCTCATGCAGGAGCTGAGCAAATGTTGTCTCATTGAGTGGCATTCCCGCGACTGACCGCACTGCAAAATTATGAGTGACCCCATTGCGCAGCCCGTGTCTGCCGGTCAGGAGGGCAGCGCGTGACGGTGAGCACGTGGAGGCAGGAGAGTGGAAGTCTGTGAATCTGCAAATCACAAGCACCCATAATTAGACAATTAGACAGGCACAAAACTGAGGCATGCATAACCAAATTATAATAACAACACAACCTTTTGCCCTTCAGCATTAATGAGTCCAGCCAGGGTGTTGGTGTGAAGATATCAGGCCTGTTCACCCAGAGGTCACCCCACCCAATATCATCGGCTAAGATAATGATGAAATTGGGTTGTTCCTTCTCACCAGTTTTGTCCTCCTTTCTAATATGGCTTTTGATATGATGAACCAGTCCAGAGAACAGGAGCAGTGCACATAATCCAAACTGTGCCATTTTAAATGCTAAATGTAAAATAAAATAAAAATAAAACAGTTATTTAAATTATGATATACAGTATTTGGCAGAGAAAAACTAATACTCTGATTGCTACTTCAAATTCTAATGAAAAAAATAGTATAAAACACAATGTGATTAATGAATCAGGCCAATCCGAGAGGGGTTCTGTGGCAGGGTTATAATAGTGAAAAAAAAAAAACTATATACAGTATATACGTAAAAAAATCATTAGTTGAAATAAAATAAACATTAACTGAAATAAAATACTTTAAAACCTCTTAACCGTCTCCAGAGCGTCGGCGCACTGAAGCGTTTTTTTTTTTATTTAGTTCAAATATACTATCAGATTTAATGTTATACCTTGACAAACTATACATCATTAAAAAGATATAAGACTCAAGATTCAGTATTTGACCACTATTGTATTCTGAGAAACTTATAGTGACAGTTATGTCTTAATTTGTGTCAGGAGTTATGAAATTAAAAAATGAGTCGTTACCTTTAATATGAATTATGAGCGTCAGCCGGTCTCATTCAGAAAAAAACTCCCGTGCGATCGTCATGACAGCGCTTGACAAAACAACGTCCCTCAGGGCTTTTAGCTCAAACATGTGCAGATTTGGAGAAATATTGATAGATTCTCATAGCTTTACATCAGACTTCTATAGACAGGAATAATATTTATTGAATTTATACCCAAATGCGTCGATGTAATCATTTTGAGCGCTGTATACTCTGTACTGTGTTATCAATTCATCCTGAAAGTGAGGGCGCTGTTTGCACAGAAGTCCATATATGGATCACATGAAGAAGAGCCATAATCATGTGACATTCAGGAAGTCCTGCCACAACAAAGCTATCCGAGATCGCTGTAAAGTGCAGATAAAGATGTTTTGAAGACAATAAACATGATTGCAATGATATTTGATTTACCTGTGTTCTTCGAGTCATGTCAGGTATTTTCATAATAATTGATTATATGTATAATGTAATGCTAATCGAGATAGACTTTCAAATTGTGCAGAATACAATAAAATAATATATTTTCTATCTGATTTTTTTATCTGAAGCCAAATCAGATTACAGAAAGTTATTTAAAACACTCGACTTGCGCTATAAAGTAAGTTTGGAGAACAAACATAGTTTTATTCTCATAAATTGTCGTGTATTGATGGTGTGCTAAGCTAACATGCTAGCTAGTACTGAGCACCTGCTACCTTACTTCGGTGTAATTTTTATGATTTTTTTCTAAATAAGAATGCTTACTGAAATGTTTCGTTTTTCAAAAAGGGCATTTGATACAGTTTCACTGTGAAGTGAGAACTTTTATAAAATAAATGAGGGATTGAAACAGTGTGAATTGCTAGTCGTTAGTGATTATAATGCAGACAAAAGAAAAGCATATTTAGAGCAATAAACTGGCTGGAGAGGTGTGAATATGTGCAGGGGAGACTGAGACTGAATGGGGCTCGTTTTTGCATCACAAAACAATAGAGGCAATAGACTGAATAGATGCTTATAAGAAAACAATAAACACCAGTCTAATCAAAATAAAGTCATATGACATGATCTTGAAAAACATTGAACTAAATACAGAGTTTTAGACTTATCATCTTCAGATTTTAAATATAACATGGTTAGACATGTGGCTTTAGCTGCAGTGCATTTCTAGATTGCTACAATGCCAACTTCAATTTTATTTTCATGAAGATGTTTCATAAAAATAAATGTATAATAACTTTACAAAACTTTGAAGCTATTTATAACAATTTTTTTTCATTATGATAATAATTAATTCTACATTTACAATAAACTTCCAGGTGTCAGCTTTCAAATGAGATCTTACTTGTGCTTTTAGTACAAAGGGTTCATGAACTGTATCTGTTTCAGTTTGGGAATGCCATATCTGGGGATTTTTCAAAAATGGGCTTGAAGCTTAACAGGTTAAAAAATTTTTTATTTTATTTCAGCTTGTTGCCAAAGCACAATTTCTTATTTTCATTTAGTTTAATTTGATGTACTAAAATAGCTAAAACTACAACTGAAATACAAAAATTATAAAAACTATATATTTTTAGAAAATGATGACAAAATGAATAAAAAGAACTAAAATTAAAATTATAAAAATAAAAACTTAAGTATCAATGATTCAATGATATCAATGATTCTAAAATAACAATGGTCTGAAGGGCCATTTCATACTGAACCTGAATTTGATCTCAAAATAAAAAAAATAAAAAAAATATATTGTGAAAATTTTTAAATATGCATTAAACAAAAATACAATACTATGTTACCTTCAATCAAAGTTCAATTTATAAATTAAGTTCAGGTTCATGTTAAATTAAATTAATATGTAATGTAGAGATATATGATACATCATTAATAGTTATTTGAATGGCTTTGCCATTAAGGTACTATATGATTGATATTTTAGATGTCTGACAGAATGTGTAATGTACCATGCTCTATTTTTCTATCCACTAGCCTAAGTGTTTCTCTACCTGGCAGAGACCCTTGAATTACATGTACATCCATTAGATTTTATTAATGATATAGTAGTCAAACTAACATTACATAAAAAGTAACATCTCTAAATTACCTAGTTTTATTCAAGTCAAAAATATTATATATTGTTTAACATCACTGAATCAACTTAAATGAAGTTATACCAACAAAATTAGTTTTTAGAGGTAAATTAGGCAGAAATAGCTCTTTAATGTAGCAATTAGAGGTTGCCACTTTTTCACAGCATAAAGCCCTCTGGATTTCTCTGAAGAGAGTCTTTTCACTGTCTGGTTTGAGCAGATCTTATTGGCTTATGTAACAAACTTTACCTTTACAAAAGTCCTTTTAAATCGTTCAATACAGTCACTCATGCAGTTCCCACTTTACATTATAGTGGGGAAGAAGAGACAGAGGCACACAGCATGTTCCTTTGACATTCTAGCTCAAGGGAAAGGGGGGTTGCTGGTGTGGCGTTTCATTCAACATTGATTGTAAACCAATCCTCAACTTACTCAACAGCTGTAACCTCCCACCATAGAGGAGCTCAGTGTTTTAGACAGTGCAAGCACCACATGGACTCACTCTTGGCAGTGGACACACCACAGCACAGCAGAAGATCAGCCACATTCCCCTCTCTCATAGGAACAGGTGAGTACTCTTTCTTGTTTTGGTTGTTAAATGTTATATCAATGGTTAAGTGAATCCTTCAACTAAACTTCTATTGACATTGGTCAGTTAAGTGCCCCACACAGAAATATACGCAGGAAGACACTAGGACACGCGTATGTGTTCTTTATCATAGAAACGACCACGTGGCAAGGAGCTGAGAAAACATATGCAGGAGAATCTAATGGACAAGCTGGTGGAAGCTGGTTGGGGGGGGGGAAATATGCTAACTCACCTTACTGTTGATAACGTGCAACGTGATTTAGGAAAAACAAACACGCGTGCTCAAACATGAAATAATAATTTTTAAATTAATTACACTTAATATATGTTTAATATTATGTTTAATAAATGTTTATTTGGGACAATATCATGCCACACAGGAGTTACAGCGGTAACGTTATTGAGGAAGTTTCGCGGTCTGAATATGGGAATGGGAATGCTTCTGTCCTACAGTATTATTAACGTTAGCTGTAATAACATTGGAAAGACTAGAAGAAATGCAACAAACTTCAGCTTTGAACTGCATAGAAAGTTATATTATGACTTCATATAAGAATCATTAAGGCTCACCTTACCTAATGCTGAGCGATGACTTCATTGAAAGTTTTTCCAACGTTGTTCTGTTGCCTAAAGCGCATCAGTTTGTTGACACTCGAGTCCCGCCGCCCCTATCGTGACGTTACATCCCTCTGGAAACGCTACGCGCCTACCAGTACCAGCGCTCCCACTGGGTGCCGCTCAAACGGAAGGCTGCAGCATCCTAGTGACTAGTGAGGAGGGAGTGTGTTTTTAGTCGTTAGTTCGGTGTCCTACCGCAGTTCTTAGTGTGTCCTCCTAGTCCAGTCCTTAGTTCGGAGGCTTGTAGACTTGAGTCCTTCTCAGCACTAAACGCTAGAATGATACGGTCTATTAAAACCCTTTCACACGATTTAAAAAAAAAAAAAATTGTATGTGATGCATTTTTAAACCCTGTTACCTAAATGTGGATCTACAGTGTCAAACTGATTTGTGCGATTGTGCCATTTTCTACCAATAACATTTAATAAACATTTAAATAGACCAAATGTATCAAATTTAAAAAGAAATACAATGTAGAGGCAACATGGTTACAAGGAACAGGTATGTATTTAGCATAGCATATAGTAGCTTATTATTTACTATAGAATTTTTTAGTATTTGAACTTTTACATTTTCAGTTTTTATTTTTATTAGATTTTTATTTTTATTAATTTGGTTATGTGCTTTTGTCTTTTAATTCATTTTTAATTTATTTATTTTTATTTAAGTTTTAAATAAATTTAACTTAAACTTGATATCTGAGTGAAACTGCTTCTTGAACAAGAAAAAATTTAGGGTGGGACTTGATTTTGTCCATCAGGAATTGATTGGGCCGTTGTGGTTTGCTATTGCTGTGATCTCATGCGAGTGTTGCTCCGCCCTCACGCCAATGCACTTCATCAGAGAAAGAGAAGAGATGTTGTTGCGACAGGGAGGGGAATATTATTTTGATTAAAGATTACAAGGGCACATTTTTTTTATTTCATTGTGACTAAGTTTAATTGTAACATAATTATATTTAATTTTATTTCAGCTTTAATTAAACATTAACAACACTGGTCTCTAGCATACATCATCAAATGCTCAACCGAACATAAACCTCTGCCCTTAAACCTCTTAAAACTAGTTTTAAAGCTGATATATTTTAACATTTTAAAGCTGATATAGCAGTTGTTTGAAATTTAAATAAAATATAAAAATTGTTCAGAGAATTATCAAACATGTACATTTAAGTTAAGTTTTTCCACATATTGCTTGGTTGCGTTGTGGATATGTCTCTTTATGAATGATGATAGACGTGTTTAAATACATTTTACTGATGGATGTGAGTGGCTGTAAAAGTTGATTGTCTTTGTCACATTCACAGGTCATAGGTCAAAATGGCACAGTGGATTTTCCGACTGAAAGGTTGCCTTGGCTCTAAAGTGTACTCAGAGGTCCCAGATGGTGGTTGGGGTTGGATTGTGGCTGTGGCCTTTTTCCTGGTGGAGATGTTCACTTATGGGGTTATCAAAAGTTTTGGGATTTTCCTCAAGGACCTAATGAGTGAATTTGGGGAGAGCAACAGTCGAGTATCATGGATCATTTCAATATGTGTCTTTGTTATGACTTTCACGGGTAAAAACTGTCACCTTTGCTTTAAATTTTAGAACTCTGCTTAGCGGCATGTTGACTCTTTATACCGTATGTGTTCATTTCTGTGACTTTGGCATCCATGTCTATGCCCCTTCAGCTCCTTTATCATCAGTGCTGAGTAATCGATTCGGCTTCCAGCCAGTTGTGATGTTTGGTGGATTTCTCATATCTCTGGGCACAATCTCAACTGCATTCACCAGCTCCATCAATCAGATGTACCTCAGTATTGGGATTGTGACTGGTAGGTAGAGCCTTGCACTATACATACACTATCGTTCAAAAGTTTGGGGTCAGCATGATTTTTAAAAAAATAAATGAAAAGGCCTAATTTTATTTACCAAGGATGCATTATATTGACCAAAAGTACGAGTAAAACGTACTGTATATTTTATAAGGTTGCAAACGATTTACACTCACCGGCCACTTTATTAGGTACCCCATGCTAGTAACGGGTTGGACCCCCTTTTGCCTTCAGAACTGCCTCAATTCTTCGTGGCATAGATTCAACAAGGTGCTGGAAGCATTCCTCAGGGAGTTTGGTCCATATTGACATGATGGCATCACACAGTTGCCGCAGATTTGTCGGCTGCACATCCATGATGCGAATCTCCCGTTCCACCACATCCCAAAGATGCTCTATTGGGTTGAGATCTGGTGACTGTGGAGGCCATTTTAGTACAGTGAACTCATTGTCATGTTCAAGAAACCAATTTGAAATGATTAGAGCTTTGTGACATGGTGGAAGTAGCCATCAGAGGATGGGTACATGGTGGCCATAAAGGGATGGACATGGTCAGAAACAATGCTCAGGTAGGCCGTGGCATTTAAACGATGCCCAATTGGCACTAAGGGGCCTAAAGTGTGCCAAGAAAACATCCCCCACACCATTACACCACCACCACCAGCCTGCACAGTGGTAACAAGGCATGATGGTTCCATGTTCTCATTCTGTTTACGCCAAATTCTGACTCTAACATCTGAATGTCTCAACAGAAATCGAGACTCATCAGACCAGGCAACATTTTTCCAGTCTTCAACTGTTCAATTTTGGTGAGCTCTTGCAAATTGTAGCCTCTTTTTCCTATTTGTAGTGGAGATGAGTGGTACCCGGTGGAGTCTTCTGCTGTTGTAGCCCATCCGCCTCAAGGTTGTGCGTGTTGTGGCTTCACAAATGCTTTGCTGCATACCTCGGTTGTAACGAGTGGTTATTTCAGTCACTGTTGCCCTTCTATCAGCTCGAACCAGTCTGGCCATTCTCCTCTGACCTCTGGCATCAACAAGGCATTTCCGCCCACAGAACTGCCGCTCACTGGATGTTTTTTCTTTTTCGGACCATTCTCTGTAAACCCTAGAGATGGTTGTGCGTGAAAATCCCAGTAGATTAGCAGTTTCTGAAATACTCAGACCAGCCCTTCTGGCACCAACAATCATGCCACGTTCAAAGTCACTCAAATCACCTTTCTTCCCCATACTGATGCTCGGTTTGAACTGCAGGAGATTGTCTTGACCATGTCTACATGCCTAAATGCACTGAGTTGCCGCCATGTGATTGGCTGCTTAGAAATTAAGTGTTAACGAGCAGTTGGACAGGTGTACCTAATAAAGTGGCCGGTGAGTGTATATTTCAAATAAATGCTGTTCTCTTGAACTTTCTATTCATTAAAGAACCATGGGAAAAATTGATCAGTTTCCACAAAAATATTAAGCAGCACTTTTTCAACATTGATAATAAGGAAAATGTTATGAGCACCTAATCAACATATTAGAATGATTATTAGAATGTTAGATATTAATATTCATATTAGAATTATTTCTGAAGGAACATGTGACACTGAAGACTTTCTGCATCAGAAACAGATAGCATGTTCCATAGTTTAGCAATGTTTCTGAGGTTTCTACGGCTGTTTTTGTAATATATTAAATATGATTTTCGAAAGACAAGTTGCTGTCTAATATAACACCCAGGTATTTTACTGCAGAGAATGAAGTAACAGTACACACTTCTAAATGCAAATTGTATTCTAAGACATGTGTAGAGGTTTTTGGTCCAATAAGTAATACCTTAGTCTTATCTGAACGTAATAAAAGAAAATGATTGGCCATCCAATGTTTAACACACTCTGTTAACTTGGATAACACGGCATAACAGTGGAAACTAGGAATGATCTAAAGGGACAGGCATTAAGGTGGTTTAGATCATTCCCATCAGACCGTTGCCATTTTGATAAACAGGAAAAAATCTTCATAAGATAAGATAGCAGAAGATAACGTCAGTAAATTATGGAGTGCCACAAGGATCTGTGTTGGGTCCTCTGCTATTTTCAATATATATGCTGCCACTTGGTAATATTATAAGAAAACATGGAATTAGTTTCCAATGTTATGCCGTGTTATCCAAGTAATTCAACAATAAAAATACAAAAATTAAACAGAAATGTGATGTTTATCTAAAGTCCTTTTTCCTTATTAGTATGGTTGAATTGGATCATTGAAGGTCAGCAGCAAAGATATTGATTAATAAAGTGAGATTAAATACATAAAGTATATTTGTGTGATAATTTAACATATTTAATTATTGCAGGCTTGCAAATTATCACTAGTTTGCATTTCACTATTTTTTTCATTTTAAGGAATACTGAACCTGTTTTTGTGCAAGTGAGATGCGTAAATGCATGCTCACATTTAGTCTAGAACTACAATAACCAGAGAGGTGTCTGTAAATAAATGGAAAAACATATATTCACAATATTTGAAAAAGTAACTCAGATATTTTGTTGTAAATTTAAAAGTAATGTGTTAAATTACTAGTTACTTGAAAAAAGTAATCTTTTTAGGTAACTCGCGTTACTTGTAACACAACCCCCATGTTTATATTTAATATACAAGTATATAATATATATGTACAACTAAACTTCTTCATAATTGTCTGTAAATAAAGACATTTTACAATAAAAACGAATAATGTACAGTGCTGGTCAGAATTATTTGCCCTCTTGGTAAATATGATCATAGATGGCTGTAAAAAAACAAAAATCTGCATTGTTTATCCTTTTGATTTTTTTTTTTTTTTTATGCAAAAATCTAACCTTTTATTGAAGTAAAAAAATTGAAAGCGGGGGGAAAATCACATTATGAAATAAATGTTTTTCTCCGAAACACATTGGGATCAATTATTTGCCCCCTTTTATACTTTTTGCAACCTCTTTTTTCCAAGATAACAGCTCTGAGTTTTCTCCTATAATGCCTGATGAGTTTGGAGAACAACTGACAAGAGATCAGAGACCACTCATCCATACAGAATCTCTCCAGATCCTTCAGATTCACAGATCCATGTTGGCGCTTCTTCTCTTCAGTTCAACCCACTCATTTTCTATAGGGTTCAGGTCAGGGACTGGGATGGCCATTGCAGATGCTTGGTTTTGTGCTCAGTGACCCATTTTTGTTTTGATTTTGATATTTGTTTTTGGATCACTGTCCTGTTGGAAGATCCAAACATGGCCAACTATAAGATTTCTAGCACAGGCTGTCAGGTTTTGATTTTTTATCTGTTGGTATTTGTTCGAATCCATGATGCCATGTATCTGAACAAGATGTCCAGGACCTCCAGCAGAAAATGAGGCCCACAGCATTAAAGATTAAAGTATTTAATTTTACACATGGAGAACTTTTTTATCCCTGTATGAACCAAACGCATATTAGGTGTTTGCTCCCAAAAAGCTCCTTTTTTGTTGTTTCATCTGTCCATAGAACGTTTGAAAAGTAACTGACACTACTGGAACTTCAAACGGGACGGGTTCTATGGTCAGATGAAACAAAAAAATAGCTTTTTTTGGCAGCAAACACTTAAGATGGGTTTGGTGCACACAGGGATAAAAAAGTACCCCATGTGTAAAATGAAATACTCTGCTGTATCTTTAATGTTGTGGGCCTACTTTTCTGCCAGAGGTCCAGGACATCTTGTTCAATTCTTTTACTTCAGTGAAAGGTTAGATTTTTGCTAATTTTTTTTATTAAATATCAAAAGGATAACAATGCAGATTTATTTTTTACAGCCATCTTTGATCATATTTACCAAGGGGGCAAATAATTCTGACCAGCCCTATATATGTTTGATTGAAAAGATATAAGCAAAACAAAGCATCTAATGATTTTCAGGTGTCCTTTCCTCTCTGTAGGACTGGGTTACTGTTTGACATTTCTGCCAACCGTCACAATCTTGTCCCAGTACTTCAGCAGGCGTCGTTCTGTGGTCACAGCCATGGCCTCCACTGGAGAGTCATTTGCTATATTTGCTTTTGCTCCAGGTGAGGGCAGACGTCCTCAACTGCAATATAATACCATCAAATATTATGTTAAAACAAGAGTTTTATTATTGTAACACGAAGACTCCCTCATATTGTTTCCTTGTTTCTGCAGCGTTCACAGCTCTTAAGAACTGGATTGGCTGGAGGTACACAATGGTGGTCATTGGAACGTTGCAGGGCATCGTTATTGTCTGTGGGGCTCTGCTCCGTCCCATAGTCATCAAACCAAAGACTTCTCCAACAGAAACTGAGCAGAAGATCACATACTCTCTCCCTGAAGAACAAATGCAAGGTTCTGTGAGCTCTGGAGATTCAGGTGTACAGTCAGTTGATGAGCTGGAACGGGACCTCAAATCTGGGAAGGAACTGGGAGAAGCTGAACCACTTCAGATCCTCCCAAAACAACAGGCCTTTACGAGTAAAAATAAGCTCTTGGATTTGACTGTGCTAAAAGAAGGTAGTTTTTTGTGTTATTCAGCCTTTGGTCTCTTTGCAACACTGGGCTTTTTTGCCCCACAGCTGTATGTGGTAGAGCTCAGCGCCAGTTTGGGTACAGATAGAGACAAGGCTGCCTATATGCTGTCAACAATGGCCATCGCTGAGATCTTTGGACGTCTCTCTATCGGATGGGTCCTGAACTGGGGGCACATCAGGAAGATATTTGTACTTCTCGTATGCGTGTCACTGATGTGCCTAGTCCTGGTGTTGTTCACCGTGGTAAATGGCTTCTGGGGACTAACAGTGTGCAGTGTGCTTTATGGCTTCTTACTTGGGAACATTGCATCCACGCACATCCCAATGTTGGCCGAGGATGATGTCGTAGGGATCCAGAGGATGCCCTTAGCTGTAGGCGTCTACGTCTGTATTCAGAGCTTTGCAGGACTGGCTGGTCCACCATTAGGAGGTAAGAACAACTGGATTTCTTATTATCAATGTGGGGTTTTCTTTCAACTTTTGACCAATTTAATGCATCCTTGCTGAATAAAAGTATTAATTTCTCCCCAAAAAATCTTACTGACCCCAAACTCTTCAACAATAGTGTATATAAAATGCAAACCTAAACAAGCAACTTACTGCATTTGCCCCCAAATATTCTAGGTGTCCTTGTGGATATTACACAAAGGTACAGTGCTGCATTCTACTCATGCGCTGCGGGAATGGGACTAGGTGCCATCTTCCTTGGGTTCGTACGTCCAGCTAAGACAGTTCATCTGTGTTCAAGGAGGGATTGTGGACGGAATAAACCCACAGTGGAGCAAGTGTCCAAAGACAAAGACAGGCCGGAGGAATTCCTAGAATTGGATAACCAAGATATTAATTCTTGAAAAAAGACATCCTTTGTGAATTTAACTGAACTGATCTATCAGACCTCTTGATTACATAGGAACATTTTTACAACTGAATGTATCGACAGAACAACTACATTATGATTCATAATAATTGCTTAAGGGGTTAGTTCACCCAAAAATGAAAATTCGGTCATCATTGACAAACAAGAACCAAAGTTTTGTTCTTAGGTGTCTAGCAAGTTGATACTTTATTTAACAAATATTTTATTTACTCTACGCATGTGCATTGATCAATGTTTGTATGGGAATAAAAGCCTAAATCAAATCTGTTCATCATATAAAATGTTTCTTCAAAAAACTTGGATTAAACAGTTCGAATCATATGAATTTATTTACTATCCCTTTATGAACTAGTGTCAAAGTTTTGGTGGAACGGACTTTCAAAGAAGAGACAGAAATCTCTCGGGTTTCATTAAAATTATCTTCATTTGAGATTCGAAGATGAACAAAAGTATTATGGGTTTAAACGACATGAGATGTGAAATGATGATGACTGAATGATGACAGAATTATAATTTCCAGGTGAACTGTCCCTTTAAGATGTGCAATTGTTGTTTATACCTGAGATCATACATGTAATTATTGTAGTACATTATATTAGCAGTAGCTGTCATGATAAACTATTATTAGACTTGAAAGTAAACACTAGGACTTTTGTTTTAGAGTCCTAGATAAAAAAGAAACGAACATAATCTGTAACAGGAAACCACATTTTTGTGGTTTTAGCGATTATAGGCAATGATTCTATGGGTGACTACTAGGCACTGATGGGTAAAGCAATGACCAAAGATAATGTTGAATTCAGCAACTTAAAACTCATATAGCCTAAATAAAATCTAAATGTTATAGAAATGGAATTGGGGTATTTGATGCTTTATTTTAAAAAGGAACTATCTATATAGTTTTTCCCTAATATTCCTTTATGAATATTTGCAAGAGAGTGATGGATTGCTTTTCAGTACTTCATAATTAGCTCATTTCAGGTCAGCTTTAAACTAGTATACTACAGGAACAGTTCCTGTAACTAAATGTTAAACCCATATGAACAACTTTATAAATGTGTCTGTTTAGTACGAAAGCTTGTTTCCGCCACAGAATAAAACATTTTAATTCCGAGAAAGGCTGACTTTTTTCCTCGGAATTGCGAGTTTATATCTCACAATTCTGACTTTTTTTCTCACAATTAAAATGTTTTATTCTGACTTAATATCATGCAATTCTAACTTTATATCTCCAATTGTGTGTTATAACATCAGAATTGCGAGATGTAAATTCACAAAAGTCACAATTAGCTTTTTTATTTTTTATTCTGAGGCGGAAACAAGCTTCCATAATTTAGGGTGTTGTTTAGTCTTTCAATGCTCATGACAGTGTTTTCAACTGTGGATAACACTTATATATCTATTAAATAGAGATTATTGTGAATTCAATGCTTTACAGAGCTCAGGTTGATGCAACTGTGAAATGAAGGTGAAGGATGTCCAATGTAATGCAAAGCCAAATTCAAATGTGAAAGTGTCTTATATGACCGCTTCATCACTCTTTCAACCTCTTTAGGTAAAACTGTATTTGTTGTTATTGAACTGTCACATGACTTGAATTTTATAACTGGAAAGGAATTATCTGCTGTATGTTCAGTGGAATGTGAATGTCCAATGTTGTCTTCTCTTTCTGCACAAAAGACAATCTTTAAATCAGATAAAAAATAAAATACATACTTTTTTTAGACTGCTGTCTGAAAATAGTGTTCTGATTTGACCAATATCTTAAAAGCAAAAAAAAGAGGAAAGAGATAAATAAAACTTTATTTTGTTTGATCCATACATACAAACCAAAAGCACTGCTTTACATATACATTTACCTGTATTTTCCAAGCAGAAGCTTTCTCACCAAAGCTCATGCATGTCTCAACTTGTCTTGACATTGCTTGTCGGCAGGTAGCAAAAGATCATACTTGCTGGTTCATGGTGTTTCACTGTCCAATATTTGTAAGCACGTATACAACCAGTCTTTATACTCTTGAAAGGCTTGTGTGGGTTTTGAATGTTGTCCATTGCTGTCAGCGCCATTTTCAATCCACTGCAGTATGGCCTGTAGAGTACATACCGGTATTATATATATTTACATTCTGTAACATACTATGTTACTGTATATTGATTGATACCATGTTATATTGATTACATCAGTGGGGCAGAACACTAGAGTACAAATAAGTCAAAATAGTTTTTGGCTTACCTTGTATCTGTCAGCTATTTTGAATCCAATGGCAGACTGTAGTTTACGTAAACAGATGGGGCACAGGACAAGTGTCCGACGGTCAGACTCCACTAAGTGATTGGAGCCCTGCATGACACAGTTTAGCCACTGGCAGTGCTCCATTCCGAATATATGTCCAATCTCATGAGTCAGGGTCTAAAAGAGATGCACAAATAACAGGTCTGATTAAAAAGTTTAGTGCACTTACAGACAGCCACACACATTTTCAACCACACAATGACCTAGATCAGTGTTTCTCAACTGCTGGGCTGCGACCTAAAAGTGGGTCGCAAGACCGTTTTGAGTGGGTCGCGGATTGTGTAGTCAAAGAAACAACAACAGAAAAAAGCATGAAATGTTTTTAAAATGCAAGACTTTTAGTTTGAAAGTTTTGCCTGAGAAAAACATTGTGCTGATGGTATCTGCTGTTTGATGAGATGTTGTCAGGCTGTATGTCAGCGTCATTATTCTAACGTTACTTTCGTAACTTTTCCTGTCAGACATTATACTGTGCTCACCATGCGGGCTCTTCAATTGCACGCAAATGCTAATATATCCCCAGCAAGCAATAGCCGTCATTCCACCGCCAGGTTTATTATAGACCCGAAATAGTCCGGCTATGAGTAACCCACTTCTAGCCAAAATAACCTTGAATTTGGTTACATGTCGTTTTTGCTAAAATATCTTCCATCATGTAAGCAAAGTCAACAGTTGTTTGATTTCATTTCTTTGACATGTTATCTAATTGACGACAAGTCTATTCAATTCAAATTTATTTGTATAGCGCTTTTCAAAATACACATTGTTTCAAAGCCCTATTCTTGGGCTATGGTTAGACATCTATTCAATTTTCACTGAATTTTTTCCTTGTTTTAGCCTAGACGTCAGGGCTGTGTTTGGACGGCTATTAGACGTCTTTTAAATGCAAAATTGCTTGCTGGGATCACTTCACTATAGAGCAAGCATGCAACGTCCTAGTTACGTTGTCAATTAATAAGTCACGAAATTACCAAAACTGTACCAATAAATTACATAATTGGTACGTTGTGTTTTAGCTGGGAATGATTTGCATGCAGGTATAATGTACATTCTATTCATCAGGATCAGTGTCCATATGTTTCATTAACAGCTCATGTTAGTATTGTGTATTTACCATGATAACTTTAGCCAAACCTTAACCCAAAATACTACTTTATTTTCACTTTGTCTTCTTTTCTATATTTTTGATTACTATGGTGGCTCATGCCAACTGCTATTTAATACACTTACCTTATACTGATGATCAGTGTTAGTGATATTCTTCAATACTATGTATGTTAAGTAAAGTGAGACAGTACTTGTGTGTGTGTGTGTGTGTGTGTGTGTGTGTCAACCATTTTTGATAAATAAATTAGCTAGATTCAAATTCTGAAAAATTTGGGTCGCAGCCTGATGACCACTGGAAAATGTGGGTCCCATGGCCAAACCAATTGAGAACCACTGACCTAGATAGTGTCTTTTCATCTATAAAAAAAAATCTTTGTTAAAATATCTGTTCACTGGTTTTGCGTTTATTTAAGTATATTCCAAAGCATAAAAAGCATTGATGCACTTTTTTCTGTGTAAGGGTTGGGGAGTTTAGAAGCACAGTCATCTCACTTCACCTTGCAGGAGCGGAGGAGGAGAACGCTGGTGATTGGAGGAGCGTAGTAACTCTCAAACACAGAATAGTCTCCTTGCTTTAGCTCTATTTTCTTCTTAAGCCGCCCTGCATAGCTTCTCTCATAAAAATGATCATCGTATCGGGCGAAGCTGAAGACTCCCATTCCTACAGTAACAAAAACATTCAAACTTAATAGAACTGCTAAAATGACAAAAGGTGCATTAAATCAAAACGCACACTGGGCTACAATGACAACATTGCTTTCAAGTTACAACAACATTTGAAGCACAAGTTAATAAGACCACTGCAACTGAATCAAAAATCACCTTCAGTTAGAGAAGCCTGGCCAAAAACAAAATTCCATGACTCTTTAGGGTACAAGTCGATCATGGTGATCCCCACAATGCAAAAAGCATCTCTGGGCTTCCTCTTTTTCAAGAAGTTCAACAGCTCTCCTGTAAATAAAAGAAAGCAGTTTAAAAGTCAAAGTGAACTGCCGTTTGTAACCCATCTAATTATCATAATGTATAGTTTAGTCACAACAGATTTTATCCACCACCAGGAATTGACTGGATTGTAAAAATTTGGCGTTACTTACATACCAGAATGAAGCCCAGACCAAATTTAAGTCTGCCAAATATAAGTGCCTCACTGACTATATTCTGGTTGTGTTCTGTTGCAGCAATACTAACCAGCATGAAGCTGAAGGTTATGTGTGTTATTGTTGACCCGAAATGAACAGGCTGTTGAAGCAACTGTTACTGGTGGTAAAAGCTTGACCACTAGTCCGTAAAAGAACGCCTGACAGTAGTCCTTCATCCATTCGACATACTGCTCTGCCACAACCACTCCTTCACCAAAAGAGCCTGTGCATTTATCAACAAGATAAAATTACAAATGTAAACATGATAATAAATGACACATTTAAGCTGTTTTACATATTAAGTACACTAACCAATAGTTTGAATATAGATGGTTTTATGTCCACGGTTTGGAGAACGGCGGTATGGGTTGATGTAAAAACTCTGAAAGTCTTGAAGATCTTCTGGATGTGCAGGAATCCAGTCAGAGTCTGAGTGAATGGTGATGGGGCTGAAAAGTGAATTGCCAGGCAGGAGTCCATCTTCTAGAAACGTCTTCTCTGCTCTGCTGAATTTTTGAAATGTTTTTATTAAATCTTTCCGTGAGGACAGGAGAGCAGTATGCAGTCTCTCAACAGGATGCTTAATAACCTGCATCTGTCAATAGAAATACACACACAAACAGTCACACTACAGACATCCACGTGCAAGGTGAAATATTAATTAAGCATTAATCAAACTTATATATATATATATATAACAAATATACACTAATTTCAAAAGTTAGTAAGATGTTTCAATGTTTTTTAAAGTCACAAAGACTGCATTTATTTGATCACAAAAGTAAAAACATCAATATTGTGAAAAATTTATTTTAAATGATTTCATTTATAGTGTTATTTCAGGCTTACCGGTAAGTGTTACATGATCCCTAATATAAGAAATCCTTCTAATTTGCTGATTTGGTGCTCAAGAAACATTTCTTATTATTATCAGTTGTGCTGCTTATGAAAATCGTGATGCTACTTTTTTTCAGGATTCTTTGATGAATACAAAGTTTTGTAACATTATATCCCCTGGTTTCACAGACAAGGCTTAAACTAGTCCCAGAATAAAAAGCATGTTTGAGCTGTTTTAACTGAAAGCAACTTGTGCTGACATATCTTAAAATGTCACTTTTGTCTAAGTCCTCTCTGTGAAACCAGGCCTAAGTGTCTTCACTGTCACCTTTGATCAATGCATAGCCTACTTGCAGAATAAAATTATTAATTTATTTTAAAAATCATTTAAATGTTAAAAAAATTGTGGAATGTAAAAAAAAAACAATCATATTTTGTGTTGTTGTTAAAAATAAAACCAAGGAAATGCTTTAAGAAAGTAAATAAATTAAATGTAAATTTTGATTTAATCATGTAGAATAACTGTTCACAAATGTGGCTCACCTACTCTCTCTCTCTCTCTCTATAGCCTACATACATTAAATATCAAAGTTCAAACATAAAATGTATGTTCCGAATATACAGGTGTAGTAATGTGTATTGCTGTAGTAGGCTACTGTCATTTACTGTATTGTGTCCAACGTTTACTGTCACACTCGCTGTTTGGAAGTTTCCTGTCTGTCCTGCAGTTGCCACGCCCATTTTTTCTTTGCCACTCAGTTCCCCATGCAGTTCCCCACACCTTCAGCTAATTAGCTCCAATCAGCCACAGACTTTATTAGACAGCACCTGTGCACAGCTCTTTCTCTTTGTTCCTGCCACATGGAGGAATTCTTTGTGTGTTGCTTCTGGAAATGCCTTGTCTCCTGCTCTGTGTGCGTTATTGAACTATGTAAGTTCCATACGTTTCTCTTTTGATTGTATGTTAATTGAATTATGAGAATGTTCCTTTCTGTCTGTTTAAATGTACAAATGTTTGATTGTCATTCAAATGGATTGTGGCCTTGTATTGTGGCATTATGTAGCTAATTGTATTCCATATCATTTCCCTTTTAGAAACCACACATACACACACACATTACACAAACATACCTAATAAAGAAAGGCATTGTGGAATTAAAGTGACTGGACTAGACTGTTCTTACCGACACCTCCACTGGTCTCAAGCCAGCTACCTGCACATCCCTCTCAAACCTCCTTTTCATGGTCCTTCGAGCCAGAGCCATTGACGACCAGTAGAGATGTCCAGTCACTCCTTGCCTTCGTTACTTCAGCGTCCTCACCGCCAAGCCCAGCGTCCTGTACGCTATGATGACTACGTCATGGAATATGGTCAGCAGCCACGGCATCCTGCTGAAGCACCAGAGCCACCACCGCTTCACTCTGCAGACATCTTCGGTGTTGGACCTCAGTATCAACCACAGCATGAGTCTGAGGAGGATGAAGAGCCACCTCAACTACCCAGTGAGGAAGAGGAAGAGCCAGCAACAGAGCCTCCCTCACCTGTCTCTTTTGGGAGAGCCCTAGCCCCTGAGTACCCACATGACCCTCATGTAGCCCCAATTCCTGACCCTCAAACTGAGCTCTTACAGCAGTTACTAGAAGAAGTAAGAAATCAAGGTAGACTAATCCAGCGCTGTATGCTTGGTGAAGGCCGCCACCCACGGTCTCTTTCAGGACCATCCCCTGAAAACCTCGGCCCTCAGTTGGTAGCATCACAAGCCCAGGATGCTGCAATACCACCCCAGGCTACCACAAGTGACTATAAGCCCTTTTCTTCCCCACCTCGGCAGCAGCTTCCTTATCCACCTCCTGTAAGCCGTGCCCCTGCCATTCAGCCCTTAGCTCAGCCCTGGCAGCACACGAATCTTTCTGACCATAGTCAGTTCCTTGCCACCTGTCAAGTCCCAGTCTCACATAACCCCTTGCTCCCAGCCTACATGTTGTCACCTCAAATTTCGCCTAGAGCTATGGCCCACTCTGCCCAGCCAGCATACCAGCCCAGCAATGTGCAGCCTCACCAGCTTATTTCTGCAGCACCACCAAGCCATTTAGCTCCCCCTTCTGGCCGATTGCAGTCATATAGCAAGGTAGAAGGTCCCTCATTCCCTGATCTTAATAGAGAGGATGAAAGTCAGTATATGATGTTAAAGATGGCCCTATCCAACCTGTTGGACCCAAGAGAGTCGGAGCAGTATAAATATCATATCTTACTGGATCACTTAAAGGTAGATCAGGCGAAGCGACTTGCCTTAGCTTATGTTTATGCCCAAGATCCCTACACTCAAGCTATTCGGGCCCTAGATGAGCGTTATGGCCAACCCAGACAGCTTGCCCTGAGAGAGCTCCGGGCTATAATGGAGATGCCTGCTATCCGGCTAGGGGATGGTAGAGGCCTAGATCAGTTTTCCCTTAGAGTACAAGCCTTAGTGGGTCTCCTCCAGTCCATGGGCCGTGAAGGTCTCTCCGAGCTTACCTGTGGCTCACATGTCGAGCGGCTACTAGAAAAACTACCCAGTGAGCACTTTTGTCAGTTTAAGAGAAGCATGAGTTTGACCAAACCAGGTCCCCTTTCCTATAACCTCCTAGATTTCTCCTCCTGGTTGCAACAGGAAACCCGCTGCCAGCCCAGAAGGGAGAGAACCCTTCAGCCTGTCCGACCAAGGCCACCACCCTTTCACCCATTCAGAGCTACAGCTATACTTCATGGTAGCAAGACTTCCCAAATGACCTCCCCTAAAGTCCAGATAGCTCCTCCTAGAGCCAGTCAGTTTCCCCCCAACATCACATCCACACGCTGTCCAGTGTGTGCTTACTGTAACTCCCCTGAACATCATGTCAGTAAATGTGATGACTTCCTCCAGCTCACTGAAGATCAGAGAACTAGTTGGATCAAAGGACAGAAACGCTGCTGGCGATGTGCACGAGACCACTTTGCAGACCAGTGTGATCTGAAGGGACGCTGCAACCAATGCAATGGGAAACATCTGCAGGTCCTATGCAACATCAACCAGAGGCAAGTGCAGAACTTCTACCTAGACCATCCTAGCGATTGCAATAAAGTGCTGCTGAAGGTAGTTGAAGTGACCCTACGTAATGGAAACAAGTCTTTAGACACGTATGCCATATTGGATGATGGGTCAGAACGTACGATCCTCCTGCATCCTGCCGCCCAGAAACTCCAGCTGGTAGGAGAGTCTGAGAGCTTGAAGCTGAGGACTGTGAGACAGGATGTCCAGACTCTAAACGGTGCCGCCGTGTCCTTCACCCTCATTCCAAAGGCCCATCCAGAGAAATCCTATGCCATCAGGCATGCCTTCACTGCTGATCAGCTTTCCTTATCCGAACATTCTCATCCTGTGAAATCCCTCCAGCGGCGCTACATTCATCTCCGGCAGATTCCCTTGAAGCAGCATGATAACGTAAGCCCCCTTCTACTCATAGGAGCTGATCATACCCACCTTATCACTCCAACACTGCCTGTAAAGTTAGGCCCCCCCGGAGCCCCTGTAGCAATCAAAACCCGTCTCGGCTGGACGTTACAGGGCCCTGCTAGAGATCTTGTTAGCTCTCCCTCCACCAAGTGTCACTATATCTCCTTTAAATGCCCACCTGATGACATCCACCACAATGTGCAAAAACTGTGGCAGCTGGACACAGTGCCTCCGACGAACACAAAATTGGTTGTCCGCTCTAAACAGGACCAAGATGCAATTCATCAGCTGGAGACTCAAACCATCCGAATTCCTGTTGATGACGTCCTACGGTATGCCACACCTCTCCTCCGAGCAGATCCCTGGCCCCCCCTAAAGGCACCTAAGGAAGCAGTTATGTCCCGTCTTCGCAGCTGTGAGAGGCGACTGCTCCAAAACCCCTCACAGGCGGAGACCTATACCAGAGAGATCCAGAAGTTGGTTGATGCTGGGTATGTCAAGAAGTCAACCTTATCTGAAGTAGAAGATACTCCTGAGTCTTGGTACATACCTCATCACATTGTGCGTCATAATGGAAAGGACCGCATTGTATTTGATTGTTCTTTCTCCTATGAGAATCAATGCCTGAATTCACAATTGCTCCCTGGTCCAACCCTTGGGCCTTCCCTCCTTGGAGTTCTCCTCCGTTTCAGGCAGCATAGGATTGCCATCAGCGGAGATGTTAAGTCCATGTTCCACCAGGTGCGCCTGTTACCCCGAGATAAACCCCTTTTGCGCTTCCTCTGGCGTAACCTAGACAGTAGATCCTCTCCAACTGTATATGAATGGCAAGTCATCCCATTTGGCACCACCGCCAGCCCATGCTGTGCCATTTACGCCCTCCAGAGGATTGCCAAGGATGCACAGGCAGATGAGCGCATTACCTATTCCATACAGCATTGTTTCTATGTGGATAACTGCCTTCAAAGTCTCCCCACACAAGAGGAAGCTAAGGACCTCCTTCACTGCATGCGTGCAACCCTCTCCTCTGGTGGCTTTGAGATTAGACAATGGGCCAGTAATGACCCCAAGGTCATCTGTGATCTCCCTCCCGATGCTAGGTCAGACCAGGCAGAGCTCTGGCTGTCACACCATCCTTCCCTTGATCCCATGGAATCTACTCTAGGCCTCCACTGGAATTGCCATACGGACACCCTGAAATACAGGCACAGAGCCATTGAAGCTACTACTCCCACCATGCGTCACATCTATAGAGTTCTTGCAAGCCAGTACGATCCTCTTGGCTACATCCTCCCCTACACAACAAGAGCCAAGATCATTGTCCAGCACCTGTGGGCAAAGGCGAGAGAATGGGATGATCCAAACCTTCCCCACAACATCCTAGAAGCCTGGCTTTCCTGGGAAGGAGAACTCCCGAATCTCTCCTCAATAGTACTGCCCCGTTGTCTTATCCATTGGACAGTAAACACCCCCTCAGCCATCCAAGACCTGCACATCTTCTGCGATGCATCAGAGCAGTCTTATGGTGCAGTCGCCTACATGCGCACTGAAGATGGTCAACAGGTGAATGTGTCCTTCCTAATGGCAAGGTCCCGTGTTGCGCCCAAAAAACAACTATCTATCCCTCGACTTGAACTGTGCGCAGCCCTCATTGGAGCTCAACTGTTCAACCTCCTCCGAACAGAGCTCACCCTCAACATCAGACGGGCTACTTTATGGAGTGACTCTACCACCGTCCTCTATTGGCTTCTCTCAGACTCATGCCGCTATAAGGTCTTTGTTGGAACCAGGGTGGCTGAAATCCAGGAACTCACCAAAAGCCAGGAATGGCGCTATGTGGATTCCCGAAACAACCCAGCTGACGATCTGACTAGAGGGAAGCAGCTGTCTGATCTAAGTAAGCCTTGCAGGTGGAACCAAGGACCTGCCTTCCTCCTGCAACCCCCTGACCTGTGGCCAACTAACCCCACAATAGATCAGGCCGAAGATCCTGTCGAGCTACGTAAGCCCAGTTTCTGTGGTGCTGTATTTCTTTGCCAAAATCCCTCGATCTCTGACCCTACCCAGTTCACCACCTTTCAGGATCTCCTTGACTCTACTGCTGCATCCCATCATGGGGTGGCAGAACCTCCTGCAACACCATCGGCAGAAACCTACCTTGACGCAGAGATTGCAATCCTGAGACAGACCCAGCTGGATTCCTTTGGAAATGATTTGGCATGCCTTCAGACCCACAAACCCCTTCCACATTCCAGTCGTCTTCTTTCCCTTGCTCCGGAACTAGATCCAGTGTCAGGTCTCATTCGAGTAGGCGGAAGGTTACGACAAAGCAATGACCTGCCCCCTGATGCCATACATCCAGTTGTCCTGGACCCTGCCCATCCGACCACGAAACTTATAATTAAACATTGTGATGACCACCTACATCATTCTGGTCCCGAGAGGCTATTCGCTGAGCTGAGGAGGCGATTCTGGATCCTGAGGGGTCGTGAGGCTGTCAGGAAACACCAGCACAGATGTGCTAAGTGCAGGCAGTTCCGTGCCAAACCCCTTATCCCCCAAATGGCCGATCTTCCTCCTGCTCGCCTACGCCTCCGCAAACCTCCCTTCTATTCCACCGGGATAGATTGTTTCGGGCCCTACACTGTGAAAGTTGGACGGCGAGTTGAGAAAAGGTGGGGAATTATTTTCAAATGTCTGACAACTAGGTGTGTACATCTAGATCTACTCAGTCACATGAATACCGATTCCTTTTTAATGGCACTAAGGCGCTTTATAGCTCACAGAGGCAAACCTTTTGAGCTGCTTTCTGACAGAGGTACCAATTTCATCGGAGGCAACAGAGAGCTAGAGGAAGTCTACCGATCCCTGACCCCTGACCTCCAGGCAATCCTGGCCAAACAGAGGATCTCCTTCAAGTTCAACCCCCCACACGCACCCCACTTCGGCGGGACGTGGGAGCGTGAAATACGTTCCATCAAGATTGCCCTGCAGACCACCCTAGGTGCCCAAGCTGTCACTGAAGAGGTGCTACGCACAGTGATGATTGAAATCGAAGGTATCCTCAATTCAAAGCCCCTTGGTTATGTCTCTTCTGACGTTGCAGATCCTGATCCGGTGACTCCTAACCTGTTGCTCATGGGGCGGCATGACTCTTCCCTCCCCTTGGTAACGTATCCTGACTCTGAGCTGCGCAGCCGCCGTCAGTGGCGTCATAGTCAGATTCTTTCTGATCATTTTTGGGCTCACTTCCTCAGAAATTATCTTCCTTCTCTCCAGTCTAGACAGAAGTGGCGCACTGATAATCCTAACCTCCAACTAAACACTGTTGTTCTCATTCTTGACCCTCAGCTCCCCCGGTCCCTCTGGCCAGTAGGTAAAGTGATTGCCCTCCATCCCGGCAAGGACGGCCGTTGTAGGGTTGCAGATGTCCAGGTGGGGAACAAACAGTACACAAGACCCGTTGCCCGCCTCATCCCACTCCCTGCCCTACCTGAACCCCCATGACCTTCCACTCAAGCAAATTTGCAAGACAAATTTGGGGGCGGCTGTTTGGAAGTTTCCTGTCTGTCCTGCAGTTGCCACGCCCATTTTTTCTTTGCCACTCAGTTCCCCATGCAGTTCCCCACACCTTCAGCTAATTAGCTCCAATCAGCCACAGACTTTATTAGACAGCACCTGTGCACAGCTCTTTCTCTTTGTTCCTGCCACATGGAGGAATTCTTTGTGTGTTGCTTCTGGAAATGCCTTGTCTCCTGCTCTGTGTGCGTTATTGAACTATGTAAGTTCCATACGTTTCTCTTTTGATTGTATGTTAATTGAATTATGAGAATGTTCCTTTCTGTCTGTTTAAATGTACAAATGTTTGATTGTCATTCAAATGGATTGTGGCCTTGTATTGTGGCATTATGTAGCTAATTGTATTCCATATCATTTCCCTTTTAGAAACCACACATACACACACACATTACACAAACATACCTAATAAAGAAAGGCATTGTGGAATTAAAGTGACTGGACTAGACTGTTCTTACCGACACCTCCACTGGTCTCAAGCCAGCTACCTGCACATCCCTCTCAAACCTCCTTTTCACTCGCACTGTATATGCTACACTGGAATGTAACGTTACTCTATGTATCATATTGCGATAATGTCACGCCATTAATTATTAAAGTTAAATTGTTTTTACCACGTGTCAGAGGAATGCGACTTCGCAGTCACACACACGACTGAATGACAACACAGTTTGACTTGACTTGACATTCGTTGTGATTATTACATAAAATAAATTGATTAGCTATAACAGATCAAACGCACACACATATTAATGTCAACACATATTAATAAAGCTGAAGCTACCTTTAAAATGTGTTACAGAATGAACGTCGAAGACTGGATGTTTCAGGTAGAACTGAACAATAATAAACGAAACAGCAATAGAAACGGAATCCATAAACGGCAAACCTAGTTGAGCTGTAGCCTAGGCAGCATTTAATCAAGCTTGCTCAGATCAGAACAAAATTTGAGTTTTACGTTGGCTGCCATTGTGTTTTTCAAATGTAAAGTCCCAATCCCTGTAGGCTAATAACTGTTTTTTGTTTTTAAAACCAGCTTAGTATTTTTTTCTGATATTTTTGGTAAACGTTACAAACAATTTGTTAAAATGTATTTAATTACAAACAATTAAAAGCATATTCTACCAAATATTATAATACTATTGGACCTGTTCAATAACAAAATAAAAGCACATAAATGTGCTAAAAATTGAAAGACATTTTAAACACATCTTTAGAAAAGTAGCAGTTATTAAATGATAGAATGAAAGTACATGATTTCTAAAACAAAATCTACACGGGAACTGGAATTTTATTCAGAAATGATAGGATGTTTTATTAGTGGGATACTGGGTCGATATAACCTTTTTTTCACTGAAATGACAAGTCACCAGAAAAAAAGAAAACAACCACTCTGATAAAATAATCAGATTTAATAAACAGAATTACACAAATGTGATCAACAAAAAACAATAAGAAAACACTATACAAAAGCAAGTGATTATGGCCATGACAAAGATACACAACATTGTATAGCAAATTCTTTTACAGATTTTATACATAAAGACCTTTAATCAGGCAATCAGTTAATATCAATTTACTACCAACAGTCAGATTACAGTGCTTGTTTTCTTTAAGATTACATTAAGACTTAGTCTCTCCATCAACACATTTCAATTTGTTTTATCAAACCAGCTTTGGTTAATCTATAGACATTTAAGGTAAGGCCTTTGCTTGACCTGTAAAACAAAACAAATGTCTGTACTAACCAATACACAGAAAGGCACCTGGACTGCTTTAAGTCATTTTATAAAACCCTGAGCTAAAGCAGTCCACTTTAACTTACACAGGAGCAAAAACACAAGGCACCTTTCTGTTTTTAAAGTGAATTCATAAAAATAAAAATAGAGGAAAGCAATATACAGTAATCAACATTTGAAGAGTATCAACCCCTTTCATCAAAGTTATACATGAATTTTAAACAACAACCCGTTCTTGTCTTAGGACAACTTAAGTTGACTACTGTATATCGATTTTCAGGGCTTTTAGAAAAATACAGTAAAAGTATGGTATTACGTTAGTGTGTAAAATATAAAGCTCAGGAGAAAAGAAAAACTGTCAGAGCAAAAGAAATTGTATGTACAGATCTTCTGTACAGGCTTGAACGGCAAAGACACCTTCCCTTTACATATAAATGACAAATAAGTACTTCATACAAAAGTACCTTAATTGTACTACATTATTGTCATGATCTGAGTGCAACAAAAAGGCATTTTGAGTGTGGGAAGACAAAGGCAGTGAAACCATGTTCTTCTATCAAAAACAAAACAAAAAAATAGACAATATAACCAGGCTCAAGCCCATTTAAAAACAAAACAAAAAAAAACCTGTTCACTGGTGCAGAAGAGCTCTTTGATTTAAACATTGAAAGCCCTGAGTTCTTACGATTTCTTTTTGAAAAAAAGCTTTATCCAAAACTAGGTGTTAAGCCTAAGGGCTAGAGGAGTGTTGACTGTTCCATTATACGAAAATATGCGCTCATAAACATACAGTAAACGATCACAATTACAGCATTTTGGTGAATAACTGAGGACCATTCCTTGGCATATTTGATATGGCTACAAGCAGCTAAAAAAAGGTTGCTTTTATATCAAATTCTTTGCATATATATGACGTAATATTATGCAAAAAAGAAAATATGTTTGCACAATTATCCTATCCATTTTTCTTCAACCACAATATGTATTGAACCACTTGTACTTTGTATTAAAGTAAACCCCTAATTAAAATGGAATGTTCTTAAAGGCCGTTCGGCACCTTTCATTGTAACATGAGCTGTTTAAGGTTGTCGTGCAAGATGGTGTCTTTGACATCACGGAAGACGAGGCGAATGTTCTCTGTGTTGATGGCGGTGGTGAAGTGATAGTAAAGGGGCTTCTGCTGCTGTTCTCGGCGCTTGTTACGGAAGCACTCGACCAGGAACTTCTGCACATCCTGCAGACTGTGGGGCTCCCCAGTGAACTCTGGGAAGTAGTCCTTGATGCTCACGATCTGAACTTTATCTTCCAGCAAGTCTGTCTTATTGAGGAAGAGAATGATGGAGACGTTGGCGAAGACGCGGTTGTTGACGATAGTCTCGAAGATATTGAGCGACTCCGTGAGCCTGTTGGTCTGACGGTCTTCCATGAGCACCTGATCGTACTCGCTGGATGAGACTAGGAAGAGGATGGAGGTCACCGAGTCAAAGCACTCGAACCATCGCTTGCGCTCCGACCGCTGCCCTCCCACATCCACCATCTTGAAAGGTACATTCTTGATCTCAAAGTTGTACTCATGAATACCCTTGGTGGGTTTTCGTGCCAACAGTATATCCTTTTGGCTGGGCAAGTAGTCCTGCAGATTAAATGGAAACAAACATCAGACAGGCATAATACTAATCCAAATACTAAAAGGGTTTTAAAAATGTAGTACCTATATTAGGGGTGAGCGATATAACGGTAGTCAATATACTGGTAGAAATTCTATAGATACACACTAACAAAGGTATACATTCACGGATCATGGTTGTGGCAGTGCTGCATTGTCACGAAAGTGTATCTGCATGCGTTTTAAGCCTTGGCAGTTTAAAGGTACAGTAAGTGATTTCTGAGAAATTCTGTTGAAAATCAACACCTAAACAAACAATAGTGTGAATATTTGCTAGTGTTTACGCTTATGATGGGGTAGGAGAGAGAGTGAGCAAGCAGGTCATAAGTAAAAAAAAAAAAGGGCGGGGGGGCTGGTGGGGGGGTTACCAACAGGCAAGATTTAGGACCCATGTTAATATTGGAAAAGCTTTTCAGTGCTGGAGACACGTTAGAGAGCGGGAAGGCCTGAAAACGTAAGCCAAGGTTGCTTTGTTTCTGCTCGATATATATGAGTTACATTGGTTTTACTATGTTTCACAGAACCAAGATATGCTGTCGTTGGTTAGAGGTTAGTGGAATATATCTAAGAAATCAGTTTTTTTTTCATGCGGCTCGGGATTTTTTTTGGGCCTGCCCCCTAATAGTCGGCTGAATGTTAGTCGACTAGAAGAGGCTTAGTCGACTAAGATTTTATTAGTCGGAGAAAGGAAAAAAACTCCACAGGAAGTGGTGAAATCTCGTGGCCCGTGAGGGACAGATCGTTAACGGCGGGTCCTTGTGGTAATTACAGTATGTCGGGTAGGAAATCCAAACGTTCGGCTCTCATCCATCGACCTAAAATATGTTTTGAGCAAAAACAGTAATAATCTCATAAATGGTGATGTGTAGCTTGATGCTAATTGTAGCTCTAATGCACCTGTTACCCAGCTGTGATTTTTTTTAATGTATTTGGTCAAAAGAATTCTTGTAAGGTCTCGTAATAGATCATTTGTGTTTCTAGTGTAAACCCCACTTTGTTTATCTTAATTTGCAGTGGACAAGGTTAAATCAAATGGAAAAACCTACAAGATACATACACGAGGCAAAATGCATTCTCGCCAGCGCCACCTATCGTGCAGGCGTGAATTAGCCAAAGGCGATCAACCGTTTCGCATTTGCAGTAAAAGCCTCATTCGTCTGCGATCCGCTTTGCTTTAATGCATCGCACTCTGTGTGAAAGGGCCTTTACATGAATGTAAAAATTGGGTGGAAAACAGATGCGTAGATATATACAGAGGATGTCATACTGGGTCTGCTCAGTTCTTCTTAGTACTGCTTTATTCGGTTGCTCATTTTGTTACTTCTTATTCTCACATCAATTATTCATGTACAATCCATTTCTCTTCTTTGGGCTCTTCGGGCTTCGCATTTTGCACATTTCACTTCAATGCTAGGCCCAGTATCGCTGCTTGCAGCTTTTCATTTGTATCTTTGTTCTAATATATTTATTTTCACTACTGTTTGTAATTGGATTATTTGTTCTTATTTTATTACTGACCGTTCACATGCCAACAGTAAGCTTGAGAACTTTTAGTTTTTGCTATAATACCAATTTCAATATGACATTTAGAATTTTGATATCATAAGCTTATTTCAACCAAAAATAGGTATATTGTGATCTATATTGTGAAATAAAATAACTAATATTGTGATATAAGATTTTGGTCATATCGCCCACCCCTAATCTGTACCAATGTTACAATGCAATGAATCAGTACCAGTAAAAACCAATATATCACCCAATCTGATGTCTGTGGATCCAAAAATCTATTGATAACCTTGCTAATAAATAAATAATTTGTTCCCCCCCCTTTTCATTTTGAGAAGTGTCATTAAATTGTATCATGTACATACTGGTATAATACCAACTACCCTGTGCTCTAGATACTGGTACATGATGACATTAACATTTAAAGGAGAACTCCGGCGCAAAATGAACCTTTGGTCTAATAAAACATAGGTACCTAGTCAACCGTTCTCAGAGATTTGTTAATATTAAAAAGAAATCGCTAGTTAATACCACTAACAAGGCTCAAAATAGCCCCACACTAACACAGTAACATAATGAGGGTCCCTACATGCAAAACGAAGCATTGAGAACTTTGTAAGTGTACAGACCATTTAATAAGAAGATATTTTATAAAGACAGTCCACTTCGTGTATACAGACAGGAGCCATCTTTGGAAAACAGTCTCGACTAATCAAACCACGAACGCCATTCATACAGTTCAGAAGTTCACTGAACTTCATACAGTTCAGCTCACTTAGCACGTCGTTCCTGGTTTGACTAGTCGAGACTGTTTTCCAAAGATGGCTCCTGTCTGTATACACGACGTGGACTGTCTTTATAAGATATCTTCTTATTAAACGGTCTGTACACTTACAAAGTTCTCAATGCTTCGTTTTGCATGTAGGGACCCTCATTATGTTACTGTGTTCGTGTGGGGCTATTTTGAGCCTTGTTAGTGGTATTAACTAGCAATTTCTTTTTACTTATTAAATGCCCCCATTACTAGCGTTACACGCTAAACAGTTTTTAGAGATAAAACTCTTTACATTCGATTATCATGAAAACAAATCTCAGAGAACGGTTGACTAGGTACCAATGTTTTATTAGACCAAAGGTTCATTTTGCGCCGGAGTTCTCCTTTAAGAAATACCATTTATTTTTACCGATTGTCCAAGTTTATCCACATTGTCCAGGAAATATTTCACAGATTCACCCTAAAGAGAAAAAAAGAGACAATCATAATTAGGTATTTGTTATGTGAACTGTGGTGCAGAAGGTTAAGCTTTGACTGTGTTGTGCTGTGCCTCAATAAGCCCTATTTTTTTTATCCTTTCCTGAAACTCTATATAATCATATATAAAAAAAGCCCAATTAAAAAAATTTTTTTTATACATATATATTTATAGAGAGAGAGAGAGAGAGAGAGAGAGAGAGAGAGAGAGAGAGAGAGAGAGAGAGAGAGAGAGAGAGAGAGAGAGAGAGAGAGAGAGAGAGAGAGAGAGAGAGAGAGAGAGAGAGAGAGAGAGAGAGAGAGAGAGAGAGAGAGAGTACACACAGTGTCATACATTTTCCACCACATTTGCTGGTCCAAGGCAGACACCTATTATGTTATACTAATTTGCTAGATTACTTTGGCCCTCGTAAGCAAAAACTGGTAAGTGAGTTTTCAGGAAAATAAAGCACAGCAATATGGCCTCTACTGGTTTGCTTTGTGAAGTATGCAAATCAGCCTTAGGTAGAGAAAGTTACTTAGTCACTCGCTTAAATGTACCAAAAAATTAATGTTTATCACTGAATAAATACGGATAAACATGCTAATCACAACCTGTACAACAATGGAGATTTTTAGTAGGAAAATGAGCTATATCCTAATCCTTATCTAAGTCACAAGGGTTCTACCCCTGAACATGAATGATGCTATCTTCATAACTGACATGCAAACTGAACTCATGCGCAGCCACAGACAAAACAAAACCCTCACTGTCATGACTAACAAGGCAGCTTATTTGTGTTTAACTCACACCGGTGAATTACTCTCAGGTTTCAATCACAGTCAATATCAGCAAACACAAACTTAAGTTCCTTTTTGCATCATCAGTCCAATAAATTCAAGAATGGCCCCTACTACATTTCAAATGTATGAAAAATATAAGTAGGCATTACACCATGATTAATGCTATGTGTATGGAGTGTACTGCTGGCACACAAGCTTGATAGGAGTAATTATGCAAGTACACTGTGCTTATCTGCCTTGATTCATAATACCAAGCTATTTAACAACAGATCAACATTCCTTCAAGATCACAACCCCCACAATTACACAAATCCTATGAAAAAGATTGAGTGGATGGATTCTAGATCCAAAACTTTACTTCTTGGTGACTAAGAATAAATGAAAAAAGATGCACAATAATTTAGAAGGTTTAATAATAAATATATAATTATGAGTGATCATTTCATTTACCAGCTGAAACTCTCTTCGTCTGTCATAGGCATCCTGAATACCACTGTCTTGCCACAGGGCACAGATGGTGGGCAGGTAGTTCAGAAAGACTTTGGTCTCCACCATCCCTTTGGCCATCAAGGACGAGCGAGTGTCAAAGCCCATAATTGTCTCCCCGTGAACCTGATTCTCAGGATCTCCCCAAGGGATGTGCAGCTTCTCACGGGCATCCACCAGCACCCGGACACCTAAACAGGACATTTTTCAGTAATTAGGATACTACAAAAAATAAACTTGAGGTTGCTGACATAATGACCTTAAAAAAGAAAATGAAACAGTTACTATGTATCCTCAGACCATAATGTCTCCTTTTGTCAACACACTCAAATTTATGAAAAATCATAGTCCGTCTCCATCCTGAAAAGGTTTTTTTCTTTCTTTTAATATTTCCCTTTTTTATGAGTTCTAATGCGTTTTATAATTAAAGAAATATACAAAACAAACATATTAAAAACAACTGTTCTTATATGCATGTGTCAACCTCATCACTCAAACTGTAAAGAAATTGTTAGGGCTTTTAGGTAATTTCCCATATTTGTAAGTAGCTCTACATTTAATAAATGGTATATGTTTTGACTGTACATATTAAATAATCCGTATATCCATTAATTTATGTAAGTGGACATACCTATAATAAATACATGTTTGTATTTAATGATGTTGACTCATATTGAGGGAATGAAAAAACAAGCATTTTGTTTGAAAATGGAAGCAGGACCTAAACATGACTGAAAGTGAAAATATATATATATATATATTAGCAAAACAATTCCGGGTTCTGTCGCCTGTTTTTTCATGTATGTCTCAGGAATCAGTGGTATATTGAGGTACACTTATCAGAATATGTCATAAAACAATCACACATACAGATGACTAAGTTAACCCAGACCAAAAGTAGGCGCTGTACTCTGCACTTTCTCTATGAGGCGCCAAGTTTTCTGAAAGGTTTTATGTCATACTCGAACAGTGTCTACAAACACAAATGTTTTTTTTTTAAACAGTCGTTTCATTTTCCTTAGTCAAATTTGTTATCTGACAATGCAAAACAGGGGTTGAACAATAGCAACATTTAAAAGCACTGGCCTTCGCGTCGTCTATGGGCTGGGTGAGCAATCGAAAGTTTGCGTAAGTTAAGTGAAAGGAATCGACTCGATAAACAGTTTCACCTGCCGCTGAAATTACTTTGACCGTTCATTTTCAATAAATGTCTCTCTCGATTTCAAGTTATTGTCGTGGTACCTTTGATAACATTGCTGTAGATTGTAGCCCGGAACTCTTCTTTGGCCCGCTGATCGAAGTCCTGCCCATGAATTATGCGCATTTGTTTGAGGAAAGTTGACTTGCCACTTTCGCCTGCTCCTAACAGCAAGATCTTTACCAGTTTCTTCACATAAGTCTTCTCTCGAGACAGGCTTTTGTCGATCTCCTTAGACTTCCTAATTTGATCAATTTCGCTGTTGGAGAGAAGACAATTGGGAATACAAACTATAGCAGTCCGGGAGGGCAGGAAATCCGCCATCTTTGTAGTAACGACTTCATGGATACATCACTCGCACTGCCGCGCGCGGCGCGTTCACGTGTTCCGCAAAAATGGGCGGATACCCGGGTGTGGTTTAATGTTTTGGAAATACTTTTTTTTTTAAATCCTTGTCAGCTATTTTTTATCATTAAGATTTATTGAGTATAATAGACCATTCCTATTTTTATTCCACGGCATGTCCTAATATATTGGATAAAATATAGAAAATAGTTTAGTGTTCTTTAAACACAGTTGATAAAGTGAACAAATCAATTTCATTACTTTGGTTTGAGTGGATGTTGCCATTTTGCCATGTCCCTAACACCACTTCTGACATGAAAACTACCAAATGTATAGGTATTACAGGTTTTGTCTTTATTTCTTTATTTTCTGCAATCAAAAAAATTCTAACAATTTTATTATTTTTACATCTGCATATCACTTATAAAATATTTTGCAATGTCAATTTAACAAGCAAAAGTAAGTTCTTTAATGACATCTTTTAGTATTATAGCAATGGTTTTGATAAAAATGATATTTTGTGATTGGTTGCTCTTACTCCGTCCTGTTTGGTAAAATTGCAGTGATCAATATTTCAAAAGTAATGTAAACCAACTCCCAATCTCTCACAGAGCAGTGTCTAACTTTAGGTTTTTATTTTCATCTTGTTAGGCTTTTTTTTTCAATTGGAATTGCCATCGTGTAGCCTAAATAATGAATTTATAATTGGTGTAACAAAGTTTTAGTGTCTGAACTTGGTATCAAGCCAAGAGCATATTTATAAGTCTGCTACATACTTTTATATCAATACCTCCTCGAATTACAACAACACAAGCAATATTCCTTTTTAATTAAATTTTTTAAAAGGTAATAATAGGCTAATGAATGTCCCAGTTGGTCAAACAATTAAAGGAATATTTCACCCAAAAATGGAAATTCTGTTATCATTTACTCACCCTCAAGTTGTTCCAACCCTGTATTAGTTTCTTTCTTCTGCTGAACACAAAAGAAGATATTTAAAAAAAAATGTTGGTAACCAAACAGTTGATTAATTAGTTAACGGACCCCATTGACTTCCATATTCTTTTTTCTAGAAGTCAATGGGGTCCATCAACTGTTTGGTTACCAACATTTTTTCAAAATGTCTTCTTTTGTGTTCAACAGAAGAAAGAAACTCATACAGGTTTGAAACAATTTAAGGGTGAGTAAATGATGAGAGAATTGAAATTTTGGGGTGAACTATCCCTTTAATGTAAACATGTTGCCTTCACAAATGTGATTTGCTTTTTCTTCTCAATAAAACTTTTTTATATATAGAAGATACGCATAATAACATGGTTTATGGTCTATAATCTTAAATCCAGCTCAGAGGCTTTTGTTTTCTTTCCATTATGATCGTGTACAGTTTGTTTGCACATCATCATCCTCAGGTGCTTTCACGTGAAAACAACGAGACCAGCGCCATCTACCGGAGATGACGTGTTAGTGTAATCACCAGGGTTATCACTGCTTTCTGCGTACAGGTTTACCTACACGAGCAGAGCTGTTACCTGATTGGCGCACACAGTCATCGTCTTTGTGTGCATCAGTGATGATTATAGATTAGACATTACCTCCCGAGTATTTCCCATTTCATTCCCTCGTCTACGAGCGTCGAGAGACTGGCGTGAAGAAGCGAATATGACCATAAGGAATGTGCGGGACCATGGGCAGCGTTATAGACCGCGCATGGCATGCCTGAAGAAGGTGGGTTGGAGCTCCATCTATATGGCTCATCACCATCTGTGTTATTTACATTCTCGCCAATGAGTTAAGAATAATGTTACATTTGATTTATATAATCTAACAAATAGTATTTCAAGCCTTAAGGTCTAATGATATTTTTGCTGGTTTTGGTCCTGTAAAGTGTAACTGAGCGCACCAATATAATTAGGCTACTTGAATTCATATGATCGTGTAGGATTAATTAAAGATGCCCATTTCACTTTCTATGGTGATTTCCATCTATTCCATCCATTCAGAATTTTAAAGCATCCTTTTCTATGCTAATAAAAATATATTGTTGCCTTGTATCAGAAATTATATTATTTTGAAAAGTATTCTAACACTGTCCATGTTTTGGTCACAGAGGAACTTTTTAATGAATTAGATTGATAAAAATGGCAAAGTAAATTGCGTTTGTCATGTTTGTTTTGATTGAT
The DNA here is from genome assembly GCF_029890125.1 of Rhinichthys klamathensis goyatoka. Taxonomy (NCBI): domain Eukaryota; kingdom Metazoa; phylum Chordata; class Actinopteri; order Cypriniformes; family Leuciscidae; genus Rhinichthys; species Rhinichthys klamathensis. The sequence goes on along the minus strand of NW_026606658.1, from coordinate 1,237,159 downwards.
TTAATTGTTGTTGCATTTATTGTACGTTGTTTCCAAGTCAGGATTTTTTTATTGATGATTTGACACTCCATGTACATTGTTTTCTTTTTTGTGAGCTTGTAGATATATGTTTTAAATGTTTTCCAGTTACAAAATAGATTTTATTATTACTTCTGACCCACAACGATTCAATCAAACACTTCTATTTAAAATTAATTAATTGTGAATGAAATAATACATATTAATTTACAAATCAACATTAAGGTTAAATTGCTGTATTAATAACTGAAATCAAAGTGGATTTATGAATGGATGATGAACAAAAGAGTTAATGGAAAAAAATGAACTCACACAATCAATTTATAAATTAAACACATTGTTACAATTCAAATGGATTCTAAAGATGTTATGACCTAATAATAAAAACACTTTTTACATTGATAGGTGTTCATTGTTTATTAGCAGCTTACTCTCAGAAAAGGTCACCGTGTGCTAATAGTATTAGTATAGCTTTGTCATGAGCCTCTGGTATAATGCAGTCCCTCTTCTATACGATACTTAAAACCTTCAAACCCGACAGTATGATCCACTAGACCATATATTATTGGTGCACTACTTTGCTCTTGACCAATGCACTGATAATGACCCAATGACTCGGCCAAGAGCTTTCTGTGATCCATACCAGAGTGTAGCAGTCTTCAAAAGCCAGAGACCCTGACAAAGCATGAAAAACTTCAAACAGCTGAGTCACAAATCAATCACTGAGTATATTTCAAAGGGGTCAGCCGCAGCCCCTTCAGTCCATAAACCAGCAGGGAAGACTTCACGGTGGAATAATTTAGTGAGACGTGCACACAGGCTGCCACAAGGTAAAAAGGCCTAGAAGGACATTTGTCATCATAGATTTTGTATTCTCAAGACGTTCTCATGTTGCACGTCCCATTTTTTCCATGTTAGGTGGAGACTGTGGTGTTGGAGATGCAGGACCCCAAAACTGGAGTGAAATCTCAGACCCAGAGGCTTGTTATCACAACCATCCCACATGCTATAACAGGTGAGATCATCAAAAATGGCTGCCGTTTACATCAGTTGGTACTATTACTCAAGAAGGAATCTTAAGAAAAACTAGAAGAAAAATGTGAGATGTGAGACGCAGCATCTTAGTGAAGGATAGTGGGCTCCCCTACTTATTTGTATTGATTTCTGCAGTTGTATTACTCCTCGGGAGTGCTAGTCATCTGTGCGGTCCATGCATTTAGAGTCTGTTTATGTGGGTCTGAGACTGAAGAATCTATTGCCATGACAACCTTTGAGCAGTAATGGCTGGCTGCAATGACTCTCTCCTCTAGACTGCATGATTTCAGGAAGGAGAGCTCTTGTAATCTCCACTCTTGGTCTTAAATGCTGCCAGCCAACTACATACAGCAACATAAACTACATTGCTTAAAGGGTCAGTTCACCCAAAAATGTCATTAATTCTGTCATTAATTACTAGGGGTGTGCCAAAAAATCGATTCACAGAAGAATCTAGATTCTCATTTGCAACGATTCAGAATCGATCTGAAATGTCCAAGAATCGATTTAATAAATAAATAAAATCAGCTGGCTGTTCGCCTCCATTTTTGTAACTATAGCCTATACGGGACGTCCGGACGTCATGCACGCAGCCGGTTTTTGAACGTGAGCGGCAAATCAGAGGAAGCAAATATGGATGCTTCAATGAAGCTTCTGATGCTTCTAAATATGATGCTTCTACATTCATTCTGCCGTGGCCGGCCGCCACACCTAAAATAATCCCGCCACGGCTGCAGCTTCTCAGTGAGGTCCGATATTAATGTGATTGTGTTATTGTTAAGCTAAAGGCATAATAAACATTGTAAAGCACCATAAAGTGTTCGCACTATATTCCAAGACTTCTAAAGTCATTCAAGAGCATAATGTGAGGTAAAAATGAATATTTAAGTCGTTAGTTAAAGTTAATGGAAACTCATCTCTCCTCAGTCATTCTCCATTCAGCATTCACACAGCGCGTCGCGTTATAGCGTTTTCTAAATCATAATCCTTTCTCCCGGGTGTCTGTTAGATTACAGCACTGGAGTAGAGAGCGCTATGAATTGTTCTTCATGCGCACTGTAACTGAAATTTAAAACTGTTAAAAGAAAATGCTCAATAAACTGTTGCATATATATAATACATTAAGCATAGATAGACAGATATAATCTCTTCGCTTTGTGCTTTGAACTTTTCAATCCGGAGCGCTGCGCGCTGTGACTTCACGTTGCTTCAAGTGCATCATTCTGCGCACGGGATGCGCATAATCGCTTTGCCGCTCTTATTCGAGCCTTTCATGTTATAATGTTATAATACTTAGGGGAGGTTTAAACACCTGGGGTAAGGGGGCGTGGCCAATGGGAATATCACTCATGGGCAACGCCCCCTTACCCCAGGTGTTTAAACCTCCCCTAAGTATTATAACATTATAACATGAAAGGCTCGAATCGCAGATATAGACAGATATAATCTCTTCGCTTTGTGCTTTGAACTTTTCAATCCGGAGCGCTGCGCGCTGTGACTTCACGTTGCTTCAAGTGCATCATTCTGCGCACGGGATGCGCATAATCGCTTTGCCGCTCTTATTCGAGCCTTTCATGTTATAATGTTATAATACTTAGGGGAGGTTTAAACACCTGGGGTAAGGGGGCGTGGCCAATGGGAATATCACTCATGGGCAACGCCCCCTCCCCCTGGCGAAATGGGCCTGCCACCACAGCTGGAAAAAATCCTAGAGGAAACACTGGTCTCCGTTTGTCATTCTGTATAGCAAAGCAGATGAGAGTAGATCATGATCAGAAACCCGATTAGAAATCATTATGGATAAAATCGAATCGTTTTAAATCGAAAATCTTTTTGAATCGAAAATCGATTTTGAATCGAATCGTGGCCTCAAGAATCGGAATCGAATTGAATCGTGAGATGGTAAAAGATTCCCACCCCTATTAATTACACACTCAAGTCGTTCCAAACCCGTAAGACATTCGTTTAGATTCGTAACACAAATGAAGATCTTTTTAAGGAAATCTGAGAGCTTTGAAGGGACACATACGCAGCGCCGCTGCTCCCACCACGCGCATCACGCGCTGTGCGTAGGGCACCAAGTGCTGAGGGGGCACCAAAAATAGCCTAATGAAAAATAAATCATCATAGTCATAATAATTATAATGCCGATGTTATTTCAGTATAGAAATATTATTAGGCACTTTTTACGCATCTACCACTTTCAAGCCCCAGAAAGGTGGGAAAGTCATGTTAAGCGGTTTAACCTCAATTTCATGAAGCAAAAAAAACCATATACCACATTATTTACGCGTTCACGCAACAACGTCAATACAACACGTATGCATCGTAGTGCTGTCATTAACGTGTGATTGAAAAATGATATTTTGTCAATAAAAGGGTAAAAAAAAAATGTGTGCAAACAAAGCACTTGGTGTTTTTTTTATACAATTGAGGTTAAACCACTGGAGTCACATGGATTACTTTATGATGTCTTTGCTACCTTTCTTGGGCTTGAAGATGGTAGTTGCGTAGCTGTTAATGAAGGGACAGAAAGCTCTCAGATTTCATTAAAAATATTTTCATTTGTGTTCTAAAGATGAACGAAAGTCTTACGGGTTTGGAACGACATGAGGGTGTGTAATTAATTACCGAAATTTCATTTTTGAGTAAACTAACCCTTATAAACTTAATTGGAGCCTGTGATTCTTCACAGCATTTATATATATATATATAATTGATTTATTGGAAAGACACCCAAGGTTTTTATTTAAAAATTCATTGAAATGGTATGGTATGCTCCTCAGGCTAGCAGGCACTAATGAAGCCACTCAGATTCACCCCTGCAGAGATCTTCTCATTAGTCTCCTATCACGAGGACCTCAGCGGGACGCACACTGGTGGACCAAGCCATAGTGCGATACCTATTTTGAGAATGCACCTTAGTTTTGTGTCTAATACTCACTGTTGTTTTGCCTGTAATGCTTTGATGAATCTCTTACTTGAAAGCCTGCCTGAATAAATATAAATTATACTTATAAATTGTAAATAAATTATAATCTCAGCCTCTATTTTTGCTTCCAATTTAGCATTTCTTTCACTTATACTCCTCTCTTCGACTTTTAGTTTCTCATTATGTTTCATACGTATATGCTTATATTAGTATTGATTGACCGTCATGAGACTTCTCTCCAGTGTTATTTTAATATCACTGATAGTTTTTGTTAATATTTAGAAAATATTTGTATATTTTCCATTTAAATTTCAGTGAAATTGTATTTGTTTAATGGCCTAGAAAAACAAGCGCGGAGCCATCTATAGAATCTTTAGAACTTCTGTTTTTGCTGTAGCTCTGTATATTTATATGGCATCGCAGAAAAGAGTAATTTACTGGTGAAGGGCATTAACTTGTTGTACAGTTAACAAAAGTTATCATGAGCATTGTATTGTTGGATGCGGATGCGACGTCATAACAATGTCAATAGACTGGGAATTTTTTTTAAATGAGCAGTTCGTTCATGAATCCGTAAGATCTTACCTTCATGCTGTCGTAAAAACAAACCGGAAGACAGAACACAACGAGCGCAGAGCTAAAAAGGGGCTAAAAATTTATTTTAGTACATCAAGTTTAACTAAATGAAATAAAGCTTTTTTTATATTTTATTTTATTTTTGTTAACATTTATTTTATTTCAAGTGTTTAATTTTGGTCACACTTTAGATTTGGGTCCAATTCTCATTATTAACTCTTATGACTTCTGCCTAAACAAACTCCTAATTACTGCTTATAAATAGTTAGTAATGTAGTTGTTAAGTTTTGGTATTGGGTTGGATTAAGGGATGTAGAATATTGTCATGCAGAATAAGGCATTCATATGCGCTTTACTAATAAACAGCCAATATCCTAGAAGTGTTCATGCTAATAAGCAACAAGTTAATAGTGAGAATTAAACTAATGTGTTACCTTAATTTTGTTTTAGTTTTAGTTGATTATAGTAACCCTGCTTCTCTCTCTATAGTCTCTCATGGTGTGTGTGTGTACTGATAAATCCTGGTGGGCAGATTCAATCTGAAGGCCAATTTTCCCACCCACTGATAGTCTTTTATTGCTCTGAAATGTTGTTTATTGCGTATATTGTTCTTTCAGGGGAAGATATTGTTGCATGGATTGCTAATCGATTAAAAATAGATGCTTCGGGTAAGTCAAGTACATTGTTTTTTTTTTTTTGTATAATAATGATAAGAATATCTCCCAGTCAAGGTCTGTTTATTACAGATCTGCTTAAAGAAATTCATTCTAGTGCTATAAAATATGATGGTACTGTTCATTTTGGGTACTGTTACTGTTTTGGTCTTGCTTAGATAAATTAAGTAACTTTCTCACACTTAATGTTTAGAGGCCCAAGCTATGGGGACCATGATGGTGGCGTTTGGGTACATCTATCCACTACAAGATCATAAGAGACTTATCATTAAACCAGACACATCCCTGTATCGCTTTCAGGTAACTTGAAATATTAAATTGACCAAAAGTGACAGTAAAGACATTTCTAATGTAACAAAAAAATTATATTTCTAATAAATGCTGTTCTTTTGAACACTCTATTCATCAAATAATTAATCAGCTTTGCCATCACAGGACTAAATTACATTTGAATATATATTACAATAGAAAGCCATTGTAATTTTATTAATATTTCACAGTGTTTCTGTTTTTACTGTATTTTGATCAAATAAATGCAGCCTTTGTGAGCATAAGAAAAAAATCTTAATGAAGCCTTTCAACACATTTTGATAGCACTTTTTGCAGTGCCTTATGACTTGACACAGTGTAAATACTAATCTTTTACATTTTTTCCATACATTTCTTCTTCCAGACACCATATTTTTGGCCTGCACAGCAATGGCCAGTGGAAGACACAGACTATGGTGTGTAATCATCTTTCATTTTCCATGCATGCTGATACGTTGTCATTGCAATAATTCACAGTGAGGTTATTCGTTATGCTTTCAAACAGCTGTCTGAGATAAAGAATTTGATAAATTGTTTTCTTGTTGAGTCACATCACATCTTTCAATTGGCTTTTATTGGCAAGGTCAGATGTTTTTATGTGCTTTTCCAGCAATCTATTTGGCAAAGAGAAATATACGCAAGAAAGGGATGTTGGAGCTGTATGAACAGGTAATACCACGTCATATTCTTCATTGTCTTAATAAATATATTAATTTCTCTGAAATCTTTTGCTAAAATAAAACCTATTATGTTGTAATAATGCATAAAAAAGATTTTTAATTTACTATAATAAACTGCATGACAAATTACTATACTTAGGAAGTAAAACACAAAATAAATACATATGACATCAAATTTGTCTGTTTCTAAACCCAGGAAGAGTACAACAATCTTTACAAATGGATGAATCACAAGTGGGATTTTATTGTAATGCAGGCCAAAGAGCAGTACAGGTGGGTCACACGTGCTTTACTTAAACTATTGGAGAATATTTATGAATTATCATGGATCAATCCGAGAATGGGTCTCATTCACTAATTCAGTACGTGAATTATTTGAAGTTATACTACGGGCTGTTGAATGCTTGAATCTGATTGGTTGACGAACGTTCTAAGGTGTGCAATTTGTTTCATGGAAATGCACAGCGAAAGTAGTTCCAGGCTGGTCTCTTGACCACATTACAGTTCCATATCACTTCGCCAAATGATTTTAGTCATTTCAAAGGTCTTTACAGCCTTCAGAACCAAAACCCACAACGACACTGACCGAGCAAATAAATATAGTAAACAATAGGATAAAGACGACAAATTATTTGTTATTTGTTTTTTGCCAGAAAATTACGTTTTATCATGTACGGACAGCACATACTCTCTTTCTCCCAAGATCTTCTCACAAAACATTTCCGCAAGATTCACAATTAGGTGCATACACACATCAATTTGTTCATAAATTTGGAGTATTCTAAATGAGCAACCGCATGCCTGATTTTTGTTATTTGCATAAAACTGTGAGAAAAGATGCTTTCTTTTCATCTTTTCATTCTTTTCTTGATGTTATCAATATAACATAGTATATATAATATACAATAATTTCATATAACAAGGCCTATTGCCTATTTGTATAGGGCGGGTAAGGAGAGGAAGAAGCCGGACCGGGTGGTTTTTGACTGTCAGGAACGGGCCTACTGGGTTGTACATCGGCCACCGGTCAGTTACCTCTGGACTGGAATTTTAAGGGATTCGTATTATCTTGCTATTTTTCTAATTCTGATGTCAGGCTCTGGTTAAATAAAGCTTCAGAACATTAGAAAGACAATATAGTTAAGTATAAGTGTGTTATTTACACAGCCCGGAACGGTTAGTGCCATGGACCATGGACTCGACAGGATGGTCGACCCCAATTTGGTGGAGGTAAAGGTATGTGTGACAATTAATTATAACTTATAAGGAGCCAAAATAGGTAATTTTTTAAAAGAAATGGCAAAATTATGACAAGTAGGCTTTCAAAATATTGTGTGTCTGATGAATCTTGTAATGAAACAATGGACTGTATAACCAACATTAACAGATATTACTGCTGAGATTATCAAGGCTAGGCTTATCAAGGATATTTCTTGAATGTCAGCTTATATCCAATAGGATTTAAATGATCATAATCTCTATTTAGCACTTCAAATGTCTCACTGTGTTCAATAAAATAGGCTTGTCTTACACCCTTTCTCACATTCTTTTCTACAGATTTGATTCCTAAACTTACATGTAGAAGCACATGTAATCAGATGACTTCGAAATGAAAGCACATTCTCAATGGATCATAAATTGGGCGCTGTGTAATTGAAATATGAATACCTGCTTTTAAAATGACATTGCAAGTCCACAAAGCAACCATATTCACTCTCTCTTCACTCATAACCCAAACATGTTCAAATGTCAATATTTTGCTTTTAACACTATCCTCTAGTATGAGTCACCATTCCCTTTCTTTGAACTTAAACTGCTTCTAAAATTGTTTTTCAGAAAAAAACACCTGACTACTACAGAAGAATTGTAAGTACCAAAGAACTAGCTCAAATATTTAGTTGTAAAAGACAATGATCAAATATAAAATTCGTTTCATTGTTTTCTTGCAGATTATGTTCACGCAGCAGTGTATCATGAGACCAAGGGTGAAGTCATCTGTGTCGATTGGAGCGTATGTTACTGTGATATAACAATTCCTGATCAAGAATTCTGCACTAAAAAACATATTTTTTATCATTTAAATATATAAAATAGTTTAATATATAATTATATAAATATTTTGTATTAAATATCTTTAAAGTCCCCCTGCAGTCAATAAATGTATCCCTCAAAACTCATCTTTGATCACCAAAATACATACATATTTAAACGTTTTTTTCTGTGAAAAAAAATCTTCATACCTTCAAATAGCTTGAATGTAACTCTACACCCTTGTCTCATTTAGAATACGCAGTTCTATGAATATGCAGATTAGCCCCGCCTCCACTCACTCACACGTCCACTCGTTGACGTGATTGGTTACAAGGTAGTTTGTGATGTCAGAAACATCAGCATTTTTGAGACTGTATTTGGTTCACTGCCGTTTTAAGGAGGAAATACTCAGCAATGGTGTTGACTTATGAATTTGCACATGGTTTGTCTTAAAGCATATTAAAAACACCACATAGACATATAAACAACATTAAAAGCTTTTCACCACAGGGAAAAAGATTGTCACCACAGGGAGGACTTTAATATATTTGAATAATTTTTACAATTTATTTTCAATTTTATTGTAATCTTTTGCAGACTTGTTAAGTACTCGACAACATACAAAGAGCATGACCCATTTCTCAACTCCTGCCTCCCAAGTAACCCCTGGATAACGGATGATATTACATACTGGACCCTCAACATGCCAAAGTGAGCTCCAATATCTTAAAAGTGTTTCAATATCAGAACATTTTAATTTTGAATAGTAGCAATTTTTTTCCTCATTTAAAAACTTGATGATAATGTACTTTGTGTGTTTGGTTCATACAGTGTTGAGACCCCTACTAAAATGAGAGTGGAGCGCTGGACTTTCAGCTTTGGAGAATTGCTTTCTGACCCTCGGGGAAGGGATGATTTTCGCCTCTTCCTTAAAAAGGAGTTCAGTGGTATGTATTATTCTAAAATAATTTACAATGTTGGCTTTTTTTTTTTTAGGTGACTTGAGTGAGTTCTGCCCTTTTTAAGAATGGAATTAAATGGTTGATATTCAAATTCAAAACTGCAATAACTTTCATTTATTAGGGGAGGTTGTGACTATAATCTGATTGGTGAATAGGTGAGAATCTTGCCTTCTGGGAGGGATGTGAGGATCTGAAATGGGGTGCTGCAGAGACAATGAAAGAAAAAGCTCAGCAAATTTACAAGTAAGCATCACATTTTGGCCTTTTGGCAAAATAATATACAGATATTATATTATATAATATTAGTCACGGTTTTGTCCACAAAGATGATGAATATAGGCAAATTCAATCTAAATGCAATATCACTTTAATAAGCTTAAAGAAAAGCAAAACACTCCAATGAGTAAAAGACATAACAATGTGCACTTAGGGGCCATTTACATGACACTGTTTTCATTTAAAAACGGAATACGTTTTATGCGTTTTGGGCGATCATTTACATGACAACAGTGTTTTGGTGGCATGAAAATGCAAACTTTTGAAAACAGGTTTCCAAGTGCAAGTTTTTGAAAACGACACCCTTATCATCTCCGTGTAGCTAAACTACAGAAACGCGAATCTGTTGAAACGGTGATGTCATTCATATGCGTAAGCTATTACTTGTTTAGTCTATAGTTTTTTTTAGGAAAGTATACAGATATTAACAGTAAGAATCCTCACATTCACAAGTGGTTATAAGGATTACACAAATCAACACAATATAACATTTTGTCATCATGAAAAAATGAAAGGTTCCTTACAACAGACTCAGATATGTTTTCGAAGCCTTTCGTGTTTTAAAGGTTTTGACATTTTCTTAAAGGAAGTAAAAATGGACTTTATATCAGAGGAGAACATTCTAAAATTGGGATTACAGTGAATGTTTCTGTCTCTATAAAGTAATAATAAAGCAAAGTAATAATAAAGATTAACATCCTAAGAGTGAAAATCGGACAAAAAAAATGATAGAATGCACTTTAGTAAAAGAATGCGTATGTGCGCAGGCGCATAGTCTTTCTTTACAAAGTGACATCCCCAACAACTTGTCTGGCTTGCACAATACAGTGTTATTAGTCGTTTTCGTGGCTCCATAAAACGTTGATAAAACATGATAACGTTGTCATCTGTACAAAGAAAAACTTTTCTGTTTTTAGCACATCTTTGTCGTGTAAACGTACCCTTAAACATAAACAATACACCAGACCCAGAACTGAAGGAAATGAGGAACTTAAATGCACAATGATAATTAACCAAACTACAAGCAGGTGCTAGCAGTGCTAATTAATCACTAACCCTAGAAACAAATAAAGAGCAGGAAAATGAATCAAAGGAAACTGGAAACCAATGATAAGCATACTAAAGTTCTTGAAACTGAAACTAAAACACATCTAATTAAGAATAACTGTGACAATAGTGCACTACTGTTCAAATGTTTGGAGTCGATTTTTTAGTGTTTTCGTGAGGAATCTCTTATCTAGGCTGCATTTATTTGATCAAAAATACAGTAAAAAATAACAGTTTTTTTATTTTTACATATTTTAAAATATCATATATTCCGGAGGTTTTTCAGCATCATTACTCCAGTCTTCAGTGTCACATGATCTTTCAGAATTCAATATAATATGCTGATTTAGTGCATATTTATAATGTTGAATACAGTTGTGCTTAAAAAGAAAATACGGTATACAGTAAATTTTTTTGTAACATTTGTCTTTATTGTCAATGCATCGTTGCTGAATAAAATATGAATTTCATAACAATTTATATACTATATATATATTTTTTTTTTAAAATATTAAAATATGTATATTTTAATATATGTTATGTTTTCCATTTTCTCTACATGTTTTAACCATTAATTAAACCATTAATTACATTAGCATTTAATCCAGTCATTTTTACTCTTATTTGATTAGGACCTTTTTGGCTCGTGGAGCTCCACGTTGGATCAACATTGATGGCAAAACAATGGACATAACAGTGAAAGGTTTGGCACATCCTCACCGTTATGTACTGGATGCTGCCCAGACTCACATTTATATGCTCATGAAGAAGGTATCTGATCTCTTGTAAAACTTTGCACTTAAAATGCTTGTAGCCTTTACGAATGAAATTAATGTTAGCTATGATCTGACGTTTAAGGACTCGTATGGGCGATATCTCAAGTCCCCGGTGTTCAAGGAAACTCAGAAGAAGGCCGTTGCTCCCGAAGCACACAGATTCAGGTTAGATGTGCCTTTCTGTTAGTTCCTAATATATATTTATATATATATAAACTGCTTTATAATACATAAGTGACATTAAGAAGGATCTTTATTCCTTTCTAATATCTTGTAGTGAGACACAGTTGGAGCAGAATTCCAAGAGAAGGCGTCCCAGTCTGAGTCCCATTATGCTGAGACAGCAGGAGGAAGAACAGAAAGCCAAACTTGCAGCAAGTGGACCGGTGGACATCACACAGGTCATGAGCAAACTGGAAAAGAAACAGAGAAAATGAAAGGAGGCCGAGCAAAAATAGAATAGATTTTAACAAATATTTATGATAAACAAAAAGGAGAACCACCATTCTGGTCAAAGCAATAAACTATTTTGCAAGCCAATATGTTTATATAGGGAGCAATAGAGATTTTGTTGCTATGCTAATGCTATGTCTGTAATATCACACAGATATTTCTAGTTTTTGAAAGCTTGCTTGATATATTTTTAAAATGTCATCAATTTATGCAATCCATTTTGCTTTTTTATTAGGCCATTGTGTTTTACTCTTTCCCAGACTTGTTTACTCATTCACAATAATTTTAAACATTTATGTCATATTTATGTTTTGTCAAACTTTATACATGTATAATACATGTTTATACATGTGCAAAAATTATCAGATATTGCCCTGCTCATTACTAAAGTTTGTTTTTGTCTCATGTTTGTTCCATGTTTGTAGCAGTTTCCTTGTAAATCATTACTTTATTGAAATATATAGTAAAACCATTTCTGCCATCTGTGGTCACATCATGTGTCTTTGTCATTCATGATTGTTTTTGAGTGAAATGTACAGTATATATGTATCTCATCATGTATCTCATCAGTGTGTGCATAGTTACCACTTGTCAAAATACTGGCCTGAAAGGAAATGAACGTGCAATTTTTTTGTGTGATTTCTGAAATATTATGTCATAATTTACTCACTTTCATGTGTTTTGAAACCGGCATGACAGTGTATTTCGAGAGCACATAAGCAGATATGGATAAGATATAATAAGAACAGGATGTCCAAGCTGCTTATTTCCATTCAATGAAAGTGAATGGTGACCTTGACTGCCAAGCAAGATTTTCAAGCCAACAGTATCAGTGCAGGACAAGTCTTCTTTTGAAGCTTGACAACCTCTGGCCCCCATTCACTTTCATTGTATGGAAAAAAAGCAGCATAAATATTCTCCTAAACCTGTCCTGTTGTGTATGACAGAAGAAATAAAGTCAAATGGGTTTATTACAACATGAAGGTGAGTAAATGAAAATAATAAAATAAAATAGACATGCCTCCGCTCACTTTCCCCTTTCATCACCAACATAATCAACTCCTCTCTGAACTCCGGTATTGTACCCTCACCTCTCAAGCTTGCTGCCATCACCCCCATATTGAAAAAACCTGGTCTGGACCACATTCCCAACAGCTACCGTCCCATCTCAAACCTCCCTTTTCTGTCCAAAATCTTGGAACGAGCTGTTGCTACTCAACTTCAAAATCACCTCAACTCCAATAACCTATATGAACCGTTCCAATCCGGCTTCCGCTCTAAACACAGCACCGAAACTGCCCTCCTCAAAATCACCAACGACATTCTGCTTGCTGCCGACTCTGGTCTCCTCTCCATCCTCATCCTTCTAGACCTCAGTGCAGCCTTTGACACCATCAAGCACTCCATCCTCCTTTCACGCCTCCAGGACCAAATTGGAATAACTGGCTCCGTCCTAACCTGGTTTACTTCCTATCTTTCTGAAAGATGCCATTATATCTCTATAAACAACTGCACGTCTTCTACCACTCCAGTCATTCATGGTGTCCCCCAGGGTTCAGTTCTTGGCCCACTCCTCTTCATCCTGTACATGCTCCCCCTTGGACAGATCCTTCGCCAACATGGCCTTAACTTCCACTGCTACGCTGATGACACCCAACTCTACCTCTCCTCAAAGACCATCACAACCTCCACCCATTCAACCCTTACAGCCTGCCTCATTAACATTAAATCATGGATGCAAGAAAACTTTCTCCAACTCAACTGCGATAAATCAGAGATTCTCATCATTGGTCCCAACTCCCTTACCCAACATGCCCAGACTTTCTCCCTCAACATTGATGGCTCCAATGTCACCACCTCCACCTGCATCCGCAACCTTGGAACCATCTTCGATCCTACCCTCTCCTTTGTACCTCATGTCAACCATGTCACCAAAGTTGCCTTCTTTCACCTCCGTAACATTGCACGGCTCCGTCCCTCTTTGTCTAGCACTGCTGCTGAAACACTAATCCATGCCCTCATCACCTCCAGACTGGACTACTGCAACAGCCTTCTTTATGGATTACCAAACAAAACCATTGATAAACTTCAATATGTCCAAAACTCAGCTGCCCGCCTTCTCACCAACACCCGCCGCCGCGATCATATCACCCCAGTCCTTTACAACCTTCATTGGCTCCCAGTCAAACACAGGATCAACTTCAAAATACTTCTCCTCACATACAAAGCACTTAATAACCTTGCCCCTCCATACCTCTCCGTCCTACTAAACCGCCACACTCACACCCGCCTCCTCAGGTCCGCTGATGCTGACACACTCAAGACCATCAGGACTAAGCGCCGGTCCTGGGGCGACAGAGCCTTCTCAGCTGCTGCACCAACTCTCTGGAACGCCCTCCCCGACCACATCAAACAGTCTAGCACCTCAACATCCTTCAAACAGGCCCTCAAAACTCACCTCTTTGAACTTGCTTTTTCCCATTAACAGACTTTTCTAATTCCTCATCCTTTCACGCCACCTCTCTTGAATTACCTGTAAAGCGTCTTTGAGTGTCTAGAAAAGCGCTATAAAAATTGAATGTATTATTATTATTATTATTATTCTGGTGAATATGTCACTGAAAAATACTAAAAGAAAAATTAGGTAAGTTGAGAGAAATTTAGTAAGATTTGCAAAGCATAGATATTTTTTTTAAAAATATTGAAATTGAAAAATAAATTACTGTATCACATTAAAAATAATACAAAGGCTTAGTTTCACAGACAGGGATTAGATTAAACCAGGATTAGGGCTTTAGTTCAATTAGGACACAATTTGTTTTAATAAATGTACCCTATAAAGAAACATCACTGTTGTGCTTCTTGAGACAAAACATATTTTAAGATATGTCAGTGTAAATTGCTTTCAGTTAAAACAGCTCAAACATGCATTTTAGTCTGGGACTAGGCTTAAACCTTATCTGTGAAACTGGGCATAAATGTCTAAAATATAGGCTTATGGTAAAAACAGCGCCTTGAAAATATTTCCAGGAAAAAACTATGACGTATTTTGTATTGTGATCACTAGATGTCATGCTTGTGTTGCTCTCATACTAATGCAATTCTTTTATTTGCAGTAGATTGTTTTTTTTAATGGATTAAAATTACCCAGGATGAATTTCACCAACTGCTCCTATTGCATTTTACCAACTGCTCATTTGTATACTGTATATATGGGCAAAATGATTGGGACACACTGTGATCATGCCACCTTCACAATAAGTCAGTTCATGAAATTGCATCCTTGCCAGATAGTCCACAGTCAACTGTAAGTGGTATTATTGGAAAGTGGAAGGGTTTAGGAACAACAGCAACTCAGACACGGAAGACCACATAAAGTCACAAAACGGGGGGGTCACACGGAGTGCTGATCGCATAAAAGTCACCAACGCTCTGCTGACTCCATAACTGAAGACTTCCAGCACTTGCATTAATATCAGCACAAAAACTGTGCTGTGGGAGCTTCATGGAATGTGTTTCCTGTTGCATGTAAGCCTCACATCACCAAGTACAATGTAGTCGGATGAAGTGGTGTAAAACATGCTGCCACTGGACCCTGGAGCCGTGGAAAGTCTGATGGGCGAGTCAGGGTTTGGCAAAGGAGAACATTATCCTGCATGGCTTCATTGTGCCAAACGTGAAGTTTAGTGGAGGAGGGATAATGGTATGGGGCTGTTTTTCAGGGGTTGGGCTAGGCTACTTCCAGTGAAGGGAAATCTTAAAGCTTCAGCATACCAAGACAATTTGGACAATGCATCCAACTTTTTGGGAGTTGTTTGCGGAAGGCCCTTGACTGGGACCTAGTGCACAAAGCAAGGTCCATAAAAACAAGGTTGGTTGAACCTTTGGGGTGAACTGGAATGGAGGTTGTGAGCCAGGCCTTCTTGCACAACATCAGTGACTGAATTGTAATGAATAGGCAAAAATTCCTACAGAAACACTCCAAAAGCTTGTGGAAAACCTTCCAGTGAAAGCTGTTATAGATGCAAAGGGGGACCCAGTCCATATTAATGACTATATATTTAGAATACGATGTCACTACAGTTCATGTTTGTTTAATGGTCAGGTGTCCCAATATTTTTGTCAATGTATGTTATATTATCCAAACAGAATGAGTATTGTAATCTGATTCCATTTATTTTGTTTTATTTTTAAATCACAAAAAAAAACAAAAAACAGCCATTTTAACAGGGGTGTGTAGACTTTCTAAATCCATTACATATCTGTTTGAATTATTTCTTGGATGTATAAGAGGCCAAGAGCAGAATCGGTCAGGAATGGACTATATTGCATTGTCTAAATTTTATAGAGTCCAAATTGTTTGACACAAATGGTAATTAAAACTAATACATGCATTGCATGAACTGTGCCCCACAGCTCTGCCGGTTCACAGCACCTGTGCCTCATCTGGCCGTGTATACAGGCATTTGTGAAGCTCAATCTACTGCCTCCCCTGGGCTCATGACACTGCCCAACAGTGCTGCTTGCCCATCTCCCATCAGCGTGGCCATCGACAGTACTCCAGCCTCAGAGAGGAGGTTTGATGGCAACGGAGGGCCTTCCTCCTCCCATTTCCCATCTATTGCAGAGGCGTCTGTATCAGAGGAAGAGAACCAGCCACCTGCCCCTAAGTCTCGTATGGCTCTGTCACTGAGCAGACTCCTCCGCAGAGGATGCAATGCCCCGTCTGTCTTTGCCAGCCTATCCCCGAAATGTTCTGTAGCTTCAGGGGGAGGCAAAGTACAACCGCTTGGAGTGGAACCGCTAGCACAACCCCAGCCCAGAAGAATTGCAAAGTTAGTATGCACTTTTTGATTTGATTTTGGTCCGATTGATTTCACAATACTGTATTTGGATTTACAGTAAATGAAAAATACTGTATTAAATGACGCGAAGGGGATATTTTCCACAGTGCAACTTTAAAATACAGCAATATACTGTATAACTGTCCAAATACAGTTCATTTTACATTTAGATACTGTGTAATTTACAGAAATTGCTAACAGTGTGTGAAAAATAACCTACTTTCACAGCTTTTTTCAAATCAAAGTCGACATCCCACCTGAATGCCGCATCTACCCCATTGATTCAGAAGATGAGGAGGATGACAGTCCTGATGCAGCAAGACGAGGCGTGAAAGAAATCATTTGCCCATGGGAAACTGTCACCAAACAAGATGGAGCTAGGAGCTAGATAGAAGAGTCATAGACGAGTTACACTCTTAAAAATAAAGGTTCCAAAAGAGGGATTTTGCAGCAATGCCATTAAAGGACCATTTTTGATTCCCCGAAGAACCTGTCAGTGATCAGTTCTTAAAAGAACCATTTTTTTAGTTTGAAAAACATTTTAAAAACTTTTCCTCTATAAAGAACCTTCTTGTGGAAAGGAAAGTTTCCATGGATGTTACAGGTTCTTCATGGAACCATTGATGCCAATAAAGAACATTTATTTTTAAGAGTGCATAGAAGAAGTAAATACACTGTACCAATTCTTGTGTCATAAAAATTTTGTCTTACAACCCCGAGAAGGCTGTGGTTAGTAATGTATGAAATAACCTCATAACTGACTTGTCTGTTATTTTTGATAGCTTTTAGGTAGTGCCTACATGTTATCGTAGCCAATGAAACTATTTGGTCAGTTAATGATGGTTTTATATACTTAAATTCGTATTCTGATGTCACTGTTCTTTGACGACTGAAGGGGCCTTATTTTAAAAGATTTGCTTTGTTTGTTTGTTTAACTGTCGTCAATTTGGTTAGTGGTGAAAACAAAAGATTTTGTACTTGGCTTGTTCACTGTTTTATATAGCTGCAAAACATGCATAAAAGTAAATCGCTTTAAGAAATGTTATTTTCATAGAAGTAAATAGTAAGGCAGTAAAACAGAATGTGGATACACATTTGCTGTCTGAATGTTTAACCTTTAAAATGTTTACAGTTCAGAATGTGAATTTGTTCATGACTCATGTTTAAATTGTGAAAGTGCCTCAATAAAACATCTCAAAGTTAGTTATTTTGATGTGCAGTTGGTACATATACGGCATATATTTAGCATCCAGTATAACTGGTATTTTATTTTTATTGTATATTTTGTTTATTTTATGATAAAATGTCCCTACTAAGGAAACTGTATAAAGAAGAAAAAAAGGATTGGTCATGGGAACTTTTATTTTAACACAAAGTAGCCTAGCCCTTTTTATAGTATTGCAAATGCAAACACAATGACAGGAATGTTATAATTGCTTGACTATATATATTAACGATATGTTATTTATTTTAATTTTAATATATTTGTTCATTAAGCTTTTATTAACTGTTTGTTTGTTTATTATCATCATTTATTATTGTTTGTTTATTATTTATATAATGTAAAGGTGTTTTGTTTAACAATTTATTATAATTTTATTTTATGTTTCCCGATATTTGGAAGACAATTAATAAATATTTTTAGTCATATGTCCTGATCTAAAGATCGTGACGTTATTATTTTGAGTGGACTTTTATCTACAGGAAGTGCTAGTTTGCGTTGACTGGCTTCACAGTCCTCTGCGGTTGTTGAGCTGCAGAGAGTAGCCGGATGCCTCAGTACAATTTTATGAGTACATGAATACCTTTGTAAAGGCGAACGGTTGTTGCGTTTCACTTTGCGATTTGGTAAGTTGTTAAAATCAAACGGGTTCGCATGTGACCCTCCATTTAAACGGTGAAAGTTTTAAAATAGTAATAACAAGCAGTGGAATGTGACAATTCACCCGCTTCTCAGTTCTCATGTATTGTTGCTCAGCGTACATTCACTTGATCCACTAGTGTCTGTTACTACATACATGCAGCTGTCGCGACGAGGATCTGGCCTGCTATATCTGGCCTGTTTGCGCTTGTTTAAAATGTTAAATTTGATGTTTTTTCAAATGTATGAGCTAAGCTTATCAGCAGTCGTCTCATTTCCTGCCATGTCGCATCAGAACATGAATGTGTAACAACAAGCGATAATGAAAGTGTTGTAGTGCTAAAGAAATGTATTTCGCGGTTTGTTTATTATTCAAGTCAAATCTCTGTCATAAGGCTGTAGTTGTTTAATTTTAATATTTGTGCTCATATATATATATATATATAGTAGTTGGTGAGCTAGTGCTGGGACACACCTTCTAATCATCAACACATGCGGATCTTCCACTTGATGGATACAGACAATCAAGGGGCTTATATTATTCAAATCTGTATGGCCAAATTTATGTCAGATCTTCTGTCTGCATGCTCATGAAATAGTATATCAGATGAGATGCACAACTGATTATTACATAAGCATCTGCATTGACTGTTATGACAACACGTTAATAAAACCTCAAGGCATAACTTAATTATCCTATTTGGCTTTGGGGTATTGTACAGTGATTATGTACTTGTATATATACAGTTTTTCATTACAAATGAGGGTCCTCTCTTTCATCAGGCCTTCAAGATGCTCTCAAACTGTGAGTGGAAATGAGGGTGAAATCTGTTATTGTGGATCTCATAATTAAGGTATTGTGCTCTTTAAAGTCACCATGAAATCAAAATGGTCATTTTTTTTATGAAATATTGCAGTATTTATAAGAAATTATTTATCTGGGCACATCATTATTATTTTTAAAAAATCATGTGCCTTAATAATATTTAATCAAAATAACTTCCCTTCCCTCTTCAACAACATATGATGATGTGTTTTTGGCAACCTGTCGCTCACATGAGATCACAGCAATGGCAAACAACAATCCAATCAATTCCCAATGGACAAAATTAAGTTCTGCTCTACATTTTTCTTGTTTGAGAAGCCGTATCACTCTAATATACATCACAATAGGGAAGAAAATACTATCATAACTTCCGTTTCACTCTGACTTTAAAATTGATGTTTGAATAGCTAATGCTTTGGTTAAGAAATCCTCTGTAGTTGAGTTACCAGCTTGGCTAATTTAGTAACGTCATTGCAACTTTCAAGGCAAGAAAGGTAGTAAAGACATTGTTAAAACAGTCCATGTGACTACAGTGGTTCAACATAATTATAATGTTTTAAAGCGACGAGAATACTTTTTGTGTGCTTCTGGGTTCTACATCATCACACGCAATTATCGTGCCCATATTAATATAAACAGTGTCAAACTGACACGAAAAAGAACAAAATGTTGAACAAAGTCGTTATTGATATATTTTTTTCGCATATAAAGTATTCTCGTCGCTTCATAACATTAAGGTAGAATCACTGTGGTTGGTGGGGGTTAATGGGGCATGGGGTTACCTGCATCACTTGTGCACTGATGTTTGTGTTTTTAAATGACTTCTGTGGCTGATGGTTAAAGGCAGGTGTGGACGTGCACAATGAGGAATGTCAGAGAGCATAATGTATTTCCCCTAGTCAGTGGACTAAACCTGAACACTGCATGTCTGAACACTGTTTCTCAAGTAAAGTAGGAATGTTCCTGCAAGATAATCCCACTATTTGATATATAAGAGATGGTGTGCAGCCAGTCTGTCATTTTTACAAAATACAGTCCTGCAGGGTGATTGAGACGGGCACATGAATCTCAGGGGTCTTGAGATGACTTAAAATACTTTTAAGTCATCCTGCGGCCCCCATAGAAATTTACTGAGGCCCCCTGGTTGAGAACCACTGTATTAAACATGCCTCTAAAACATTTTTTTTATCTATTTATGCTAACCATAAAATTATTACTTAAATACTATATTTCAACTGCTTAGTTGCACAGTGCTGCAAATGAGCTGTTTTGACTCGGTATGAGATAAAAGAAGGCTTGGCATGATACGAAAGTAGAACTGGTATGTTGCCATGAACAGCTGTAAAATATACAACATAGCATTATAAAAGTATTTGACCACTCAGTCATGCTATTGACCAATCAGAAGAGCATGAGTGTGATAACCCAGCCAGGTTTTAGTGGTAACGTGTCATTGATTTTATTTAAATTTTTTTAATTCATAGCTGGCAGGAGACAATGTAATCTAATAGTACTTCTCAAAGAAAAGGGAAACTTGCAGGTATTGAAACTTTATTGCAAACATTAGGCTTACAGCAATAGGAAAAACATTTAAATAGTCTCAAAAGGCTTGTGAAATATTAGGTAACCGTTCAAAAGAAAAATGATTCTTTCTACTCCACCTCTCTTCTCATGGGACGTCAGGGTGGGATTGCCATGTCGATAGACTCTGGATGCTGATGAGCTCATAATGAAGAATGCATCAGTTTACAAGATGGGCGACTCTTACAGAAAGCAAAAACTCAATCATGCAGTTTGACATTGATTTTGGCTGCTCTTAAAGAAAAGCATTCAGCAATTACTTCTCTAATATTTGGATCTCTAGCCCTTAAAGGGATAGTTCACCCAAAAATGAAAATTACCCCATGATTTACTATCCAATAATATCCATATTTAAAACTTTATCGACTAAAATAACTAGCTTTCGGCAGACGGTCGTACGCATCGATTTACGGCGAAAGAGTGACCCTTGACCTGACGCATTGATGAACGCGGGAGTGCAGAGGATAGAGCAAAACAAAACACCAGTCACGAATTAGAAGTCTAAAACGATAATTTTTAAAGAGAAATATTGGAGGGGCTTGAGTTTGTTGCCCAGCCCTGTTTGTTTGAACTGCGAGAGGCATCTAAACTTATGCTACTCCTACATCCTATTTCATACATGCGTCACGGGCTACTCTTGTGGCGCAAGTCCACTTGCGTAGGCTGTCTGACGGAAGCTAGTTATTTTAGTCGATAAAGTTTGAAATATAGATATTTTTCTTACACGAACACATCGCTTCACTTCAGAATGCCTTTATCAAGCCCCCAGAGCCGTGTGAAACACTTTTATCATGGATGGATGTACTTTGATGGAATTCAAAACCGAAAGATGAATGTCATATACACCTAGGATGATTTAAGGGTGAGTAAATCATGGGTAAATTTAATTTTTGGGTGAACTATCCCTTTAAATCAGTTGTCACCATACAGTTAAAGAGATAGTTTACCCAAAAATGAACATTCTTTCTTATACGAACATAAAATAAGATATTCTAAAGAATGTTGGTAACCAAATATTTTTGGTTTGCATTGACTTGCATTATATGGGGAAAAATACAATCGAAGTCAATAGAAAACGAAACTGTTTGTTTACCAACATTCTTCAAAATCTCTTCTTTTCTTTTGTGTTTCACAGAAACTTATGAATGAATTTTAATTTGGTGGACTATCCCTTTAATGTCAGTAGGGCCTGGTTTCACAGACAGGGTTTAGATTAAGCCAGGATTAGGCCTTAGTTCAATTCAGACATTTAAGTAGCTTTTATAAACATGCCCTTGAAAAAAACTTACCGATGTGCATCTTAAGACAAAACAATGAGATATTTTAAGATATGTTAGTGCAAGTTGCTTTCTGTTAAAATGGCTCAAACATGCTTTTTTGTCTGGGACTAGTTTAATCCTGGTCTGTGAAACCGGGCGTAGATGTACATTACCTCACTTAGTGAGAGTTGCATAATGTGCATTTGTGAATGCCATCTCTACAGTTTCAATGCTCAGAATGGCCATTGCAATTTCTGTGCTCCTAGTCAGATGATGCTTTAAGTTGTTTTTAATGTCTCATTGGAAAACTGCATCTAATGCTGCATGTGGAGCCTTTACAGGGATTGTCCAGACGTCTTTTCAGGGCTTGTGCCAGCCTTTTTCTGCCTAATGCATTCTACCAAACTGTTGGGATAGTTGGAAAATACATCTCGCAATTTAGCAACAGTAGAGACTGCATTTTACAACAATGACCGATTGTACTGTTTCTGACGTTAAGTTTGGGTTTTAGGGAGAAATGATAGTGTAGGGAAGGAAGTGCGCTAGACCGAACGCGACTATTTAAAAAAAAAAAAAGTTTTACCTCAGATATCTTCTTTTTATTATCAGTGGAAGCCAAAATCGAAAATAAAATTGCATAAATACCACAGGCCTAAAGTGTAACTAACTAGACGTTTGAATGTTTAGCTCTCTCTTCCATCGTCACTAATTAAGCAGGGACTTTCGTTTCGTGGGCGCAGCTGCAGCATGCGCGTGAGATATCTCTCTCTCTTCTGGTTTAATATCGCATAGAAACGGCTGCAAGATAACGTCTTTATAGCAATAATAAACAGTAGGCCTACGTGGATTGTCTTGATTTCTCTAGTACCGACAGCAGAACTGGAAATATCGGAGGTTATCGTATCGATACTGCTGCGGTTTTCGTAATTTATCCCCGGGGCCCGTTTTAAACCGGGTTTCGGTACCCATCCCATAATGTACAATGATGGCTAGAAAAAAGAAGTCTAAATGATAAAATCAGAAACATAGAGTTATGGACAAAGTTAAACGATTCAAATCGATCAACAATGTGTGTGTGTGTGTACTGTGCAGTGTACTGGATAGTTCGCCCAAAATGTGTCATTACTCACCCTTTTGTCATTCCAAACCTGTATTACTTAATTTCTTCTGTGGAACATAAACAAATATATTTTGAAGAATGTGCTAGTTGCTCATTTTCTGAAATCCTACAATAACTTTGTGCAAGGAAAAGACAATTAACTGCATTTTTCCATAATTCTTCATCTACTTTTTCTGAGATTTTATGTTAAATATTTGGATTTTAATAATATTATCTGTTGTTCCATAAATTGGGTTTTATTCACAATTTCAGCATACATAACCATTCAAAAGTTTAAGGTCTGTCATTTTTTTTATGTTATTGGAAGAAATTTTATTTATTTATTTTTTTCTCTGTGACAGCAAAGCTGAATTTTCAGCATCACTACAGTCTTCAGTGTCACATGATCCTTCAGAAATCATTCTCATAAGTTGATTTGGTGATAAAGAAACATTTTGTATAATTATCCATTTAAAATAGTTGTGCTGCTTTATACATTTATGGAAACCAACCATGACACATTCTTTAATTAATATAAAGTTTAAAAGAACAGAATTTATTTTTAAAATTGTAACATTATAAATGTCTTTACTGTCACATGATTAATTTAATGCATCCTTGCTGAATAAAAGTAGGCTACTGAACAGCAGTGTTGTGTGAGGGAAATTTCTAATTGTTATCTAAGGACAATTAGCTGAAATATTTAACAAATGAACATGGCATGCATAGTGCAGCAAATGTATAGAACTGTGAATTATGGGGATTCTATGGAAATCTATTTCTGCAGTACTTTTCAACCTCACAGATTAGATCTCAATACAATCGCTCTTTGTTCTGTCAGGAAAAAAAAGGATACCAGACGAAGCATTTTCTAAAACTCTTCTAAATGACTTACTGCTGGAGGCTTTGAGTTCCCCACCTGATGATATTTACATTCTTGTGTAAATCGCTGCCTCCAGTCATATTGGATGGCATTGAGAATGTGTGAGTTGCACAATGATTCAGGTCTGAACTAATGCTGTTTGTGCTTTATAGAACATGTAGCCTAACACACCCACAGTGGTTTCACTTGGTTTAAGTAGCGAGTAATAGTGTTTTATATAGGCTAATGGGACATGGCACTATATGGAAATATTTGTTTTCCCTGTTAGCACAGGCCGTGCTGCATGTCATTTTTTTTTTCCGGTTGAAATTTAATTTAAGATTTGACTTAGAAATGTCATTTGTTAAAGGTGTGATGTCTTTATTTGTGCTCTTGCAAAATATAACACTGTTCATATGCACCGTGTCAGAAATAATACCTTCTGTTCTCGCTCTGCAAAGCCTTTGACGCCCTTTATATGTGTGTTATGTCTGTCTGTGGTGTTTTCCAGTTTCTAATTCAGCCTCGTCTCTAATTAACATCTCAGGTCTGACTGCTTCACCCACCTGTCACCCTGGCAGCGCAGGAAGCCAAGCGTGGGGAGGAGCTAAGCCCTGGCAGCATGGTGTCTGCTTTGGGCAACGGCTCCGTGCCCAGTCCTCAGAGCGAGGCGGTGGCCAGTGAGCTGCAGGAACTCACTCTGCAGTCTGTACCGAGCCCACTGCCCCTGAAAGAACGCAAGAATGGTGAGTTAACCTCTAGACCCTAGTGCTAGTTCATTAGCAAAACTCCCTTAGAATGTCAAACCAAGCTCTTTGGCTGAACATGATTCTACCATAGACAGTGGTTCCACGTGATTGAAAGAAGTAAAACCCAATGGAATCAACCATGAACAAATAAAAATCAATGGTGTTCATTTAACTTGAATGAATGGTTTTAGCTTAACTTAAATAAATGGTTTCCATTTAAATTGAATTATTCAAATAATGCTTCTTGTTTAGTCCTGTGATTTACAAAAAAATAAACTAACTAAATATAACTATAAATAGTACTGCCACAATGGTTGCTTTATTATTAAAGCTATTTGAATTCTTGCTAGCAGGTTGTCAACACAAGCACATGCTCTACACTTCACCACAATGGTAACCCCCAAAAACACTGACATAACAGAAACTTTTAAATGTCAACATAATAGAACATTAAACAAGTTTCTCCTTTTTCTCATATTGCTAAAAGCAATCACATTTGAACCAGAAACCTGATACAATGTTAATAAATAAAAATGAATTGCTTAAGTGAAGTGAACGGCATTATGAAATAATTTTTTGATTGTATGCAAACTGGCCAGTGAATATTCAGTATCATGTTTTTTGTATATTATCACCAATGATTTATAAATAAAACTTTTATAAATCAAATCAGCTTATTAGAATGATTAATGAAGGTTCATGTGACTGGAGCCTGGAGTAGTGATATTGAAAATTCAGCTTTGCCGTCACAGGAATAAATTACATTTTAAAATATATCAAAAATAGTAAACATTTTTTCATTGTAGTAATATTCAAAATATTATTGTTTTTACTTTATTTTTTTATCAAATAAATTCAGCCTTGGTGAGCGTGAGGGACTTCTTTCAAAAATATTTAAAATCTTACCGACCCCAAAAATTTTAATGGTTTAATGGCTTATATACATAGTATGTAATGATTACCATATTCATTATGGCTGGTTTAAAATTTTCCAATTAATCTGAGACTTCATTTGAATAATAATAATAATAATAATAATTCATTACATTTATATAGCGCTTTTCTAGGCACTCAAAGCGCTTCACATGGAAGGGGGAATCTCCTCAACCACCACCAATGTGCAGCATCCACTTGGATGATGCGACGGCAGCCATATTGCGCCAGAACGCTCACCACACACCAGCTTACTGGTGGAGAGGAGACAGAGTGATGAAGCCAATCAGTGTATATATATATATATATGGGGATGATTAGGAGGCCATGATGGACAGAGGCCACTGGGCAAATTTGGCCAGGATGCCGGGGTTACACCCCTACTCTTTCGAAAGACATCCTGGGATTTTTAATGACCACAGAGAGTCAGGACCTCGGTTTAACGTCTCATCCGAAGGACAGTGCTCTTTGACAGTATAGTGTCCCCGTCACTATACTGGGGCGTTAGGACCCACACAGACCACAGGGTGAGTGCCCCCTGCTGGCCTCACTAACACCTCTTCCAGCAGCAACCTGGTTTTCTCAGAAGGTCTCCCATCCAGGTACTAACCAGGCTCAGCCCTGCTTAGCTTCAGTGGGCAACCAGTCTTGGGCTACAGGGTGATATGGCTGCTGCTGAATGATTCCGATATCCCGCTGGTTCTTCAGTGCCACAGCAAAATAAATCATATTTTACCATTCATTTATTGGTGAATGTGAGTTTGCAGTGTGTATGTTCTGTTATGCAATAAAATATCTGCGTACCACAAAATAGTGGCAAGAAACATGTTTCTATTGAGTTGCAGGTTGCATGCAAAAACAGACAACGTGACCAGTGTAGTCTGCTTCAGGAACAAGTCTTATGAGCCAGTTCTTTTACTGAATCATTCCAAAAATATTCGAATTGGATCAGGAAATCTCCATTGATACTCAGGCCCAATATTCATATACTTCAGTGTACTTCAAAAGATATACCATGGTATTACTATCCACCTTATTTTGAAATCGAATAGATTTTTGTATTGGTAGAATTCATTATATTAGGTAACTTGATGAAGATTAATTGTAGAATTCAATGGTGTAGGGTTGTGGTGTCTCTCACAACAACAGGATGTACAGCAGCATAATACGTTCATATGGATGTACATATAGGAGGATTTCCTAATTAAATTTAGCACACAGTAATGGAGTAATTAGATCATTTCTAATGTTACAGTTTTGTATGTGCAGAAACCTACAAGTCTCGACAGTGTTAAAGAGAATGTCTCAAGAAGTTGCCTTTTTATCAGCTGCTCTGTTTCTTCTAAGAGACGGTTTGAGACAGTGGGTGGGTTAGAAATGGAAGGACAGAGGGTGATTATCATTTTTTTGGACACTAATCGTATTTGCATTGAAACTGTTGGGTGTTCAAAAACATGGTGCTTTTTGGTATTTTTGTTAGTGTGGACTGTTCATTCTCCTTCCCTCTGTATTCCGTGTCATTTACAGAGTCAAAATTAATTATTTGTTGTGTAATGTTATGTAATGCAGTGTTTTCTTTAAATAAAAGGATGAATATTTAGATCCTGTGGGAGAAGGGTGTCAAGGAATTATACATTATTGAAGATGAAATGGCCTGTTAAATCTGTGTGACATGCTGAAAGACACTTCAAAGCGTGTGCGTTCAGCTCTCTGATATACAGCAGACACTCTGTTTGACTTCAGGAAGCTTAGAGGAAAGGACGATTTAGAGAAGTTAAAATTAAACGGAGCAAGCAGGAAGACGGACAGACGCTTCAGCGTGCTGTGATTGCATTCTAAATGGGAGATGTTATATTTTAATCCTGAAAAATCTGTGGGATGTTATAAGGTTTGCTGTGGTAGGTCGTTGAGTGGTGGGATGTTGTTGATTTATTCAATGTATTTGTGACTCTGCCATTCCAGAACTGCAGGAATGCCAATAAAGTTAAAAGTCCCATGTAGAAGCGCATGGCCTGCAGTCACCACTCCCTTCTTTCAGTCTTCAGCCCCCAGAGCTGCACTTCATTGAGGGTTAGATTGTAGTAGCAGACATGTTAATGCAGGACCTTTCTCTTCTCCTGCACAAAAAAGAATTGATCGCTGTTAAGGCTTTTGGAAAACAAACAATGCTGGCTTATGCATACATTTGTTATTAACAAGTTTATATGCACAGAAAGTTTTAGCCACAGAATATTTTCTGACAAAAATGTCATACAATTATTTTGTTACAATTTTTGTTTTGTCAGCTAATAATTAGCTTTTTTAAACTGGTTTAATGTTTGCGACTTTGAGAAAAAACAGAATACACGTAAAACTGACGCAGGTTTAATTAGATGTAAACGACTTGTATATTGATGGTAAAAAAGGTCACATTTACTGTTGATGAGGCCCATCTACCTTCTCTGAGATTGAATTTTCTATGAGAAATAAGACCGATGAGGTCAACTGCACAGTAAATTCGCTGCCTATGGAGGCATATTCTGGTCAGAATTGAAAAATTGTTTTTAAAAAAGTGTTTTGTTATGTCGTATTCAGAATTGAATTGAAAATGCCTTTTCCAATTCCTCCATTTGAATTTAATTTGAATTAAGGTAGCATAAAATTCAAATTGCAGAAAAGCAACATTTTAAACAGAATTTTTTTAATTTACATTTTAAAATGTCAGTTTTGGCCCAGTTTGTCGAGAATTTTCAGTCAAGAATTTATATGTAATTGCATTACTTTTGGCAAGCCACATTTAGCTGGAAAATTTATGAAAACAATATTATTTCATTCAGAATTGAATTGAAAGTGCCCTTAAAATTACAATTCAATTCCTGAATTTGAATTGGGTTGGAATTGAGGTAGCAAATAGGATGCACAATTAAAATGAACTGAAATTCAAATAAATTCAAACACAAATTTTTAACTGAAAAGCAGTTTCAAACAGATTTATTTTTATTTTATTTTATTTAAAGCATTTTTATTTTTAGCATTTTTAGCCCAGTTTGTACAGAAGTTTTGGTTTTAGACAAGAATTTTTGGCAAGCCACATATAGCTGGAAAATGAATGTAGAAATAACTGCAAGTTTAGGGTTTAGAGGTTGTTTTTTTTTTTTTTACATGATAGTCTTGGAAATTCAAGTAACAGTTGACAAAATGAACAATATGCCACCCGAGTTATCGCTAAGAACTGTTTAAAGTGAATAAGTTTGGGAGGGGGAACAAAGGCCTGAGGTAGGGTGTGTGTTGGGTAGCCGTCCTGAAGACTTGATTGCATAACTTTGTGTACAGAGCTGAAATCCTGCCTCAGAAAGCAGGCGGTCAGGAGAATGACGAGGGCCAAAGGTGGTCTGGAATGTGTTTTGGCTTCAGTTTCTGGCTTGTAGTTTGCACACGTTTTCTTCTGTAGTAAACGAGTGACCTCAAATCAGTACACACAGTTTTTGATCTCTCCTCCCCACTCTCCTGGAATGAATTAAAAAAAAAGGCTTCAAGGAGCAGGAAAACTAGGAGTTACTCAACACAGCTGAAAGCGGAGCCTGAAAGCAGCACTTAGCCAGTAATAAGGAAGAAACCGACTCGCAGAGACACAAACACTTGTGCTAACACACCCACATCTGTAGGGCGTGCACACACACGCCAGCGCCGAGCGGAGGAAGGTGAGGGGCGCACAGACACACCCTGTGTTCTTGGATCTACTGCGGGAATTATCTCTCAGCAGAACAGCCTGGAGTTCAGTCAGCCAACTTCATTCAACTTGCTCTGTTGTTCGGTCTTGAAATGGATTAATAAAGTGTGGACGTGATTGTATCCGTATCCTTCTGCAGTGGAAGGATATGGCCATACATTCAGGTACAGTACTTGCACGTTTGGGTTTTTAATGTTAGATGTTTGCTGGTGGGAATGAAGTCATGTTGAGGTGAGGTGCGGTATCTGTGGTTGAGGTTTAACAACTTTGTTTAATAGTTAAGCCTGCTGTTTGTGAAGTCCTGCACAGGATTTATTGCTGTTTGAACTGAAGTCTCACTAAACCACAACATTTACTTGCTCTTGAGCCAAAGCAATCCAGATTTTTAGCTGTTGAAGATGTTAAGCATTATTATTTTTTTGTATATGGAAAATAACAGTTTTCCCGATAAACAGTTGTGGAATGAGACTGATTATTTATTCCGCATGACTATTCATTATAGTAACCAACCATTATACGTTTAATTTGAACTTCATCCATGAACTTTTTATTTATTTGCCTTTATTTGAAGGACAATTGAGCATCAGTGTTATTTTAGTATTATTTATATACTATAGTATTTATTTTGAATTGGCATTTATTTGGTAAATTTCAGTTATTTTAGGTTTAGTAATTTTATGTGCTTTTGTCATTTTTATTTGTTTCTTTTTTAATATTTCTATTTGCTTATTTTTAATTAAGTTTCACAAATTTTACTACAACTTAAACTTATTTCATTTCAGCTGGCATTTCTAATTTCTAGTTTTTTTGTACGTTTTTTTCCCTAATATTTATATTTTTAAGCTTTATTATAAAAAATGTATTTTTAAAAAATAGTTTTAGTTTAACCGTAACACTTTTGAGCATAGACAGAAAAGTAGGGGTGTGAGAAGGAGAAAGGGGACATGACCCAGGTCGGATTCGAATGCCCTGAGGATGACAACAACTTCATTTTTGAAGATACTCTTTTGTGCGTGAAACTTGCAAAGAAACAGAAATGGCAGAATCTATATACAGTATATAACCTAAAAATCATTAATTTGCCTCAAAGCACACTTACTTGTACTTCTTACTTTACTACTCTTTTTCACTGCTTTCATACTTTCGAGTGGATTTCTTCAGAAGGATACACTATAGAAACAGATATGTGTGAAGAGCCCACCCTGGAATTGCTCGAGCTGGCTGCTGGAAAGGGCGGGATGTGTCAGTGATGAATAGGAGTTTTCCTTCTCTCTGTTGTTAAAACCAGCTGTTTTCTCCCTGAGGTCTGGCAGTGGAGCTCAGGGCTTTGAGGAAAAGAACAGACTCCTTTTGGGACAGAATGTCTGGGTCAGCAAGACAAGGAAGCATACAGAGTTACCATGTCATGTTTTATGCTCTTGGGCAAGGAGGTTTGACAGCGTTCTGGCAAAAGTCTGTGTAAAGAGTGATTGATTATCTGCGAGAATCCCCTCCTCCAGATGGAGATTCCTTGACGTGAGTTTTAGATAAAATAAAAGTTATGTGGACTTTCAAACCTTCGGTGCCAGTCACCATGAGATACTAATATTGATTTTTAACTGCAACTGATGGATTGATCGAAGCTCTCTGTTCATTTTCAGTCCCACAGTTAACATTGGTATTTAAAGTGATATTTCTGTGTGTGGTCTGGAGTTAGACAGTCTTGTGAAAAATGCATGATTTGCATGCTTTCCAGAGCACAGTTACTCTGCAGTGGGTTTTGCACTGACTGTCTATGGGTTGCGCTGTTATGTAACATCTTAGGGATGCTTGCCAAGTTTAACTCCAGCATGCTTACACAGGCCCTAAACATAACAGGATGGAAGGAGGAGCAGGGGAAAAGGGAGCCATTGCTTTGCATTAACTAAACACAATCCACAGCTAGGCTTAATCCTCAAGCAGTCATCTAGGCATCTTCTGTCTTGCATACTAACAGGACAGGCGAATCATAACACTGGAAAACACACCTTGCTTATTGTGGTGTTGATGATAAAATGACAACTTGGCTGACGACAGGATGAATGGATATTCCAGGAACAGGGAAACTTCCTAGAATTATCTGGCTTTGTTGTTAAGAAAGAAGTGTGTACTTGTACTTGCAGGCACAGACAGAACCTAGTCTGGTGGTAATAAAGTGGCCTTTTTAAGATTACATCAGTTTAGAGCTTTTATTTATTTGATTTTTTCGAGTACAGTATGCCAGAACCAATAATGCACTCATTTCCTCGAGCTATGAAAAGTGCTTTGTCAGAAAGACATCCTCAGTGATGCTTCCAACGCACAAAATTTCTGCATACATATAACCCTTAAACCAGATTCCTGGTATATTACGATTTCACACAAATACATATCAACTTTTAATATAAATAAACTTTAATATAATGTCATATATAGTAGCCTATATGCACAGTAGGTCAGTAAGATTTGTTTAATTAATAAAAATATTAAAAAATGGGCAAAGTCATTATTGGAATGATTTCTGAAGGATCATGTGACACTAAAGACTTACAAATTTTATATTGTAATAATATTTCACAATATTGTTTTACTATACTTTTGATCAAGAAAAAAACTTTGCTTGTGGTCTGATATCCTGAGCGATATTGATCTTACAAATGTGTTTAATTTAGTTGTATTGTTTATGTTTAAGCCACTGGACATAAAGAGGAATGCGAGGGAACCACTCCTATCAACTGCTTTGTTTTTGTCTGTTCTTGCAATTCCAGCTTTTCGGCTGAATTGATAGCATCCACTGACTCATTCACATATCAATGGTTGTAGATTGATTGCACATGATTATATACAGAGAACACCTTTTGTCACAAACCAAATTATATCCTGGTGAAATCTTTCCGCAGGATTTCCATCTCAGATAACGTTTGCAGAGTTTGGGGAATATATGCTTTTGCTTGTCATTAATTCTCTGTAAAAACAGTATAAAGGAAAGTGTGGTCTCAGATTTCAATTGTGTTTGAAAAAAGTGACACCTTTACAAAGGACACAGAAGATAATGATCAGTGGGACAAAACTTAGCGACTCTCCCTTACCAGGCTAACAAGTCATGACAGGCCAGGGTTAAATACTCAGATGTTACTACGGGGTTTTTCAGGTTTAAAAGAATGTGCATTGTTTCATGGCAATTATCTGTGTATATCGGTAATGACACCACAGATCAAAAAACAACATTGTATCCTAACCCCATAGTGTGACAATTTCCAGCAACAAGCAGGTTTCTCCACACTGAATGTGAAACTCCTATGCAATGTGCCACAATTGTCCAATCAGAATTAGAGACCGCAAAATATTGCTTTTTTATGACAATTACAATAGTTTTTTTTCTCTCTTTCCAAAAACGTATGCATTACATGTTATATACATAAAATATAAAAATGGGTTATGTAGTTGAGGTATTGGTTAGGTATTGGGTGAGATTAAAGGATGTAGAAAATGGTCATGCAATTAATTCTGTCTGCTCTATAAATACTAATAAACAGCCAATATTCTAGCAATATGCATGCTAATAAGCAGCTAGTTAATAGTGAGGATTGGACCTTAAACTAAAGTGCAACCAACTTAGTTAATTTATTATTAATAATAATAATATTTTAGTAGTTATTTATGCAATTTATGTTGTTTTTTTCATCTTTGTTTTCAGTGTCTAAGCTGCACTTTTCTCTCAATCTGTATAGTTAGAGGATATTTGATGTAGAGTTATGAGAAGCTGTATTTTAAACCAACAGGATATCACAATGGGTGGGACTACCCTGCACAACTTTGCAGAACTTCGCTCAACGTTGCTTTGTGTCACTTCTGGTTAAGACGTGGTGCATGGTTTTCATATGTCAGGCTTTACATATGAAAAAATCTTTTTTCCTTTTTTTCAAATGGAGCAGTTTATTGAACCTTTAGACAGAATCTAAACAAAAAGTTTGTAATTTAAATCAATCAGAGGTGTAAAGAGTACCTGGAAAGTGGAAACCATACTTGTACTTTTACGAAACGCACAAGATATAGTACCTTCAATGCTCTTAGATGGCGATATTGCTTCTTTATAGCAGATATAAACAGCTGCAGAAAGGGTTAGGTGCCATGCAAAATGTAACGACAAATTGCATTCCTCATCACAAATGTTTTGGAATAAGGAGTACATATACTTATTCAAAAAATATAGTCAAGTAGAGAGTAAAAATGTCTAATATCTTTGATACTTAGTAAAACTACAAACTACTTTGTAGTTACATTTGTACATTTACTCAAATACTTTACACCACTGAAATCAATAGTATGGCAGACTAATGATATTTAAATGGTTAGATTATTATCAAAGTTCTGTAGTTTTTATTGTGGCAGCAAAACATAATGCAATGCAGTACAAAGATTAGAAGATGTACAAAAAACATTTCTCAAAAGCTTGATATATCATATTTGATGCTCAAATTTTAACCTGATTTTTCTAAAAGGGATGTATGTATAATCAAGTAAACCTAAGTTGTTTCAGTGCAGAAAGTGTTCATCC
The DNA here is from genome assembly GCF_029890125.1 of Rhinichthys klamathensis goyatoka. Taxonomy (NCBI): domain Eukaryota; kingdom Metazoa; phylum Chordata; class Actinopteri; order Cypriniformes; family Leuciscidae; genus Rhinichthys; species Rhinichthys klamathensis. The sequence goes on along the minus strand of NW_026606658.1, from coordinate 1,203,112 downwards.
TGATCCTGAATATAAAATTGATAGTAATCTTGATAAAAGTCAGTTAAAATTTCACTGCAAGTAGCTCGACCTGAAGGGGGACATTTTTAGAATTACACTAAAATGCCTTTTAAATAAAAAATAAGGCAGAAGATTGGTACAACAGGTTTTTCAGCAAAGTTTTGATCATTTTGATAATTTAGAGGCCTTAGAAATGTGCGTATCAAATATCATACAGAAGGCTTTGTAGGGTTAAGGCAACTCTAGAGTTGTAAAGCCTAGAAGGGAACAAAATATGTGTGAGAACGTCAACCTATAAAAACGAGAGTCGTGATTTGCAGAGATGCCGGAAAGTAGGGCAGGAGGTAGAGAGGTTTGGGTGACATGAGTTCAGAAAGATGTTATGTAACACATTCAGAAAAACAGGAGAGCTTGGACGTGAACCTCTCTTCTTCACTCGTCTCTCTCTCCTCCCATAACCTCATTTGTTCAGTTTAATCTAACGTCCTTTCTGCACTTTAGCAACATATAAGTCTGGCAGCTGGCCTGATTTTCTGTGTACTCTTTTCGTTCCTTCAGATTTTCACGCTTATGAAAACTTGTTTCTGGGGCCCAATTTGGATTAAATTGAGGAGATTTGTTGTATAATCCTGTTTTGTGTGTCTGGCTCTCATGTGCTTATCATTTTGATGACTTTATGGCTGTAGGATGGATCTCTTACGTCATTGTATAAATGAAGGCTGCGTGAAAACTGGTCTTCTAGGAACTTCTGGCTAGTGCTGGAAAATGAAGTAACGATGACTGTTTCTCCAGTAAGTGATTGAAAGCAGAAAGGAAAATAGCAGCAAGAAAAGTGTTTTAATGTGGTGTAAAAGAAACTGATTCTCTGAAAATATAACAGTGTAGATGTAATAGAAAATCAACCTCTCCATTTTGGGATTGAGGAAATGTTTTCATTACTTTAAATATATACTTCAAAATAATTAGAGGTTATGGAAGAAGCTCAGGTTAATTTAATCTCAATATAAATGTTGTAAATGCCAAAGCGGATGTGACCGCTGCAAAAACTGTATCAGTTCTGTATCATAAGTTAACTTTTAATGATCAACCAGCATTTATTCTAACAGTCATAAAGAATTGTTTGTATTGCTTGTAATAAAAACTACATTGCATTACTCATTTGGGTGTTTTAGATCTGTCTGAGAGCCAGTTGAACTTTGGTTTTATTATCTGTGGTGCTTTACTTGATAAAGGTGGTGTTTTGTTCTTCACAGTGACTTATGGGCTTAGCATAGACTTCCTCTGTGGTCAGTCGGCACTTCGCAGTGCTGGGCCTTTCTGGTCAATGACAGCATGAGCGTCAACTGTGATGATGGCAGCGATGAGCTGGTGGGCTAAAAGCAGATCACGCTAATGTTTTTGTCTCTGGGGATTCTGTGCATAGTGACCTTCATTTCCGTATAATATGATAATATGACTGTTTATCATTAGAGCACACATTTTCATATTTAATCTGAACGAAAATTATAGTGGCCAAAAACATATTTATTAAATGCTGAGTTTTTTCCAGTCACCTGATTAAAACTTTTTAAAGGAATGGTTCACCCAAATATGAACATTCAGCCATCCTTTACTCACTTTCATGTTCAAAAACCTATGTATCTTTTTTGGTGTGAATAATTTTTTTTTTTTTTTTTTTTAATGGAGAATTTTTTTTTTTTTTAGGGTTGTAATTGTTTTTTCTTTTATTTATTTTTTCTTTCAGAAGAAAGTCACAGGTTTGGAATGAGTGTAAGTAAATGATGACAATTTTAATTTTGGGGTCAACTATCCCTTTAACTCTTTCCCCCTTTATTGATGGAATTTTCTGACAATATTTTCCCTTTTATATGGTAGAGGGCACTATTACGCATCTTCTGAAAGAGTACAGAATCTCCAGATCAAAACACTAGCGAAGAAGCAGAGACGAGCAATACATATGCGTAAGCAATGCTTTTAATGTGATCATCAAACATATCAAAACTGCCTAAGGTTACCGAATGAAATGTCAAACCCATGAAGAGGTTTAGGACTGTGCAAGCTTTGGGGGTGTTGATGGACGCGATCTACTCAATCTATGTTTTGATCATCGTTCTGTACCCAATCCGGGCATAGACCTTGACAAAAACGGGATTTTCTTCAATGTTGTTTTATTTTATTAAACTTACCCACATTCAAATGTTGATAAAAAAAAGAATGCTTGAACCCTAGAATAAAATGTTGTTGTTTAAAAGCAAAATGCTGGCGGGGAAAGAGTTAAGTGAACAACACATACTTTATCCAAATTTACAAGTCCCATCCTTTAGTGTTTTGTTTTTTTGAATATTGTTTTTGTGTGTTTGTTAGAAAATGTGCGTGAGTCATGTTTGCAAGAACTCTAGCGGAGGGTAACCCTATCCAGTGCTTGCACAGGTGATACTGAGCTGAATATAGAGCCTTTTGGCCAGCTGGCCTTACTATTTAAAACTGAGAGAGGACCCGGGTGGGGGGATTAGGGGCTTCGCCAACTGTCCAAAATGTGTGGTGTATGTGAGCCTGACAATTCCTGACAGGCAAACTCCTGTACTTTATCTGCCAGAAAGTATAAGGAAAGGTCAAAGGAAACCGACATTCTTCCTGTGACCTCCTTCCTTCCACTCTCTCTGCTCAATCATGTCACCGGGACTCCCGAGAGCCGCGCATGACACCATTTCTGAGAGCGTTGTGAGAGGTTTCCATATTAAATACCTTGTGAAATGTGAACTGTGTTTGCTGTTAGCATGTAATATGTGAGAGGGTTGATCTGTTCCTTTTTTACGTTTAATTTTTCACTTGATGTGCATGTGAGAAACACCAATTAGAAGCAGTTTGTGAACATTTTATGAGAACATTTGTTGTCTTTCAACACTAACAATGAGAAAAACAAAAGTATATACATAGAATTTTATCTTTTTACATTTTCATGAAAAATGAATGACCACAAATTAATTTTTCATTTAAAAATATTATAATCCTGAAAATAATGTATCATGCTTTCCACAGAAATATTAAAGGGTTACTTCACCCAAAAAATCAAATTCTGTCATTTACTCACCCTCATGTCATTCTAAACCTGTAAGACTTTCGTTCATCTTCAGAACACACATGAAGTTATTTTTATTGAAATATGAGAGTTCTGTCTCTCTATAGACTGCTATGCAACTACCACTTTGACGCTTGAGGGTCATAAAGAGAATGAAGCACTTTAGTCAAAATTTTCAGAAGAGACTTGATCACTTTATATGATGAACAGATAGAATTTAGGCTTTTATTCACATATAAACATTGATCAGCAAACATAAACAGAAGGTCAACCGAACCTGCTGGACTTCAGCTCAAGCGTGCTGCTTAACACGAGAATGAACCTCATTGGTTCTTGTGGAAGCTCAAACGTGCTGCGTAACACGAGAATGAACCTCATTGGTTCTCGCACGTCAAGTGAACATGCTTGAGCTTCCATGTTTACCATATCTGATGTGTGCGTTGATGAATGTATATGTGAATAAAAAACAAATTTCAATCTGTTCAACATATAGAGCTCAATTAAATATTCAAAACTATAGTAAGTGGTTGGTTTGGGTTTTTGACCCAATGAAATGGAGCTGAGTGAGTGAATGGTGGTCTACCATATTGTAGAGCGTAAACGAGAGGCAACAGCTGAGCTGAAGCGAGCGTTCATTGGCACTCAGCGGACCCTCCTCTGTGTTTGAGGGTGAGAGTCATGCTGTTCTGTGAATGTCTTCTACTGAGTGCAGAGCAGGCTCTGTGCTCTGCCGTCCTCACCTTTGTGCATTTGCTTCATTTTCTGCCTCTGCGTGACGCAGTTGCGGAGCTTCTGCATCCATCTTTGAGAATAAAAGAGGACAAATAAGAGGATCAGATTTTGGATGAGGAAGAAACCAAGTGGAAGCTGTCTGTTCTCCATTTCTTTGATTGGAAACGCTGTAAATACTGTTGTTGTGGACTAACATACCTTGCACCGAGCAATCCATTTTCCTCACTTTTGGACCATCGATGGAATATCATTTTCGACTTTGAGACTTTTGCAGAGACTTGCAACACTGGATACAAACATGCTGGACACAAACCACTGCCTTCACATTGATACTTCCTCTTTTGAGGATCAACCCATCCAAAATGATCAAGAGAAGATGTCATGGAGTCTGGACTGTGACAATCATGCATATCATAGCCTCAAAGAAGGTGGGCTGTGTTGTTTTTATGCTTTTCCAGAGTATAAATACACCCTCCAGGTGTGCACCCAACTTAATACCTTGAATTTAGCTTCATTATTTGCTCATCCCGAATCTCAACACGTCAGACCTGATTATTCTAGTGTCTTAGTGGTGAGATCACCCCAGCTGCTCGTACAGAGCCAAGAGCGAGCACCGGTTGACCTGCAAACTGTGCCAGGCCTAGGGATTTTGTGGACGGTCAGCAAGAGGCGCGTTTAATTAAGACCCCAGACACACAGGCTCTTGGATTAACCCAGTTGTCTGCATGATTTGAGGTTTTTTTTATTTCTTTTGTTTCAAGATCTGAATGTTGACGCCACACTTTCCAGGTCTCCCACAGAATTTTCCAGGCTGGCAAAGAGAAGATTTAGAGAGTGTTGGCATTTAAAAGTGTCTTATTGATTTACAGTATCAGGCCAGGTTGTTGGAGAGGTGCGAGAGGGCTTGTGTTTCTTCTTCAGTAGCTACAAAAATAGTGCTTAGCAACGCTAAGGAGTGGGCGGTCAAAAACAGCTGTTAAAATGAAGTGAGAATAGGAAGAATTAAGAACAAATAGTGGAACTTCGTTCAATTTGCAAGTGAGAAACGGAGTGGGTGTTCTGGAATTTTATGGGAACTTGTGACAAAAAAGGGGTCCTAATTTAAAAGACCAGGGTTCACATCCTCACAGCTGATCACCAAAACAGCTACTGGTTTTGTCACCTTACACCCTTAAAAATAAAGGTTCCAGAAGGGAGTGAATGATTGGTCTAGGCATGCTGTACTACAGTAATTTAGCGCAGACAGTGTTCTGGTTTCATGATCCCCAAACGTAGTGGCTGTGAAGGTCAGAACAGCTGACTAGTGCACACAAAGCAATGCCATGTGGGTGGGTGATGATGTCATTGTGTCAGGATTGACAGGTGCACACCTCTAAAGCGTCCTGGGATGCCATCAATACTCATGAGCCACATCCTTTCCAACGTGACATTTGACAATGGTACCGTAACGGCTTCTTTTCACAGAACAAAGCAATGACAACAAATCTCAAAAGCTGTCTACACACCACCACCCTCTTTATAGTCATTGAGCAACCTACTCAATGTGTTGTGCCTGCATGCAAGTTCCTGATTTGGAGAACGCCTATTGCCTCTCGTTTGAAAAAGTGGTTGAGTGTTGGTAAAACGGGAAGTATGAAAACCACCCAAACAACCTCAAAATTCACTCCTCAGTCCCTCCCATCAGCATTCACCCTTTAGTTCAAGATACCGAAAGAGGGCCGGTTGAGCTCTTGTCTTGTCTATGTTATAGTCATCTCGCTGCAGCCGTCTGTCATTCTCTGTATCTGAACCCTTTTCCTCTCTCCCCATGCAGTTCTTCAGCTCAAACTACAACAAAGAAGGACGCGAGAGGAGCTGGTCAGTCAAGGAATCATGCCTCGTAAGTCACATTTTACTCATTTAGTTATGTCGAGCATCACACGTTTATATATATATATATATATGTACTTGCAGCAAATGGAGATTGCAATGTATTATGCCATTTTGGGAATGTTTGTGCAGGCTTCATATATTAGTATAAGTATTTGGACACTTAAAAATGTATGAATTTCTGTGCATTATATATCAAAATATCACACTAATGGCGTTTATTTTATAGTAATATAGCACAAACACTTCAAGCAAAACATTAGAAGTTTCAGGTAAAACAAATATATTCTGCAAAATTAAGCTTGTGGTTAATCCTATAAAGCCTATTGTATCGTATTTGATACATGAATTTCTAAGGCCTCAAAGTTATCAACATGATCAAAACTTTGCTGGAAAAACTGTTGTATACAGTAGATCTATGATCTACTACATGCCTTCTGCCCTGTGATTTGATAATTTATACTTTTTTAGCAAGCCTTTTACTATAATTGTCAATGTCCACAGTTAGGTTGTGGTACATGCCATATAAATAGCAACATCTACACTAAATTGCATATATGTGCTCATTTTGGGCCTTTGAATAAAATTTAGGTGTTTTTTCCCTTCTCGAACGTTAGCTCCATATTCTCACTATATCATACTATATGAATCATAAAAGCCTGATATATCAAAGATGTTTAAATATATTTTTAGATATAAAGGTTCAATAAAGTTACATTTAAAAAATAAAAATAAAAGATTTTTCTGACTATTATTCCATATGTCAGACATGCATGGTTAATCAAATTGTTAATGTGTTAAACTTCACTTGTGGAGGAGACTTTACAGAAACTGACTTAATATATCCATGGAAAAATCCCTTTTGGACCATTTGATTGAAAGTAATGGGGAAAATGGCTCTCTGAGTGAAGCTCCAGCATCATGTTTTCATATGCCACTTGCATTAATATTTAGTATGTAATGACATTCAGACATTTTTAAGTGTGACTTCTTGAAGCTGTATATAATCAAAGCAAGGTACACTGACAATATTCTTATATATTTATGTTCCACAAATTAGCTGCAAAACATACCCACAATGACAGGCAGACTCCTGGTATGGGACCGGTTTACAATTTTTTTTGGTATGTCAATAAAGTTGCTGTTGTGGTGCTGCTATAGCCACAAGTATTTCATGTTAGTGTAGTAAAGGATATTGCACCATTCAAATAAATAATTTCAACAATGCTTATGTAGAAATCAACGCCAATTCAAAATAAAAAATATTAAGCTATGCATGTTTCTGACAGTATATCCATTATAATGCATGTTGTCGAAAACACATGCATTTTGCATATAGGCTCCAGCTGGTATTAATTGATGGGACAGTCCACTAGCTGTGGTCTAGCATGTCCTCAATAGAAGACTTGACTCTTGTTTGCTAACACACAGTCATTGTGAAAGGGCCTGTTGTGTTATCAGGTGGATCTACTTCCCCTATTGTTTCCACTTCCTTATTCTGTGTTCTGCTCATCAGGCAAGAGGATTTGCAGTCTTCACACTGTGCTTTCTATGTGGCCTCTGTGGAAAGGAGGAAGTTCCCCAGCAGCTTTAGCTTTGCTCTTTAAAAGCGTCAGCCAGAAATTAACCGTTTATTTAGCTTTATACAGTATAGCACTTAAGCACTTACATTACAATACTAATTTACAAAGCACCATTTTGCAAGACATTAAATGACATGGCATGCACATTTTCATGGCTCATGTTAAATCCAAAACCCATCCATTACAGCACACATAAGATAGCAGGATTATATTAAGATTTCGTTACTGTTTAATGTAATTGTATAAGGGTAGCTGACACATTATGTGTCCACTGACTTTATCAAAGTTTTTAGATTAAAATTGATATTGAATGTCTAAGGGAAAGTTTATTCAGAGGCCACTGCACTGGTCTAACTAAACATTAGTACTACGTACAGTGGAGAAAATAATTATTTGATCCCCTGATGATTTTGTAAATTTGCCCACTTGCAAAGAAATGAAGGGTCTATAATTTTTATGGTAGGTTTATTTTAACGAATAGAGACAGAATATCAAATAGGGAGTCACGTACGTCTAGAAGGTCCAACACATTGCTAGTTTCTGGGATACTGATAACTACACTGAACAAAATTATAAACGCAACACTTTTGTTTTTGCTCCCATTTTTCATGAGCTGAACTAAAAGATCTAAGACTTTTTCTATGTACACAAAAGGCCTATTTCTCTCAAACATTGTTCACAAATCTATCTAAATCTGTGTTAGTGTGCACTTCTCCTTTGCCGAGATAATCCATCCACCTCACAGGTGTGGTATACATTCAGTGTAGGATTAACAGCCAATACCTGTGTTTTCAATTGAAGCACTGTTATACTAACGGTCACATCTGTGACCGTTAACAAATTTACACGTCTTACGAGCAAAATATATATGCAGGAGTATAATTCTCAAAATATATCAGTAGTAGACCCTTTAAAGAATGTATGTACAACATATGATAGCTCTATCTGTTAATTAAGATGTTTTACATACTACTTTATGTAGTAGTCTGAGGAAGACATCTTCTTCTAGATGTGCAAGCAGGAAGTAAACTGATCTGGGGTCTCATTTATAAAGCGTGCGTACGCACAAAACGGGGCTGGAAACGTATGTATGCCAGTTTCCACGCAAAGGTTGTGATCTATAAAAAACAAACTTGACGGGAGAATGTGCGCACCTTTAAGCAAACTTTGAGCCGTGCGTACGCACGTTTTGGAGACGGAGCAGTTTGGCGACACCGATGGTGAGCTGGAGCTAAAGGTCTTTTTAATCACTTTTAGACCGACATTCTAAAGAAAATTATACATACAGTATACAGAAAGATAATACAAATATAATTTCACTCACCAAGCCTATCACATGAAGCAAACATCCATCCCTTTTTAAATGTTCATCCCTTTGTTCTTTAGTGAAACTGACGCAGCCTATCTAAAACCGTAAATCTTCATTATAATCATAAATACAGTGTTCTGTGAAATATGTTCACAATAACAGTTTAAATAAATAAAACTATGTTTTACTTCTGATATAAACATTTAGATTAAATATGCCATTCTGATGAATGGAGTTAGACACTTAAATTACATGAAATCATTACTGAGAAGTTACAACATTTTTTTATATTCAATGAATAGAAATATTTGTTGTGGATGCAATGCTTTCAAACACTTTCCCTCTGTCACGTACACTTTTAGTAAGGATTCTACGCACAGTTTTATAAATGAGACCCCTGGTCTTGTGACCTTTCACACCAGTCACATGACATTAATAGATTTTAATCAGGACAATCTATTTTTTCATTTAAAAGTTGAATTTCTTGCCCAAAGCCAATAACAACATTTTTAGAGCTTCCAGAAATAAGTGGGATTAAACGGGTTAATCCTATAGACCAATTTTCAGTTGGTAAACATGGTGACGTTTTTATGTGGGCGGAGCTTAAGTGGTGGCAGAACGATCCCTCTGGCCGCTTCACTAACGTAAAGTCTGCAAGTTTTGTTAGCTTGTTTTTAACAATGACTGGAGAAAATCCGATTTTATCTTAATGTGCAAGGTCACTCACTGTCCAGGACCACGATTGTTATTTGCAAAAGTTAATTTTAATCGGACGGAACCAGATTGGCCGACCCGTACACTCATTGAGGATCTGACAGGACTAACGTTAACGTTACCTCCGGTTGAGTGGCCTGACTTCTACACCTACCTGATAGAGAAACGGAGGGCATGTAAATCTTTAGATGCCTATAACTAACTATGTGCTGAATGGTCATGTACAAGACTTGTGTGGTACGATCTGCAGTTCTGCCTAGCCAGCGCCGAGAAGACGACAATGTAAAGAGGGACATTACGGTGCAATTTTAATGAGGCGAATATTTCTAGAAATAAAAAATTGCAGATAAAGCATATTCATTTTTCATTGATTCTTGCACCCAACAACACAACAAGATGACATTTAATAATAAGAAGAATAATTTAAGATCCTTATTTTGTAGCCGAATCTGTGCTGGTTTGTATTTGCCGCCTCCAGTTTTCCCTTTGTTCTGCCACCAGCTAGTGCCGTGACGTAACTGTGACGTCGGCTGAAAATTGGTCTATAGAAAATCTGTGGAGGGAGCTGAAACTTCGAGTTGCAAAGCGACAGCCAAGAAACCTTAAGGATTTAGAGAGGATCTGTAAAGAGTAATGGACCAAAATCCCTCCTGAGATGTGTGCAAACCTGGTGACCAACTACAAGAAACATCTTACCTCTGTGCTTGCAAACTAGGGTTTCTCCCAAAGGGTACTAAATGATGTTTTGCTTGGGGATCAAATACTTATTTCGCTCACTGAAATGGAAATCAATTTATAATGTATATAAAGTGTTTTTATGGACTTTTTGGTTGGTATTCTGTCTCTATCCGTTAAAATAAAGCTACCATAAAAATGATTGACCTTCATTTCTTTGTAAGTGGGCAAAATCAGCAGGGGATCAAATAATTATTTTCTCCACTGCATGTATTGTAAGGGGATTTACAGTCAAAGACCCAAAACCAGATATGATGAATGAAGACTGTTTTAGTTTTAAAGTTTTACTGAAGATAGTTTGCAGTTTCATCAGGCAGAAGTCAGCTTCAAGACTCGCAAGGATTTCGTAGGCCGCCCCGCTTACAGTTACAAAGATCACAGCAATTATACCCTTCACCAAGGTCTAAGATATGTCCTTGCTTCAGGTTGAATGATTCTCATTGGCTAAGAAATAGATAAACATAGTAATTTTCCACACATAAACAGATAGACTGAAGCATATCTCCACCGATTATGCGTCTGACACTCGGACCCTGAAGTTAGGCACGTCGTGACCTTCCAGGTCGCAGATTTGGGTTGCTGGGCGCCAGCATGTCCAGAACAAGAACTCAGTCAATCTCCAATAAATGCCAGTGGTGCCTTAACCTGTACCCAAAAAGACTAACACACACACCGAGACACAGCTTTTCCAAGGTTGGATTTGGCCAGGCTCTAACTATAAACAGGAGAGTCATCTCAAAACATCAAAATAATATGTTCTTTCTCTCAAGGAGAGGACACTTTAATATAACACAGTAAAGTAAAGCTTTCACTACGAAATGGTCACTCAAACTATTGGTTTCAATGACCCTTGTAACCTAGTTGTCAGGGTACCCTAGAAAAACAGATGTATGTATTGACACGTTTAAACAAGTCCATAATTCATTTCTGGAAGCCGGGCTAAATGAGCAAGCACTGTTACTGCATTCAGATATCAAATACAGACATTACAGAATACATGAAAAGAACATTTTAGTAAGCACACTAGTAACTTCTATAACAAAGTACAATCTCATAAGCCTAGAGAAGTCATTCAACTCATGTGATATTTAGAAGGAAAAATATTGATTATAATCAATAGAAAAATAGAAGGAAAAATATTGATATAATACCTTGATTATAATCACTCATTACATATACATTGGATACATCACTGGATTCCAGAATCCACCCCCTTCAGTATCATCATAGGGAGGAATCTTGAATCTTTTTTGTTTAGGTCAGATTTGTATTGTCCCCATTATAAACTATCAAAAGCTTGTGGTCGTAAGATTTTTAAAAAAAAGAAGTCTCTTATGCTGCATTTGTCAAAAACACAGTAAAATAGTAATATTGTAAAATATTATTACAATTTAAAATTACTTTTCTCTTTTATTATGTTTTAAAATCTGATTTATTCCTTTGATTTCAAAGCTGAATTCTCAGCAGTCATTGCTCTTGTCTTTAGTGTCATCATTTTAATATGCTTAAATCGTACTGACCCCAAACTTTTGTACAGTACTGTAGGTTTATTATTGCGAACTTCTCTTGCACAGCGAACAGGCGGATGATCATTGCTAACCATAGCTTGTGGTTTTGGAAATTTCATGAATTTAGTTACCCAAGCTCAGCTGTTACATCACATTCTTATTCTGTGTTATACCTTTTACATTACAGCAGTATACTTTACTACCAATATAGGAATATTCCTGTCTGGTATACTGTAAGATGACTAGTGGTAAACTGTTTAGCAAAAATTATAATTACTATTAGCAACTAAATTATTTTTAAGTCTTTAAAAATATATAGATTTTGACATCCCAAGTACATTTTCATCCATGCAGATGGATACACACACTTGCTGTTATTATACTGACCTCCCTTTGTTCTTTCAGCAGATGATTTGAGAGTCTGATATAAGTGGATGTTCTTTCTTTCTTTTTTTTTACGTATGACCTTTCGGAATGACCTTTTAATGACTAGTTTTACATTCTCCACATAGTTCCTCAATATCGAATACGAGACGTTGGCCTAGATGTGTACAGATACAAGAGTACTTGATTACTTGAAAAGACATAGCACTAGCAGTAATTGTGAGAAAACACAATATGTATTGGGCAGCTGTTTGGAGTAGTTTAGCTCTAACATTCTGGTGTTTTAAAATATCTCCTGCACCCGATCTTGAATAATCGGCTGATTAATCTATCGAGTACCTGACAGTCACAACGACCAATATGCACATCAGTCCCTGCGACTGAACATCAGGAAGTAAGTGCATCTCTCTTTCTGTACACAGCTCTGAAGAGTCCGGCCGCCTTCCACGAACAGAGGAAAAGTCTGGAGAGAGCACGCGTAAGTGACTTTATCTCTTTTTTCACTTGCTTCTCATCTTTGATTGACACTTTTGTTGACAGTTGTTTTCTCTTTTACTGTTGCAGACTGAGGATTACCTGAAGAGGAAGATCAGGAGTCGGCCAGAGAGGTCAGAACTGGTCAGGATGCACATCCTAGAAGGTTAGTGTCACATCATTCTCTTGAATATTAAAACAGAGTAATATTAAATGATTACCATATTTATTTATTTCAATTATCTTTTTTTATCTATTGCACGTCATGTTTCTGTTATGTAATTTCTGCCTCTTGCAATGGACCCTTTTCACAAAATGAAAAAAAACTTTTGTTAATAACTGTGGAAATGCATCATTACAGTCTATTTTTTTAACAAACGGTTGTGCATTTATAACACTAAACTTTTTTTGTTATGTTTTGCATTACATTTCATAAAACTAGTTAACCACTGTAATCAATCCCTCTATATTATGCTATTAGAAAGCAAAATGTATATCTTTGTTGTAGTTTCTATTCACCACTATATAAGTTTGCCCAACTATGACAACTTCCGCTTCTGAGCACCCCAGAGTTTTGGAAAAGGTCCATAGCCATTATATCATCTTGACCTGTTCAGGAGTGAAGGAGCTGTCTGTAACTTCTATATTCTTTTGTATTATTTTTCCCTTTCTGATACTATAAAAACAGGTAGCTGATCAATATGCAAAAAATACTAATTGAGTCAGTAGACTCTCAGATGGGAATTTAGGTGGTATTTACATAGAAGGAAGTGATTCAGTTGTTAATGATTAAATTTGTTTCACCCACAGAGACCTCAGCCGAGCCCTCACTGCAGGCCAAGCAGCTGAAGCTGAAGAGAGCTCGATTGGCAGACGATCTCAATGATAAGATCTCTCACCGCCCTGGTCCAATCGAGCTAATCCACAAGAACATCCTCCCTGTGCATGCGCTCATTGGTTAGTCTGTAACCACCGTCACAAACAGTGTTTATGTTGCACGCACTATTACAGCAATGTCAGCTTTGTTGGTTGCCGTTTAAGCACCATAAGCATTTTCTCCACAAATGACACTAATGCAAATCTATTATTTGCAAATTTGACAAAAGCAGGAAACTTTAACTACATTTCTTGTCAATAACATCCCTTTCATTTAAATGGTGTAACAGTTGAACTTCAGTGAACAAAAAATTTGACAATTTGTTCACTTAAAAGATTCGCTCACATTGATTCATTCGCAAACCAAATATCAAATCTAAGTTTAGTTTTACTATCATTAATTTCTTAAGTGTGTCTATGCACATATCAGACAACTAATTTCTTGTGTATAATCAGGTACCGAGTCTCCGAAGGGTGAGAGCTCCTCATTGGATGAGGACAGTAGTGATGCGCTGTCACCGGATCCTCAGTGCAGTCAGGACTCTCCGTTGGGTCTTGCTCCTCAACACTCCCCCTCTGATATGCTGAATATGAATGGAGATCTCTCACCATCTCAGGTATATTCCTGTTTGTTCAATATGAGATAAATGAAATATTTATTTTGTCCTTTCAGTAAGCTAGAGGGCAGCACTGCTGTACACTTAAAGCGACAGTTCACCCATGATTGTCGTCATGTTGTTGCAAACATGTATGACTTTCTTTCTTCTTTGGAACACAAAAACAGAAATTTAGCAGAATGGTCAAGGCTATTTTTTTCCATTTGGATTGTTCCTTTAAATTTTCTAATTATTATTGATCACAAAGGAACATATGCAGAGTTGAGGACAATGTAATGCTTTTAAGTTCACATAACGTATTTAACCAGTTTATATATCGTAGTTCCTCACTCAGGCCCCTCCTCCTCCACTCGTTGCGTCCGATGCCTCTCCGCCACAGAATCTAACCAGTGAATTTACCATAACAAACTCTTCCCGTCCACCGACGGGACATACGAAGGTAAAGCAAAAGCCATCAAACCTATCATCAGTTTCATTTTTCAGTCTAAACCAATTTCATCACTCATGCTTCTCTTTTTTGTTCCTTTGCTATTTCTCACCACAAGCAGCTGTCTAAGTCCAGCACAGATCGAATCTCTCATCGATCCAAGAAAGCCAAAGATAACAAGCCCAAAGTGAAGAAACTCAAATATCACCAGTATATCCCACCTGACCAGAAGAACGACCGGGAGCCTCCTCCTCAGCTGGACTCTTCGTACGCCAAGATCCTCCACCAGCAGCAGCTTTTCCTTCAGCTTCAGATCATCAACCAGCAACAGCAGCACTACAACTACCACACTATCTTACCTGCCCCTCCAAAGTGAGTATAACCACACATGATATGGATTCATTTTACCTGATCAAAAATACATTAAAAACAGTAATATTACAAACGTTTATTATTTTCTTTTATTGCAACTGTTTTCTATTTTCCTGTGATACCAAAGCTAATTTTTTAGCAGCTATCACTCTAGTCTTCAGTGTCATATGATCCTTCAGATCTTTATTTATTATCAATGTTTAAAACAGTTGTGCTTATTTATATTTGAGTAAACCGTGATACATTTTTTTTCAGATTCAATTGATTAATAGAAAGTTTAAAAGAACAGCATTTATTTGAAATAGAAATATTGTGTAATATTTTAAATGTCTTTACTGTCATGTTTGATCAATTTATTGTATCCTTGCTGCATAAAATTATGAATTTAATAATAATAAAAAATAATATACAAAAATCTAACTGACCCTTAACATTTGAACAGTGGTGTATGTCTGCTAGAGCAGTGGTTCTCAACCCAACCCAAAAATGGGTCACAGATCTGTTTTGATTTTTGTTTTGTTTTGACAAAACATTCCAATTTATATGCAAATAATAAAATGCTAAATCGTGCATAATTATGAAAACAAAGTAAACAGACAAACCTTTGCAACATAAAACAAAATGTGATCCAGAATACATTAAATGCAGGTTACAAAATCTCGGTTCTGAACCAAAGCCACCGTTCTAGAGAAGTGTAGACACAACTAACTGATTTAGCTATAAAACAAAAATAAATCTGTTCAATTCCAGACTTCCTGCTGAAAAACAGCAACCATCCACCAATCTGGGCCCCTCCCCTTCCCAGACTATTTCCACATGCTCAACAGTCTCCTCCAATCAGAATGGGCCCAATCGTCAGAGCCAGCCTACAGCAGGAGGAGCTAAGCCCAGCACTTTACCCCCAAATCTGGATGAATTCAAAGTGGGTAACAGTTGTAATTTATTCACTGATACTAAAGCAATAACAGTGACCACTTAATTTCTTGGGGGATTTTGGTTCCAGAAGTATTTTTCCTACCTACTTTGTCTGTAGTGCTTTAAAAAAATCTTAATATAGATTTTATGAAGAGGTCAGATTTGATCATGAACCAAAACAATATTACAATATTAGTCACAATATTAGAACCATTGGAGAATATGATAGGAAATTTTACTTCGACTGTTGCGCACTACTGTGGATATTTTGAAACTGAACTGATTGATCTCGCTTTCAGGTTGCAGAACTTAAACAAGAGCTCAAACTGAGGGGTCTGACAGTGTCTGGAACTAAGAACGATCTTATTGAACGACTGAAGAACTACCAGGAGCAGAACAATGGATCATCAGCGGCAGGAGCTGCAGCTATGAAAACTGTGCCTGCTCAGTTACCGCAGGTGTCAGTTCAGTCATCTGGTGCCCCCCCACATCAAAACCCGAAAGACACGGCTGCTCCAGTGTCTGCCTTTTCCATAGCGGCTACCACTAGGCTCCACAGCACAACTCCACCACAAATCATGCGCTTCAGCAGCACTAGCTCCTCTCCTCCTGTATCTCCTACCCCCTCCGACCGCTCTCTGGCTGGATTGAGTCCAGATGAGACCAGCTGCAATGGGGATGTGTTTGGAGAAATGGTAGGTCTGTGTGTTTGAAGATGAACAGCAGAAATGTTTAAAAGAAAATTAGGGATATCGGTACCATTTTTTTAATTTATTGTTATCTTTCGATGTTGGATATATTAAGTTCATGCTCATTTCCCCTATTTTCATTTAGATTAACTGGTAACACTTTATGATAAGTTAATTCACACACTTAAATTTAACCTTTAAAGTTTTACAAACTTATTTTAGTATTAGTTCAGTTTTACATCCCTATCATGTAATTTGTACAGATGGTATATAATTTGTACAGATTTGTATTGAATTAGAGATTTTTAACCTAAGAAAAATGTATATCATCAGTGATAGACAAAGTTTTTCTAAATTCTAAAAATTAAGAACTTGGGTAACACTTTATTTTACAGTGTCCTTGTTACATGTACACTACTTACCATAGTAATAACAGTAAATTATGCATAATTACATGCAACTAACCCTCAACCAAATCCTAATTCTACCCTAACCCTATAGTAAGTACATGTAGTTGCTTATTATTACTCAGTACTTTAATGTATAATTACACTAACAATGACACCTTAAAATGAAGTGTAACCAGAACTTGTGTTTCTCCCTTAACAGGTTAGCTCACCTCTCACACAACTCAGCCTGCACCCGTCTCCAGACCACCGGTCTCCAATTAAAGAGGAGTCTCTCGGGCAGATGCAGGCATCCTGCAGCCTTTCTCGCCCGGGTCTGCTGCCAGTCTCGCAGCGTCAGGATCCAGGTCCAGTGGCAGCATCAGGAACTGCCGTGCTTTCTCTGGACAAAGACCAAATGCTTCAGGAGAAGGACAAGCAGATCGAGGAGTTGACACGCATGCTCAGACAGAAGCAGAGGCTGGTGGAGACCCTGCGCTCTCAGCTGGAGCAGGGTAAGCGCGGATCGGCTGCAGAGGTCGCAGACAACATGGGCAATGCTGAAATACCTTTGCTGTCTAACGGACTGGAAGTGAGGGTGAAGGAAGAGGTCAAGGAGGAGATGGACACATCAGAGGACCTGCAGAAGCAAGGCCAGCCCCTAAAAAAGATCCAGACGCAGTGTTCGCAGCAGACTCTGCTCAAGCTGCAGCAGATTCACCGGCTGCAGGTGCAGCAGCAGCAAATGCTCGTGGACCTACCAAACATACAGACCACACAGTTACTGCAACAGCAAAAACAGCAGCAGCAAAGCGACCCACAGAAACTGCAGCAAGAGCAAGGAAAGACACGGGTGTTGCAGCTGCATAAGCAGCAGAAGGCGCAATTACTGCAGCAGCAGAAGTTGCAGTTACTGCAACAGCAGCAGAAGGTGAAGTTACTACAGCAGCAGCAACAGAAGACGCTGTTACAACAGCAGCAGAAGACTCAAATGCAGCAGCAAAAGAAGACAGCGTTACTGCAACAGCAGCAGCAACAAAAGTTGCAGCAGCTCATCATCCAGCAGAGCCAACAAAAGCAGCTACAAACCAATCAGAAGCAGCAGCAGACGCCACAAAATCAGCAGTTACAGACACCACAGGTCAGCGACATTTCCAGGTTTTGTTGGGTGCATAGTGCGCATTTTGTTTTTATGCAGTTCTTGCTGTCATTTTCACGTTTATTTTAATTTTATTTTTTACAGGTTTCACAGGTGTTTATCAATCAGCCATCTGGTACTCAAATTACTACGTCTTTCCCACTGGATCTCCTGAAAGCTCACTCCACACCCACGCTAGTCACTGACAGCAATGGCAACCGTTATCTGATTGCACTCACCAGTAATAGTGTGGAAAGCCTGACTGGAAAGTCTCCTCAGAGCAAATCTAATGGACGGATTACTCTACAGGTGACTAAACAACATTTAAGATTTTAACAATTTCATTTATATATATTTTAAAATGCAATTTTATTCCTGTGATGCAAAGCTGAATTTTCAGCAGCCATTACACTGTCATATGAGAAATCATATATAATATATAATATGATGATTTGGTGCTCACGATACTTATTATTATTATTATTATTATCAATGTTGAAAACAGTTTTACTCCTTATTTTTTATATTTTTTTCCTAATGTGTAATGATAATCCTTGGTTTGTTGTGTTTCAGAGATTGCAGTCAACCCCTAGCAAGCTCCCTAGCCAGTCATCTGCTGATATGGCTAGTTCTGCCAACCAATCACAAGCTGTCAAAGAGCCCATCCCCAAAGTATGTGCATATAACAATGTGGATGTGCTTACTCAAACCTGTTACAGTTCTAAAAAAAATAGCATTTACATGATATGGAGAGCTCTCTGAGAACTTGAACTGAAGTCTTTAAAGAGGCATGAAACAACAAGATGTGTAACAGATACAGTCAAACCAAAAATTATTCAGACACCAGATATAATTTTAGATTTTTTTTTTTTTTACTAGTGGGTGCAGGACACTATAGTTCATTTATGTAAGTTAGGATAGCAAAATAAAGTAAACTGTTACTTATTATACCAAAAAATTCTTCATACAGTGGTCTACCAGAAATATTTCTAAAAAATTTGGGACCAAAAATTATTCAGGCACTTTGACCTGACCATGTTTTGCTTAAGTGTTTTTTCTTTAATTGCTAATGCGACCTTTTTACACCACAGACTGAAAAGAAATAAGCATTGCTTGGTAATTTGTTGAGCTAAATTGATATCTAATTGTGTACTTAAATTTAACAGCTGACAGCTATTCAATCTAATTCATTTGTGAGACAGTCTTAAAGGTCCCCTGACATGAAATTTTCACTTTCTGAGGTTTTTTAACATTAATATGGGTTCCCCTAGCCTGTATATGGTCCCCCAGTGGCTAGAAATTTCAATCGGTGTAAACCGAGCTTTGGCTATCTTTCTCTGCCTTTGAGAAAATGAAAGCTCAGACGGGCTGATATGGAATCTCCTCCGTATGACGTCATACGGAGGAAAGGTAACCTCCCCTTTCTCTGCTTTGCCCGCCCAGAGAATTTGGTTCGCCCATGAGAAAATGAGCTAGGAAGTACGAACGCGCGAGCGCGATTTGAGTTTTTCCTCGAGAGATATCATGGCTTGCAAATGAGCGCAGCATGGCAGTTGATCAGTGTTCGGATGTACAAATGAACACAAAAGTATTTTTTAGTTCCTTCATCCGAGCCTCTGAAGAAACAATGGGTTAATTTTATTTTCTCTGGAAATGCGCCGACACAACTTCCCAAAGTTTTGTATGGTCCAAACATTTCACAGACGATGTTTCCTCAACTTGGGCCAATACAGAGCTGGCCTCGATGAACGTCTGAAAATAAATCATCGAGTTACCAAGCAACAATTTCTGATGTGTAGCCTAATTGTTCAAGTTCAGACAGGTAAGTTAATCTTTCTCTCAAAATCGTTCAATACTGTTTATGCATCAAGTCAAACCAGTGACTAAAATATCAACTTCCCATCGTTTCTTTTAGTAGGATGAAAATAATCTTATTTAAATTGTGAACAAATTATACAGAAAGCGATCAAAGAACAATCTTTCCACACAGCGCGAGTTTATCTGGACAACTCGTTATGAAATCAATGACGCACGTTACACTGCTCAACGAAGCTCTTACTGTATGTACATCATCGTGTTTGCATTGGTGAAAGCATTAGAGAGAGTGCAGAAACTGCAATGCAATGATAAGATCTTCATTCTCGCGATCAACAGACTGTCATCTGCTCAATGCTCATCACGGCAACATTTTATGTGATGGGAATAGATCTCAATACTTTAAAAACTTCTCACGATTCGTTAATCTCGATAGCTGTAATAGTAAAAACGTATAATAGCTGTAGTAAAAGTATTCGAGAGAGTTTCACATGTAATATGTAGCTATTTCATAAGCAAGCATGTCAGCCAATCACAGCAGTGGCTGGTTACACTGAATCCCACAGCTGAATATAAAGGGCTAGGCTGCATATAGTTGTGCTTTATCTCCTCTCTGCTGCTGACTCATGCTGAAATCTCCCATTTCCAGGTTCAGAAAAAAGGGCTCCACTTGGAAACCACAAGTGTTCAGGAGTCTAGCCAGCCAGTGTCCGCCCCACCAAGCTTTGAGCCCTTCTTCTGTGAGGAATCTAACCCACTGAACAAACCCTCTTCACCCCCTTCATTTAAGGTATCGCACATACATTATTTATACTCATAATACTCATGCTTTAGTTTTGTTACCCATTTTCCTTTTGTCTTGATCTTCTTCTTTGCTAAAGCTCGCATTTCTTTTTCCATTTTCCTCTACCCATCATGTCCATCTGTTTTAGGAGGACATTTGCCCAACATTTGATCAACATACTTTGTTCACCCCTTCCTCCCCTAAGCCGAACAAATACCCCCCTCAGCGTTTTAAAGTATGGCCTTCACTCACATTCTTACTTTGTTCTTTTTCTTTTTTTCTCCTTTATTCTTTCATCTTCTTTTTCTGTTTCCACTGTTTTTCTTATAGTAACATTGGTGATTATTCTCTGTTCACAGGATAATGTCTCTAACAACCAGCAAATAGATGATTTGTTCGATATCCTGATCAAGAGTGGAGGTAAAAAGAGTTTTTAAGAGTCTTAAATATACCATTCAGAAGTTAGAGGTCAGCGAGAATTTTTTTTTTTTTTTAAGAAATTGACTTTCATTTGCAAGGATTCTTTAAATATATGGAAAATGACAGTGCTTTATAACATTTCTATTTCAAATAAATTCTGTTCTTTTAAACTTTCTATTCATCAAAGAATCCTGAAAAAATGTATCCACAAAAATATTAAACGACTGTTTTTAACATTGATAATCATAAGAAATGATTTTTGAGCACCAAATCAGTATATTAGAATGATTTCTGTAGGAACATGTGACACTGAAGACTGCTGCCATCACAGGAACAAATTACATTTTAAAATATATTCAAATTGTAATAATATTTCACAAAATTACTATTTTTACTGTATTTCTTTACTGTATGATCAAATAAATGCAGCCTTGGTGAACGTAAGAGACTTCTTTAAAAAAAAAAAATATATATATATATATTAATAATAATAAATCCCTCTTCTTTCCACATTGCAGAAATTTCATCTGGATTTAAAGCCAGTCAAGACCCCTCCCTGTTAGACTTTCACTCCAGCCCACCCACTCCATCCCCACCTCCTCCCCTCCACCTCTCACCACCCACACATCAGCCCGACCCTGTTCCCGCTCCTTCCCAGCAGCTCCCCGACACCCAGGACAGGCCTTGCTCTAGAACTGTCCACCTCGAGGACTTCCTGGAGAGCACAACCAGTGCTCCTCTCCTCGGAGTGGAGCCGGACGGCCCATTGACGTTGATCGATGACCTCCACAACCAAATGCTGAGCACTTACAGTATTCTGGACCATCCCCAATCTCCAATGGACACCAGTGACATGAGCTTCTCACCCCACCCGGCCAACCTGGACTTTGAAGACCCCACCCTGGATAGCATGGATTGGCTGGATATACCCGGGGTAGGAGGGGGCAGTAATTGTAACGGCGGGGGTATGGTCCTTGCCCCTCTCAGCTCGCACACCCCACCCAGTGTATTTTCTGCAGACTTTTTGGACAGTTCAGATCTGCAGATCCACTGGGACTCATGTTTGTAGCTTTTGGTCTTAATTGCTTGATGACACACAATTTAGCACCTTCAACCTTACTGTGTATAGGCTGTACACAAAACACTCCATTCGCACATATGCTGTTTCTTATGCTGAAATTTGTTTCTTCATATTCCTGTGCCGAATGGTATTTAAACAGTTCCTGTGTCTGATAGGTCCTCTTATGCACTGAATTTTAAGTTCTCATTTACTGCATTATTCTCAAATGTTTTGCATCACATGGCACTGCTGCCTTTGCCAACGGAGAGACCAATCTGGACCCTGACACCAACTTCTCACACCTTCGACAGCTCAATTTAACCCATACTTTGGTCTAGCTATTAGACCAGTTGTCCATGCTGGTTAGGCTAATTTTTCACTTTAAGCACACCAGTTAGTACAATCTCCTCTACATATCTTTGGCACCATTATAGTGTTGCTTCTGCCCATCTCAATAAAGTTATGACCTCATGACCATTATATAAGGCTATTTCTGCTCCACAGGTTTCACACAGTCACTTGCATCGACAAACTAAATGGAGGAAAAATATGAGATATCATAGACCTCCTTGATTTTGAACCCTTTTGGCATGTTAGTTCTTCCAACATTGCACTTAAGCTGACCCGACTGGTGCTCTGGTGTACACGACCCAATTTAATGGGCTCTGCAGGGAACCAGGTTTGGTGACGTTCACCAGATCTCTATGCATTGCTGTACTTTAGGATCATGTATTGATGAAACCTTTGTTCTTTTCCCTCTGATTGTGTAGCGATTCGCTGGTGGAGGTCAGGGCTGGGGTTCAGGTTTCAGAGTACTTGGAACTTCTTGTTTTTTAAAAAAGGAAAAAAAATAAAAGGAAAAAAATGCAGTGTGGAGTGTTTTGTTGTATTTTTGTTTTAAACTTACATATACACAGCACAATCACTCACAATGGACATTCTGCTATTGAAGCAAATGGGATTTTTAACAGTATTTATATTTAGATGTCTTCAAAATTATATTGAAAATAAAAACCTGAAAATTCAACTAGAGTGGAGCTTGATGGGTGCCAACTTATGGAGCTAATAATATGACAAAATGATTTGAATTTGAATTGTGTAAATTTGAATTATTTGCAAGTGTAATCTAACAAAACTGAATTTTAAATAGTTCTGAATTTGAATTTTTTTGGAACGAATATTGAACATCTGAAATGTAACAAACTGAAAGGTTTTTATGGCTGAATTTTATAGACATGTATTTTCAAACAGCTAGTTTTTGTGTTCTGAATTCAAATACTGCAAAATTTCAGTTTAAAAAAATACGGATTCAAGTTTTCAAGATGAAGAAATTCGGGAACGTCAAATTCAGTTTTCTAAAATTCAATGTCAAAAATTCAGGTCTTACAGAAAGTAGGTCACAGGGAAGAGTAGATGATCTCGGAAAAGTCGAACAGAGCATTTTGGCCAATTAGGGACTGCAGAAGTTTTCCAGTGCGAACGTGGTGGTTCAAGAGGTTGCCGCTCTCTGACTCTGATCATGATCGCCCAGAGGTAAGTTAAACAAGAATGATTTTGTGTTTGTTAGGTTAGCGTTCTCAGCACGTGATACATTTGTCTAAGCGGTCTCTGGTGTTTGTTTTAAAGTATATTTTGTGTAATATTTTGTGTAAAATTGATTAGAACGCCACCGTGTCTACTACACAGACAGGACGCGAGCGGCGCGAGCAAAACAAAAATGTATTAGTGCAACTTTCATTAAGTAAAATCACCAAAAGCCTTCAACCAAACTGAGATGACCCGGTTTTATACATAATGCCAACATAATGCAATTGTCCTTTCAATATTAAAGTCTTCTCTACTGACTGATGACTGACTCAGTAATAAAGACTGTCTTTGCCGCCCGGACTATTTTTTTTCCAGCGGAAGGTTGAAGGCTTTTGGTGATTTTACTTAATGAAAGTTGCACTAATACATTTTTGTTTTGCTTTATTATGATTATTGAGTGGCAATCGCTTTAGAAAAGCAATACACGGTACTCAAGGCTAGTGCTGTCTTGTGAATAAGTCACGTCTGAAGGGGTTGCACTTGCAAGCACTCTGGTTCGCGTCGTATTCACGATACAGCACCATAGCACACCCTCTCGTACCTTATGCTTACATGTACGACGCAATCTTGACGCTAACCTAGACGCTAACGCTAACCTAACAAACACAAAATCATTCATGTTTAACTTACCTCCGGGCGATCATGATCAGAGTCAGAGAGCGGCAACCTCTTGAACCACCACGTTCGCACTGGAAAACTTCTGCAGTCCCTAATTGGCCAAAATGCTCTGTTCGACTTTTCCGAGATCATCTACTCTTCCCTGTGACCTACTTTCTGTAAGACCTGAATTTTTGACATTGAATTTTTGACATTGAATTTTAGAAAACTGAATTTGACGTTCCGAATTTCTTCATCTTGAAAACTTGAATCCGTATTTTTTTAAACTGAAATTTTGCAGTATTTGAATTCAGAACACAAAAACTAGCTGTTTAAAATTACATGTCTATAAAATTCAGCCATAAAAACCTTTCAGTTTGTTAAATTTCAGATGTTCAATATTCGTTCCAAAAAAATTCAAATTCAGAACTATTTAAAATTCAGTTTTGTTAGATTACACTTGCAAATAATTCAAATTTACACAATTCAAATTCAAATCATTTTGTCATATTATTAGCTCCATACTAACTAAGCAAACAAGGTATGTATAATGGTAGTGAATGATTTTACGTTTAATTTTACATTTGCATTTGGCAGATGCTTTGGATAAAAGTGACTTTCATTGCTTTTAAGGTATATGCTAGCTTTTCTATTAGTTCTTGGATTCTCTGGGAGTCAAACCCCCATGACAATGCTCAACCTTTTAAGCTTCAGGAAAATGTGGTAATCCAATAAAACGTAATCCAGATTTTCTCATCTGTTTAATTTTTTTTTTTAAAGATATGCAGTTATAATATTAAATATGTCCGTAATATCAGATCATAAAAATTATTGAACACCAAGGAGCTGCTGTGAGGAGAATTGAGATTTCTGTTATGAGGGAAAAGGCTGGGAACGGACTGAATTACACTGTTAAAGGGGACATTTAGGCAACTCCCCCTTAATCTATATGGTTTTCTAAAGGATATGTTGAGGACTGACCGTCTCAGTCACCATTCAATTTTCATGGCATATTTTTTTTCCCCATAGGCCTACTCAATTAAACTGAATGGCGATGTGATAAATGAGTTCCACGGAAGAAAGAAACTCGTGCAGATTTGGAAGAAGGTGATAAAATGAGAGATAATTTACTCTAAGTCTAAAGCATATTTTTTAATGACTAACAAACAAGTGCGTGTGCCCAATAAAACAGTATTCTTTTTGAAGTAATGTTTTTATTGATAAAACGACAGAGAATTTTCTGATACACTATGCGGTATCGCCAAAAGAGGGCGCAAGACATCTATATATCCCAGATTATCGTGTGACAAGTAGAGGCTCAGTGGTGCTGTGTGAGACCATGTGTGAGACAAATGTGATTTCTTGCTTTCTGCCTCGACAACCATGACCGACACCTTAAATGTACCTGCACGGTGAGTGCTGATGGTTAAAGGTAAGTAAGGTGAAGTAAGTAGCCTATAAATAAAACCAAACCAAAATCCTCAAAACCATTTCGACGTCTGACAAATTTTATTTTGAAAAGAGACATTGTTTGAAGTACAAATCTACTCTAGTTTTACGTCAAATCAATCTGATAACGTTGATTTACAATTTCAAGCATTATATTTTGTTGTTATTGTTTGTTTTATAAACTCATATTTAGTCAAAATGTGAATATAAAACCCCATTTAAAAAAAGATTTCAGCTTGTCATTCCAGTTTTGGTTGCTCCAATTGTTGTTCAAAGCCCTTACTAGTTCATTAACATACCACATTTTTTTACACAGTGCATTACCAACACAGGCATTATCAATGTAACAAATAACTTACAAACACCCCTATTTCTGATATCTTTAAACGTTTCTGAACAAAGCGTCTGTGTAGTTCAGTCTTAAATATCTTAAATACAATTCTTACATAATTAAAATAATACAATTAATGTACATGAATACAGAAATATATTTAATATGCTTAAATATGAAAACAGAAAAAGTGTCCAGATCACATGAATATCTGGCTTGAATAAAAGTAAAGCACGACACAGTACAGAAACAGATAGGTAGCACTTATAAGTAGCCTACATATATTTGAATTAAATACTATGAACATTTAAGAAACATCACACTAGCAAGTGCTGTTGATCTGTATATCAGCACATCTGATTGGCTGTAGGCACAAGGCCACAGGTAATCACAGCCGTGCTGATATCCAGACTGTGAGTGCGGTATTGCTTTTATACGACAGTTCAATTAACAAGTAAACTGTATGTGTAAAGATGAATAACAGTGATTTTCCCTCCCCACTCAATGCTTTCTGTAATCACTCTGGGTTTTCCATTTTCCAATCATGCTAGCGGGGGTTTTTAGCATATCAGAATCTGAATTTAAATCTCCTGATTACACTGCAGATGGTTATGCAACACAATTAGATTAGATTCTGAAGTATCAGACTTTTCCCCATCAGACTTGCTATGGTATTAAAGTAGATCTTGTTTTTTTTATTTGGATACATTGTAGATCTGAGGTACAAGTTCTGGTATTTCACTCCACTAATCCAAGTAAAAGGAAGGACACATGAGTTGAAGGTAAACAGTGCAAGGCTTGCCTACAAGACATCTAGTGCTTGTGAGATCTTGATTTCAAGGATGGTTAATTCACTAGAGCTGATATTTTTGCCATTGCAAAAAAAGCTTGTTTTACAAGGATGATGTGCTTCATTCCCAGATCATTAGAGCTGCTGGCATCATTTCTTCAGCCTCACACCATGAGGCAGTCAGCCTTGGTCAACTATAAAGTGCTCAGTATAACATTAAGGACTCAACATAGGCGGTCTTGAAAAACAGAGGAGATCAATTCTTTTAATCAATCAAAAGAGTTCGATGTTTGATGATGTCTTCACTCCATGACTGGAGTGATTTGAATGTAAAAACTAATGTAGAAGACTCATAAAACAATTTCTCTCTTAAAATTCGACAAAAAAATGTATCTAAGAAAGAGTCTTTGTGGGCACCATTCCCGAATGTAGTGCAGTTGCGCTTTGGGAGACCCGAGTTTGAGTCCTGGCTTGTGGTCCCTTCCCGATCCCATCCCACTTGTCTTCCTGTTAAGTTCTGTCCCAATAAAGACAAAAATTGCTAAATTAAACCTTTAAAAAAAAGATTGAGAAAAAGAAATCCAGTTTTTAGCTTTACAGGAATGTCTTTTTCAGTATAAACATGTTTCATAGTGCCTTTTCAGAATTGTAGTCAAGTTTCCATCACCATTGAGAGCTTCACGTGGTTCTTTTCTACAAAGTAGGTAACCCACTGAAACGAGATTATTATGTCTTTGTGGTTTTTCTCAACTTCATTCCCCTAAAACAAATTAGTGATTTAATGAGTGACTTTCTCACAACGAGACTTCCCAAGCCAGAGAGGAAGACCGTGAAATTTAGTAACTCAAAAAACCTTTCTTCATGAGCACAAAATCCTCAACACACTCAGCGAAGCTTATATTTAAATCCTAGTGTGAGACCGGACATCTGGGTGTTGCTCTTTGCCTCTTCTGGGGTAGGAGAACAGGTTTATTTTGTCTTTTTTTCACAAAATTGATCCTGAGGTTGTGTTTAAATAAAGATGGCCAGGATAATGTCCCTTAATGACTTAGATTTAGGCTGACGTGATGATGGCATTGTCCCCGTTGAGTTAATGTGGCCTTGGGCACCATTCCTGTCTTCCGGTCTCACCTCATTGTTGTCAGTGACACAAAAGACAGAGATAAACCCAGAAAAAGTAGGACACAGAAGAAACCATTTAAACATAGACAAGAGTTGTTTAGCACTAAAAGAAGGGGGGACTATACAGTCCTGACATTTTGGTCACTGTGCATACAGTCCGTTAACAGTCAGCAGTGTTCTTTCTTTCGTTCCTGTTTCCTCAGACAGTGACCTCCGTCTTGCTGTTGGTCTGATAGGCCTTAAGTTTGGGATGGGGCTGATACAGTGGTTGTCCCCCATAGACCGTGGGCTGGGAGATGAACTCCGGTAGTGTTTCTATGCTGTACTGTCTCCTGCTGCTGTAGATCTGTCGGCGAACAGAGTGTCCTGGATGTGAGGTCTGCCGGTGGATGTGTCTTTGTCCAGAATCCCAAGCTTTGAAGGCTGAGCTGGAAAGTTGAGGGTGGGTGATGGTTTTTGGGATGCGGGTCCTCTCCAAATGGTTGGTTGGGATTGAGATGGACAGGGGGGAATGGATGTCATGGGAGGGGAGGACCTGGTGGAGATAGGACTTGTCTTTTGGGTGCGTTGACATCGGTTGGAAAGGTACAGGAGGGGAATGATACTGGGAGAAATCCATTAGTGGATAGCTCTTGTAGTAACCCCGGCTTGCAGTATCGGCTGTAAGGGACGAGAAGAAATGGAAGAAGTTAGACAGACAAACATAAGATTGTTTACATGCATATTTGAACTACATTATAATTGAGCTACAGTGGGTTTTACAAGGGGATGGAAAAGAATATGAAGGAAAAGGAAAAATTATATTCCACCGCCGCTATTGGGTTCTCTCACAAAAGTTCTGTGTTTCCCAGAGAAACTTTAAGTTCGCTTGTAAAACCTTGGCATTCTTTGCGAGCAGGGTATGTGAAAGTTTCGCGAGTGAATGCAAAAGTCTTTTGAGCGAATGGAAAGTTTCTTCAAGGAACGTGAACGTTTTCTGAATTAATGTAAAATTTTGTGCGTGAAAACAAAGTTACTCAGGGTAATGCAAAAGTTTTGCGAGTGAATACAAAAGTTTTGTTTGCACAAAGTTTCTCAGGGTAAAGTAACCGTTTTGCGAGCACACTGAAAAGCGTTAAAATATTATTTCTCCATCAACATGTAGGTGTTTGTCATAGTTGAAGGAATAAACACATGTTGCATGTCACCTCTGTCTTTCTAAACATGTGAACAACACTGAGGCCAATTGGAGTGCGATTAACATGTATACATGCTGGACGTAGATCATATTTTCTAGGTATGTTAGTTAGACTTCACAAAAACCTGACTGGTATGATTTCAGTTTAACCAAAGCGTTTTGATGACATTTTAAAAACACAAACTGTTGTTTTAGTCGAATTGATAGTCCAGATTTTTTTTTAAATCATCAAAGATCTAATAAAATAATGTGCACTATGTAAAATCCATCCATTGGAACCATGAGTTAGGCGTATCAACTTTAAAATGAACGTCTTGATGAAGGACATAAAACAGCAGTATCTGTATTCCTGTTGAAATGTCCATTGAGAGCTTGTCTATTTTATTAAACACTGACTTTATGTTGCCTGAAATGTTTAAAGGTCA
This sequence comes from Rhinichthys klamathensis goyatoka, assembly GCF_029890125.1. NCBI lineage: Eukaryota > Metazoa > Chordata > Actinopteri > Cypriniformes > Leuciscidae > Rhinichthys > Rhinichthys klamathensis. The sequence continues at coordinate 1,173,748 of NW_026606658.1, read as the reverse complement.
TGCCTCCGACATGAGTTATCTCTCTTCTCACGGTATTTACCTGCGAGCTGCTCACCCTGTCTCGCTGAATTAATGTCTGCTAGATGCACTTGTTCAGTTTGTTCTTGTATTGAGTAAATCAGAAGGTTTTAGAAGGTGTGTATGTCAGGGGACATATTGTATATCGGGCTAGATGCCTGAATCACAAACAAAAAAAAGAATTGAGTACAGTTCCTGTGGATGCTCGTTTGGTCTTCGCCTCATCAAATCCAGTATCAAATTTATAAACTGATGTCAGATGGCATTCTTTCAAATAACATAGTCATCAAATTATATTTTTATCCTTTTTTTCTCATTCATTACTTTCTTCTTGCCACAAAGCGATTCAAATAGATGACATCTGAAAATCCTTGAGCTTACTCCAAAGGCTGTATTGTCAGTGTGCATCATCTTCATCATCACCTTCACCACGGTGTGCTGATTGCAGACCATTCTGGCATCAGATCTTTGTTTGGTAAATGTCAGATACAGATGTGTTCATATGTGAAAGTATCTAATAATGTGTATGTATTATGTGTGTGTCATTATGTCACTGAATCATTGTGATCCAGACACTATTGGCTTGACATGTTCCCAGAATATAGGGCAGGCTAATGCTCCTGCTTAAATGGACAAAAAACCTCTCAAGCGCACAGCTGTTTTTCTTTTCTTTTTTGCTGTCTTTTAAAATATGTCATTCTTTGGCAAAATACGCAAATAGCCATTTATTATGTTGCAGTTTTTTCAACCAATCACAAACTCGAGAAAATAACACCAGTAATTAGGCACTCTCACACATACAGTCTATTTTTGTAGAATTAACTTTTTGCACGTGTGAACAAGACCCATTGTTGAAATTACCAGAGCTGATTTGCTGGCTGAAGACATTGTAACATTACCAAAATAAATTCTGTATCGATGCGTTTACAACACCGTAAGATTAATGATTTGAGTATATCAAACAAGTTTTGAAGAAGCGAATTCAGTTGAAGCCAAGAACAATAACTATAATGATAAACTGTATTAGCATTCACAAATGACAATAATGTTCTGTTCGTTATAAGCATGTGCTGCAGTTATGTCGTCAAGTCAAGTCACCTTTATTTATATAGTGCTTTTTACAATACAGATTGTATCAAAGCAGCTTCACAGTGATAACATGGAAATAATACAAGTTTTTTTCTAGAAGAACATTGTGTCCACCTGAAGTAAGGCAGATCAATAATATTGTTGAATATTAAATGTCCCCAACTAAGCAAGCCAAAAGCCAAGGCAACAGTGGCAAGGAACCAAAACTCCATCAGGTGACAGAATGGAGAAAAAAACCTTGGGAGAAACCAGGCTCAGTCGGGGGCCAGTTCTCCTCTGGCCAACGAACGAACAGTGTATGATTATGATTCAGGCAACATTACAGTCAGAAGTCAGTTTGGATCAGAACATTCACATGTCGTCAGCTGGTTTAAATGCTCAAGCTCTTTAATGGGGCCAATGAGAATTGTCAAGTGGAATTTTCATTCCACTTCCCAGATATACAGGTATGACAGGAGGTGGCTTGCATCCACTCATTCGGATTTGTTCTTCGGAGCCGAGAAGAGGTGCATGTGATTCTCTATCTATTCACCTCTGCCTGGAAGCTTTGTTGGATTCCTATTAGCATTTCAGTGGTTCTCTCTCTCACACGCACATATAAGTGCAAGAGAGTTCCTCTGGGCGCTTCAACGAGCAACTAGAGAAATTTTCAAAAGAGAATATTCTCTAACGAGTTTTTCTATAAAAGAGAAATATCCTCTAAAAGAGCAAACACGTATCTTTTTAAAGCCACCCGTGTATTTCTGGATGCGGTCGACACCTTTCTATCAGACGCCACGATCGCTGCTGCAATTTGAGCCATGCTGTCAATGCTGATCAGCTTTTGTGGATGGTACATTTGCAGTGGTCAAGAGAGCTTAACACACTTCAACTGAATAAAACGCATGCAAATAGAAAAAAAAACACCTGCAAATGAAGAAAACATCTTCATCAGTTTGACAACACATGTGCAGCCAATGCTGACAACGCAACCAAATACAGAAATGCACCACAACTGCAAAAAAAAACCATGCAAATAGAAAAAAACACTAGCAAATTAAGAAAAAACATCTTCAGCATTTTGACAACACATGTGTTGCAAATACTCATAACGCAACCAAATACAGAAACTCGCTTTCTCCCAAGGTTTGTTTTTCTCCATTCTGTCACCTGATGGAGTTTGGGTTCCCTGCCACTGTTGCCTCTGGTTTGCTTAGTTGGGGACACTTAATATTCAACCATATTATTGATCTGACTGTACTGATCTGACTGAACTGGAAGATGACATCATTTTGGCATAGCAGGCCCAGCGGTGCCGTAACCCCTAGCAGTGCGAGCACACTCCACGAGAAGTGTTGCATCCTCGTCTCTCGCGAACGGCGCCTCTCTAACAGACGTCTGCAGAGCAGCAGGGCTGGGCGACACACAATACTTATGTGAGATCTTAGAATCTCCAGGTCTGAGCCAGTTTTTTTCCTGTGTGTTATCAGGTACGAACAGGTAAGCTGCAGGAAACTGTCCTTCCCCTATCTGAGGTGGTAACGTGCAAAAAAAAAAAAAAAAAACAGACACTATCATTTCCTCCATCAGGGAACACAGGTTACAACAGTAACCAAGACGCTATCTATTTTGTAGAGAAAATACCAGCAAATGAGACAAAACCTGAAACAAAAGAGCTTTTCTCCATGTGAGCAGATGAAGAAAATAGTCGACAGATTAAGGGTCTATTTAAAGGTAATATCCGGCAAATTACTAAAAGTTGACAGCATTTTGGTGCTGTAGCTGTTATGTGTGAATTGCGGATGTGGTACATTTACCAGAATAAGACACTTTTATTGCAATTTAATGGGTTTTGTGTGTGAAAGTGTCCACTGATTGCCTTCCAAACAAAGATAAATAATATGCATCGTGAACAATGAAAACATCAAAATATTTGAATGAGATGTAATAAACAAGGGAGAATGTTTATAGGAATTGTCTCTTTGACCTGAAAGAACTAGATTATTTGCAGCTGAACTGAAAATAAAACTAAATTTCCCTCATTACCTCTTTACACTAAGCCATTATAAAGGTCTGATGAGGCTAAAAATCTAGGGTGTCAGTGGATAAGCAACACCTTTTGTGTAGTGAGGATTCTGCCAAAACACTTGAATGTACACGTCTGTCTAAAAGTGTAGCCACCGGCACTGGGGTGTTAAATAATACCGGGAGTGACAGAGTAAAGTGCCCCAACAGTCGTCCTCGTCCTGCCTTGATTCATGTCTTGTTTCACTGGTTTTGTGTTAGGATTTTAAGTTGTGGTGTTTTCTCTTCCCATTGTTTCTGTGTTCACTGCCTATGTTCAGTTCCTGTGTTGAGCTTTGTAGTCCGTTTGTTGATTGGTTCCCCCTGTTAAAGAATCATGAGGGATCACCTTAATTTTGGCCAAATGAGCCAGTACGATAAAGTCTGTCACATAGTCCGCCAGATCTCCTTGACGGAGACTCTTTATCCTCACAGCAGGATCCATAAGGAGTGATTTTTTTTTTAACAGAATAAACTTAAACAAATCCAACACGGACACCAGAGAACCAGGTAACAGAATAGGCTCACCAAACATATAGCCATGATTCGGACAAGACCTGACAAACAACATGGGAAACACAAGGGTATAAATATACAAGGGCTAACAAAATAAGACACACCTGGGAACAATCAAGACTAATTAACAAGGGAACTAATCAACAAAAGGACTACAAAACCTAACACATGAACTGAATATAGGCAATGAATACAGAAACAATAGGAACAGAAAACACAAAAACTTAAAAGTCCTAACACAAAACAAGACAGTGATCATGACAGGTCCTGACCACAACAGAAGCTGACTCTTTCAGTCAAACTCAGGGACTGTTGTTTATGACATCCAGCAGAGCATGAAATTATTCAGCATCTGTGAATAAAGTATGTTTGTGCACATAGTAGCACGTCACTGTTCTTACCAACTGCTTTCAGAGAGTTGTACTTATTCAGCGCCAGGCCTGGTATGCTGAGGTTGCTTTGAGGATGAGAGAGTCCGACCGGTGTACCAAAAGGGAAGCCGGCATTGTACTGTTCTGGAATACAGAAGGATAGAAGAACATTCAAATGAAAAGTTTGTATATTAGGGTACAATATTTCATGAATGAAGTATGAGGTCAATAAGATTTCAGCAATTATGCATTGAATTGATCAGAAGCAATAGTAAAGACATGTACATGTTACATAAGATTTATATTTCAGGTAAATTTGTTCTTTTGAACTCTCAAAGAATGCTGAAAAAAAGATATATCACAATTTCCACAGAAATATTAATCAGCACAACTGCTTTCAACATCAATAATAAAACAAAATGTTTCTTGAGCATAAAAGATTTCTGAAGGATCATGTGACGGGAGTAATGGCTGATGAGTAGTTTAGCTATTTTCAACTACTCTGTTATGTGCAGGCGGCTGTTAGTGGGAAAACATGCTGTAGATTGAGTCATTTTGTTGAACTGCAATAGAGAACTATTTAAATCCGCTCTATATGCAGCGACCCTATATTGACCATTGAAATGTGGTTCAGATGCTCCAGCCTGAATGACCTAATTTTCTTCGTAAGCTGTGGGTGACGGCACAGGAAGGACATTGATGCATTTAATGAATGTTAGATGGTGCTTTCTTTTTTCCTGTTTGTTCCATTACTCATTAGTCACATCTCATTTAACACGAGCGATGTGTTGAGAGATGTGGACAGCCGTTCTTTTAGGGCAAACATGTGTTACACATTCTGAAATCATCCTGGCATTTCCCAGCAGTGGTAATCTGTGTTTTTAATGCTTTAAATGAATGTTGCATTAAAGCCAACAGCATACCCTTCCGTGTGTTAATTCAGACAAGTGTACCCAAAAACTCTGTCTGGGACTGTTCTGATGTCATCATGGTGCATCAAAGGCATGTCTGGGTAATTCTAATGTTTATTTTCATGCAAATTACATCGGTTGAACCAAGCTTGCTCAAGATCATTTAAGCTATTCTCTGCTTTTTAGTCTCTGCAGGTGTAGATTAGCTGTCTTTTATGTTGTTTAAGGGAAGTATTACCCTTCTCACCAGGTCTCTTTTCTAAACCTTGATCAACTAAGAGTGTGATGCCCTAAGGACATTAGCTTTAATACAACATCAGCAGTGATATTAACCACCATTTATTATCTATGTGCCCTCTTGACACTCTCAGCTGTATTTGATAATGATGAAGAGTAAGGGAGGAACTAATGAAGAGGGTTTGTCGGGGTAAAGCAGGATGCAAGGCTTAAGCATCACAAAGAGAAATCAAACTAGACTGTTCGTAAGATTAAGTATATGTGATCTAATTGAGCGAGAGGGATAGATGAGTGAGGGTGATGTACTCTGTACAAGTTAATGTATTCATTAGGTATTTCTGACTAGACCTTTGAAGTCAAAATCCTTGTAAGGAAGTCCAGAGGGGTAATAACAGCTTTTGATACATTATGTAATATTTTTAGGGCTGTGTGCATTACTTACTGAGGGGTTTAGCATATTTCAAAAGCAGTTGCTGAACAGTTTTCAGATTCCTAAGGTCCTAAAGCGCACAGCATTGTTGCTTTCCATGTGACCATTAGTGTACAATTATAAATCTAATGTATGATAAACATTTAGTTGCTGTGGAAAAATATATTATCAAAAATGATAACCAGATTTACAAAAGACCTTTTCTCTATCTCCCCATAAGTGCAGGCATAAACTAGGATTTTTTTTTAAATAGCCAGTGTTGTTATTGTTAACTAAAACTGTTTAAAAAAAATATTTTGAAATAAAATAAAATGTAAATGTTAAATGAAAAACTAAAATTAGAAGTGTTGCAACTAATTAAAATATAAGTTGAAGTACTAAAATTACTAAACTAAATTCAATTATAAATAAATTAAAGCAAATTAGATATATAAAAAACTACCAAAAATGACAAATAACACGCACAGGGTTAAAATCTACTGTGGCGAGTAACGCATCACCACACTAGCCAATTTTGTGGGTTATGATTCATAAATTATGTTCTATCAATTTGCATGGCATCGCTATCAAAGTCCTTCACCTAAAAAGAAGCCATTAGCAAAAATGAGGGTTGCGAGTCTTTAAAATTCCCGTCTGCTATGCTTAATGCTCAATGCTGCTCGGCCAGAGCCCTAGGAGACAATTAAGAGACTAATTTTTCCAACCCGTTCTCATAAATACCGCATGGCCAAGACTTTTGGGCAAAAAGCGCCCTATAGCGTCTTTATTGCTATGTGCAGGCCATTATAAGAAAAGTTACAGAGAATTTTGTTTTTATTTCCATTTTATTTTTGAATGGTATCCGCAAACAGCGATTGACTGTCGTAAAAAGCTGAAAACAATACAATGATTCAGAATCAGATTTAATAACAAATATATTTAAATCTAAGCTGTGACTTTGATAGCATAAACAAGTTAAAAATAAGTATTAAAATTAAAACTGAAATTGTAAAACTAAAAGGTAGGCCTAATTCAAAATATAAATACATTTTATAATCGTATAAATAAAACGTTGACTACTACAACCCACAGTGAAGAATCCCCCACTATGTGCATAATTTTCACTATACTTTAATATTTTAGAAATAAGCTTGGATGTTTTTAGATTGCAAGGTAGCACAATGTATAATAAATTGCTAAATGTAAAGATGATTAATAGATAAAATACATGCAATTAAATCAAGTAGACCTGTGCTAAACTAAATTAATATTAAAATAAATTAATATTGTTAATACAACATAATATCATAAATATGTGAAATATATTATTTTAAAATATATATTTAAAAAATATACAAATTATTTTCAACAGCCGACAAGTCTCGGTGAAGCCTATAGCCATTCCATCCCATCATATTTTTCCAAAAGCATCCATGTTACGACTGTGTTAATGTTATGAAGTGAACTGAGTTACAATTTAGCTGAAGTTTTTTGGCTTCAGGGACAGACTGATGTATAACTGAAAACAAAGTGAGATCCCAAAAGTGACTTCTCAAGCCCATATAAACTCAAAGGTAAACATCCTGCCTGTCATATTTGGGGATGGCAATGTGAATTGAATGGGGGATTGAGAATGTGCAGCAGAGATGCACTAATATGGGACGGGGTGGCATCTGTGTATTTGTGCGTCATTGTTCACGCTCTTCACTGGAGTGCCACCATTTCCCACTGTAGGCCTGTTGTGTATGTTCTTAGCCCTGAAGCAATGTGGACGTCTGTGATGCTTTAGTGTGAGGTATGTCTCCTTGTGAGTGTGCGTGTGTGTGTGTGTGTGTGTGTAGTGGCATATAAAAACAAAGCCTGAAATGCCGGAGGCAGAGAATTAAAAAGCGGACTGCATAAGGGGAAGTCTAAAATTGGACCATTCGTCTTTGTGTTGTATGATGTCATGCCATAGCACATGTGCTCATATAAACAGACTTTCTGATGCCTGATATTAACCTCTGCTCACTGTGGATAGGCTTGAGGTTTAGACTTATTGCTAGTTTAAACCTCAAGCTAGTCACCAGCTAGTCATTACATTTCCTATCATCCTCCCTGGCCCTCACCTGCATGTACTTCCCAATCACAGAGATCGCTGTCACCTGCACCTGCACATCATCTCCTAGTAATCACAGGCAGCATTTAAGCACGCACCTCACACAATCACATTGTCTGGTCTCGTTTTGAGTTGGACTCACTTACCCGTTTACACTTACCTTCGACAAGTGTGTGTTACGTGCCACCGTCTTCGACCCATGTTCCTCCTAGTCTTCCTGGTCCCCATCGTCTTCCTGGTCCCTATCGTCTCCCTCCTTGTGCTCCAATGACTCACCACTCTCCCTGCACCGGTGTGTGCTCCCGCTGCCCACTATCCTGTCATCCACGACCTCCATAACCATCTGCAACGCAATAAGGCCTTGTCCACACGGACACGGGTATTTTTATAACCGGAGTTTTTCATGCAGCGTTTTAAAAAAAAATCCCGTCCACACATGCTCGGTCTCCGTCTACATGAAAACGCAAAAACACGTATCAAGCGCAGTCAAGAGCATGCCACGCCAGCAGGCGGCGATATAAACCTTAACCGTAAAGCCACGTTGGCCAATCAGAAGCGCAAATCTGACGTCAAACACAGCGGATAACGGCGCACGCTCTGACGTCGCAAGGCAAAAACCCCGCTTTCACTGTCTACACGACAACACTGTAACCGGCGTTTGTGAAAATCCTCACCCTGGCAGGGGTTTTCAAAAATGTTCGGTTTCAGTGCGTTTTCGTGTGGACGAACGGCCGTACCGCGCAAAAAAAGTCACGGTTATAAAAATACCCGTGTCCGTGTGGACAGGGCCTAAGACTGTCAGTATTCCTATTCTCCATTCCTCCAAGACTTTATCAGTGATCCAAAATTCACAGTTCCTCTTACCTTCAATAAACCTGTTTCTCCTCATTACCATCCTTGTTGTGAGTCTCTGTTCCGTAACAGAAGACCAGACCTAGACAGACCCTACCTGACTGCAGTATGAGCCTATTCCTCCGCCCGACTTGTTATACTCCTGCACCCAAGATGGCCGTCCAGTTGAGAAATATGTGGAGGATTTCCTGGAGCTGGCTTCAACAGTCTACTTGGAGGATGATTTGCTCATGTTCCGGTTCCATGGAGGTTTGGACAAACCCCTGCACTCTCGAATGCCGTGAAATGTGCATGGCTGCACGTTAGAGCAATATGTCCTGTATGCACTCCTGCTCAGTTGATCCGCTTCCAGAACTCCACATCCTCTCCCATCCTTTACAGAGTCCTCTCCTGAATGCCTTCCAGAGTCTCGTCCCGTCGAGACCACCCTTCCAGAGTCTCGTCCTGTCGCGGCCACCCTTCCAGAGCTTCGTCCCGTCGAGACCACCCTTCCAGAGCTTCACGGTTTCCGGGTCATAGGATGGAGGAGAGAGGAGACGAGGAGGGATATTGAGAAGCACCCAACATGGCCGCCGCCATGCCTGTGCCCTCGTCTCCGACAAAGATGGCCCCCGCCTCACCGCCCGATCCCTCGGCAAAGATGGCCGGCGCCCGAGCCCTCAACCAGGATGGCTGCTGCCACGTCAGAGCTTATTCCTGTCCCAAGGCCTGTTCCTACTCCAAGACCTGTTCCTGTTCCTGAGCGTAAGCCCATAACTCCACCCAAGATTTTTTTTCGAGGGGGGCTATATGTCCCCGGCCATACTGGCCATGCCAGGCTCTCACGGAAAGGCCAAAAAGGCCGATCCGCTCTGACCTCCCGAATGGCAGGCTCCGCCCTGGCCGCCCGAACTGCAGGTTCCGCCATGGCCTCCTGAACGGCAGGCTCCGCCCTGATCGCCCGAACTGCAGGATCCGCCATGGCCTCCTGAACTGCAGGCTCCGCCCTGATCGCCCGAACTGCAGGATCCGCCATGGCCTCCTGAACGGCAGGCTCCGCCCTGATCGCCCGAACTGCAGGATCCGCCATGGCCTCCTGAACGGCAGGCTCCGCCCTGATCGCCCGAACTGCAGGATCCGCCCTGGCTGCCCGAACAGCAGGCTCCGCCCTGATCGCCCGAACTGCAGGTTCCGCCATGGCCTCCTGAACGGCAGGCTCCGCCCTGATCGCCCGAACTGCAGGATCCGCCCTGGCTGCCCGAACAGCAGTCTCCGCCCTGGCCGCCTGCACAGCCTGCTCCGCCCTGGTCTCCTGACCTGCCGGCATCGCCCAGGAGTCTGCATACCCTGCTCACCCTCCTGATGAAGACTCCAGGACGCCCGCCCGTCTCCCTCCTTGTGCTCCAATGACTCACCACTCTGCCTGCACTGGTTTCTGCTCCCCCTGCCAACTATCCTGTCATCCACGTCACGACCTCCATAACCAGTATTCTGTCAGTATTCCTATTCTCCATTCCTCCAAGACTTTATCAGTGATCCGCAATTAATAGTTCCTCTTACCTTCAATAAACCTGTTTCTCCTCATTACCATCCTTGTTGTGAGTCTCTGTTCCGTAACACATGCCTGTTATTTAAGTATTTATTTATTTTCTAAGGTGAAAATGTGGTGGATGTATTTTACCTATGCCAGAATATTCTTGCAAAATTACAGAAAATACAATATTTGTGTCTTTGGGCATCCTGGTAAGATAGAGAATGAAGAGAAAAAAAAATGTGAGGGAAACATTGAAAGCATATGATACACACTTGGGTTCACCCAAAAATAAAAATTCTGCCTGAAAGACCTGTCTCTGACCTGAATGAACTACTTACCCTCAAGTTGTTCCAAACCTGTATGAATTTCTTTCTTCTGCTGAACACAAAAGAAGATATTTTGAAGAATGTCGGTAGTTGATGGATGCCATTGACTTCCATAGTATTTTTTTTTCCTAAATCAATGGGGTGAAAAATATCATCTTATAGATATTATAGCAGGTTTTACTTCTTCTTTTTAAAAAAAAAAGAAAAATCATCCTCTGTTGAATTGTTCTCAATAGGGCCAGGAATTTCAACTTCAGTTAAGTAAATAAGGTTGATTTTGATTTCATGTTGACTGTAAATGAAAGGGGCTGTTGCTTCAGCTTCAGCTGATATACAACATACTGCTATTGGTGCCACAATATCTAACATCTCTTTCCAGGCATCTTGTGATTACACAGCCTCAGGTCCTTGAACCATCTAGTGTTTATCACACTTATTCTTCCAGGCACTGTGGCCGTGTAATATTCCCAATTTAACCCCAGATAAAAGCCAATGTGAAGACATGTCTTTTGAACCGTGACATTAAATGTCACCTTCCCAGATCAAGACCAAAAACAGCACAAGCACTATAATCTTCACACTATTACTGAGGACGCAGAAAGTACGTAGTGAGATGTGTACAGTCACATCGCTAAAACCTCTAAGCACTGTGGAGCGAAACTTAAATCCCTTTCATAAAGAGCAGAGGAAAGTGTGCCGCATAAGCCTGGTACAGACGCTGGATATCAGCATAAACCCCACATCAACTGTCGGTCTGAAGCCCACTGTCTCACGCCCGTGTAAATCCACCCAGTGCAATCGCAGATGAGACGACCTCGCTTGTGTTTAAAGATGAGAAAAGGAGGTTATAGATTTATTTTTCTCTGGCTCTTGAGGAGAAATGGAAATTATGGGGGTGAAAACCAAGGCTGAGAGAGAGAGGCACTTTATCTAGATCAAACTCACAAGTGGCAAGATGCACACCCGGGAACATTCACTGTTATGAGGGTGAGGGTGAATCTCAATAAAAGTATTTTATGCCCGCTACTAAATAATTCTGATTGAAGTATTTGAAGATTAATGAATGAAATTGTGAATAAATCATTGTATTGCAGTATTTTTTTTACTGTAATATATTAAAGCTGCTGTCCGTAACTTTTTTAAGTTAAAAATAATCCAAAATAATTATATTAAAAAAAACATATTCTGCCAGTGGTCAAAACTTTCTGCTTGCCATAGCTAGATTCAAAACGGTTAGCTTGTAATAATGATTTTAATTCCAGTGGTACTGGTGGGTTTCTGCAGGAAATTCGAGCATGTCTTTGCGTCATTACGTCACACCCGTACACATAAAGAAGGAGTTTCGGCTAGCCGGCTGTACTGCGCGTGACGAGATGTTTAGATGTATAGGCTTTTCTCGCAGCACTTTACATGATTAAACTTATGGCATCCAGAAAGATCCAAACAACAATCATCAGTGTCAACTGGAGATTCAGCAGTTATAAAACCCAAAAGACTTCGTACTTCGGATTTAAGGTGGCTAGAGAAAGAGAAAGAAACCGTCTCATGCGAACACAAGGATTTAAACATCGGCGGGGCTTTTGAAAAGTGTTTTGAAGGGGTTCAAAACGGAAGAAGAGACGGCCTTTTTCTGCTGAACAAGTAAGACATTTCAATAGTTCAATCGTGTAACAGTACGTTTTCTTAATTCACACAGTTATGGAGGTTCCTTTGTTGTGTTTTCTCGTTTTGCTAGTATGGAGAATATGAATTCTGAACTACACAGGTAACCATAAAACACATTAAATTTAACATTAGTCACGCAATGCTGATGTTGTTAACATGAACAATTTGAGAACAAAGTAGGCTATAATTTGCACGGTTGCTGTAAATCGCGTTGATTAAATCTAACGAAGCTTATCATGTCGAATGCTTTTTCCCCCTTATTGGTCAGAACAAAAATGGATTTTACTTACTTGTTCAGAAGACATTTTCTTATGAAAATTCTTATGTTGGTCAAACTTTCAAAAAGTGAATCTGTGATTCTGTATTACAGTATCCACACAGCGCGGTGACTGACAGCAGCACTCTCCTCAAAGCACTGTGTTCTTCCGCGCTGTTTTATGCCGATTTACAACCCACGTAAAGATGATAATTCCGCGAATCACTGCAGTTACAGATTTCGAACAGAGAGATGGCGACAAAGAGGAAAAGCTACGGACTGCAGCTTTAAAGTATACATATTAAAAAATATATAGACACATTTTTCTCTCTTTGATATTCAGATATTCTCCCTCTCTCTTTCTCTCTCTCTCTCTCTCTCTCTCTCTCTCTCTCTCTCTCTTTCTCTCTATCTCTCTCTCTATATATATATATATATATATATATATATAATATAACAAAATATGCAATTTATTTATTTTAATGGCAAAGCTGAATTTTCATCAGCAATTAAAAAGAATTGTGTATATACAAAAATATATGTAAATATATTTTTATATCTTATTTATTTATTTGTTTATTTATTTATTTGAATGTTTGAGCTTTTGAAAGTCAGTGGGGTCCAATGCTGTCCATGAAAGAAAGAAAGTCATACAGGTTTGGAACGACACCGGGGTACTTTTACATGTCAGAATTTTTATTTTTGGGTTTACTATCCTTATAAGATGTGATTTGCTCAAACTGAGGGCATAATTGATAGCTCAAAGATTTGTTTGCATGACATTGCAAGATTCAAACCTTCAACCATTTGGTTACCAGCCATTGATTGTATATGAGGAAACTCATGCACTTAATTATTTAAAATTTGTTGTATGGCTTTTAATCGCTGAAGCATATCTTGGACTTTGATGGCTTGAACTCTTTTCAGTTGACTCTGAAAAGACTTTTAATGAAGTATGAAGAATGAAGACCAGATTTAGTTTTAGAATCTTTATCAAAGATAAACATTCTCTTAAAGATAAACCTTTTATATTTTTTTTACTTAACTTTTTATTTTTTACTTATCTTTCTCTTTTTTCTCATCATGAATATAGCCAAGGTAGCTGGCGTTAAACAATAAACAAACAAATATTTGTTGTTTTTTGCTATCAACAAGAACAGAAAGAAGTGAGCAGCTGTAAGCCAATGATTCTGTGTACGTTGTCATACAATACTCTTGGGAATTGAGCCCCGTTGGGAAGCTGTGCGAGCAGACGTACAAACGTGATGCATCCATAAATACAGAATCTATAGCATTTTTTTTTTTTTTTTTTTGCATGCAGGGAAAACAGCAGAGTAGGCCTAAGTGATCTCACCGCTGCGGCTACGAAGCATCCTGGCAGAGATGCCATTTGCACCGACAGATGTGGTGCTGCTCAATGGTCCATCCACAGGACTCACCTCCCCTCCTGGCTGCTTCAGCAACTCCTGCAGAGTCCTGTGAGGAGATAAGAGTAATCATTTACCCAAACATTAGATACAACAGGGATGTCATTCAGGATTAAATCAAGAATACTTTCATATTTACCGTTGAATTCTTATATTTGATTTGACAGGAACTAGAATTGAAATTCCCAATTTAATTTTAGGAAGTACAATTAAAATTCTATTTTTAAATTTATAAATGCACTACAATTCAAGGGTTTGGGGTCAATGTCTCTTAAACACTCTCCAAGGCTGCATTTATTTGATAAAAAAAATACAGTAGAACAGTAATATTGTGAAATTTTAATTTAAAATAATTGTTTTTATATATTTTAAAATATTATTTATTCCTGTGGTGGCAAAGCTGAATTTTCAGCATCATTACTCCAGTCTTCAGTGTCACATGATCCTTCAGAAATCATTATAATATGCTGATTTGGTGCTCAAGAAACATTTATTATTATTATCAATGTTGCTGAGCGGTTTAAGATTTTTTTGGACATGTGATACTTTTTTTTCATGATTCTTTGATGAATGGAATGTTTAAAAGAACCGCATTTACTTGAAATATAATTTATTTTAATATAAAAGTCTTTACTGTCACTTTTAATCAATTTAATGTCCTTGCTTAATTTTGTTTAATTTTCTTTCGTAAAACATAATCTTTCTAACCTCAAACTTTTGAACAGTCATTTATTTATACTAATTTAAGCTGTGAGCCCCTCCGTTGAAAGAAATATTATTTTATAAAAAAATAATTATAATTTTTGTTTTTTTCTCATTGGACAGTGTAGAGTAACAGGAAAGTAGGGGGGAGAGATAGGACAAAAAGATCAAAACATAACTCAGGCTGGAGTCAAACCCGAGTTCCCTTGAGCACAACAGTACATATATGTGTCATGGAAAAGTGCGCTACCATCTGCACCAATCAGTCTGACAGAAATATAACATTTTATGGTTTATTAAAAGGTGAGATCAGAAAATGACACTAACTGGATTGGATCTCATTTTGCTGACATATTGTCATAGGGCATTTAATCAGAGCAATGTACTGTCCATAAAAACCACATCCCTTCCCTCTTTTGCTGAAAAAGAAAGGGTAAAGATCTGTAGCTATGGCAGTGCATATCAGTATAACATTAGTGGTTTTGGAGCTGTGAGTCCTGAGGCTAACAATCAGCATATTGTCATATTTTATCAATACTGTCATTTAGCATCTGCTGGCAGTCAACAGACTGTTTGTGTTGCAGGCAGTCAATGAATTCACACTCAATATGTTCTCTCTACACACTGGATGCACTTTAAATCCATTACACTATTCACATTAAACAATAAATATGTCTAAGCAGTTAACAACTCTTGGCATTCACAGGACTGCAGTTATGTTGGCTTTGTCCTAGAGTTCCTGAACCCTTTCCTGCATCCCTGTGTCCTCCTGGGTGCTGTGTTCTTCAAATCCTTGACACTCCATTATTGTTCTATTTCCTACGGCCTCCACTTGTATCCCTAGTGAGCTCTCTAATTCTGTCCAACACCCTTTAACCAACAAGGGACTGTGATGAGATCTAATGTGATTGTCAAGCACAAGCGCAGTGGCCCTTGGCCGGCCGATGCCAGTGGCAGTAGGCCACCACGGCCTAAGAAAAACAACACATCAGAAAGGCATGAGAATATGGTCACCCTGGTGATGACTTCTTCCAGGGAAGACAGAAAAAGCATTTGCAGTGGAGCAGGGAAACGGATAGCAGTGCAATTGGATGGGAGCAGCCGTTCCTGTGCCATCTCCGTTTGCATCCCATCCTAGTGTTTTTGGTATTCTCTTGAGGAGAGTAAAACTCAACTCAAACTAGAAGATAAACATCATCTGTTTGTTCTAGGTCTCTCTTGGGAGCTCACATGTATCAGTCATCGGGTAGGACAATGCTGAACAGCTGTCCCCCTTTCCCAATATGTCCATGATATGTGTAACGGTCACCAGCTGAGCCACCAGAGGGCAGTCCACATCAGACTATTGTCATTCCCTCACAAACTACATCTCCCATAATTCTCTGCCTTTCCTCTCTCACTACCCTCAGTCTGTTTGTCGCCAAGGGTGTCAGTCCCCTGTGGAAAAGATGTCACAGCCAGCTCTACTGTACGTCTAGCTTTCGCAGGAAGACGGCGCCAGCTGTCTCAGCAGCCCTGAAACGGGCGACACAGAGTTGGAGGAAGTTGCTCTCCGGGAGATGGTGTCCGCACCTCTCCCTCCCCCAGAGGAGGGCCGGGTGGAGAATCTTTGTTTCATTTTCTGTTCCGCCGCTGGTTCCCCGGAGTCCAGTGGTACCCACATTTTCAATAGAGCAATTTCTTCCATCTCTGGGTCACAAGAGGTGCGGACTGTAGTGAGCGACGCTCCCATGCCTTGCCACTCCTTTCCCCCTCTTCCAGCGCTCAGATATCAGTGACGCCGCTACGGCCTTGTCACTCTCGTCTTTCGCAGGGCAAGGAGGCGCGGAAGCCTGGACTCGATGCCCCCGGGCCTCGCTCCTCGCTCCTCGTTTCCCCTCCTTCCTTCGCCTCGGGACAGCCAGCAGCCGAATGCCCCAGAGAAAGTCAGGCCTTCCCTGCTGCTTGCCCCTCGGTGGAAGCAGGTAGGTGTTGCCCCGCACACCCAGACCCCTCTTTCGGCCGCAGCAATGCCTCCGGAGTCCGGTCCCTGCCTTCCACCTTGCTACCCTCCGCGGGTACGCCGGTGGTCCGGGTTGGCTCGTTGTTACGGTCTCTCGAAGCCTGGCTAGCGCTTCCGAGGCCGTCCCGCTGGCTCATCCGTACCATCCGGCTCGGCTATGCAATTCAGTTTGCCCGCCGGCCCACCAAGTACAGGGGCGTCCGCTTCACCCAAGTACGGAGTGTCGATGCCCCTGTCTTGAGCAAAGAGATCGTCGCCCTGCTGGCGAAGGACGCGATCGAGCCGGTCCCTCCAGCCGAGATGAGGTCTGGGTTCTACAGCCCTTACTTCATTGTACCCAAGAAGAGCGGTGGGTTACGGCCGATCCTGGACCTGCGAGTTTTGAATCGGGCCCTACACAAGCTCCCGTTCAAAATGCTCACACAGAAGCGCATCTTCGAGTGCATCCGTCCCCAGGATTGGTTTGCAGCGATCGACCTGAAGGATGCATACTTTCATGTCTCGATTCTTCCACGACACAGTCCGTTTCTTCGGTTTGCGTTCGAGGGTCGGGCATATCAGTACAAGGTCCTACCCTTCGGCTTGGCCCTGTCGCCCCACGTGTTCACTAAAGTCGTGGAGGCGGCCATTGTTCCCATGAGAGAACATGGTGTTCGCATTCTCAACTATCTCGACGACTGGCTGATAATAGCTCACTCGCGAGATCTGTTGTGCGAACACAGGGACTTGGTGCTTCAGCACCTCAGCCGTTTGGGGCTTAAGGTCAACTGGGACAAGAGCAAACTCTGCCCCACGCAGAGGATCTCTTATCTCTGTATAGAGTAGAAATCGGTCGGTCAGACTGCGCGCCTCACCGAGCGCGTCCAGTCAGTGCTCAACTGCCTCAAGTCTTTTCAAGGCAGGTCAGCAGTCCCACTGAAACAGTTTCAGAGGCTCCTGGGGCATATGGCAGCCGCAGCCGCAGTAATGCCGCTCGGCCTGCTGCATATGAGACCGCTTCAGCGCTGGCTTCACAATCGAGTCCCGAGATGGGCGTGGCAGAGCGGCACGTTCCGGGTCAGGATTACCCCGCACTGTCGCCAAACCTTCAGTCCTTGGTCGGACCCTGCTTTTCTACGGGCCGGAGTGCCCTTAGTCCAGGTGTCCAGGCATGCTGTGGTTTTCACAGATGCCTTTGCCAACGGATGGGGGACCACGTACAACGGGCATGCAGTTTCAGGTCTGTGGACGGGGCCTCAGCTGCATTGGCACATCAACTGCCTAGAGTTGCATGCAGTGTGCTTGGCCTTGTGCCGCCTCAAAGGGCTGCTTCTGCACAAGCATGTACTGGTCCGTGCGGATAGCACTGCGACCGTTGCGTACATCAACCATCAAGGTGGTCTACGCTCCCGTCGTATGTCACGACTCGCCCGCCATCTCCTCCTATGGAGTCAGAAGCATCTGAGGTCGCTTCGGGCCATTCACATCCCTGGTGCGCTCAACCGTGCAGCCGACGAACTCTCACGGCAGCCGCCCCTTCCGGGAGAATGGCGACTCCATCCCCAGGCGGTTCAGCTGATATGGGGAATCTTCGGAGCCGCTCAGATAGATCTGTTGGCCTCTCCGGACACGACCCTTTGCCAGTTGTTGTATTCCCTGACCGGAGGATCCCTCGGCACGGATGCACTGGCGCACAGCTGGCGCACAGCTGGCGCACAGCTGGCCCCAGGGCCTTCGCAAGTATGCGTTTCCCCAGTGAGCCTTCTCGCACAGACACTGTGCTAAGTCAGGGAGGACGAGGAGCAGGTCTTGCTAGTTGCACCGTACTGGCCCAACCGGACCTGGTTCACAGAACTCATGCTCCTCGCGACAGCACCTCCTTGGCCCATTCCTCTGAGGAAGGACCTGCTTTCTCAGAGACGGGGCACTCTATGGCACCCTCGTCCAGACCTCTGGAGACTCCATGTCTGGTCCCTGGACGGGACGCGGAGGTTCTAGGTGGCCTACCACAGGCTGTGGTAGACACCATCACTTCCGCTAGAGCCCCCTCTACGAGGCGCCTCTATGCGTTGAAGTGGAACCTGTTCGTCGATTGGTGTTCTTCCCGCCGGGAAGACCCCCGAACTTGCCCGATCAGAGTCGTGCTTTCCTTCCTGCAAGATGGGTTGGAGCGAAGTCTGTCTCTCTGGCGTTTCATTAGGGATCCCAATTCATTGGAAACTCCTCCGATGAGACGTAGGAGTTCCCGAACGAAAGGGAACGTCTCGGTTACTTATGGTAACCCTCGTTCCCTGAGGAGGGAACGGAGACGTCTCGTCCTGTCGCCATGCTTGCTGTACCTTCGCGGAGGACTGGACACTGTCCGGCTCCTCAGCGTAAAGCATATGTGTGTGCGCTCGCTTACGCTTTATACCCGCACTGGCAGGCGGGGCGCGGAATGCAAGTCCTGCATGCCAATATTCATTGGCTCGTTTTAATTCACTCGAAGGCAATTGGTCTCCCTAGCGTGATCCCAATTTGTTGGAAACTCCTCCGACGAGACGTCTCCGTTCCCTCCTCAGGGAACGAGGGTTACCATAAGTAACCGAGACGTTTTCTTATTATTATTTTTCCTGAATGGGAGTCAATGGCAGCCCTATCAACGGAACATAGAAAAATTATGCAATTTTGCACACTTGTAGTGATGGTAATGAATAGTAATTGGACCAATTTTTGAGTCTCTAGGACCAACTCTATAGCGTCACCACCAGTTTAAAAATTCAACATTGAAATGGTTATAACTTTGTAACCCTTTGATCTAGTACACTTGTTTTGTCCAAACATTTGCTCAAATGATCTTTGGACTGAGCCACACAGAAATGACTGAACAGATTTTGTTTATTCATCTTTCTTCAATAGTTATGTTGTCGCAAACTTCTCAAGGTCAACCCAAAATTGCTTCAGAGGCTGTATCTCGGCCATCTTTGATCAATCGAAACGAAACTTGGTATGCTTAATCGGAACCATGATCTGAGGGGCCATGCCAAATTTAGGAACATCGCCACCAACAGGTCATGAGATCTGGAAAATGGATATTTCGGTGATGTCTCATTTGTAATTTTCCAACAATGTGACCGTCCGCCATATTGAAGCAAATGAAAAATAGTTTTTCCGCTACTCCTCCTTAAAATCTTGCTCAATTGTGCCCAAAACCTCACACAGTGAGGTTGCAGAGGAACATTGAGCAGAATTCACCGCGAACACGGAGCGGAGAGCACAGCGCACACACACAGCGGAACACGCTGCGAACACAGAGCGGAGAGCACAGTGCACACATACAGCGGAACACGCTGCGAACACGGAGCGGAGAGCACAGCGCACACACACAGCGGAATATGCTGCAAACAGGACGCGCTGCGAACACGGAACGCAGAGCACAGCGCACAAACACAGCAGGATGCGCTGCGAACACGGAGAGGAGAGCACGGCGCGCACACACAGCAGAACACGGAGCGGAGACCACAGCGCACACACACAGCGGAATATGCTGCAAACAGGACGCGCTACGAACACGGAGCGGAGAGCACAGCGCACAAACACAGCAGGACGCGCTGCGAACAAGGAGAGGAGAGCACAGCGCACATACACAGCGGAATACGCCGCGAAGTTGTGCATCTTCGGAAGTGGAGCAGCTCACAAAGTCACAAAACGAAAGATTTTGGTGCATCCCTACTTGAACTATGGAACTTCGGCATCTTGCTGAATGCAGATCTTTCTAGTAGCGCAACAAGATGAGTGACAGGCATTTAACCCAGAGATTGTAGGTTCGAGTCCCGAACTTTATAAAATTGTGTTATGTTATGTCATTTCGATTCTCTGGGTGAGCGTAGTACTAATCTTTCTTCCTCTTGGATTACAAAATAAATTCATTTGTTCATTCTCTGTTCGTTCTCATCTGAACTTCTGTTCATTTTGTGTTAATATTTCACCTATACTTCTGAACCAGCTGTTTTTCCATGTACATTCAGTTTCTGCTGTTTTTGTTCTTCTGGCTCTGCACTGCTGTTGCTGCTGCTGCTGCTTCAGGGCTTGGCCCCGGTATCGCTGCTTGCAGCTATATTTATATATATTATTATAATTCAACTTAAAGGGGATTCATTTGTTGTTTGTTTGGGGGTTCTGTACTTGGCTTCCGGCGCATGCTCTGCTGCGACGACACACATTCTGTCTGTGATCCATAGCGGTCTCATGTCTCTCTGTCTTCTGCTTGTTTTGGTTGTATAACTGCCTAGCGTCTCGTGCTATCGTGAAGTCCTTTGTGAAATCTGTCTCCTGTCTATTGTTAAGTCTCATCTGTCTAGAATGTTTGATCTCTACAAAGCAATCGAATCGGACTTATAATATTTTGGACTATTAGCATCCACTCGGTGCTGGCACTAGAAACCAGCGACCGAGGAACATTCACCTATAGCCGTGAGGATCTTTTACAGCTACGGTCCTCCATCCGATGCAAACAGAAGCCTGCGATTACACTAACACTGGAGGTAAAACTGAGGCGAAGAGGCAGACGAGGCGGACTGGGAACCAGACTTCGGAAGCGTCCCTTCAGACCCCCTCTCCCCTCCATCATATTGGCGAATGTCCGCTCCCTCCGGAATAAAATGGACCTGCTGCACGCCAAGTGCCTGACGGAGAGAGCCTTCAAAGACGCCTGTATTATCACTCTGACTGAATCCTGGCTGGACGAGGAGACCCCAGACACTGAGGTCAGTCTTGATCATTTCACCATCATAAGGGCCGACAGAACTAGCCAGTCGGGCAAGGGGAGAGGTGGGGGGATCTGTGTCTACATTAACAACAGGTGGTGTGAGAACATCAAAGTCCATAATAGAGATGCTGAGCCTGTCCTTGCGTCCCTTTTACCTCCCGAGGGAATTCCCCGCTGTGGTTGTCACCTGTACGTACATCCCTCCTAGTGCTAACATCAAGGTAGCCTGATGGTAGGAGATACTAGCCGAGGTGGCTAACTCCATGCTAGCCAAGTACCCTGAGGCACCAGCGTCTATTTTAGGGGACTTTAATAAATGCATCCTCGGTGACGTACTGCCGTCCTTCCAACAATACGTTGATGTTCCCACAAGAAAAGAGAACACTCTGGACTTGTGTTATGGTAATATAATTGATGCCTTCAGCGCTCGGGCTCACCCTCCACTCGGCTTCTCTGACCACAATGTCATGTTCCTCCTCCCGCAATACAAACCGGAACTGAAACGCATCAAGCCACAAACGCACAGCATCACCCAATGGTCGGAGGACGCAATTGCACAGTTGCAGGGCTCCTTTGCCTGCACCGACTGGGACGTTTTTCAGTGAAATTTGGATGAGCGGATTTCACTAATTACGGACTACATAAAGTTCTGCATCAGCACAACAGCACAACAGCACAAGAATATCACCAGATATCCAAATTCTAAGCCCTGGATCACCCCCCATATCAAGCTCACTCTCAAACAAAAACAAAAAGCTTTCAAGCAGAAACTACTCTCAAACTACTCAATAGACAGACAAAAAACGACATCACCAAAGCCAAAATAAAATATAAAGATAAAATGGAGCAAGAATTCAGTAACATGAACACAAAACAAGCTTTTCAAAGAGTCAAAATATTAACTGGACAGGAACAAAAACAGAACCACATCACAGCACCAGACCCATTAACCTTTGCCAACACCCTAAATAACTTTTTTGCTCGGTTTGACACCCATGACTTTTCTACCACATGTGAGGACTTGCTCAGTGCCCTCCCCGCCAAGACCCCACACACCCACCCTTCACAGAGGAGGATGTCCGACAGCAGCTGGCCAGGTGCAAATCTGGCAAGGCAACAGGGCCAGATGGCGTCCCAGCAAGGGTGCTTAAGCTCTGTGCCATGGAGCTCTCGCCCATCTTCCAGACCATCTTCTGGGAATCGTATAGGACAGCCTCAATACCCACCCTATGGAAAACCTCAACCATTGCACCAATCCCAAAGAAACCCCGCCCCTTAGAGCCTAACCACTAAAAGAGACCGATTGCACTCACACCCATAATCATGAAATGCTTGGAAAAATTAATCCTCCACCTCATCCTGCCAACCGTCAGACAACACCTGGACCCACATCAATTTCCATACAGACCCAGACGAGGTACGGAGGTCACAGTGGCATGCCTTCTCCATCCTATTCTTTAACACCTACAGACATCTGGAAACTTAGCCTCAGTCCTCTTCATTGATTTCAGTTCCGCACAATCCAACGTCACCAGCTCATCAAGAAATCACATTACCTCAATATTCTCCCACTTCTCATTCACTGGATCAATAACTTCCTCAGCAATAGACCACAGAACGTTCGAATTGGCTCAACAATACGCTGATGACCTTGCCATAGTTGGATTACTCAACAACAACAATACCATCACAGCATATCAGGACTCAATTTCACAGTTTTCACAGTGGTGTCAGAACAATTACCTCCAAATAAACACAGACAAAACAAAAGAGTTGGTCATGTACACATCCAAATCACCACCTGGACTGAACCATACCCACATCACGGTCAACTAATCGAACAGGTCAGTTGCTTTAAATACCTGGGTCTCATTAAAGATAATAAAATCAACTTCAAGGAACATGTTACTGCCATCCAGAAACGTGCACAACAAAGACTACATGTAATACGCAAACTGAAAGCCCTCTCTGTTGCCCCACATCTCCTGCTCCTACTTTACAAAAGCATCATTCAACCCACCCTGCTGTACTGCTCAACCTGTTTCTACACAATGTTAACCGTCACTTGCAAAAACAAACTCACTAAAATCACACATATTGCTTCTAAGATGATCAATCTCCCCACACCCAGCCTATCAGACATGAATGACACAGCCATCACACGCTTAGCACGCGCAATAGCAGCTGACACAGACAATTCCCTGAATAAATTCTTCATACTACTCCCATCCGGTCGCAGATACAGAGCACTAACCTGGACTAAAGCCTATTTCAAAAAAAGTTTTGTCCCCACCACCATCACAGTGCTGAACAAACTGTAATACTGCCACCCCCCACTTCAGTTGCCTTGTAGTTTTCACATTTGACGTGTTTATGTGGGTCTCTTAATGAGCTGTGTGTTTGTATATGTATTTGGATATGTGTTACATGTTCTATGTGTTCCTCATATGTGATATTTCTGTGCTATGGAAGAAGGAAAAAAGGATGTGTGAAAATGATTGATGAAATTGATGAAATGATTGATTGATTGAAAATGACAATAAATGACAGTAAAGTCTCTATCTATCTCTATCTATCTATTTATCTATCTATATATCTATCTATCTGTAGAAATACTAATAATAATACAACTTAAATAGGATAACAGCTTAAAATTATAATAATCAATACTATTTATATATATAAAATAGTTTAATACTATACATCTCACCCTCCCCAAGAAAGTCTATGCCAGGGTACTGGAGAGGAGAATTCGGCCGATAGTAGAACCTCGGATTCAGGAGGAACAGTGCCGTTTTCGTCCCAGTCGTGGAACACTGGACCAGCTCTATACCCTCTCCAGTATACCCTCTCCAGGGTTCATGGGAGTTTGCCCAACCAATCCACATGTGCTTTGTGGATTTGGAGAAGTCATTCGACTGTGTCCCTCGCGGCGTCCTGTGGAGGGTGCTCTGGGAGTATGGGGTCCGGGGCCTTTTGCTAAGTTCACTTTGCCGGCAGAAAGTCAGACTTGTTACCGGTGCATGTTGGACTCCGGCAGGGCTGCCCTTTGTCACCGGTTCTGTTCATAATTTTTATGGACAGAATTTCTAGGCGCAGCCAGGGGCCGGAGGGTGTCCGGTTTGGGGACCACACGATTTCGTCTCTGCTTTTTGCGGATGATGTTGTCATGTTGGCCCCATCAGACCAGGACCTTCAGCCTGCACTGGGACGGATTGCAGCCGAGTGTGAAGTGGCTGGGATGAGAATCAGAACCTCCAAGTCAGAGGCCATGGTTCTCAGTCGGAAAAGGGTGGCTTGCCCACTTCAGGTTGGTGGAGAGTTCCTGCCTCAAGTGGAGGAGTTCAAGTATCTTGGGGTCTTGTTCACGAGTGAGGGAAGGATGGAACGGTAGATTCACAGACGGATCGGTGCAGCTTCTGCAGTAATGTGGTCGATGTACTGGTCTGTCGTGGTGAAAAAGGAGATGAGCTGCAAGGCGAAGCTCTCAATTTACTGGTCAATCTACGTTCCTACTCTCACCTATGGTCATGAGCTGTGGGTCATGACCGAAAGGACAAGATCCCGGATACAGGCAGCCAAAATGGGCTTTCTCCGCAGGGTGGCTGGGAGCTCCCTTAGAGATAGGGTGAGGAGCTCGGTCACTCGAGAGGAGCTCAGAGTAGAGCAGCTGCTTCTCCACATCGAGAGGAGCCAGCTGAGGTGGCTCGGGCATCTGTTCCGGATGCCTCCTGGACGCCTTCACGGGGAGATGTTCTGGGCGCGTCCCACCAGAAGTAGACCCCGGGGAAGACCTAGGACACGCTGAAGGGATTATGTCTCCCGGCTGGCCTGGGAATGCCTCGGTATCCCCCCGGAAGAGCTGGAGGAAGTCTTTAGGGAGAGGGAAGTCTGGGCGTCTCTGCTTAGACTGCTGCCCCCATGACCCGGCCCCGGATAAGCGGAAGAAGATGGATGGATAGAGTATTTAATTGTTTATTTGTTTGTTGATAAAATATATTTGACAATTAAATAAAAAATATAACTGAAACATAATCTTGACAAACATTTTGGAGATTTTGCCCTTTACCCATTCTTTATCCATCCCATTTATATGTCTATACTGCGTAAAAAAAAAATAGCTGAAAGGAAAAATTGGTGCCGTAATTGTTTGTGTTTGTGTATTGTGTATTGTGTATTGTGTATGGCCGTCAAGTGAACTGACTCGACTTCTGAGATAGACTTCTGAAGGGACTTTTGAGATATGGGGCCCTATCTTGCACCCGGCGCAAATGACTTTGTACACTCACTGACGCATGTATCATTCCTATTAACGAGTCTGCAGTATTTGCATATTTTTGCATTATTGGCACTAATATCTTTTTTTTTATTTCTTTTTTTTTTATTGTGTTTTATTATACTCTTTTATATATTTTATGACAACCATATCAGTGTCATTTTATCGACTTTATCTATCTACTGTATAGTTGTGGATTTGCGCTCTGTATCCATATGTAATTGTCACTCCTATCTGACATCAGCCACTATAGCATCCTGGACTGTCATCCAAGTGCGTGGTGAGCTGTGTGTTCCTCTTACTTTATTTGTCTGTGTCAAGTGTCATCCCGTGGGGGATATCGTTTGTGTATATAATTGTTCTATGTCTTTGGTTGTATTTTGTTGTTATGAGCACACTGAAGCAAATCCCTAAAAACTTGTACCGAGTTGTATGGCAATAAAGTATTGAATCTTGAATCTTGAATCTTTTGCACCCACGCAAAGTGGGCTTTTCCCTCCCTCCACAGACGCACGCCGGTAAACTAGGAAATAAACTTGCGCTCCCTGGGCGGGTCGGCGCAAAAAGGAGGCGTGTTTCGGCGCAAACATTCCCTAGTGCTATTTTGCAGTTCCAGAAAACAATTCCGCCACTGACCAGAAAAAACCTAGTCTAAAGTCAGTGGCGCGTTGCGCGTTGTTCATAATGCTATTTTAAGCGTGCATGCTTGGCCATAATGTAGCGGGTGCACAACGCGCATATGTCACAAGGTGACAAATCCAGCGGAACCAATTTCCGCTAGGAGTGTGTTTCCCCCGGGACGATTTCACTGACACACCGTGCTGGTTTGCTTGTTGTCAGTTGCCATGACAGTGGCAGCTGATTAGCTAAGCGGTACCAGGTGCGGGCGTTTGGTGTGGGGATTTGTGATTGGGAAACACGGCCTAGAGAAGCAGTTAAAAGGGAAAGGAAAAGGCATTCGGGTGTGGTACTCCCCCGGGAGAAATCGATTCTTTTGGCAGTGGCTTGGATTTGCTGGGATCTTTGGAGCGGCTGTGAGGATCTGACTGGAAAGGGGTGCAACGGTGATTGTGGGAGTACAAGCTGGAACTTGAATTGGATGTGAAGTGAGGGTATTTTGGAGATTGAGTCAAGATTGGAGAATGTCATCACTCGAGAGAGAAAGATAAGTACTGAAACACCGGATCAGTGTGAGTGCATGCCGTGTATTGAACTGAATAAGGAATTGTGAAGTGTATTGACCACAAATATAATTACCACCAAGAGTGTGAACTGATCCATCTGTGAAACCCTGATATCTTCTTCTGAGTGTGAAAGAGTGTTGAAGACGCTGTGTTCCATGCGGTGTGAAGTCCTCTGCATCTCTTCAGCTTCTGAGTGTTGATCCAGCGCAACAGTGGAGGGATTGAACAGTGGGTGAGTGCTGGCCTTATTGCACGAAGATTTGAGAGTGGATTGCGGTGCCTGAATTGAAGTTGTCACACAGTATTGGACTTGACGTGAAGTTGCAGTGTGTGGATGTACACGTTTATTTAACCGCCAGTACTCTCCAGTTCACGTCCTTGCCCAGTGTTGCGGAGTAAAGCCCTCAGGTTGAATGTGTATGTTCCATTCCGGCCACCAGGTCCTGTGACATGAGAGAGGAGTGTGATTGTGCTGTTTAACTTGTCTTGTCTATCTAAATAGGACGTTCCTCTGCCACCGCCTTCGTGTGTGCTGCCTGTTCGGAGGAGAGACACACCCCAGCCTTAGTGTTGCCGTGGGAACCACCCAGCCCAGCCGTAAGCCTGAGTCTCCATTATACGAAAGGATCATGTTTGTTCTTGTATCAAATGCTCCGTCTATTTAAGATTCTCCTGCCACTGCCTTCTTGGGTGCTGCCTGGTCGGAGGAGAGACACACCCCAGCCCTGGTGCCTGTGTGGAGCAATCCAGTCCAGCCGTAAGCCAATTCTCCATTATACGAAAGGATCATGTTCGTTCTTGTATCAAAGGCTTTGTCTATTTAAATAGAAGATTCGTCTGCCTCGGCCTTCTTGTGTGCTGCCTGTTCAGAGGAGAGACACATCCCAGCAGCAACGCTGCTTGTTCAGAACCACCCGCTCCAGCCGTAAGTCCTTACTTCACCGAAATAGAATTGAACCTGCAAACTTGTCTCTATCTTGGACTAGAGGGGACCCTTGTCTCTGGCTGGAGCCGTCAAGGGCGGAAAGGCACCCGGAGGACCTCACACCTGCTGCTCAGTGACGCCACGGAGGAGAGCACCCTACACGGAGGAGATCTGCCTACCCGACTACCTATCTGGCCGGCAGCGAGTCCCCCTCCTGGACTCCATCGCCCCCTGTGCCGGTCATCTGCCGAATAGCTGACGCTTGGGAAAAACTTACCTGCTACCCACCTGTCCTTTGGAGAGAGTCCCCTCCTGGCCCGTAGCCCCGGCCCTGGTCTGCCCGGGTCGCGGCCCGCCTGTATTACGCCGAAAAGAGTCTACTTACCACGTTGCTTACCTGCACGCCGGACGGGCGTTCGACTCCTTCTTCCTCTGTGGCTGCCAGTAACCCGGGCCCTCGCAGTGAACCCCTCGGCCTCCTCCTCCCTGGAAAGAGAGACGAAGCCCGCATTAAGACTTTTAATTCTTGCTTTTATTCAATAAAGATTGTTACTTTTAGAAATTCTTGTCTGCCTGGTCTCTGGTACGCTCCTCGAGGTGGTCCTGGGTTTGAGGGGTGGGCGCAGTCTGGCTTGGCCCCCCTGACCTGTGACACATACACTTTGATTCTCTCATCAACACAGATGCAGCAGTTTTTATTTTTGCAAATCATACATTATAACAAGGAAAAATATTAACACGAGGGAAGTCATTGTGGTGTCCATGAAGATGTAAAAAAATGCAGGCCTAAATCTAGCTTACACATTTACCCAAATGTTTTATGCTAATTGTTGTAATGACGCATCAGACCTGTTTGCCCAATAGTGGCAAGACACATATGTATATAAGGACATCTGACAAATTAGTTTGTCCGTCAAGAACCAGGAAAAAAAATAACTCCCATCCCCATACAACGTCACTTCTCTGTCTTTCACTGCCCTGACAAGAACGTCGGTCTCCTCGGCTGTGAACCGCTCCTGGTGCGCCTGGTAAATCCGCCATAACAATCTGCCATGCAACATGCGCACCTGCTCTTAAAGGGTATGTTGGATGACACTCTGATTGGTTTATTTCACGTTACGCCCAAACCACACCTATGAATAATGAAGCTATTTTAGACCAACCCCTTTTAAACTTGCGTCGGGCGCAAGAGTCATTTATCCCGCCGGTAAAATAGCAACAGCGCCCAAGACCCGCCCACAAAGTTACTTGCGCTTCGCGCTTGATACTTGCGTTTCAGATCGTTAAAATAGGGCCCATTGTCTTTTTGCCTGTTAATCTGTATGTGAGGCTTCCTTATTATCTTTCTCTCTTACCAAGAGAATATGACAAATGCGGTGTGTTTACCAGCTAGCGCTTTCATGTTGTTAAGGGGATAACAACTTAAAATCTTTTGGTGGTTGTTTTCATTCATGTCGACATGATTGTCCTCATTGAGGGTGATTTTGAGGATGTTCCATGCTAATGCTCAGACGTCTAAAGTCATTGCCTCCAGCTTTGCTAGACGTCCTTCTGGGCTTTCACCCTTTGCCTCGGAGAATACAGACTCAATCCTGACTCCCGCTGCCATGATGTCTCACTCACACACCGAATATGAGTTGCAGAGAGTGACACACATTTATTTCTCCCACAACACAGACTAGTATGTTTAGAAAAAAAGTACAGGTCAGTGTCTCGTAGACAGTGTAGGAGATCTGATAAAAGGGCATCATGTGATAGCGCCACTGAGTCCTTCCTGAGGGGTTCAGTTCTGGCAGTCATCCATGCTGGGTCAGAAGCAGCGCTATATCTGACATGATTGTTCTATCACAATAGGGCCAATTTGTATCATCCTCTGTCTCTCTCAGGCCTTGTCCACACTAATAGGTTTTCTTTTGAAAACGCATATTTTTCTCTCCGTTTTGGCCTTCCATCTACACTGAGACTGCGTATTTGTCCTGCAAAAACTGAGCTTTTTGAAAACAATCCAAGTGTATATGAATACGCAGTTTTCACGTTGTAGTGTGGACATGCCTTTTCCGGGATTTCAGTGTGGATGAGAAACTTTTTGAAAACGCTAGTGTGGACGGAGAGCAGTCCTGCGAAAACTGAGCTTTTTTAAAACAATCCAAGTGGATATGAATACGCAGTTTTCACGTTGTAGTGTGGACATGCCTTTTCCGGCATTTCAGTGTGGATGAGAAACTTTTTGAAAACGCTAGTGTGAACGGAGAGCGTTTTAAAACAAAAATGCCTTTTTCAAATGGCATTTTATGTAGACGTAGCCTCAGTCACTAAATCATCATCCTGTTCCTATTGCAGCTAATGGTGCAAAACTGCCTCTGGGTTTACTTAGTAAAGAAGCCAACAACTAGCTGGTATGGACATTTATGTGCTATTTGAAGGGCAGATATTGGTTTTAAGGCAAATAATAATGTGTAAAAGGTTTATTTTTCTACTTAAAAGTATCATACTACACTATAGGCCAGATTTACTAAACAGGGCAAATTAGAGTGAGAGTGCAATTCCATAAAAGTGCAGATGGGAGTGGAAAGTTCTGCACTTGATCTAATGACGACATGCAAATTAAAGAACACAGGATCATTTGCATAATGACCAATGTAATCTGGCAGGAAATGCAGATTCCATTACCCTCTGATCGCGAGCTATGGACGGGGCCTACGCCAAATAACTTCATAACACAATACTTGCTTGCTGGGCTGTTAATAAATGAATGCTTTGTTACGTCATTTAGCCTCCCGAGTCTTTCTGGTAGAACTGCTAATAATTAGGTGATCTACTAACAACAAAGGCACAAAATGGGTTAAGACAGGCATTTTTGGCCATTAAATAATTCCGCAAATACCAGTAAATTGACTAGCGCAAACCTTAGTAAATCACCTTGAATGATTCATTTAAATACTCTCATCCCATAAATTTTGTTTTTTTGAAGGGAAACTCCTACAAATGCATATGAAATAAGGTCAGCCACAAAATAACCCTGTCCACGCCTTTTCAGCTGTTAGTGAATCTGGCCTTATGTGTAAGAACTGAAATGTGTTTGGCTTTATTTAAATTTCTTGGCATACATAGATATCAGTACAAAACAATGGGAGCCTAAAGAGGTTCACCCTTTTAATAAAGAGCTGAAAGCTACCCAACTAACACAAATTACAGAACAATGTCTTTTTGATTAAAATAAATAATAAGTATGGTTGTCTCACTTGTAATAATCATTTCTACATAATTTAGTGTAGTAATATAACGGGTTGCAGCGCAGTCATTCCAATGAGCGCTTGTACATGCGGCCCTGTCACATTTCCTTGCCACTGTGTTTTATCCTGAACAGGGTTCTGTATCTTTGGATCTGTGTTGAGTGATTTTATCAGCAATTATTCATAGAATGACACATCTAATTATATTGCGGGAGGAACAGCTTTGCCTCGCTTAATGCTATGTAGAACTGAATTACTCTTATAACGTGTAACCCGCAGATAACCAATTAGTCAAATTCACATTGTGCCATCCCATTAGCCCCTCATGTCATTTACTTAATGTGCAGTTTAAAGTGAAATAATTTGCACACTATTTCTATTATACTTGCAGCAGAAATTTAGGGAATTATTCATAGTGATATTTCTTACTTTGGTAAAAACATTTTTACTCGTTCTTTTAGACAATTTTATTGAACGGGGTGGTGATGGCGCAGTGGGTAAGACACATGCCTTTGGTGTGAGAGACCCGGGTTTGAATCCACTGTGAGACACCAATGTGTCTCTGAGCAAGACACTTAACCCCTAGTTGCTCCAGAGGCGTGCGACCTCTGACATATATAGCCAATTGTAAGTCGCTTTGGATAAAAGCGTCAGCTAAATGAATAAATGTTAATGTAAAATAAATGTATTGACATGGTAAAAACGTTACATTGCCAAAGCATTAGAAATGTATGCCTGTTTCGCAATGTCAATTTCCGGTAGTTGGTCCTGTCCTGGTTGCCCTTTTATCATCCTCTCTCTATCTTTGTGTCTCAAGTGTAATGGAGTAGGGTTGTGAAATTTTTCCTCTTTATCTTTTTACTGTAAACAACTACTACTAAATTAGGTGACCCCCTCCCTGAGGTTTTGCAGCTTTTACAAGAAATGTGGTCAGATATTTCTATTGTAAGAGTCAGAAAGTTTTGCATTAGATCATCATGTCACCCAGGAGGCAAATTTAGAGCTAGAAAAAAGCCCAAAGAAAGCGGTAATGAGTAGTTAGTCAGAGATCATAGACCCTCACTTTAGCCTCAGAGGAACAGGAGGGCCTTGAAGTCACGATGGAGATGAGAGAGAGGCGGGGGGGCCAGGAGGACGCAAATGTCAGTGCACACCCACTAAGACTCAACCATGCGAGAGAGACGTCTTCAGAATCAGAGAGACACAAAGACACACTTGTACATATTAACACACAAACACAGCTATGAACAGCCACATCTCATTCATGTCAACTGAGTTCAGACAGTTTGGAGCCACAGGAAAGACACAGGTTAAAGCTCAGGGGTTTGAAGGAGGAGAGGAGGAGCTGGAGGAGAAGTATTCAGCTTGATCCCTCCTCACTTTGTCCTTCTCTCCTTCCATTTTTTCAAAAAGTAAACCTGAATTTATCTGCAGACAAAGAGTTTTATCAGAGACTCACACAAGCTCTGATTTGAATTTGTCAGTACATTTCCTTTGCATTATAGTCTCAGGGACTTCATTTTTACAGGTCATGGGGTTTTCAGACTTTTTAATGTCAAGGACAGCCCAGATATGAAGATATAATGTAATTGGAAACAAAGGCAATAATTTCATGAATGCAGCATTTAAATAGTAATAAAAACAGTAGAGTTTAATTATGATGACAACTGAATTATTAGCTTTTGTGGTTGTACTACAGCAAAATTATTTAAATATTTGCATTTTATACATTGTTTTTTTAATTTTTAAATGTGATGCTTTAAATGTTTAAATTATTTTAAATTCAATTCAGATTCCCTTGTTTAGCGTTTTTCATGATATCACTGCAAATATAGAAAATAGTGCCATACAACTATTAGACAAGATAAAGGTGACAATGCCAAGGGAAAACTCGACAAGACAATATGTAAATTTACTTATTACTGTTAACACATTTCGAAACTTTTTTTTTTTTTTTTTTCGCAGCCTCAACCAAGCCTTTGAGGGCATGCAAGTAGACCTACAATCAATTTAAAAATGCAACTGAACCTGACAGCCAGTGATCAATGGGAAAAGACATTTGGGCTTTTGAAAACTAATTTTCCACAGGAATAAGTCGTGTATTTTGAATGACAGAGGCTGAGTAAATAATGACAGAATTGTCAGTTTTAAGCAAATGATCTGTGAAGGTGTCATTGGAATGTGAACGTATGGTTATTTTTCACACTTTTTTTTTAATCTACAATACTTAAACAAACAATTTTTAGGTCAAGTCTGACTCAAAATGATGTGCCCCCTTCTGATCCAGAAGGTCTCACATTATGTAAATGTGATATCTAAAAGATCTCAGCCCCTCCGGACACCCGTATGGGTGAAAACTCTGCCCAGCATGCTGATTCTTTTCTTCAAACTGTGGATGGGATATTGTATGGTTCAGAATCTTGCCTTTGGTATCGGCAAGCTGCTTAAGATGTGATCTGAATTATGGATTTCCGTATCACTGCTGGAATCCACAGTGCATTATGTCTCATATTATCATGACTCACATTCTCTGTGTGGTCTATATTATTTTGTCCCCAATGATTTAGTATGTCCTTCATTGTTCAGCAATGATACACATTTATAGGAATACAGGCCATTTCTGTGCTTACATAACAGAACTATGATCAAAGTATGGATTGTATAAGTTTAGCCTGATTGATAAATACTGATTTCCTCTTCCCCGATTAATTAAGGGTTAGAGATTTTCAGGGAATTTAACATACTGGTGTAACATTCAAATATTAAAGTGCCCCTATTATGCTTTTTCGAATATTATACCTTTTGTAAATTATAGCTGTTTATAAATGTAAAAGGTCTGCAAAGTTGCACGATAAATGAAGTTTATCTCCCAAATGAAAGTAATTCCAGTCTTCCTTCCATCCATCCAATGGTCTTCATTGGCTGCCCATGAACAGCATCTACTTTGACCTGCCCTCAAACATTGTAATAGCTGAGGCCTGGAGAAGTTTGGTGCGTGTTTTCGACATGTTGAGACATGGTTTCAAAACAAGACGCTGTTTTCTGCACTGTACTGTGAATCCACTTTGCATACACTTCCAATAGATGTCTTGAATTGATACTGATGCCATCATTACTGTTCTAATCACAAGTGCTGAGGAAGATCCAGAGCTAAAATTCAGATATGGTAATGGGCATATCATTTCTGACATGAGCTGTAAGCGGTAGACCAATCACAACAGACTGGGTTATTTGACCAATCAGAAAAGAGTAGGCTCTCGGAAAGCAAGGTTTAGAGAGACCGAATCCTTTATCGAACCGTTTCAGACTCTGTAAAAAATGAGGTGATGCAGCAATATGAATAAAGTGTTTTTGTCCTCCAAAACAAAATTAAGAACCTCTGAATCAAAATAGGGGCACTTTAAGGCATGGCTGAAAATGAAAGTGGGAAATTATTTAGGAGCCCAATTCAACATCTGAGCGATTGTTTGTGGTTATTTTTAATGGTGTGAATGGAAATGTATAAGTAAGATGTCTAGAGCAGCAGTAGCATCAAAAAGAGTTAATCTGTAGAGAAGTTGGTTTCATCTTAAAGCAGAGTGTTAATCTCAGGAGAACTCTTAATCTTGTAAGAAGAGTTAATCTGGTGTGCAGTTTTTAGCATGTGGGAAATCTTGGAGAGGTGTTAACCTCGGAAAAGTGCTAATCTTCGGATGAATATTTTTCGTCCTCCACATGTGTTCATCTAGATAGGGCTGTTCGCATTATTGGGTCATTTCATGTCTAAAATGGAGTCACGGCAGAAACCTGAGAGAATTATAAATTGTCTGTTTTGTGTTTTATTGCTCATGACAGGTAATTTGATATTCATAAAGGGATTTTGAATATTTAGAACGATGAGAACAATAGGTTCGATTTGACATTTGGAGGGAAAGAAACAGAGAAGAAGAACTGGGAATTGAGACATCAGAAAAAATATTCTAGTTGAATCGATGGCATGAATATTAAAATAACCCTAGGACAATACTTTGCTAATTTTCTTCAACTCTTCTTGTACATATGATTGTTAAATTCAGAAGAGCAGCATACATATAATAGCTTTAGTCTTGGCTTTATCCAGCACTAGTTTGCTGTATATGATACAGATGTTTAGACTGGCCAAAATATCTTTGACCAAAATATCTTTGGTTAACCAACACACTCTGAACGTAATAATACAAACATACAATTAGCACTTTTAACATAAAAACATTCCGACTTTTCTGAGTCTTTAGCTCTGTTCCAAAACCTAGTGAGCTGTCTACAGCATTTTAATGTCTGCTTCTGGCACAAAGGCTATTAAAAAAAGGAGCACTCAAAAATGGCCCCACAAGGGGAGTTTCACATTGATGCCATAGAAGAAACATTATAGAACCTTTCAGTGAACTTTCTTAGTGTGAAGAACATTTTAATATAATTTTTTTTCACTATAAATACCTTTTGTGCAATGGAAATGTTCAATGGATGTTACCGGATCATTATGGAACCATATATGCCAATAAAGAATCTTTGTTTTTAGTGTCGGCAGCATACTTATGGTTCTTTAAGTATTTACATCTTTAAGTATTAAATTATTATTATTTTTTTGTGCTTTGTATTTGTATTTTTGTACCAAGTTAAGCGGTAAGCTTTGTTGGAATCAAAAGTGAGTAGTCACCCGTTTGTTTAATTAAGAGAGCACTATTTTTGTAGCGTGTACTTACTGGACCATTTCAAATTAGTCCCTTATGGAGGTTCAATTTTATTTAGGATGTAGAGCAGCTCACTATATTTTGTAAAAAAAAATATAATTTCTACTCACCTGGAGTTACTGAGATCGTTCTGGCCTCCACGGCTCTTCTCCAGCCCCAGTTTGGTGAAGATTCCCACCAGGACCATGATGGCCACCACACCACAGATGATGTACACAATCATGTGAGTTCGATCCCGCTCATGGTCTGGCTGCACCTCAGTGTTGGTGGCCACAGGTTTTCCAGTGTTGGCCCAAATGGGAGTATCATAGTTGGAGCAGGAGGTCTGATCCAGTCGCTGCTGACGGAACTGGCAGCAGAACCGGTAGTAACAAGTGCCGCAACAGTATAAAAAGATACCTGCGTTACAATTAAAGGGAGGGTCCCACTGGCCCATCACATCATAGTAACCCCGGCAACGGGTGCCAGTGGACGGCACAGTATCCTCCTCCACCTCTCCAGGTGTGGTCAAAGTTGGAGGCCCCTCTGATGTCACAGAAATCAACAAAGGATCTAAGGTCTGACTGGCTGTTTGGATGTCCATGTCAGTAGAAGTCTCGTCATGGGCTTTAGCGGCCCGTCCCAGAATGGCAGTGAGGAGAAGATGAAGTAAAAAACAATTTCCAGCCATGCTTCACCCGACACACTGCACTCAATGATTTACCTCACTTTGAGAGTTAAGACACCCAAGAAATGATTGTTAAAAGAAGAATTCTTGAAAGTGTTGAATGACTTTTATTGTCATACAACTAGATATTTCAAATAATTTAAAGATTCAAAAGTAATCTATTTTTAAAAAATCTATTTAAAATTGTGTTTTTTAAATGTTTAGAATATTCATTTGTTTAGGTTGTTTTATTTTCAAATGAATAAATGCGTTTATTTCAGAATTGTTTCAATGAAATAAAAAAATGCACTGTTAACAAGAAAAAAAGTATTTCCTTAATTAAAAAGAAAATAGTTACTGAAAAGTGGTATAAAATAGTTACTGAAAAGTGGTATAAAATGATAGTTTCTTTAATTGCAACTGCATTACCTTTGTACTTTCAGAGAGAAAATAAATACTTGGTCCTGGTCCTGTCCAGATATGAGTCTCATTTTATTTTTCCCATTGTAATTCAACACTTGTTCTCAGTGCTCACCAGTACTTCCTTTTCAGTTTTCTTTTCACCTCTGTAAACAAGCAGTCGCAGTAATTTGCCATAAAAAAAATCCTTTCCAGTGGAGCGAGTGAACCCACAGACAGGTGTTTTAATCCACAGCGATCCACTCAGAGTGATGTCTCTGTGCCTTGTGAAAGCCAACAGTTCAGGATTCAAATTAAAACTCCTCCCTTCTGTTCTCAGCATATCAGAGAGAGAGAGAGAGAGAGAGAGATTTTCCATCCAGCTGCTGGTTATAGTGTGAAAGGAGAGGAGACAGTACACTACTGAAGGGTTTAGTTCACAGGCTTTTAGATACTGAAGAATTTTTTTTGTTTGTTTTTCCAATTGAGAGTGAAGAAGAACGTGCAAAAAAGGGACAATAAATATTTAATTATAAATATTGTACATTATTATCTTATTGTAAACAATATATATTATAAAGTATTGTATTGGCCTATGATATATCAATTGGTTTTGCAGCAGTCTGATCTCACCATTTCTAATGTTCATTTGAACAGCCTGTTCTGGATGTCTCAACCATTCCGTCTAGTAGGGCTGCAAGATTAATCGCAATTAACATGAAATTACGCTTAAAACAATTTGGCTTATTTCGATTATGAAACCGCAAAGGCTGCGATATTTTTTTATGCGCAGCTTGTCAGGGACATACTGCTCTCTGATCAGTAGTAAATGCTGCTCCATCTGAAAGCACTCCGAGGTTGAGTCGCTTATAATGTGCATTTGAAAAAACAACAGGCTTCATACATCTTTCCAAACATGAGAAGCATTTATGAACCTCTTGTCCAACAAAAGACAACATTTAATAAATCAATCAAAGCATTTCAATCTTCTGTTTATTCAGCTACAGCAATAGTATGATGCCCATGGGGATTTCCTGGAATGATGTGCGCTATCTATTTATTTGGGCATATTTGGAGTGTCTGCGTGAGAGCGCCCACTGGCTTTCAAATGGACCAACATTTACTGCTGATCACAGAGTCATGCTGCACTGACAAGCTGCGCATAAAATAATCGCAAGCTTTGCCAAATATTGTGCAGTTTAATTTCTATTCATCGTGCATGAGGAGCCGAGGAACGAGGAGTGAGGAAGCTTCCTGAGGAGTCATGGGTGAGGATAAACTCATGGGCGAGCGTTTTTTCGCATTATTTTGCAAACCCTTCCTAGTTGTAGGCTCCTTCGTGAAAGTTGGAGTCTAGAGAGCCCGTTTTTTCCTATGCTTCCCTCACACCTCAGGGTGTGGAGCTAAGGTCCGAGGGAAGGAAACAAGGATGCACAAATTAGAAATGAGAAGCACCCAATCACACGGTGGGATGACTCGTTCGTTGTGTTTTGGTAAGGAACTGCATGCACTCCAGGGAACTCAATGCACTCATTGTGAGATGCTCTTTGCACAAGCGCGTTCGGCTCTCAAAGGAATTGAAGACGCTCACAGTGATGTTTTTGTGATTGCCTACACCCTGCGGTACCCGTAGCGGCTGGCAGGTTTGATCATGAAGGTGATGGGTGGAGCAAAGGGAGAGTCTTATGAGATTTCTTTCCCTCTCCGGTCTGCTCTTACTAATGTGTGAGGCCTAATTTTGAGGAATCAGATGCAGAGAGAGTGGAGGCAGGTGTTATTTTTAGATCTGCCCCCTCCGCTGGCCTGCATAATAGCAGTGCTCGGTGGTGACGATCTCGGTAGAGAGCCCGTTTTTTCCTCAGGTTTGACTGAAGAGCAGAACCCTCCCCTGAGTCAGGTCGTGAAGCAGGCTACTCCAATCCTGGGATGAGCTCTTTCGATCTTGAAAACCTGACAGGAAGTGGGTTTTTCGCCCCAGTTTGTGAACCCTTCTTTGTTATAAGGCACCTTCGGAAGTGTCTGGGGTCTTGAGATCCTACAAAGACATTTGTTTTCAAGTGGTCGCAATTAGCACTCAGCTGGCAACCCTTTATTTACAATGTATTCATGATTGAGTGTACGTGGAATCCGTAATTGTTGCTGGAGTCACAGTTAAGCATTTATAATGGTGCGGCCTAGCCCCCTTATACTTTCTTGTGATTTGCCAACCAAGGAAGCCTCGGAGCTCTTCTGGTCTCTGGTCTCCAACAAGAAGTGGTCTGTTCGCCTTGGGCAAACCTCTTCTGTTGTACTGCACCTCTGAGAGTGCTGGAGCCTAGGGACCAAATCATATTACAGGTTTTTCAATGGTTTTAGCTAGCCTTAGCTGGTAGCTTCGATTGGTCATTTAGGATGAGCATGGAGTAGAACCTTCCTGGTTATGGACAAGGTCCTCCACTCCCTATAATGAGCTTGTTCTGACTTCAGCATCATTCCGCTATAGATAGTGATATCGAGTGGTATGGCTCTCTGTGAGTCTCCTTGGTGGAACTGTAGTCAAGGTGGGCGTTGCTAGGTTCTCTCGCTTTAGAGGGTCATCCTGCTAAGGCCTCTGCCCCCGGAGCTCCTCTTGGATAGCAGTATCGAGTTGTCAGGCGCTTTTTTGATACGTTTTGATTGGTAAGCAGTCCTTAGTATAGAACCTGTGTATTTAGACCTCTTGCTTTAGAGAGTCGTCACACAGAGACCTCTGCTCCCCAGAGCTCCGCATAAGATAACATGTCCAAGTTGTATGGCTCTCTGTGAGCCTCCTTGAAGGCAGTGGACTGGGTTGTAGGCTCTTTTTTGAGCTTCCCTGGTTAACTGTCTTCAAGGTGGGCGTTGCTAGGTCTCCTCCCCAAGAGCTCTGCCTGGATAGCAGTATCAAGGCTTTTGTAAGCCTTCCTGGTAAACAGTCCTTGGTGTAGTGCGTAGTTCTTAGAGCTCGGTCTGGGATGTCACGGCAGGTTGTATAGCTCTATGTGAGCCTCCTTGGTGGAACCACCCTTTGGAGAGTGTTGTTAGGATTCATCTCCATTTAGAGAGTCATCATGCTGAGACCTCCACTCCACAGAGCTCGGGTTTTCAGGCTCTTTTGTGAGCCTCCTTGTTAAGCAGTCATTAGCGTAGAATGCAGTTAGGCCTCATCTCATTTTAGAGAGTCGTCTTGCTGAAGCCTCCAATCATGGAGCTCCCCTTGGATACTATCAGGTTGTTGGCTCTCTACGAGCCTCCTTGATATTTGAGTGTTGCTATGTCTCCTCTCATTTTGAGAGTGGTTTTCCTGAGACCTCCACTCGTCAGGGGTAGTGTTCCCTGAAGTGACAGGTAGGATATTCCTTATCCTTGGCCATATTCCCTTGAAGGTATTTGGAAGAATACCAGGCCCTGAGATCTGTCCGCGGGGTATGAATCTGGGGTTTCTGGCCCTAGGGAATAGAGTCACGCCAGCCGCTGGTGCGTACCCTCTAGGACGGGGAATAGTGACTTCGGACCCAGCTCTGTGGAGTCATTGACTTTATGTTAGCTGTTTCATCCTTCAGCATGGCGGAGTGTGTATTTGCTCCCCAAAGCGTCCTAGGTCACAGTTGGAGTTCCCATTCGAAAGTGAATGTCTCAGGTTTCGATTGTAACCATGGTTCCCTGAGAAGGGGAATCATGTAGTAGTTCTTGTTGCCATGATTCAGGTATGCCTGCCCACATCTCCTTCAGACAAAATACGTTTTTGACGTGTGCTACAGGCGCCAAGTTTTACTCTAGTTGCACCGGTAGTGACATCATAGGCTGTCGCCGGCCAATGTTATTATCGTGTTTAGACACGTGCTTCAGACATCGTCCTAGGACGCAGTGTCTCATTCCCCTTCTCAAGGAACCATGGTTACATTCGAAACCTGAGACGTTTTCACAACCGACTTGGGGTCAGTAAAAAATTTTTTTTTTAAAAGAAGTTAATACTTTTCTCAGCAAGGATGCATTAATTTGTTCAAAAGTGACAGTAAAGACATTTTAAATTTCTATTTTAAATAGTTTCCAGACTGATTTCTCAAGAATCAAGTGACACTGAAAACTGGAGTAATGCCTGCTGAAAACTCAGTTTTTGCACAGGAATAAATTACATGTTAAAATATATTAAAATAGAAAAGTGTAGAGTATGAATGAAGAATCATGAATCCATTAATTCTGAACGCCATGCACACATTCTTGCGAACGGGTTCTAAAGCCCACAACCTGTGACTCATCCAATCTAAATCATCAGCTAGCGCCAGCAAGTCTGAAGTTTAAATTGATTCCTGACACCTTTACAGCGCAATGATTCTCTCCAGACATCCTCGTGCCACCCCGATCTATTCGTTAGGCAACATCAAAGAAGACCGTTATCTCCAAGCCCCTCTCCGGTGAGGGAGGAATGCCAGATGCTCAAATGAAGATACACACACACGCACACATATACATTCATTAAAACCCAGAAATGAGTGATTCTGAAATTTAAATATGATGTATTCCTGTATGTTTGAGTTTTATACTGTTGTATCAAGTCTAGCTAGGATTGTTAGTTGTGTAGTTGAACTCTAAGGGCTTCTATAAAGAATCTAAGAGTATATACCCTTGTATGCATGCCAAACACAAACTTATTGGTATCAAACGAAACATCTCGACTTGCCCGAGCCAAATATATGTAAGAGGTTACTGTAAAAAGTAG
Source organism: Rhinichthys klamathensis goyatoka (assembly GCF_029890125.1). Taxonomy (NCBI): domain Eukaryota; kingdom Metazoa; phylum Chordata; class Actinopteri; order Cypriniformes; family Leuciscidae; genus Rhinichthys; species Rhinichthys klamathensis. Next base: position 1,132,498 of record NW_026606658.1, on the reverse strand, counting down.
TCCACTATGTTTTTCCATCTTTGAAGTAAAATGCCCAAACTTGCGACCTCATAAAAACACGCAAATGAGGTTATCAGGAGAAGACAAAGGAAATAGTTGTGCGCCCAAAACCTGTGAGGTGCTATTGGTTTGTTCTCCTAAAGAAGGGGCGTGAACTTTCACTTTAAAAGATCGCGACACTGGTCTCTCATCCTCTTCTTCGTGTCACTCTTCCTTTGGTGTTATCTTCAGCCTTGTCTTGTTGTTTTGGTCTCTCGTCTTATTTGTCTTTTGTTTTATTTTGCGTTTAGCTCAGTCTTTTTCTTAGTGCTCAGTTCTCGTCTTCGGACCAAACTCTGCATTTTACGTTTTTGATCAGTCCTATATCCTCCGGGTGAAAGGACTCTCCTCCACAGCGTACCTTTAAGACGTTTTGAACTTCCCGCAAGCAAAACGCGCTCTGGAAGAACCGAAAGGACGCCTCCATCTCACGAGCAAGGAGGACATACACACTGTAAAGACTCAAGGGCGGATCTAATCCGTGGGGAATTTGCATATCATAATTAATAATTGGTAATTAATAATTATTCATGCATGTTTGGATTAGATCAGTCTTACATGTTAATAAATCTCCCGATAAGGGAGGATCTGTCATTTTACCTGCATGCATGCAGGTGAATCCTTGAAATTAACCACAAGTTGATTGCAATTAATTACACGGACCACGTTTCACAAAACAGGTAAAATGAATTAGCTCAATTGTCAGGATAATATTTGTGGGGATCCACAATATCATCTTACTTTATAGGATTTCAGGAAACGCAATTCTCTGGCCAGAAGAATTGGGTTTCCCGCCCTATAAACATACTCTTTAAGGTATATTTAATTTTAGTAAGCTTGTAGCATAAGATCTTTGGCACTTAAGGGACTTGAAACTGAGCAAAGAGACAGTACATCAATCAAATGAATATATAATTAATTTAATAGAGGCATGACTACTTATGTATTTACTACGGTTACAGGGGATATATGTATTTACAAACATAATAAACAAACAAAACACGATAAGACATCAATGAACGAGAAATGCGTAAAGTTTGGACAATGGATAACTTACAGGCGTGAGCAAGTAAGAGGGAGAGAGAGAGGGAGAGAGAGAGAACAGTGGCAGAATTTTACCTAAGACATTCACCTCTCCGATTACAACACGAAACATCATCTTAAAGCTTCTTAGAAGCTCTATAAAGAGATTATACTTGCACAAGTTATGTTATGGTCTCTCGGTGTGTCGAGGCATTCCCGTACGGCCCTGTCTGGCCGCGTGAGCTGAGTCCTTTGTGTGTGAGGAAGCGTCACGTGGGCTGCTTGGCGCGCGTGTTGAACGGAGGTTCAAAGTCTTTGGGGTAACATTACCAAAGGGAAATAGTTCGGCTAAGTTCGTTTCACTTCGTGGAGGTGAACTGAGTCAACTATGGAAAACAAAACTTTGACTAACAAAAAAGAAATAAAGATCTCTACGGGGAAATCACGCGGAGTTAACGTTACATCTTTGCATGGCTGGTGAAGAAGCGCGTGCGTCGCTCGGTCCGGCGCGTCACGCGGTCACGTGCGCGTGTTTCTCCTTCAAAGCGAGCGCGCTCGTTTAAAGGTCCCTTGTAGATGGATTTGCTGAAGAGATATGTCACGCGGTTTTTTTTTCACTCGTCGATTGGAATTAAACACGGAGACTTATCTAAAACTGAAAAACACAAACGAAACTAGAAACAAATAAAAAGAAAGGCGAATAGCTCGCCCGGAGGCGAGACGTTACATTATAACACGAGGACAAGGGAGGAAGAGAGCGAGCGGAGGGGGGGAGCGTCATTTATCACTTTTGGAGAAATCCAGCCTCTTCCTGTCGGCTTGGCCAATTAGAGGGTTGGAATTCACAGGCGGGACTTTGGTTTTTTATTGCTCTTTGTCTCAGAGAGAGACATTTGAAACCCTAATTTCGTCGGTTGTTTAAGAGAAGAATCTTCACAATTCTTATAATACTAATGTGTCACAAAGTTGACAATTAACGTCCCAATTAACAAATGGGGAACGAAGATTGGAGTTTATCGAGACCAAACTTGCCACAAATGGATTTGGTTAAACCTTAGTTGGCAAAGTTTGAAACATTATCCCATTAGAGTTGTCGAGAAACATAGACCAAACCACAGAAAGGCAATTCATGAAATAGGGAACTTAGATACATTGTTCATTCAATTCTCAAGTGGATATATAATAATATATATATATATATGAATACAGGATTCATTTCTCCTCCTTGGTTAGAATTCAGAGAGAGCCACAGTTCTGTGAACATTCCTTTGGGGTCGTAAGAACCCAGTGATGTTAGTTTTGGTCTCTTTTCACTCCAAAGATGGAAAACATAGTAAACTATATTTTACTGGATATTACTGTACGTATTCTGATTGATCACACCGAAAGCATTCTGGAGGTGTCCAGAACTATGTGTACCAGTTATGGGAATAGACAGTTATTCATAAAATGCATAATGAAGGTATTTATAATTCACTTTAAGCTACGATAAAATCATAGCCATTCCAATGTGACATGGGCAAATGGACACACATAAAAACACATCGATTATATCTGGTTAAATGTCTTTTAAAAAAAAGAGAAGTTTCCTTCTCTTGAACATCAAATTCCAAGTCAGTCATAAAAGTGTCTCGTAACTGGAAACCACGCTCTGTCCTGAGCAGGCTTCACTTGTGGCGGATGCGTGTGTGTGTGTGTGTGTGTGTAAATTTACATTCCAGGCTTTTTGGGTCTTTAGCAGGATGTATTTAGTCCTTTCAGATTCACCCTCGCCCAGTCCTTACACACACTCTCGTCTTGTTCAGCGACACAAAAGGTCAATTTTGCAAGTATTGTCCCATCTAAATTTAAACTCGTTTAAAATGTGTATTTTCCTTGTTGGCTCTTAAGGTTCAGCTGTGATAGCAATTGTGTTTTTCCTGTGTTCTATTTCTCTTTCTTCCTGTTTTTACTTTCATTCTTCTATATGTTCGTTGTATATTCTCGTTCATTTTATTAAACTCCCTTATACGCTTGATTGTCTCTGTTTGTTGAACATAGAACAAAGCCTCTTTAATGTGTGATCTTAAGCTACGAGCTGATATTGTTAAGTAAACTAATTTGATTAGTAAACTTATGCTAAGAAGAAACCTTCTTGAAAATTGATAAAGAGTATCGAACAAAGCAGTTCGGCGGACGAACTGATTAGTTGTAGGTACGGTTAATTCTATTAAGGTATTCTGAAAATTAATATAGCCTGTCTGCATATGATGTATATTCTTAATTATAATTCGTTATGTTTTAATTATCTATATATATCTGAAGCAGACACGTGGACTATATAATCCCCTTTTTGGGTGATTTTTATGTATGGTTATCTGGTTCAAACCCATATCCAATAGTTGTTGATTATGAATTAATAAGTATTGCATACATATTCCCCAAACCTGAGCTAGGTTCTTTACAAAAGTTATTTTAATGATATTTCACAATATTACAGTCACGGTGTCAGGCGTTGTGCAGGATGCAGAAGACGAGGACGAGAGGAACTCAATTTAGATGCGTTATTTACACATAGTTTACAGAGATGAAGGGAAACATTCCAGGACTTCAGCTCACACAACTAAACAAAGACGACGACAGACAAAGACAAACTGAACTGAAGCAAACTAAATACAGAGACTAATGAACCATAATGATGTGAAGACAGGTGACACAGATGATGATAACGAGGGACAGGCTGGTAAGTGAGGGAGTGAATACAGGTGTGGAGACGAGGAGGATTCTGGGAAGTGTAGTGAAGAGACAAAGACAGACTGGTGCAGACGAAGACTGTGACATTACACACCCCTCCCGGTAGGCGTGTCCTCACGCCATAGAACAGGGGTGGGAGGGTGGGAATCCTGGAATCCGTGACGGGAAGGCGGGCCGGGTGCAGCAGGAAGGACTCCAGGATGGTCCAGGCGGCCATGGCGGAGCAGGACGTGGGCGTGGCCAGGGCGGAGCAGACGAACCCTCGGGCGTCCAGGGCGGAGCTGTTGGACCCTCGGGCGACCACGGCGGTAAGGACCCTTCAGGCGGCCAAGGCGGTGAAGACCCTTCAGGCGGCCACGGCGGTGAAGACCCTTTCAGGCGGCCGTGGACCCTTGGACAGCCGGGACGAAGACATATGGCCCTCCCCAAAAAAATACTTGGGGTGAGTGCCCGGATTAGGGACAGACACCGGCTCAGGCTCAGGCTCAGCAGCCACTAGAACAGTAACGGCCACAAAGACAGACACAAACACAGAAACCGGATCAGGAATAGACACCGGCTCAGGAACGGGAACAGACACCGGCTCAGGAGCCACTAGAACAGTAACAGCCACAAAGACAGACACAAACACAGAAACAGACACTGGCTCAGGCACTGGAAGAGTCTCTGGCTGGGCAGACGAGACTTGAACAGTCTCTGGCTGGGCAGACGGGACATGCATAGTCTCTGGCTGGGCAGACGGGACGTGAACAGTCTCTGACTGGGCAGACGTGACATGCATAGTCTTTGGCTGGGCAGGCGGGACGTGAACAGTCTCTGCGTGCCTGGCGTACTCTAGCAGTGAAGAGGGCTTGATGCTGGATGGAACCAGTGGCGAAGAGGTCTTGGTGCTGGACGGAACCAGCGGGGAAGAGGGCTTGGTGCTGGACGGAACCAGCGGCGAAGAGGGCTTGGTGCTGGACGGAACCAACGGCGAAGAGGGCTTGGTGCTGGACGGAACCAGCGGCGAAGAGGGCTTGGTGCTGGACGGAACCAGCAGGGAAGAGGGCTTGGTGCTGGACGGACCCAGCGGTGAAGAGGGATTAGAACACATAGTCTCTAGCTGGACGGTCTCTGGCTGGACCGGAACCAGCGGTGAAGAGGGCTTAGAACGGGCGGTACTGACCATGAACGGGGAGCCAAACCAACTTAAAATCGCCTCGAGATACCGTTCAATGGTCTCACCGGGACCTCCGGGTGGAATCAGCGCATAAAATTGTGGATCCAAACCAATCCAAAATAGATCCATCAACTGCTGATCGGTAAGGGAGGTTAGATGGCTAGTCATCTTCATCTAGACTTTGACGTAAGTCGATGGTGTCGGGAGAAACCAGGGTGGCAATGATGGTGGGAGGATCCAGGCGCAGGAGAAGCCAGATGGGGATGCAGAGCGCAGCCAGGACAATGCCCCACGGTGGAGTCAAGGGAGGGAGGAGCCATGGTGGAGTCTTGGCTGTCGACATCCGGGGGACAATGGACAAAGATGGAGCCAATGAATGTGAAGCCCTGGGTGCAGACGGAGAGCAGATGGGACCGGGCAACACAGATGGTCCTGGAGGCCGGGGCAGAACCGCAGTGATTAGCGTCCAAGGTGGAGCTAGAGTGCCAGAGGACTGAGGTGGAGCTGGTGGAACTGAGGACCGAGGTGGAGCCAGACGGAAGGCGGAGCCAGACGAAGCTGAAGGGGTGGTAGACGACAGGTAGGCGGGCCGCGGTGGGTTGACAGGATTAGCAGCTGGAGGCGGAGCCGAGGGATCCTCTATACTACGTACAGCTGGAGACCAGAAGACCTGAGGTAGATCCACACAATATAGTGGCAGTATAGGGGAAGACGAGGGGCTGAAGGGAACCAGCGGAGATGGGGCTGATGGACTTTTTTAAAGGGTAACTAAACCAACTTTTTTTAGTTAATGATCTGTAAGAATGGGGCTTTATAAGTGCTGTTCATTGATTCGAGTAACTTTTTTGACATATGGTTATCAAGTGTTTTAATTCTACAATATATGGTGTAAAAACGTCTGAGTGCTACCCTCTTCAGGTTGAACGGTGGCTACTGCAGTTGAATTTTCCTATTGGATGTTTGCGGTGGTATGTGACGTAAGCGGTGGCAGGTGACGTAAGCAGGTTCCAGCTCACCACGCCCTTGGTACGAGCTACCACGCCCTTGGCAGTATAAAAACCATCTTGTTTCGTCAAAACCACTGTAGCGAGTCAGGAGTTGGAATTGCGATTATTGAAAACGATCAGGATAGAGTATTTTAGCATCTATTTAGCATAGCATTTATATAGTTATTTAGATTATTTCGTGTAGCCTAGGTAGTTAATTGGCATAGTTGTTAGTGTAGTATTGTTAGAAGCATAGTTAGTTAGTAGCATAGTATTGCATCCGTTAGGATAGCTTCAAGTTAGCGTAGATTTATCTGTATTTAGTACAGTGGTCAGGATGGTACATAGGTGTAGTGTTGCTGGTTGCAACAGCACTGCTGGACTGCATAGCTTTCCAGCAGACTTGGAAATTAGGCGCCAGTGGTTGCATGCACTTGGCCTGGAAGACCGCGAGTTTGCGCCTAGAGCTGGAGTGTGCAAACTGCATTATACACGCGATTGCTTCTCCAACGCAATAGAGGTGGAAATGGGCTTCTCCACACAGCTCGCGCTGAAAAGCGACGCAGTGCCAAACGCTGCTCTTCCTGCATGCATGGACTCCACCACCGTAGCGGCATCATGATGTGAGTGAGCATATATTTTTAATCACAATTTATGTTCCTTTCTATCAAAGTTAACCCTCTGGTGTCGACAAACGCGCCAGCGCGTTTTGCTGGATATTTTTTTATATAGATATAGATATTTTAGCGAGTCTGACAGCAGCTGTCAAATAATCCGTCACTGCGGGTCTCAGGTGCACGACCCCCGCTCCCAGCCCCGCCCTCGGTTCGTCCCCTCTATCTCTGCTGGGCTCTGCCCACTTTTCCAGCATTTTTTAAATATTAACAGTGGGTGGAGTCAGGCTCTGACTAGGGGTTTAGTTACCCTTTAAAGAGGAGGTGGGAGAGGGAGCCTGGGGAGGAACTCTGGAGACACAGGAGACTTTGAGCTGGGCGGAACCAGCCGGGATGCAAGAGACTCTGAACTGGGTGGAACCAGTGGAAACACAGGAGAATCTCTTCTAGGTCCGGTATTCTGTCACGGTGGATTGCAGAGAGCACATGACAAAAGAAACGAGTATTCAAAATAAACTTTTATAAATCTTTAATAAAAAGTCTTTAATAAATCCAACAAGAACACGCAGGACGTTTCAGGAGAAAGAGTATAGCACAACCACACAAACTGAATGAACAGAGGGTTTAAATACACAGGGATAATTAAAATAACCAAAAACATGTGCATGACTCAATCAAAAACCATGGAGACAAACTAGCAAAGGGAACACAGGCAAACAGGAAAAGATCACAGTGAAAATGAAGCCAAAACTGAACACATTACAATTTTTACTGTATTTCTGATCAAATAAATGCAGCCTTTGTGAGCATAAGAGACTTATTCTAAAAACATTTAAAAATCTTACCGACCCTGTACATGAAATATACACAAAAAAATGATTTATGTTGTATTAATGTAGTTATGCAATTGAAGCAGATGTAGCACTCTATACGTACCATTATCTAGAGTGCCCTAGGTTCGTTACTGATGTAGTAATAGTTTATGGTAGGGAAACTGAATAGAAATAGTAAAATCACAGAATGTAAATGTAATAAAGAAAAAAATGAATAAAGACTCAATTTCAAATACTCCCTTGTTTCTCTTTTACTTGACAATCAACTAAAGTTATGAAATGAACCTCCAAAGCAAGTTATTAATCACAATAAACAACTTTACATTACTCACAATTAACTTGATGGAGTATATTCAACACTTTCACATAGTTTTACATTTAGTTTCTGTCAGTAATTAACCTTCACTGGGCCCAGGCTCTTGAAAAAATATATAAAGGTCAAAAATAGTCCCAATAAAGTAAACAAATAAAATGAGATGCAGGCCTGAACGACGCTTGTGTGCGTTGGGGCGGAAAAAATACAAATCGCCGCTTCACTCTTACTAGAGCCAACAATAATGGAAACTACTACTCACGATTGTCATGATCACAGTCCCACGGAAAAAAGGAGCAATGCAGAGAGCGTCAGGAAGGAGAAAACACCGTGCTGCACCGGGCAAAAAGATCATCACTCGCCATGCGGTCCCGATCAGGGAATCCAACGAGGCCAGGGGAACTTCCAGGCAATCCAGGGTACCTGAAGCGCTACCTGGTATTGAAATCCAACGTGGCCGGAGGAGCTAAGTCTCCGGTTACCTCAAATCACTAGTGAATAACAAGTGCGTCACATTCGTGACTCGCGAGAATACACTCACGATGAACTAAAGTAGGAGATCAACACTTTAACTTCTGTACGAAATTACATAGACTCACTACTATTAGTAAAAGCAACTGAATACTCAAATCGTAACTGCGTCACACTCAAATCTCGTTCTGTTTTGTTTCTCTTCTTCCCGCTCTTCTTCGTCACCTCTCCTCTCACTCACTGCTCCCGCCCCCTCTGCCTATCACATCACTCTCCAAACCAAACGGACATGTGAAACACCCAATCAGAGCCTAGACAAACTTTATACACTTCTAACAATATGAAATATTGTTTTCAATACACGTGAGAAGTACAGATATACAACATAAATCAAATATATAAACAACCCAATATCAAGATACATTTTGAAGAAAAGTAAAATAATATAGATATAATTTCAACAGGGCTACACTCTCCCCCTACTAAAAGGTCTTCATGTCCCCATGAGACTTAAAAGGGAACTCAATTGTCTACCCCTGACAGGTAAGAAATTAAGATATCAAGGTATCAATGTATAAACTGTGAGACTAAGTTCTTATTGATAAGAGATCTGAATCATCATGCCCCTATGTACTATTGTAATTGGTATGTCTGTTGGTTTTCCAGGTTCATCGTAACTGAGGCGGATGACCGGCTTCACTTTTCTACGTTCTTTTGGCTCAGAGATAGACTCCACCTCCTTATCCGAGACACTAGAAGCAAGGACGTCTCCCGCATCTAGTTCTGTGTCCACCACAGGTTCCAGGACAGGTGATAGAGGATCCTCTGTTCCTCCACCTTGAATTAACTCCTCTTGTTCATTCTCTTCCTCAGATACATCTGAAACTGGATATCCTTCAACAGGAACAACCGGGGTATCACTTGGAGCAGGTAAGGTTTTATTAGACTCAACTGTACTATCCCCTAACCCAGTCCTTTGAAAGGTAAATTGTGGTACAGGATAAAGATCTTCCTCTTCAGACTCACAATTCCACTCATCTTGTTCTTCATGGTCACCACTTTGTGCTGAACTTGGATTGTTTGATCCTCTTAATCTTTCAACCCCTCGTGCTCGAGTCATCGGCATCCTACTTTGTGGTGCTTTGGGAACATTCACAGGCATCCTCACCAGATAACCAATTGGCAGTAAGTGATTACGGTGTAAGGTTTTCACAACGCCTAATCCCCGTTCAGGCTTTACTCTGTAAACAGGTAGGTGAGGAAGCTTTTCTATCACCAGGTAAGGCAATGGCTTCCACCTATCCTGCAACTTGTGTTTTCCAGTGAGCCCTAGATTACGCACCAACACCCGATCACCTTCTTCGAGAGTCTGATTTCGGACTCTAGAATCATAATGTTTTTTGTTTCTTTTATGATTCTTAGAGGCTTCCTCCATGGCCAGCTGATAAGCACTTCTCAACTCACGTTTCATTTGACCCACGTACTGATGATATTTCACACCATCTTCACCATCAGGAGATATTCCAAAACACAAGTCAATGGGCAGTTTAGCCTCTCGACCAAACATCAAATAGTATGGCGAAAAACCAGTGGCATCATTTTTGGTGCAGTTATATGCATGGACCAGCTGGCATACATACTGACTCCACCTTGACTTTTTGTCGGGGTCGAGGGTCCCAAGCATGGACAGTAACGTGCGGTTAAATCTTTCTGGTTGGGCGTCTCCTTGAGGGTGGTAAGGCGAAGTCCTGGACTTATGGATACCCAACATTCCCAACAACTCTTTAATGACGTGACTCTCAAAATCGCGTCCTTGGTCAGAATGGATACGATTAGGAAATCCGTAATGCACAAAGAACTTTTCAAACAGGACCTTTGCCACGGTTAAAGCCTTTTGATCTTTAGTTATGAAGGCCTGTGCATATCTGGTGAAGTGATCTGTCACTATTAGCACATTTGAGATTCCTTTAGAATCCGGCTCTATAGACAAAAAGTCTATACACACTAAATCAAATGGGCCGGTGCTCGTGATCTGCTGTAAGGGTGCAGCTCTCTGTGGCACAGTCTTACGAGCGACACATCTACCACAATTCTTGATGTACTGTGTAATCTCAAATGCCATCCTGGGCCAATAAAACCGGTCCTTTATGAGAACCATGGTTCTCTCAACTCCAAAATGTCCTAGGTCATCATGCATAGCTTTTAGAACCATAGGCCGGTACTGCTCGGGTAGAATTAACTGACACACCTCTTTTCCAGATCTTTGGATGATTCTGTATGGAAGTCCTTTTTTCATCTGGATCTTAGGACTTTCCCGCTGAAATATCATGAGGACAGGATCTTGTGTTTTCAGATCAGACATGGACTTCCTATCCTCTATATGTTTCATCACAACCCCAATGGCGGGATCACATCTCTGTGCTTTTGTCAAGTCACCTCTACTTAACTGGTCAAGTGGACTAACACCAACTTGTGTTGGAAAAGCAAAAACATCTGGGATGGCTTTAGGAGATGCCCCAAGCTGGTCTATAAATCTGGAGGTGTCATTCATACTAACACAAACCTGCCGACAAAGAGTTTTCACTCCAGCAAGGGATATCTTCTCCCATTCATCCTGAAAATCCTGAGCATTCCTTGACAAAAGGTCAGCATCCACATTGCTTCTTCCTGGTTTGTACTCTACATCAAAGTCATACGTAGTTAACGCAGCCAACCACCTATGGCCTGTGGCGTTAAGTTTGGCAGTTGTCAGCACATAGGTGAGAGGATTGTTATCTGTCCTCACTGTAAACTTAGCTCCATAAAGGTAGTCATGGAACTTATCCACGACAGCCCATTTCACAGCGAGGAATTCTAGCTGATGTATATGATAATTACGTTCTGACGTACTCAGCTTTCGACTGGCAAAAGCAATGGGACGGAGACCTTCAGGGTATTCCTGATTAAGCACTGCACCCAACCCATCCAGGCTCGCATCCACATGAAGGATGTAAGGTTTGCTTGGGTCAGCGAAAGCTAACACAGGGGTATTGGTGAGGCAATGTAGGATTTTCTCAAAGGAATCATCACAGACTTTGTCCCATCTATCAGCGAAGGGTTCTGACTCCTTGAAGTACTGCTGCTTCTCCGCACTACCAGATTTCTTCCTTTTCTGAGTCGGTGGGTAACCCTTAGTTAACTCCGTCAAGGGCCTGACAATGGATGAGTAATTGGCAATAAAACGCCGATAATACCCACAGAACCCAAGGAAGGATCGTAGTGACTTCAAATCTACAGGTTTCTTCCAGTCAAGAACGGCTTTCACTTTTTCAGGGTCTGTCGAGACACCGGCTGCAGAAACGATATGGCCCAGGTACTTCACCTGAGGCTGGCAAAATTGACACTTATCGATTGAAATTTTTAGGCCACACTCCTCTAGCCTTTTCAGTACCTTCAACAGGCGTTCCTCATGCTCCTCAAGGGTTTTCCCGAACACTATCAAATCATCCAGATAAACCAGTACCTGTAACAGATTCATGTCACCAACTGCTGCTTCCATCAATCGTTGGAATGTCGCAGGAGCTCCAGTTATTCCCTGAGGCATCCTCTCAAACTGGTAGAACCCCAATGGACAAAGGAACGCTGTTTTCTCCTTATCCTCTTCTGCCATTGCAATCTGGTAATATCCGCTCCGCAGATCCAGAACAGAAAACCATTTGCTGCCCGTCAAACAATCAAGCACATCATCAATACGTGGCATGGTGTACTGGTCAGGCACTGTGCGTGAGTTCAATGTGCGATAGTCAATGCACATGCGTATTCGGCCATTCTTCTTTCTTGCAATGACTATGGGTGAAGCGTAAGGACTGCGTGATTCTTTGATTATTCCGGCTGCCAACAGTTCCTGTATATGCCGGCGAACATCCTCAATATCAGCCGGGGCTATACGCCTGGATCTCTCTCGGAATGGCTTTGAATCACAGAGTCGTATTTGGTGTTTCACCCCACTGGCTAGTCCTACGTCCCATTCATCTATTGAAAAAACTCCAGTTTTCTGTGACAGAATGTTAACAAGGCGGTTTTTCCAAACTTCTGGAATTGGAGAGTCGCCAAAGTCAAACAAGCTAGGGTCTAGGGTCTTTTGTGTGGAAACTGATTTCTGTGGCACTGTGACAGTGTCTACCACACATACTTGAGCCACTAGAGTCCCGATAGGAATCACGGTTCCCTTCTGAGATTTGTTTTGAAGGGGTACAAGGAAATGATCTTCATTCACAACAGAAGGAGTCATCACAAGAGAGGGTATTAGGACCCCAGCAGGAAGTTGACCATCCTCCGGCATCTCCACTAGAAGAATGTGATTGGCTAAAGATTGGTGGGGCATGACCTTGCACACAGCATAACTAGCACTGCGAGGAGGAATAGTTAATGGTCCGGGACCCTCCCATTTCACTAGTCCCACAACATCAGTAGATACTCTGCTGCTGGATGTCAAAGACGGTTTGGTAATATTCAACTCATAAGGAAGTATTCTCAGCGAATTGACGGTGCTGCTATTGACCAACTCTTTGCAGTGAGCCAACAGAGTGTTAAGCTTGGAAGTATTTGTGCCAAGAATGACTGAAACCGGATCTGGACTTTTGGGGTCCGGACATACAAGTGCCAAGATCGAAATCTTCTCTTTGGAGAGTGATCTGACTTCAGGAAAAGCCAATTCAACAGATATATACCCACTGTAAGGGTAAGTGGAATCACTGAGACCCCATATTGCAAGGTCAGTCAGAGGCATAAGAGGAACATGTGAAAGGTGTTGCTGGTACCAACTTTCAAACACTATAGTGACACGGGAACCACTGTCCAGTAGGGCTTTGCATGGCTGACCTTCAAGCGTGACACTAGCAAGAGGAGATGGTCCCACTAACCCCTCAGGTAAGTGACTTGGCTTGAGAGACTCTACTTTTCCCTGACGAACAGAAAAGTTCTCTACCGCTGCAGACGCTGGTTCTTTTCCACCCCTGCCCCTCCGAAGAGCACGGATCAGCTTTTGAATGACTTTTGCAGTGTTCTCAGGAGAATTGCAATGAGTGGCAATATGGCCGTCTTCGCCACATCTGTAACAGAAATAATCTGAAGTTTCAGGAGGTAACGGAGGTTTCCGGTTACTATTAGGCTTGCTTCTGCCATCCCTTCTTGGGAACTCTCTAGACCCAGACATACTTGGTGACACTGTCATTACACTAAGCTGTTCCTGGAGTTTTTTCACTTGTTTCTGCAGAATCTGAACCTCATTCTCCGTTTCAATCTCAACTGGCTTTTGACAATTTTTCAGTTTTGTTTCAGCCTCAGTGTCTCTTTTCTTCAACTTAGAATTTAACACTTTGAGTTCGGCTTTCAGCTCTTGAATTTCAGAAGAACTTGACTTCATCTCTTTACTAGCCTGCACCTGTCTTACAGTAGGATTCAGTTTTCGACGCGAGGCTTCGTATTCTTCTTCCTCTCTGATTTCATTCAACAACTGCAAAAAGGTAGGAGGCTTCTCTTTTCTCTCCCTTAGTCGTAGATGCACCAATATCATGTCAGATTGTGTGGTACCTCTAATAAGCTGTTCTAGCCTAACTTGGTCTGCGCGTTGGGGAGATATTCCACCTCTGTGCAAAACTCTTCTAAGAGATCTCTCCAACCTTTGCAAGAAATCAGACAGATTTTCACCAGACTGCTGGTGCATAGATCTGAAGGCGAAATACAAGTCCTCCCCTGACTCAGGTGTACCAAAAGCATTCTCCAATGCCTTCAAATAACCAGTAGGGGTTGCATCTGCATCGTTTAGCCTCACTGCTTGAATTATATCTAAAGCAGGACCCTTTAAGCTTTCAACTATCCTTGTGCGTTTTTCTCGGTTGGAACAGCTACACTCTTCAACCATTAAATGTGCCTGCGCCAGCCAATGTTCTAGGCTTTCTTCGCCGGGAGGTGTGGGAATGGTCCCAGAAAATGTCCTCAACCGTCTGAAAGCATTAGTATCACTGCTGGGTCTCATGGTTTTCTCAAGGAGATCTCCAACTGCTCGGATGATACTATCAGGTGAACTTCCTTGCAGGGGATCGTTGGAGAAAAGAGCCCTGACATCATCCATAGTCTTGCCTTCCTCTTGTAATAACTTGCGAAATTTATCAGAAAACTGATCTGACTCTCTTGGTGTAAGTAGAATTATCTTCCAGGGAATTTCTCCACTAGGAGGTTGGATCTCAGGTGGGGTATGATCTGGGCTTACTGGCTGCCTGCACTCACACAGCACAATTTTACTTTGCGTTTGAGAGTAGTATTTTTCATCCCTTACTCGAACTCTCCCAAAAACTTTTACAGTTTGTGCCAATTCTTCGATGTCTGATACATCTAAATCAGTGGGCACTCCACTTAACACAAAAGCATGGGAGGGGTTAACTCCTAAACACCATTCATTGAGCTCACCAATGGTTAACTTTTTTGGAATATCCATACCGAGTAATATGTGTCTCTCAAATTACACACTATATGGTAGAAAAATGGGGGAAATATCCCAGCGGTGCCTCCAATTTATATGTAGCACTCTATACGTACCATTATCTAGAGTGCCCTAGGTTCGTTACTGATGTAGTAATAGTTTATGGTAGGGAAACTGAATAGAAATAGTAAAATCACAGAATGTAAATGTAATAAAGAAAAAAATGAATAAAGACTCAATTTCAAATACTCCCTTGTTTCTCTTTTACTTGACAATCAACTAAAGTTATGAAATGAACCTCCAAAGCAAGTTATTAATCACAATAAACAACTTTACATTACTCACAATTAACTTGATGGAGTATATTCAACACTTTCACATAGTTTTACATTTAGTTTCTGTCAGTAATTAACCTTCACTGGGCCCAGGCTCTTGAAAAAATATATAAAGGTCAAAAATAGTCCCAATAAAGTAAACAAATAAAATGAGATGCAGGCCTGAACGACACTTGTGTGCGTTGGGGCGGAAAAAATACAAATCGCCGCTTCACTCTTACTAGAGCCAACAATAATGGAAACTACTACTCACGATTGTCATGATCACAGTCCCACGGAAAAAAGGAGCAATGCAGAGAGCGTCAGGAAGGAGAAAACACCGTGCTGCACCGGGCAAAAAGATCATCACTCGCCATGCGGTCCCGATCAGGGAATCCAACGAGGCCAGGGGAACTTCCAGGCAATCCAGGGTACCTGAAGCGCTACCTGGTATTGAAATCCAACGTGGCCGGAGGAGCTCAGTCTCCGGTTACCTCAAATCACTAGTGAATAACAAGTGCGTCACATTCGTGACTCGCGAGAATACACTCACGATGAACTAAAGTAGGAGATCAACACTTTAACTTCTGTACGAAATTACATAGACTCACTACTATTAGTAAAAGCAACTGAATACTCAAATCGTAACTGCGTCACACTCAAATCTCGTTCTGTTTTGTTTCTCTTCTTCCCGCTCTTCTTCGTCACCTCTCCTCTCACTCACTGCTCCCGCCCCCTCTGCCTATCACATCACTCTCCAAACCAAACGGACATGTGAAACACCCAATCAGAGCCTAGACAAACTTTATACACTTCTAACAATATGAAATATTGTTTTCAATACACGTGAGAAGTACAGATATACAACATAAATCAAATATATAAACAACCCAATATCAAGATACATTTTGAAGAAAAGTAAAATAATATAGATATAATTTCAACAGGGCTACACAGATATAAAACATATTCAAAAACATAATCAAAATGTTATGTGACATGGCATATGACATTTTAAACTAAAATTGTTCATGTAGAATAAATTTTAATATAAACATACAGTATATGTTGCTTGTTGTTAGTGTAATGTAATACGCTGTCCCACATGCCTGTAACTTGAAAACTGTGTGAACATCAAATGAAACTAGAACATGAATTTACATTTGACGTGTTTTGATGCCAAAATCCCCTTGAAGTGTCCCCCACCCCCTGTACATCAGCACAACAGTATTCACCATGTCTTATAATCATTCCTCTCCAACATTGTAAGAGCTAAATAAATTTTTTAGTGCACAGACAGAAAATGTCCAAACTATCCACTGTCAAAATTTCAACATGAATAAATCAACTATTTGAATTTGTACAGTGTTGCTGTCCTCCATCATTCCCTTCTATTCTGCACAAATAGTGCAGTTGTGATGGGCTCAGACTGTCTTTGATCAGCTTTCTACACAGGGTTAATGTGAGACAAACATAACCTAGACTTCTGAAGAGTGGAAGAAAGACAGGATGAATAAGGCATCTCACAGATCTCTTTTGGTCTCCTTTGGTTTTCTCTTATATATATCCTACTCTGCCCTTTTTTTGCCTGTCCTTTTTGAGATCGCAATGCGTCTTGATGACTTTAAAGTCAAAATAAACGATAAAACTTCTACTCTATTAGAAATGTTGTCATACTTTCTTCTTGATCATTACAATAATTATTTGTGACTGTATGCCTCATCACCCAGGCTCCTCGGTTAAAATCCAGGCCCACATGGAAGTTTTTGCAGGCGTTTCGTTTATATAACATTTTCTGCACTGATTTTTAGGAGAAAATATGTAGAATTCTGTAGAATTGGTGTTCTGTTACAGTACACAGGGAAGAAGAGAGGCAGATATCTATTCTCAGGAGTTTTATTGAATAAACACACAAACAGTAAATCCAAACTGGGAAAAAAGATGACAATAATCCAGACTAGGAAGAAGACAATAATCCAAATGGGGAACAAAAACACAACAGCTCATCAAAAACACACGTAGAGACAATGACAGACAACTGAAACACAAGGGTAGCCTATAAACTGGGTAAGAAGAGGCTAACAAAGAATAGATGAGGGTAATGAATTGCTATAAGAAACAAGGCAGCTAAGACAAAGACTGCATCCAAAACTGCTGACATGTTACTTCACTGCCTTATAGGTGTAGCGAGCTAGCTCTATGAATAATAATCAATCATAACTTGTTATAATTGATTATGAATATTTGGATCAGTTAATCGGGTTAACTTGATGTAGCTACATTAACATTACAACCAATTACTCGGTTCATCCCGTGAACACTCTATATTGGTTATTAATTAATTAATAGAAATGTACATTTCCGGGGCACGGTAAATGTCTTTCTTACTAAGTACTACTAAGAGCAAGTAGTCAAGATCTATGAGTGACTCCAGATATGCGCTTGAGACACAGACAACTTTACGTGTGATATGAAAAAGACTTTATTAACTAGACTAAACATTTAAACTACTCTAACATACACATACATACATGCATACAGTTTACCAAGGGAAAGAGAGCTGAAGCAGAATACAGGAAAGCAAGAAGTTCTAGCATTGTTTGATGTTCAGCAGATCAACAGCCTGAGCAAATCATCAGTTTAGTTATAACACGCCCTTCTTGAAAGGGGGTAAGGATACTTAATGTATCAAATAATGAGACTAAGTTTGATACTTGCATGTCTCGTCCATTTGAATTAAACTGTCCTGATGCAATTTGTTGAGGCTCCGGTTGATCTTTGCTGATGTGGTCTTGATGAGAGAGAACCAGTGGTAGTCAGAGGATCTTTGGTGAATGGAAAGACAAGGCCGCAGCCTGGCGCAAGCTTGGGAGTCCTTGAGGGATTTCTAGTTCAGCCTCATCTTCACGTTATAACTTCTCAAAAAGGACCAAGAGAGTCAGAGAGCCAGAGGCTAAGAGGACCAGAGAGGACAAGCGAAGAGCTAAGAGGACAAGGGAGCCCAAGAGCAAGCGAGAGGGGGAAGGGCTGGTGTGGATGCAATTTATAACCTGAGAAAAGTCCAACCTCTCAGGCTTGGCTCGGCCAATAAGAAGGGTGGAAGTTCCAGGCGGGAATTTGGTTTATTGCTCTTTGTTTTAAGGGTGCTGATTGCTAGAGGCATTGGCTGGAGGGAGCTAATCACCAGTTTGAGGTTATAACCGATCATCGCAACCTGGAATACCTCAGAGAAGCGAAAAGGCTGAATCCCCGTCAGGCTCGATGGGCTCTCTTCTTTACCCGCTTTGATTTTACCGTGTCATACCGACCTGGAAGCAAGAATTGCAAAGCGGATACTCTCTCTCGTCTTCATCATGCTTCAACCGAAGATTCGCTACCAGAACCTATCCTCCCTCCAGCCATGATCATCAGCCCCATCATCTGGGACATCGACGAGCAGATTTCCCAGGAGAACCTTCGTCATCCCGCTCAGCCGGGAGGTCCAGAGGGGTGCGTCTTCGTACCTCTCCATCTTCGTGCCTCCCTTCTGGACTCAGCTCACATCCGAGCCCATGCAGATTGACTCCACTCATCTTTCTTCTTCAGAGTGGCAGCGTAGAATTCAACAGCGTCTTTGTCTATACTTTGGGGGTGATAAACCTCTCATCAACTCCTGCCCTATTCGACCTCAACCCCCTGCAGTAAGCACCGTTCAGATTCCTCCTAAGATTTCAACCTTGAACCGCACAACTGTTCATTTGTTAACCTCCAGTGTATGTGTCTCAGCACAAGCCCTCCTCGGCTCTGACTCGGTGGGGAACTTCATTTCCACTCAACTCCTACAAAAATTGAACGTTCGTAAACGCCAAAGTCATCAAGATCTCCGAGTCCAAACCGTCCAGGGTAGACCGCTGGGTCGAGGTCAAATTCGTCACTTCACCCCCACACTGACGCTCCGCATCGGCTGCCTGCACTCGGAAGAGATCTCCTTCATGGTGCTGGAGGAGTCCACTGCTGAGCTCATTCTGGGACGCCCTTGGATGGTCCAACATCAACCCATCATCGACTGGAAATCCGGGGATGTCCTACGCTGGGGAGAAGACTGCTCGCATTCCTGTCTAGCTTCGGTTGAGAAGGTCCAGAAAGTCCCCTCTTCTTCATCTTCAGTGGGAAAGTCCGAATTTCTCGTGTGTTCCACATCCATTGAGAGTCCGGAGGTCCATCACCAGGTGGAGAATCCTGCTGAGTATAGGGCGTTCAAGGATGTGTTTAGCAAGCAGTTGGCGACCAAACTACCACCTCACCGGCCATGGGACTGCGCTATCGACCTGCTACCTGGAGCCACCCTGTCTAAAGACCGCGTCTATCCTCTGTCCATCCCGGAGCAGAAGGCCATGGAGGAGTATGTGGAGGAGGCTCTTCAACAGGAGTTCATTCGACCATCTACATCCCCTGCCGCTTCCAGCTTCTTTTTCGTGGCTAAGAAGGACTAAGGCTTGAGGCCGTGCATTGATTATCGTCATCTTAACTCTCAAACTGTGAAGTTTAGCTATCCCCTTCCTCTGGTCCCAGCAGCATTGGAGCAGCTGCGTGGAGCCCGCATCTTTTCTAAGTTCGATTTACGCAGTGCGTACAACTTGATTTGCATTCGACGAGGTGATGAATGGAAGACGGCATTTGTCATGCCCTCAGGTCACTGTGAGTATCGAGTCATGTCCTTTGGACTGTCCAACGCCCCAGCTGTCTTCCAGGGTTACATGAACGAGGTCTTCAGAGAGTATCTGATTTGTGGTTGTCTATATCGACGATATTCTCATCTACTCCTCATCTCTTGCTGAGCAACAGCGCCATGTCACTCTAGTTTTGGAGAAACTGAGAGTTCATAAACTGTACCTGAAACTGGAGAAATGTGAGTTTCACACCACCACTGTGCAATTTCTGGGCTACATCATAGACCAACAGGGAGTGCAGATGGACCAGAGGAAGGTGGAAACTATCCGGAACTGGCCCCTGCCCTCTATTGTGAAGGATCTTTAAACGGTTTCTCGGATTCGCCAATTTCTATAGAAGATTCATCAATAACTACAGTCACATCAGTTCTCCTTTGACCTCGTCTCTAAAGGGCCGGCCCAAGTCTCTGTCCTTATCTCCTGAAGCCATCTTAGCCTTTCAACAACTGAAAGAAGCCTCCTGACTGCTCCCATCCTGGTTCATCCTAACCCAGATATACCGTTTCTTGTTAAGGTGGACGCATCCTCAACAGGAGTTGGAGCAGTTCTATCACAGCGGCAGGGTGATCCTCCCAAACTCCATCCATGTGCCTTCTACTCTAAGAAGCTGTCCCCGGAGGAGCGGAACTATGATATTGGGAATCGGGAGCTGCTCGCCATCAAGCTTGCGTTAGAGGAATAGAGGCATTGGCTGGAGGGAGCTAATCACCAGTTTGAGGTTATAACCGATCATCGCAACCTGGAATACCTCAGAGAAGCGAAAAGGCTGAATCCCCGTCAGACTCGATGGGCTCTCTTCTTTACCCGCTTTGATTTTACCGTGTCATACCGACCTGGAAGCAAGAATTGCAAAGCGGATGCTCTCTCTCGTCTTCATCATGCTTCAACCAAAGATTCGCTACCAGAACCTATCCTCCCTCCAGCCATGATCATCAGCCCCATCATCTGGGACATCGACGAGCAGATTTCCCAGGAGAACCTTCGTCATCCCGCTCCGCCAGGAGGTCCAGAGGGGTGCGTCTTCGTACCTCTCCATCTTCGTGCCGCCCTTCTGGACTCAGCTCACACCGCTCCGGGCTCTGGACATCCAGGTAGCAGGCGTACCCTCTCGCTCCTCAGTAATCGGTTCTGTTGGCTGTCCATCTCACAGGATGTTTCCAGGTACATTCGGGGATGCTCAGTCTGTGCCATTACCAACACCCCCAGAAGTATTCTGAGCCGAAG
This sequence comes from Rhinichthys klamathensis goyatoka, assembly GCF_029890125.1. Taxonomy (NCBI): domain Eukaryota; kingdom Metazoa; phylum Chordata; class Actinopteri; order Cypriniformes; family Leuciscidae; genus Rhinichthys; species Rhinichthys klamathensis. The sequence continues at coordinate 1,111,620 of NW_026606658.1, read as the reverse complement.
CAACGGGGCAGACAATACTGATTTTAGACCGAAAGTAGTTTAGCCTGTAGGGCGGGAACCTCTAGGTTATAAAACCTTATAAATGTAGACGGGGAGGCCCAGCCTGCTGCCATACAGATATCCTGCAAGGTAATCCCGCTAGACCAAGCCCATGACGAGGCCATGCCTCTTGTGGAGTGCGCTCTAACACCTAAAGGACACTTCAAGCCTTTAGACGTGTATGCCAGCGCTATGGCATCAACTGTCCATCTGGATAGGCTCTGTTTCGATGCGGCTAGTCCCTTAGCACGTCCGCTGAACGAAACGAAGAGCTCATTCTGTCTGAAAACAGACGAGCGGGACACATAAGCCCTTAATGCCCTGACGGGGCAAAGGAAGCTTGCGTCCTTTTCCTCGTTGTAAACCGGCAGGGCAGACAGGGAAATAACCTGAGCCCTGAACGGTGTGTTGAGGGATTTAGGCACGTATCCGTGTCTTGGTTTGAGTATGACTTTCGAGTCATTTGGCCCAAATTCCATACACGTCGCGCTTACTGAGAGCGCTTCTAAATCCCCTATGCGCTTCACTGAAGCAAGAGCCATAAGAAACACTGTCTTGAATGACAGATGTTTCATGTCCTACAAATGGATTGGCTCGAACGGTGCACCTTTCATGGCTTCCAAAACTGTGGAAAGGTCCCACATGGGGACTGAGGGGGGTCTGGGAGGATTCAGCCTCTTAGCTCCTTTAAGGAAGCGGATGACCAGATCGTTCTTCCCCAGTGACTGGCCAGTCGTGGGTTTTGTAAGCACTGCTATGGCTGCCACATAAACTTTGAGCGTGGATGGGGTTCTGCCCTTATCCAGTAGCTCTTGAAGGAAGAAGAGAACTTCCGTAACCCCGCAGTCTAGGGGTGAAAAGCCTCGGGCTTTGCACCAGCCAGAAAACATAGACCATTTTGAGGAATAGAGTCGTCTAGTAGACGGCGCTCTAGCCTGCGTGATCGTGTTTAACACTCCCTCCAGGAGGTTTGCGGGTACCCGTTGATGGCCCATGTGTGCAGGGACCACAGCTCCAGGCGAGGATGCCAAATCGAGCCCTTGGCCTGAGAGAGGAGGTCTTTTTTCGTCGGTATTGGCTATGTCAGCTTGTGCTTGTCAGCTGCATCAGAACTAGGAACCAAGCCTGGTTTTTCCAGAGCGGAGCCACAAGTAGCACTGAGCATCCGTTTTCCCTGATTCGAGACGGGGGGGAAAGCATAGAGTGGGCAGCGGGGCCAGACGTGGGCCAGCGCATCCCTGCTCTTTGGAGAAAATCTTCGGACAGTGAGCGTTTTCTTGGGACGCAATCAGGTCTACCTGCGCTCTGCCGAATGTCTCCCACAGCAGTAGGACCATCTGCGGGTGCAGAGACCATTCTCCTGCTGGAACATTGTTTCTGGAGAGTCTGTCTGGTCCCAAATTCAGGTGACCAGGCACATGTGCTGCTCTCAATGAGCCCAGATTGTGCTGAGTCCAGACCAGGAGGCGTTCCGTCAGCCTGTAAAGGTTTCGGGACCTGACGCCACCCTGGCGATTTATGTAGGCCACCACTGACATGTTGTCCGAGTGGACCAAGACGTGGTGACCTTTTATTCGGGGACAAAAAACGCCTCAGCGCGTTGTCGACCGTCATAATTTCTAGACAGTTTATGTGTAGGAGCTTCTCCCGTTCTGACCACTGGCCAAAGAACGGTCTGGAAATGGAGGTGGAGACATCCATGGACACCACTTTCACACTCGAGGAAGTCCCCAGGTTTACACCTGACTGGTACCAGTCGATTGCTCTCCAAGGTTTCAGAGCTGTGACGCATTTCTGATCGATCTTGAGGCAAAACAGACCGGAGGCCCATGCCGAGGTGGTACTCGCGCTTTTAGCCATAACTGCAGCGGGCGCATGCGAAGCAGACCCAACTGGAGTACTTATGATGCTGAGGCCATGAGACCCAGCATTTTCTGAAACCTTTTGAGCGGGACTATAGTGCCGCAGCGGAAGGATTTCGTGATGCGCTGAATGTTCAGTCTGCGCTCTGGCGTCAGTCGCGCTGTCATAGACAGCGAGTTCAGTTCTGTGCCCAGAAAAGATATTCTCTGACTGGGAGACAGCGAACTTTTCGCCCAATTGACTTTGAGACCTAGATTCTCGAGATGTTCGAGTAATATGGTCCTGTGTTCTATGAGCTCTGAGTGTGATCGAGCTAGAATCAGCCAATCGTCCAAGTAGTTCAAAACATTGCATTGTAAATGTACGGGGTGCTAGGGACAGGCCGAACGGTAGGACTGTGTATTGATATGCCTGGCCCTCGAAGGCGAATCTCAAGAATCGCCTGTGACGTGACGCTATTTGTATTTGGAAATACGCGTCCTTCAGATCTATTGACATAAACCAGTCCCCTTGGCAAATCTGCTCGAGGATTTTCCTGGCTGTGAGCATTCTGAACTGGCGTTTCACAAGCACTTTGTTCAGCTGTCTTAGATCTAGAATGGGTCTGAGACCCCCGTCTTTTTTCGGTACCAGAAAATATCTGCTGTATAGGCCCCCTTCGCTCTGAGCTTGAGATAAAGGCTCTATTGCACCTTTGCTCAATAGTTTCGCTATTTCGGCTCGAAGTAGATGGGCTACTTCGGTTTTTACCGTAGTTTCGACCCGCGCCGGGTAGCGGCAGGGACGTCGAGCGAACTGCAGCGAATAGCCTCTTTTTATAATGTTCAGCACCCATTCTGATACCCCGGGAAGCTTTGCCCACACATTTGCATGAATAGCTAGGGGTAGAATGAGATCTGGGCTCTGGCCACAACATAGTGGCGACAGGAGAGCTTTGGTGTGCTGTAACGTAAACACTGTGCTTGCAGCGTTTGAGGCGGGGGGGCGCGCCGATCGCGGCGGACAGCCTGGCCGCGCTCGATTCCCTTATAGCAGTTTGCTGAGAGAGAGCGAGCGGGGCAAGCCCCATGGGGCTTAACATGTCTGTGAGTGAATGTGGGCGCGGGACAGCGGGCACATTTACTGCACTGAAAACACCGTCGGCCTGAGCTGACTGTATGTGTGTTGGTTTCGTTTTTACAGAAACTGTGGGACATGCAGTGTGTAGTGTTTGTGGGCACTGGGTTGTGGGCACATTCACTACATTTAATGCACAATCGACATGAGTCGATTTTATTTGTGCGAGCCCTGTACTGTGGCGGGCTGTGTTTGTGTGTAGAAATGAACACTGGGCTGTGGGCATTTTTATTACTCTCATAACACCATCGGCTGTGGCCGGAATACCAGAAATTACACTGCTTGTGTGATTTATCTGGGTCACCGTGGAAACGGCATTTGTGTGCAGGCAAGCGGGCCGTAGTACCGGCTTGTTTACTGCAAAATACACTGGAACAGTCGCATTTTCTGGAACTGAACGAGCGAAAAATTTCGGTGGAAGTCTGGCCGTGGCGAGACTTAAACACCGTCGTTTTCCTAGGAGGGCTAGGAAGACTTTGAGGCCTCGGGCTTTATCTCAATCTTTTGCCGGGGCCCACGCGGAGGGGGGGCGGCGGCCGGCAGAGCGAGAGCGTGGTCTCTGGTCCCGGGCTTGACGGCGCTGTGAAGTGGCGGCGGGCGGAGGTTGTGGCTGGGATCTGCTGCGAAGCTAGAGCGCTTTGGTAAGAAGTGCTTCATATCCTGTGACGTCTTCTGAACCTCAGCGAATCTATCCGCGAAAACTTTGACGGATGATCCAAAGAGGCCAGCTGGGGAGATGGCCGCGTCGAGGAACGTGGAGTGCTCCGCGTCCGGCATCTCAGATAATGTCAGCCATAGGTGTCTCTCAGCAACGGTGAGAGAAGCCATGTTCCGCCCAATGGCCTGTGCAGCGGATTTCAGCGAAGAGCCAGGTCCGTAGCGCTCCTCAAATCTGTCACACTGATAGCTTCCGGTCCTGGAGAATGCTGCTGAGACAGAGGTACACGGTCCCTTTGCAGGAAAATATCCATCCAGTCGGTTGTGCGCGGGCACCGCCCACTCAAGGCCGAGGCTCGCCACGGCCTGTGAGAGTAGACGCATCAGCTCGGATTCGATGCTTGCCCGTTTCCCTGAAGACTCGCGGGCAGAGGGGGGAGGTCCACAGAGCTCGCCCAATCCTCACTGTCCGACGCCAGGATAGAACAGCTGGCATTCTCTACAGATGCAGCTATCTCGTCGTCATTAATGGCGGAAGCGGTGGCGGGCGGCGGGCTGCGGCCGTTGTCCGTCGGTGAGCGACTCGAGTGAAGCTGGTGAAGCTCGCGGGCGAACCGGCGAGCTTTCCCGGGCTGAAGAAGGCTCGGGGACCCGCTGAGTATGGCGCTTTTTACGGCGCGGCGCGAGAGCTGCATGATCCTTACCCAGGCAGGAAACGCAGATGAAATGGCGGTCCCCGTCGCTGAGTGCAGCTCAGCACGAGCCACATGAACGAGGCATCTTTAAAAAGACGCTGCTCTTTTAGATAGAGAGAGAGAGTGTGAGTCGCAGCGGCGAAGCGTCTTCAGATGCAAAGGCTCGTCCCGCAGAAAGCTTTTCTCAGACGGCGCGGCTTCTTCACTCCTGATCCAGCGATGCATGAGCTTCGCTGAAGAGATGAAAAATCAGATTATATCAGCCCATCGAGCTATATTTATAGGCCTAGGCCACGATCGCTTTGGCGGGAGGTGACGTAGTGGGTGCGAAGCGCCCCCATTGGATCTGACGTCACCAAGGGCCTCTCTCGATAGGCTGCTGCAGTTGCCGCAGGACAGCCAATAGGCACTCGAGCCGCCTTGCATATGTCTGCATTAGTGCTGCACGATTAATCATATCGCAATCGTAATCGCGATGTCAAACCTATGCGATTATATGACGCAAAATGCCGCGATTTTATATGAAATAAACAAATTAGGGCTATTAACGCATTCTTTTTTGTCATCCTTTGACTAGTGTTGCATGATCCCGCTCTTATTCGTGCAAATGCCTTTAAACCATAATGCACGACAAGTCAAAAGAGCGGGCTGCCTGTGAATGTCCTGAATGTGACTCACAGAAAGACACGTGCCAGTATAATGCGCGTGCACAGACCGTGTGCCAGAATACAGTCTTTCGAGCTTGAACGAACAATAACACACACAATTATGCCAAAATGTCGTTTTGTCGAGTATCTTCATAACATAAGAGCAGTCTCATGATGGACGAAAATAGTTGTGGTTGTGAGGGAATGAGGCGCGTGTGAGATCCGGGTCTCAGCAACGGCTCTTAAAGGGCCAGCAGCGAATAAAGCGTTCTGTCAGTAAAGTTAATCAAAGAATAAAGGGAACATAGAAAATTACTCACTGCTCTTGACTAAAGAACTTTTGTAGCTTTAATAAGGATTAATCTATATATAATTTATAATTCATGCAGCGCAGACTGTTTGATAACGTTATTCAATTTCTGTATATCCTACCTGTTAAGACAGGAAGTCATTTTTATTCAGACACCAATGGTTTATTGATCATTATATGTGTTATCAATCATTTAGTTGTTGTTGCTAGTTTGACTTGAGAAATACACATTAATACACAGACTGATCACTAATCTGTGTGTGCATTTTACTTTAGAACCAAGCAAGTTGACTCATGAAACCATTTGTTTATTATATCGAAATCGTATATCGCAATCGCAATATTGACCTCAATAATCGCAATATGACATTTTCCCCAAATCGTGCAGCCCTAGTCTGCATGCTGCCCAGAGTATGTGAGCGGAGTGGAGCGGCAACAATGTTCCCTCCGCGCTCCAAGCATTTAATAATCACTCCGCTCCAGGTTCACCATTTACCGCTCCCGCTCCACTCCTCGCTCACTGATATCAGAAACACCGCTCCGTCTTCGCTCCCCGAGGAAATTGCGAATAACTATTTAAGTATGCTTTGAAATCTCACTAAATTTCTCCTCATCGTAATATATAGGCATATTATTATTTTTTTTTATTATTAAAACATCATTAGGAGAATAGTTTCAATGTGGTTTATTGGATAGTGTGCGAACTTTTCCTATGACTTATTACATTATCAGCATTGTAAGTTAAATATCATTGCTGCTTTTTGCAGAGCATATTTTGTTTGGAAAGATGAAAATAACGTTTTCATCAGTTATCTACGTACGGGTCACTACATTTCTTACAGTTTTCTGCTCTTCGAAATCAAACCGACAGCACTGTAAGATTACATTTTTTGAATGCAATGCATTGAGACGCAATCGTGAGAAAGCGATTGCGTGTGTGAATAAGTGTTACCTGTTTAAAATGTGCTTTCACCCGATCCAGCTCGATCTCATGAAAGTGCGTCACACATTTTATTTCTCGTACCATTTATACGCCAAAAACTTGTTTTTGCTTGCATAGCCTAGGATACGCAGTTTTCGCGTGCATATGATACGCACTTTATGGCGTGCACGCACTTCACACACCTAATCATAACCAAGGCAAGGGGTTTAGTGCATTTCATTTGCACGCAAAAAAATTTTTTATGTATAAATGGCACAAAAAATAAAATGTGTGCTATAGATACGCACTTTCATGAGATAGTGTTGCCCGATCATATTCAGTAGGCTTGAGAAATAACCTCCCGCAGCCACTCATGTCCATCGGCGTCATCATTCACATCCTTCACATTTTTTTCTGATTTGAGTGATCCATCTCTGTACCATGCTAGAGTAATGTGTTTAACGTGTGAATCCTTACTAAAAATGCAGTTCTATAATGAGCCGTTGGCATGAATTGTACTCGTGAATGATGGAGCGGTAGTGGAGCGCTCTCGGAGCGAGTGAAAACCACGACGCTCCGACTTTAAAAAAATCCGCTCCGCACTCCATTCAAAATCACACCGCTCCACTCCTCGCTCCGCTCCGCTCCACTCCGCTCACATACTCTGCTGCCGCAACGCGTTTTACATTAATTCAAAATTAAGGATAATTTTGGCTTCAATATCTCGTGGAAAAGATGTTTTCTCCTAGCGTAAGATATTACGCAGTACGAGAGAACCTCTCGTAAGAGAACCGTTTAAACCATTTTAAGATGGTTTGCAGGTTCAGTTTAGTCTCCCAGCCTGGTCAGAAGTGCATGTATTGATGGGACGAGCAACGAAGGTGTAGCTTAATGGTTCACAGTGTTGGGCAAGTTACTTTTAAAAAGTAATTAGTTACAGTTACTAGTTACTTCTGCCAAAAAGTAACTAAATTAGATACTCAGTTACAAATTTTAAAAGTAACTAGTTACTTAAAAAAGTAACTATTGCGTTACTTTCAAGTAAAATTAAATTTTAAATGCTCAAATGTGACCCGACCTCTACCCCTCTTTAACGGAACTTAAAATACATGTGCATGTTCTTATTCTTTATGTTAAATCTGAATATTATGATAAAATGGACACTTAATACAATACATTATTAACAGAAACATGAAACATTGTACATACATCTAAAAAAAAAAAATGTTGCTGTGGGACAAAGTGAGACTAGCCTCCAATCAAATGCCATGTATGTAGATATTATGTTTATATAGTGGATCAATGCAAATAACACAATAGATGTTTTGGAACTTTTGATATTTATTGCCCCTCAAGAGGCCACAACTGGGCAAAATTAAATTAAGCTCGTCGCCATACCTGTCTCTCGTTGACTGACTGGCTTGTGTTGTTCCTTGTGTGTCCTGTCCTGTCCGACTATGCGTTATGATGGGTCGTTCGCAATTCATGAGCGTTAGCCGTTAGTGATGATGGGTCGTTCGCGAATGAGCGTTAGTGATGATGGATCGACTCGTTCGCGAATGAGCTTTTGATGGGTCGTTCGCGATTCTAAGAGTTAGTTACTCTAAGAGCCGGCTCTTTTAGGTGAACGTCGGGAGCTGGCTCGCATATCTGAAGAGCCGACTCTATTTTTACAAATTTAGCCTATAGAAATGAAATAATTATGTAATAAAAATTGAAATATTATAGTCAAAGTCATTTAAAGAGCCGTTTGTGAGCCAAAAGAGCCGGCTCTTTTCAGTGAGCTGAGTCAAAAGAGCCGAATGCCCATCACTACTATGCGTGCTTTCGAACACCCGCCGAACTCTACCTCTGATTGGCTTACAATGACATTTTACTCCACCTCAGCCAATCGTCAGCATTTATGCGCTTGTCTCATGCTCTGCCCACTAACCAAGGAAGAACAGTAAAAAAAGTATTTGCCTCTCGCTCAGAGATCTAGTTGGTCTGATGAAAAAAACAAAAAACAGCTTCATCAGTTATAGTAACGGGCCGCATTTTTTGGCAGTAACGGGAACGGCGTTATTAAGATGAGAAGAGTAATCAATTAGATTACACGTTACTGGAAAAAGTAATGCCGTTAGTAACGCCGTTATTTATAACGCCGTTATTCCCATCACTGATGGTTCATAACCAAGACAGCATTTCATTTATAAGGTTTTGTTGTTACTTTTGTTTTAAAATTAACATGAAATTATGTAAAAGTGGTGTAGATGCTAAGAAATCAACATTGTAATTATATTCAGGGGTATATATGTTTTTGGGCCTATTTATGAGTCCCAAAGGGCATTATGACATTTAGAAGGAAAGATTTAGTAAAATTAATTTGGATAATAAGGCAAATTACAATCCTACATTTTTTAAAATGGAAATAAGACAAGCTTATACACACACACACACACACACACACACAACCCCATTTCCAGAAAAGTTAGGACATTTTGTAAAATGCAATACAATTTTCTGTGATTTGTTAATTCTGGGCTCAAGCTCACCTCAGATGATCCAAAAACCCAGTGGAAATGTGTGCTGCGGTCAGATTAATTCACATTTCAGCTTGTTTTGGGTGAAAACTGACTTTGAGTTCTCAGTCCCGAAGATGAAAAGGACTATCCAGACTTTCATCAGCGACAGGTGCAAAGAAAACATCTGTCCTGGTATTGGGGTGCATCAGTGGAAACAGTATGGGTGACTTGCATATGTGTGAAGGTACGGTACCACTGACGTGTCGTGGAGGCATATATTCGGATTGTACAGAGACATTTAATGGCATCAAGATGACATCTTTCCTGGGAAACAAGACAATGCAGGCCTCATTCTGCACATGATAAAACAGAGTGGTTTCTAGACACTCTACACCGTACATTATTATTGAAATAATTGTAAATTGTACTGGTATTCCTATACATTGCGTTGAATCAGTAATGATATTGATGAGAAGGAAAGAAAGAATTTTTGATAACTAAACCAACCATATGCCCTTTCGTGGCTATAAAATCTCTGGTGTGTTTTAATGTCTCATAAACAGTCAGGTCTGTTTGAGGTCTCAGTAGACTCTCTGTCAAACTTGACCTTTTCCAAGTGAAAAGAGATGCAAATAGTCAGTCACTCCTCTGTGCTCAGTTCTTTATTATAGTAAATTGGTTTAGAAGCACCTGGATCCATTGAGAAAACCTGCCACTCATCTCAGAATTTCAATAGCATGATTTACTCACTCTCACTCCTTCCTTGCAAGCAATAGGTTTCTCTTTTAACCTACTTTTTGATGGGTCTAAAATCTTAGTATCGGTTCACAAACAGGATGATTATAGCAAACTACGGGATTAGTTTCACAACTGATGCACTTGCATCAGTAAGTTTATTTAGCCTTGGCCTGAAAGCAGATAATGTTTTAAATATCCAGAGGAATGAATGTATTTAAGACACATGGGATTTCTATGCCAGGGGCTTCTTCTTTTCTCCCCGCGGTTTAAGAATTAAAGCAGCACAAAGGTTTTAAGGTTTAAAGGTTTTCAAACTTTTGAAGAAAACTGTTGAGTCATTTTTTATCTCCCAGTCAGAAATATGAACATCTTAAGCGCATTAGACAGGGGATGGTATTGAATTTGATTGAATTGTCTATTTCGTCCTCTCTATAAAAATTATTTTTTACAATGGCTCATCATTTCAGTGACGTGAGATCTCGAACTTTGTTTTTTTTTATTTACCGTACTTTATCCTCTCGAACTCACCAAATACTCTTTACCCTCCTCAATTGGTGCAAATATAGAATTCTATAGAAATATAGAATTTTTTTTAAGCAAAAATAGATTATAATAAAAAGATAAGTGAAAATGCTAAAGTTGAGTTAGGTTAATTATTATTATTGAAATCCTCAAGAAAAATCGGATTGAATAGCAACCATGGGATTTATCATCTGATATTACTCCACATTATGATTTTTCATCAAATGTTTTGTGAAAGCATCTGAAAAAATTACACTACAAAATAACTTATAAATAGAAAAATATAAGTTTGGAAATATTAATTTGGAACTATTATTGTTATAATTAATATTATTGCAAAATAATTATGACAAAGTACATTCTGATCTCTCAATTTATATCAAATCTTTGACCATATTTCATAGATTCTAGTGTTGATTGGACAATGTTGAATGAGTCTATATATTGCAGTCATTGTAGACACATACTGAAAAAAATAAGACAGGTTAGATTAGGTTAGACGTAAAGAAGACGATTTTTATGGCAACCTTGAGACCATAAAATATAACAATATTACATATTAAACATTAAAATAATATACTATAAAAGGTATTCAACAGATCAATTTATTTATAGCTCAGACAAGTGCTTTAGCTTCGAATTTACAACATTTGTAAAGTGTGTGTGGAGAGTGAACTGCATACATGTCTGATATGCGCACATTCATTTCTGAAGCCTACATTTATTTTGAGTAGTAAAAGGATTAACTACATTTTTGGATTTCTGAAATCTGAGGGAAAATTCGCTGAAGCATAAATAGATCACTTTTCATAATCTTAATCTGAAGTAATTACTCTAATTACTCGCATAGTGATCCGATGAAAAGTGCAGCTGTCTTTGCACAGCATGTATTGAATATCATCTAGCAACACGTTCTTAGGACGTAATTAGGACGTTTTGTAACTGGCAGATGGATTAATTTACTTAAATAATGGGAAAAGCTATTTCTGTGATATATATGGTAGTTCCAACTTCCTGGCTGTCAGTCTGTAAATTAGTGGTGGGCTTTTTATCAGTGAGTCTTTCTGCGGGTTGCATCATTACGCCAGTAGGTGGCGACAAGTGTTAAAATGAGCGAGTCATTGAATCATTCATTCAACCAATTCCTTCCAAAACACTGATTCATTCTGGAACTAAACACACCTTTGTTTTGCTCTGAGACATGCAACAGCTGATTGTAGCTATTTTCCCTGGTGGAGTAGAACAAAATTCAAAGCAAAAGTAATTTATAAATTAATAATTTCCTCACACTCAGTTGATCTCAGATGCAAATTAGTTAGATACAAACAAGATCTATTTGCCCCATATGCATTAAGTCCAATACTAAATTACCAGCCATGCAGTTGGCCACCAAGAAGAGGAAAATACAATTCCTGATTTTAAAAAGGCAAGACTCGAGTCTCATAAGAAATTTCACAGAGCCAAGAGCAATCCCTCAAGCAGCTCTGTTCCCCCCAGTCTCGTATAGAGAAAAGTGCCATGAATAATGAAAACGAAGAAAGAAAAACTCTTGATTAGCTCATTGTTTAGAACATTCAAACCCTTGTAGCTACAGGAGCTCTTTCCATTTAAAGTTCACATGCCTGGTGCTGTAAAGTCCCCGTGAACCGGAAGTTGAAACCGACTTTTCTCCAGTGTTGTGACGTATTTCCAAGTGAAACAGAATATTGAATAGAGAGCGTGGTTTTACTTTAGTACACCTCCTCACTCATAGAAAACTGACGGTTGGAGGGGAGTGGATATTCAACCCAAGCCGTCAAACTTGGCGTCATCAGAGAAGGAACACCATTCCAGAGCGGAAGCAAATGTTCAGATTTTGATTAAAGATTACCCCAACAAACCATTTTTTTTTTTCTGTGTATGAACTTGGACAGATTAATTGTTCACCACAAAACTGGTACATAGGGTTGTAGCGAAGTCCGTTGTTATGGGAAGAAGGAGGCAGGAACCAGCGAACATTTAAAGACTTTTAATACCAAAATAAAACAATTACAAAACGAAAGTAAAGACGGCAGCCTCTCATGGACGACTGCCACCACATAAAAAAACAAAACATCAAATAAGACAGTCCAGGCCTGGTCCTCTCTCGTCCTTCGGTCGTCACTCCTCCTTTTATGCTTCTTCTCCTCCGTGAGAGATACGAGACCGCTGCGTCGTGCAGGTGTCGCTCATCCTCAATCACGCCACCTGCCTCGCGCCATTCTCTCACGGCCCACAACCTCGTCCTGCTCGCCAGAAGTGTAAATTTTGATTTCATGACGACTTCAAAATAGGAATCCAGAGTTCCCACCTGGCTTTAAAGGGGCATTATGCAGAAATCCCGTTTTTGTCAAACAGCGACCCCTAGAGTTACTGTGGAGTACTTGAATTTAATGTTACTGTCGTAAATACCACTCACTCAGAGCTTGACATGCCCTGTTACATAGTATACAATAGTACATTGTGTTTAATTTGTCGTTTAATGAGATATAATATATGTTGTTAGTGGTGAGAATTTTCACGTGATTAAATGCATAGATCCGACAATTTTAATGGTCCAGAGGCAGAACTTTTGCCAAGTGTGTCAGAGGTTCTGGGTTCTAATCGGTAGTAGTAGTATAGTTTATTTTCCTCATCAAAACCGATTGTTTATTAGTGGTTGTATTTCAAGCAGGGACATGTTTTTTGTGCATTAGATTTTGTGATTTCACCATAACAAAATATAGAGTCTCTCAGTCCCCGCAACTGATTCAGGCGCGCGTCACAACAGAACACTGTAACTTATCTGCACCACTGATCGCAGAGGCAACGAGCACTTTGGTCACTTGATTTCAAAAGTAACACATTTCAGATCGCCTCTTATTTAACAAACGAACGAAATGAATGCTCTACTACAGTTACCTGGAGATGTTTTATTTGTTTGTAATGGTAACGTTACATCCGTGCCGCGAGAAGTTTCAATGGGGACATAACACACCAGCAAATTATGCCTATGCTCGTGTCCGACTCCTCGCTCGGTCAGTCTGCCGTTTCCTCTTTCTCTGTTCCTCCGACAATGCTTTCCTAGCTTTCTGCATCTTATATGCCGGCTCAGCCATGACGATAGTGTGACAAACTCCATCCATCTATACCTTGTTCCTGTGTGTATGTGTGCAGTTGCCGTAAAGGAATATGTTACATCGCGAGAGCTGATATCACGCGATACTTCCTGACGCGGCCCGCCGCACCGAAGTTGCAAGTGAGATTTTTTCGCTCACAGGCACCAGGGGGGGTCGAGACGCCCACCATTCAACCCGAAAGAAGTTATATAACCATTTCAATAACTCTGAAGCTGTTCAGTTAAGCTAAAAAAGCTGCATAGTGTCCCTTTAACTCCTTTAACTAGCTTTAACAGCAACAGTTTTGCCCAGATCAGGCCCACATCTGATACGCATGGAATCCACATGTACCAGATGTGGCCCGGATTTGGGCCGACACTATGTTGCTGTCTGGGTTAAACACCAATAATTCCTTGGTCAACTTTTTCTGCAGAGTAAAAACCCTCCAACTGTGACCACATTTTAAAGGTGCAATAGGTGATCTGGGAAATGCTAACTTTAGCCTGCTAGCATTGAAAGCAAACGATCCCACCCTCCCTGCAAATCCATGCCTCCTCCAAAACACATGAACGCGCACAGACCAGAAGCAAGACGACCAGAGACAACGTTAATGGAATTATATCATATGCCATTCATCGGTGAGAAAACTCTACAGTACAGTGAGTAACAGTATTACAATAACGAACGTATACAACTGATTGCCTGCCATTCCCGCTCTGTCTGCACAGCGTACCTGAACGCGCTGATGACGTATGATGTCTGCGTGAACAGGCTGTGCAGTGGTATGCAAACACATGTTGACTGACAGGGAACACGTTATCATTTCATTCGGACCGAATGAAATGATTGATAGAACATTTTATGGTCCTACGCCTTCAACAGACGATATATTTATAAAAATACATTTAGACCGCTTAACGTAGTGATTGCTACCAGCATAACAAAACAAATTTCTGAATCACCTATTGCACCTTTAATCTCTATTTGGAGATTCGAAGACTCTTATTAGCCATTTAAAAGGCCTTGTATTCCTGCTTCATTTTCAGCTTATCCGCTTATGAGCCATGGAATAATAAAAAAAGACTATTTTACAACTCATTGAGATGACATGCCTCATATAGGCAAGACACTATAGATAAATACTACAGACACTGTTTTAATTATTCTTATTTCTTTTGATTATTTTAATCAAAAGAAATAAGAATAATTAAAACAGTGTCCATAGTATTTATCTGTAAAGCACTTTGAATTACCATTGTGTATAAAATGGGCTATATAAATAAGCTTGCCTTGCCTTGCCTAATACACTACTTTTTAGTTAACTCAATTGGAAGGGACTATTCGCATACTATGCCTTTATTACTCAGAAAACCCAAGTTAATATTAATTGAGTTAATTTATTAAATAGTTTGAGTATAATTTTGTCATGCAAAAAAAAAATGTTTTGGAGGTGGGGCAATTCTTATTGGGTGGGATTTTTCATTTCCTCCACTTCTGCAGTATCTTTTTCCAGTTGCATTCACTCATTTTACAAAGTCCTCTTGAAAGTTTAATGGTCAATACTTGTGAAAATTTTGAAAGAACATCAGATAAGTTGACTTCATTTTTGATATTGATTTCCTAAACTGGTTTTGTTTGAACTCATCATTATGATGATAATTGTTCCTTTTGGTTGGGCACTTGGAACTTCATCATTTATATTACTATTATTCCCTTCCAATTTATGCAGTGATCAGACTTTTGATTGGGTTGATGTAGTTGTGACCATATCTTGCAATTGACCATGCTTGAGTTACGCACAGACATCAGTATTCATGCAAAACACAGCAATGATAACAATTACATGTCATTTATTAGTTACTACTTGTAACAATAACAATTTTATTTGCTGTCTTTGTTGTGCTACTTCTGACACAAGACAGCAAATAAAAATAGCAAATAAACCCAAAAATGGTCAAACAAAGCAATTGCTTAATTAATTCATACCGCAATGCACTCTGGGAAAGCAATTGCTTAATTTATTCATGCCGCAATGCACTCTGGGAGTCAGTAATTCTATACTAATTCTATACTGTAGCTATACTAAGTCAAGAGTAAATCTAAAGTAAATTATCAAGTACTCTCAACTAACTAAGCATTTGTCAGTACAACAAACCATTCCTATTTCACTTTACTTTTGAAATACATCAGTTTTTGTATACAATCGGTTTGCATGTTTATTTTAACTAAGATTAACTAATTCCATTTCACAATGGGGTACAACTTTTAACTAGATATCGCCATACATTTATCACAGAACATTATAAGACAACTGTTTTGTATCTCTTTTAATCACTCCTTAATCTTCTGGTGTTGTTCGGTCATTTAAGACCGGAAATATATATATATTTTTTGCATTTTTAAAAATCGCTACTTCATTGGAATGGTACGAAGCTTTTGCAGCAATCGCTATATGACCACAGAAAAAATCATGGACTTGATTCATAAGGTCAGAAATGACCGCCATAGGAAATGAATAGGAAATAGACAAAAATAACAACAAGAATTTTTTGTGTACAATCTACAAATTGTACACACAGACACCCAAACCTTACTTTTCTTTTTCTGTAGTGTCTTGTGTAATTATTCCATTTAAATATTGGAAACATTCTTTATTTGTTTTTACTCATTTTAGACAATGTGACTATGACCATATTAATTGTGTGTATCCTTTTGTTTTATTTGTCATTAAATGGCCAGCAGCATGTTACATGTATACATTGATAAAGGATCATTTACCTTCACGCTTAGAAGATCTGAGAAGAATCTACTTTCTTTCTTTCTTTTGTAGGTGGTTGTTGGTGACCCATGTCTGTATAATGCACTAAAAACAATCTGTCATTCAGCTTTACCTAACTCACACATAACCATGCAACTATATTAATAACACTTTCGTGCAGCCCAAGCTGCAGACGAAGACATCAACAGTCAGATTATGTTTAATACCACCTACTGTACAGTTTAAGGATTATGTTTTATAAATGTACTTTTGTATGCTATAAACACACATGTTCTCAAATGTCTCTGCACATCTCATGAGCAATGGAGTCAGTCTCACGCTCTCCCTTGCCCTTCTGCCCTCTTATTTTAATGGGACTGAAAGTACATTACCCACATGATTAGATGTAAAATCTTTTTATCAGCTTGTGACAGTAATATTGGACGAGAGGATCAAATCCTGAAAAGCCGTAGTGGTTAATTAGTGGCATGGCCCATGAAATCATATAAATGTCAGGGATTGTGTGAGCGGACAGCTACCAGAAGAAAACTGCCATGTGAGTGCCAATCATACATGATATAGAAATGAGAGTCTGTATCTGATTTGGTAGATTTACAAGACTCAAATTCAGAACGAAAAAGCAGGAAAACTTTAAGTAAACAAATGGATATAGAGTACAAAGCTCTCTTTCTGTATTTTTAAAGACTGCCTTAGTCATCAGCATATTTTCACTAAAGAACCTTTAAGATGATGATAGAGGATTTGAACCAGATGATGCAATTCAAATGCAACATTAAAAGTAGAGACTGTTGTACTTGTACAGTATATGTTTCTGCTTGTAAAGTTTTTTTTAGCGAATTGTAACTATGGAAAACTTTTATAGAAATCATAGTGTGTTGGCTCTGGAATCATTCATTTATCTTAGACATTTATATGAAACATTGTTGCTTAAAGCTAGCTAAATAGATTTAAAATTCAAAACAATCATACAGGATCTTTTTAAATGACCATGGTAACATTTACACCTGAAAACTTACAAAATGCATATATTGGAGGTCAATAACCGTCACGTTTAATTGTGAGTTTTGTTCATGTTCTTGTTAGTCAATGTCATGTTTCCTGGTTTGTCCTCATGTGATCCTGTCATGTGATTCTCTGCTCTGTTTGCTATTGGTTCATTGTTTGATTATTCACAGGTGTTTCTTGTTTGTCATTAGTCCTTGTGTATAAATAGCCCTAATGTTCCCATTGTCTGTCTAGCTTTGCTCCCTGTAAACCACTGTTGGTGAGGTTTTTTTTTTTTTTCATGTTCAAGTTTATGGTGTCAAGTCTTTATGTTGTATCTGTTCACTTTTGGATTCAATAAACTTTACATGGGTTCATTAAAACTCGCCTCCAGTGGACTATTCATTACAATAACATTTATCAGAACATATTTACTAAAGTCATGCAACCTGACAATTAAAAACAGAACGACCACTTCTTTATACTTTCACACTGTCTTTATGCATTTCAAACAGGGACACTGATATTAAACTCATAAATACATAAATGAGGTTTTGAGGCAGAAAGGAATAAAGAGTTCTATGGACTGTAGAGAGTTTGACCATTTACATCCAGAGTAACAAATGTTTGTTTTTTTAAATGACAGGAGTCAAAAGACTTGAGAAATACAACAACTGCCACATTGGGTCCATTGCTGGTCATACTAGCACATTTTAAAAACACTCATTAAGATTTGTGACACTTATTGTGTTTCCTATAACATTTATCTCCTTAAACCATCTTGAGTGTATATATTCAAGGCATTCTAGGATTGATAGAAAGGTTAACTGTTCAGAATAAAGGTAAGGTTTAGATTAGTTACAAAACAAAGTATCAATAATCAGCAAAGTACAAAGGAAGTGACTGATTAAACATGTATGGAGGGACTGACTGGAAATGAGTACTGCACATTATGACCTCTATTAACAGTAAAGGAGAATGAATTGTCTAATTTTCTATACATTCAACATCAATCAAAATAGCATATTTTTTAAGAATCAGTGACCTTATTCTCATCCTTTATTGCTCTCAAAGCATCTGAAGTTGCAGATCGTGTTGAGGTAGGACAGAGACACCTGCAGACCGATGAGGGGAATCCTGCTAGAATTTGCTTTGGCACATTAAATCTATTTATATATTACTTGTAGTTTTATATAAAAAATATATATATTTTTAGGTTTGGTTTTGTTGCCAGCGGAGCTGTAAATGCTGTACTGAAAAGTCAACTATACAGACTAATAGGTGCATCTGTATGCATCACAGATCACTGAAGGAAATGTTAAAAAGTTAAATAGATTGAAAAGTAGTCACTTTATGAAAAGGCACTGAGCAGAAAAACTGGAAGACCTGCTGTTATATAAGAGCTTTTTTTGTCTACACGATTCTCTTATCTGAAAAGGCACTATGTGACTCTTTATGACTGTTGTAATAATACATTCTTAGATGCAGCCAGATTTACCTCTGGCCATATCCATTCATGCCATTGTTCCCCAATGGAGTGATAGTGACGGAATCTAGAAAAGGACGGAGCGCTTGTCCAAAAGGTCTATGGAGAAGAAATCATGTAATTCAATCCAGTTATTACTAATACTAGTGTCATATTTGATTGCAAAGTTGTAAGGGCAAACTTACGTAGCGAGCACCTCAGATGGGAGGTCAGTGATGTATGAGGGAATCTTTGATCCTGTTAAAAACTGTGCAACCTCAGAACTGAAGGTGTTGCAGTTGTGTTCAAATAGGTGGTATTTTTCAGGGCTGTGGAAAGAAAAGGAGGAAGTACAGATTTGCGTGTGTAAAGGGTGTTATTTCTGTACCACTAGTGCAAACTGCAAACAGAAAAGCAACAAAAAAAAACACGTCTGCCATATTTTCTCTCAATATTAAACTAGAAAAATATTCTGATAAAAAAAATCACAATTTCAACAATACTACTTGCAGTTTCCTGTAGGGGTGTAACGATACCCTCATGTCACAATTCGATACATATCACAATACTGAACTCACGATACGATATTATTGCGATACTCCAAGACATAAGATAAAAGGTTAACAAAAAATGTACTGTTGATTAAAATGCTAAATTAGAGATTACATTGTGGGTGTAAATGAATAGGCTTGGACTTGGTGCTGATAACCCAATGCACAGGCCAATAGTGACACTAGAATAAAAATATTCATGATTCTGAAGCTGAAGATACAGAATTATTTTAGACGAATATGCTTTCACTTTGTCACTGACTATATATTTAAAATAATGTATAGGCCACTTTTTACTGGTAACATAAGACATTTGGCATTATCAGGACCCACAAATATTCCCCCATTGCATTATTATACATTATATTCAACATTATATATAGTAGTTTAATGTAGTACTGAGCCTAAAACTCTGAAAACTTGAATTTTTTCTCACACAGTAATTTTTATTTTGGGTGAACTATCCACGATGCATATTGTCACTATCCACAATACATATTATTGCAGTTTTGTATTGCGATATATTGTGACACGATATATAATGTTACACCCCTAGTTTCCTGTTAAATGCAAAAAAAATACTGACCTGTAAGTAGACTCCCTGAGAGAAGACAGATATTCCAGGAAGAGGTCCCGGGGAACTTCGGTGTCTCCAAGGTTCACTGTGGAATCGGGCACGCCTAGAATAGTACCACCCTGAAACATGAGAGTATTTCTTGATTATGATGGGTTACAATCATTAGGCCCTATTGTGTTTTTAATGTCTCCAAATATATAACGTAGCCTTCAACTTGCAGATTTCTTAAAGTTGGCATGAAACTGAATTTGTGATAGTCTTTTCTTCCCTATTGTGTGAAGTCAACAAGATTTCTCAAACAATAAAAAGGTAGGACTTAATTTTGTCCATTAGGAATTGATTAGATCGTTGGATCATTGTAGTTCGATATTACTAACTGCTGTGATCTCATGTGAGTGACAGGTTGTCCCGCCCCCAAGCTGACAAGAACACGTCATCAGAGAAAATGAAGAGATGACATTGCAAGAGGGAGAGGACGTTTTGATAAAAGATTACGAGGGCACATGAATTTAAAAAAATTAATAATGACCACAGACAAATCATTTATAATATTCCATAAAAAATACGAATTGTCCATTTTGATTTCATGGCGACTTTAAGAAATAAACTGTAGTCTAATGCATAAAGATCCAATGATCATTTCTTACCGGATAGCAGCTTGTGATGCCCCCTCCTCCATAGAAAAACTCTTCCCCATAAGCCACTATTGATGTGTGCCTTCATTAAGTTACCAAAGAACAATACATTCAAATAAAGACTGTTTATTTATTTATAAAATTAGAAGAAAAAAAATCAAAACCTAAGCATTTTCACTAGTGGTCTCAGACCTTTGGACCACAATGTATATCTAAATCTGCTCCCTGATAATAAGTAGCAAGGTTTGCAAAAAAAAAAAAAAAAAAAAAAAAGGTTAAGAAAAATACTCACCATATTCCTTCAACTTGCTTTCCTGTCAGTTTAGATATAGAAGAATTGTTGTCAGTATTTCTTTACATATTTTCTAAAGGTGGCATTAAATAAGGTATTTGCTCTACCATGTATAAAATATATGAAAAAATATTTGTCATAAACAAAAACAATCTCAACACAAAAACTCTCTATTCTAGAAGCATCACCAACATCCTCCGGCCATCTGAAGAACTCACCTAACATCATGGGACTCAGCTGACGGGCCAGTCCTTTTGACAGGTCATAAATGTACAAATTTACGTTGTAAGAACTTCCATCAGCCATCGCGACGACTTTAGACAAAGTGTGTTTACAAACAAAAACCCAATGCTACTGCTAGCAAACTGAAACTTAACTTAGCAGTAGTTTTTCTCACTCTGACTGAACTCGAAAAACACTGTTCACTGTTTTGCTGGCTCAAATTCCCATCATCGCATTAAACATTCACACAAGGAACGCATTCGTGTTGAGTTTAAATTATTTCAAGAAAATATTGAATAGGTCCGACGCAGCATTCAAAGGCAGCTTCGTCACAGAGTGACTCAAGATATTTTGATACCGGTTGTGACAAATTTGCTTGTTCATTGGAGACCCGACCAATGGCAGCAGAGATACACTAACTCACCAAACATCTGTAATAACCTCCAAAACGCTAGATGGCAAACTAAAACACGCACGACTGCTAATGCTCCTCACTGAATCAACTAGTCAGTTTCGCGAATCGGTTCGTTTGAACAGTTGTTTTCAATTAAACCGGTTCAAAATGCCGATAAAGCAATTTTCTACGTCATAAAATAAAATTACATCTCGTCGTGATAAACATGCTCTAAAACGTTTCAGTAAAACCATATATGGCACATTTGGCTGTTTATTGCCAATTTTCGATTACGTTTTATTAGGGTTTTTATTCTAAATCAGCTCCAGTTCCGTTTGTTGCAACTATACAAGTCGGACAAGTTCGAAAGGGAAGTCTGATTCGTGAACAAATTGTTCAGACCCCGGTTCAGACATTTTTTCAACAGACCATTTTTTCATTTTTGAGCTCCGACTAGAAAAGATCCGGGTGAAAAGAACGATTCGTTCACGGCCAGAAAATGTATGACCTCCTTAATCTTTTTTTAAATATTTAATATTTTTTTAAGATCCTTGCTTCAGAGTACCATTACAAATGGTAAACACGTATATAAACACTGTAAACAGTATTTGTTACACTGTTAAGCAGTTCTCAGAAGCGTTTGTTTACTTCCTCCTGCTTGGATTAACCAGTCACTTCGCTCTTGTCTTGTCATTGGTTCTTGCTATTCAATAGTCGTCTCTGATACGCTAGTGGACGTGTCACTCAAATTGTGGCGCACTCGATGCATGCGCGGGCGCAAATGGATACAAAGTTCTCTTGCTCAAAAGATAAAAGGGCCTGATTCAAGTGTAAGAAAAACTGCTTTGTTTTTTCCCTAACTGTATTTGAAAGCAACCCTGACGCGGTTCTTAGATAAAGCAAATGGCGGATTGGAGAGAGTACTATCAAAACGAAGACGATGATGTTGAGCAGGACGAAGAAGATTCTGGAGGTTAGCAAAGCTAACTGCATTTATTGAATCTATTTAAGTTGCTCGTTTTGTCCTCCATTAAACTTGCATTTATGAAATTAAGATGTGATTACACATAAATACTTTATAAATACTTTATAACTTTTTGATTAATAGGCGATTACAAAGTCAGTGGCCGTGACAGCCTGGTGTTTTTGATCGATGCGTCCAAAGAGATGTTCATCAAGGGTGAGGATGGAGAGCCATCAAATTTTGACATGACTATGCAAGTGAGTCTAACTGTAACAAGCTTCATTTATTCAGTATCTTTTATTTTCATTAAATTAGCCTGTGTTTCATTTCTGGGCATTTCTAATTGACGTGATTCTCCCTTGTATCTAGTGTGTGCGCAGTGTGTACACTAGTAAGATCATAAGCAGTGACAAAGATCTGGTCGCTTTGGTGTTCTATGGGACTGAGCAGAGCAAGAACCCCAGAAACTCCTTCAAGCATGTCTACGTTTACCACGACTTGGATTCTCCTGGTGGGTTACTCACTCTTTTTGCTTTTCAGATTGCGTATTATATGATGGTCATTCTATCTCACGATTCCCTTCTCAGGAGCTCAGCGTGTACAAGATATTGATAAACTGGAGGGTGAGAAAGGAGCTCAGTTGGCTGGAAAGATCATAGGCAGTGGGGAAACTTCCCTCGGAGAGGCTCTATGGTGCTGCTCCAACCTTTATAGTGACATCAAGTTGCGACTGTCGCACAAGCGCCTCATGATATTCACTTGCAGGGATGACCCTCATGGAGGAGACGGTGCTAAAGACAGACAGGCTCGTACAAAAGCTGCTGACCTTAAAGAGACAGGTAGGCCGAATAAAACGGGAAAATGACACGGTTTCGGTGGGGAATGATGGACATTGTATAGCCTGTGTTCTGTTTGTTCCTCAGGTGTGGTCATAGACTTGATGCACCTCACAAAGCCTGGAGGGTTCGACGTTTCCCTGTTCTTCTGTGATATTGTAAGCCCTCCAGAGGATGAAAGCGAGCTTGGTGTCCAGACTGAGCCCTCCAGAAAACTCGAGGACTTGCAGAAGAGGGTCAGAGCTAAAGAGTTGAAGAAAAGAGCTCAAAGCAGGTAAATGCACTGCACCGTGTATACAATATAGATCACACAACATAGTTATTTTAGTTTTAAATAAGATTTTTATGATATCAACATTTTTGATGCCATTAAAATTTCATAATTCTTATCATTTTCAATATCATTAAAAAAACTAATACTAGCCTAGAAAAAACTCTCAAGCTTAGCTTACCGCATGTAAACCGTGACAAAAAAAGAGCAAAGAAAAAAACTACAATAGAACAAAGACAAATGAAATAGACCTACCTGAAAAACTTCAAGCACAAGAAATAATACTACATAAGATCTATAAAGTAATCACATGTATAAAAAAACATACATAGTCTTTACTGTGTAAATTAAATATACTTTTATTCTTATTAAAGTTACAAAAATGATTCAGTCAAGAGTAGTGAGAGATTTTCTCTCTTTTTTTTTGTTGATTAGCATAATAATGTTTCAAACTTCAAATTTCAAAATATAAGCTTTCGTGACTGTGTAGCACAGTAACGTCACGTGAACGTAACTGCGATAGAGGTGATAGACAAATTTCTACCAGTAAATTGCATCTACAGGTATATCGCCCACCCCTAGTCGCGGGAGGCTGGAGCTTTTGCATGCCAATGCAGATGAAAAATGTGTATAGCAGCTAATATTTTTCTGTAGTGTTAGTGTTTGTGAAAGGATTTTAATGCAGTTTGCTTCAGGCATGTCAAAGATCAATCTATATTTGGCATGAAATGGAAATTGCAATTCGAATTGCAAATTGTTCCCTACTGTGACATATATCTAAATAAAAAGGCTTGTCAAACGAGAAAAAAATGTATGGTGGGATTTGATTTTGTACATTGAGAATTGATTGGATCGTTGGAATAGTTGTCATTTTCTAATTGCTGTGATGATTAAATGATTAAAAATAATTGATCATAAACACTGTATTATTCCAGAAAAAATAAAATAGATTTCATGGTGGGAAAAAAAATGCAGCATTGTTTCTTGGACAAAAATGCCTCCAGAGTGCATGTCTTTGATTTACACCTATTTGTTTTCAAGGTTAACATTCTCGCTCGGAGAAGGTGTCAATCTGGCAGTCGGTTTATATGTGTTGGCCAGGACTGCCACCAAACCTCCTGCCGTCAGACTTTACAGAGATAACAACGAACCTGTGCGCACTAAAACCCGCTACTTTCACACCCATAATGGGGGCATACTTTTGCCAAATGATATGAAGAGGGCACAGGTACAGCACTAGATGTCACTTCGAATCAGAATCAGTACTATAACAAATCTACACTATAATTTAGGTTTTATTTGCTGTAGGTGACCCTTTACTTAAAAGTTACTATATTTTCTAATCATACTACACTGAACAAAATTATAAACGCAACACTTTTGTTTTTGTCCCCATTTTTCATGAGCTGAACTCAAAGATCTAAGACATCTATGTACATAAAAGGCCTATTTCTCTCAAATATTGTTCACAAATCTGTCTAAATTTGTGTTCGTGAGCACTCCTCCTTTGCCGAGATAATCCATCCACCTCACAGGTGTGGCATATCAAGATGCTGATTAGACAGCATGATTATTGCACAGGTGTGCCTTAGGCTGGCCACAATGAAAGGCCACTCTAAAATGTGCAGTTTTATCACACAGCACAATGCCACAGATGTCGCAAGTTTTGATGGTGCGTGCAATTGGCATGCTGACTGCAGGAATGTCCACCAGAGCTGTTGCCCGAGAATTGAATGTTCATTTCTCTACCATAAGCCGTCTCCAAAGGAAGAGAATTTGGCAGTACATCCAACCGGCCTCACAACCACAGACCACGTGTAACCACACCAGCCCAGGACCTCCACATCCAGCATCTTCACCTCCAAGATCGTCTGAGACCAGCCACCCGGACAACTGCTGCAACAATCGGTTTGCATAACCAAAGAATTTCTGCACAAACTGTCAGAAACCGTCTCAGGGAAGCTCATCTGCATGCTCGTCGTCCTCATCGGGGTCTCGACCTGACTGCAGTTCGTCGTCGTAACCGACTTGAGTGGGCAAATGCTCACATTCGATGGTGTCTGGCATTTTGGAGAGGTGTTCTCTTCACGGATGACTCCCAGTTTTCACTGTACAGGGCAGATGGTGAGCGGTTTGCTGATGTCAACGTTGTGGATCGAGTGGCCCATGGTGGCGGTGGGGTTATGGTATGGGCAGGCGTATGTTATGGACACCGAACACAGGTGCATTTTATTGAGATACCGTGACGAGATCCTGAGGCCCATTGTTGTGCCATTCATCCACGACCATCACCTCATGTTGCAGCATGATAATGCGTGGCCCCATGTTGCAAGGATCTGTACACAGTTCCTGGAAGCTGAAAACATCCCAGTTCTTGCATGGCCAGCATACTTACCGGACATGTCACCCATTGAGCATGTTTGGGATGCTCTGGATCGGCGTATACGACGGCGTGTTCCAGGTCTTGCCAATATCCAGCAACTTTGCACAGCCATTGAAGAGGAGTGGACCAACATTCCACAGGCCACAATTAGGGCTGGGCGGTATATCGAGTTTGTACGATATATCGATAGATTTTTTTGAAAAGATATGGAATGAGGCAATACCGTTTATATCGACACAGTAGTTTGATACGAGCACATCTGAAAAGTAGAAATAACTGGTGAGATATAGTTATCAAGTTTAAAGCAGCTTGCCCTGTCAAATGCTCTGACAGATACTGTTGCTGACTGACAGATAAATACTTGCGCTGTTTAATGCGTTTGAGATGTGGTGCTTTCCTCAGTGCTTAACTTACATTCCACAGGTATATTCTCCATCTGTAAATGTTAGAAAGTCAAACAAATATGTCCATTTCACTGTCAGGAGAGGACGAGCTTCTGCAAGTGAATCTCCGCTAAAATGCAAGCTTCCATGAATGAGCACGCCAAACAGATAGAGCACAATGGAATAGTAGCGCAATGATTCTGACTAAAAAATACATATTGCTAAATATTTGTTGTTTGAGACAATAAATGTGCCATATGTGGAATTTTAAACCTACAAGTATATTTTTATGAAAGTGACCATTATAATGGGGTAATCAAATGCAGGCTAATATAATTAGTTTGTTCTTTTGTTTTTATTTTCATTTTTAGTTTAGCCTTTAGTCATTTTAAAAACAAGCAATATTTTTGTTTTTAGATTGTAATGTTAGAATGTAATGTAATTTAACCACCTTTTTTGCACATAATATATTGCAATAGCCTACATTACATTCACTATATTTGTTGCTATATCCTTAAATATCAACATTGTTTGTAGGATATAATTGGGCAGGATGTGAAATACATTTTATTTAAATAAATATAGATTTTCTTTATCCAAATAGAAAAACGTAGAAAGTACCGAGATATATATCGTATATCGCCATTTAACCAAAAAATACAGAGATATGATTTTTTTTGCCATATCGCCCAGCCCTAGCCACAATCAACAACCTGATCAACTCTATGCGAAGGAGATGTGTTGCACTGCGTGAGGCAAATGGTGGTCACACCAGATAGTGACTGGTTTTCGGACCCCCCCCCCCCCCAATACAGTAAAACTGCACATTTTAGAGTGGCCTTTTATTGTGGCCAGCCTAAGGCACACCTGTGCAATAATCATGCTGTCTAATCAGCATCTTGCCACACCTGTGAGGTGGATGGATTATCTCGGCAGAGGAGGAGTGCTCACTAACACAGATTTAGACAGATTTGTGAACAATATTTGAGAGAAATAGGCCTTGTGTGTACATAGTAAAAGTCTTAGATCTTTGAGTTCAGCAAATGAAAAATGGGGGCACAAACAAAAGTGTTGCGTTTATAATTTTGTTCAGTGTATATTAACTTACAACTTAACTATGCAGGTTTATGGGAAGAAACAGATTGTGATGGAAAAGGATGAGGTGGATGAGATTAAGAAGTTTGATGATCCAGGTTTGGTCCTGATGGGGTTTAAGCCCATGGACCGCCTCAAACTGCACCATCATTTACGACCCGCACTCTTCATTTACCCTGAGGAAGAGCAGATATCAGGCAGGTCTTCATTTGTTGATGCCTAAGCATCTTTCACTTGAACCCATATATTTTCTTAACCGTTTATTTTCATATTTTGGAAAGTTGATGTGCCGTTCCTTATTTTTCTTTTGTTTATTATAGGAAGCTCCTGTATGTTTACAGCTCTGCTTTTGAAGTGCAGTGAAAAAAATGTATTTGCATTGTGCAGATACATCCCTCGTCGTAACACGCCACCTCGGTTTGTAGCACTAGTTCCCCAGAGAGAAGAACTGGATCAGAGTCAAACCCAGGCAACACCTCCAGGTACTGTAACTGCAGTCAAGACTGTCAGATATGTTCATTTACACCAGGGCTGGGCAGCTTCGGTCCTGCAGAGTTTAGCTGCAACCCTGATTAAAAACTTACCTGTCTGTAACTTTCTAGTAATCCTGAAGACATCGATTAGCTTGTTCAGGTGTGTCTGTTTAGGGTTGGAGCTAATCTCTGTAGGACAGTGGCCCATCCCTGATTTACACTGAACTTTTACATTCAATTGTATGGCTAATTGATGTCAAATAGTAATATCAAATTGTGGGATCCTATATTTTAGGCTTCCATGTGATATTACTTCCCTTTGCTGATGACATACGCACTCTGGATGTTCACGAGGGTCCCACAGCCTCTGATGAGCAGGTGGATAAGATGAAAGAGATTGTGCATAAGCTCCGCTTTAAATACAGGTGTGTGGTTTACTACCAGTCGTACACGCTGTAACTGCATTTTTCAATCATGGATTTTTAGTTGATTTTCTACTGCAAGTCTTCTGTATTTACAGGAGTGATGCATTTGAAAACCCAGTGCTGCAACAGCACTACAGGAATCTGGAGGCTTTGGCTCTTGATATGCTTGCACCTGAGGCCATTGAGGATTTGACAAGTATTTCTTGTGTCCTGATTGTTTTAAATGGATCACTTTTATCTTTTTTATCCTACTATGTTCTCATACTTTTTATGCTCCCTCAGTGCCCAAGGTAAAAATGATTGATGATCGTCTTGGCCCGCTGGTTCAAGAGTTTAAAGATTTAGTCTATCCTTCTGGTTATAACCCAGAGGGAAAGCCTGCAGCTAAACGCAAACCTGGTGAGATTTCAGATGGTTTTATATTTCTTTAAAGCATGAATGAGGGATGTATTTATTTGATTTTTTTCATAATTATACGGATTTATGTATTTTTCAACCTAAAAAGTATGACCCACGTGAATTGCGTAAATCCCATTGAAAAAAATGCTGTTTTCAAATATATTTATTTCTTGCATATATAGTTTAGCTTCCGACAGCACTGCACAAGCTAGCGGTGCCATTGAGCAGCTGTGTGCGGATTCAGAACATACTCGTAATCTCAGCCAGGGTCAACAATTAACAAATCGGTGTTGGCGAGTAAATGAAATGGTGATTCTCCCCAGCTGGCCGATAATAACTGACCACTGAGGTGCGGCACTGTGTCCATTTAAGCGTGAGCAGCTCATGAGCTGGCGTTTTCAGTGTCTCAGAGCAGCTCATTTCACAGCAAACTCCATCTCTGGTCACATCATCTGGTCACCCTCTTGCCAAATTCATATTAAAAATCATTTGTTGTCAATAAAATGTAAAAGTTTAAGTTTTAAAAATATAAGAAGGTCTCTTAAAGGTCTATAGTTTAACGTTTGAAGGGAAAGGAAGCAAGACAGCCATACATATTAGTAAAATATATAGATATTCTGTAAAATAAAAAAAAAGGATTATAAAAAAATTATGAAATACTTTTTTTTTTTTTTCAGTATTATTGCAATAATAATATATTTCTTTATTGGTTTCATTTAAATAAAAATATATCCTTCTGATAACATGCCTAATGAATAATAAAACTATGGAATACTGCAGGTGCAAAGACAGAGCAGCATATTTCATTATGCATTGGAAATGAGTGTATTACTTCTGTATACTAACTTCCTGAGACTGGCAGTGTCCAAAATATTTTTACTACATTGTTCGTTTTACTACTGTTGCCACTACTTTCAGAAACTTTGAAGGATGACACTGACAGAATCTTGAATTGTCTCATCCTTTTGCACAGCTGAATCTGGTGGTGGTGCTGAAAAGAAGCCAAAAATTGAGATGTCTGAGGAAGAGATGAAAAACCATGTGGCAAAGGGCACCTTGGGCAAACTGACAGTTCCTGTGCTAAAAGATGCATGCAAGCAGTTTGGAATACGTACAACAGGGACCAAGAAACAGGAGCTTATAGATGCCCTGACCATGCAGCTCTCTAAATAAGCTAATGTTCTTAAGGCCTTGCCCATAATTGTGGGGAAAAACATGACACCTTGATTACATACTTGTTCATAAAATAAATACAGAAAAATGTGTATGTCTGCACATTTTTAGTGACTGTCAATTTGACTCAGTCTTGCCTATCTAGGGCATGTCACATAATTTCGTTCAGCATTGTGACTGTTGTCATAACGTATGCAATAAAAGCTTGAATTTTGTAGTTTTGGAAGCGTATTTCACTTTGTTTGCTATTTAATCTTTATTAAGCCAGTATTGTCATGATTTAATACATTACTCTAAAGGAAGAAATTTAATTGAACACTCCAAAATACACTTTGGTTTAACTTTTGAATTAGTATGAAAACTTTTATTATTATTGTTCATTGATATTAAGGAGGTTGGTACTGTAGAATACAGAATTTATGGCTGATAAATTGAGCTCCTGTTCTTAATGCAGTTTTACAAATCCACTCTCTCAGATGGATGTTTATTGATTATTTCAGCTTCGTTAAACTTATTAAAAAAAAAAAATCCAGATTTTCCTTCAAAATCAATGTGGAGAAAAATACGGATTCCATCTCCAGACTAGGCACGCTATACAGTGTGTGTGTGTGTGTGTGTGTGTGTGTGTGTGTATGTGTGTGTGTGGTACTTATTATTTTATTATTCCATTAATAAACCGTTTAGTAGTTTGTGGGTTTCCAGAACATCTGGAATTAAGTCATCTGGCATTGTCATTTGTTTTCTCATTAGCACGAAATGAAAACAAACAGAAGGGTGACTACTCATTTGCCACAGATGTTGGAAATCACAGCAGATCTACATGTTGATGTCTGGATTTGCTAAACCAATACGGCAGACCTAGAGGGCTGTTTATTCACCTTTTTCACGGGACGCGAAACTACCCGTCATGCTTTGCGCGTGCGCGTAGACAGGATGCTCAAAACTTCCGGTTCGCAGCTTGATGTTGTTTATGTAGGCGTTATTGGACATTTCTGAAACAAAGTTTGTAATCTCTTTTACTTAATTTTAATGGCAATAATGGCAACAAGCAATGGCAACATTAGTTTGCGGTGGCAGCACGGGCAAGATTATTTGACGAAAACCGTTAAAAACGTAACTTTGTCTGTCCCTCATCCTACGAAATTGACAAGCGCCACCTCCTGGATTGATGATATGACACAATGGCCATCAGTCACATATGTTGACATATTTAATTATCTTGTTTTGTCTGAGGGTGTCGACGGCGAGGAGCTTAGAAATTATAAAAGCACGGAAGCATACAACTACTTACACAGTAACAAAATTGGACGAATTCTTTGCCATAATCATCAGCAGTTCACAATCTTAAAAGCGGAGGTAGAGCCGAGTCAGACTATAAATAAACCCCATCACATTGCGTGGGTTATGGTACAAAATAACGGAGTAGTGGAAACAGCTGGATGCTCCTGCGTAGCTGGCCCTGGTAGGTCTTGTAGTCATGCTGCTGCTGTGTTGTGGAAGGTGGGTATTTATAAATAGAGCAACACTGCTAGTCTGGCTTAACATACAGCAAATACTATGTGCAGAGTGATTCAACTTGAATAATTAATTTTTACAGCAATATTTAAACAATAATAAATGTAAATTAATAAAATTCTTTGGCTTGAAAAAAACGTTTTGTGTGCTAATGGTGATGTACTGTGCAATAAGTAATGAAGTAAACAATATGCTCTGATTTTTGAAAGGTGCAGAATGCAGTGGCCAGTGGTATAACAGGGATATCTTGCACTGATGAGCAGCGTAGATGGAATGCAGGGACCAGAAGAAATCATGAACAAAAACGAATCAGCCAGATAACATTTAGACATCACAGAGCTGAGGAAGTATATGATGCGTCATCAGCCAGGGAGGGAGAAAGACTAGCACCGACACCATGCTATGACACGCATCATGACTTCAGGGAGAGAGTCAGTTCTTCAGATACAAAAGCTCTGTTTGAACTAAAAAATAGTCTTTTAGAAAAGTGTTACAATGCAAATGTACCAGAGCAGGCAGATGACATTGATAGTGTAGAACCCCACCAGCCACATGGGGAGACTTTGACTTGCAGTAAATGTAAAGCATTTTACAGCAACTACATAGAGATGAACAGCGACCAGGCAGCTATATTGGAGATTCAAACACAGAATCAGAGCTTGTCAGAGGTTTGGCATAGTGCAAGACAGATAAGAATCACTGCTAGTTCAGCTAAAGGTGTACCAGTACGAGCAACAACAAATCCTGATAAATTCCTGAGAGAGCATCTCTTCCCTACCTTTCGGGGTAATGCGGCTACAAAGTATGGGAGTGAGAAAGAGGTAATAGCTCGAAACCTTCTTGTAGAACAAGGTCTACAGGTGTCCGTCTCAGGTACCAGGGTCAGCCTGACAGAGCCATGGCTGTCTGCAAGCCCTGATGGC
The DNA here is from genome assembly GCF_029890125.1 of Rhinichthys klamathensis goyatoka. Lineage (NCBI taxonomy): Eukaryota > Metazoa > Chordata > Actinopteri > Cypriniformes > Leuciscidae > Rhinichthys > Rhinichthys klamathensis. The sequence goes on along the minus strand of NW_026606658.1, from coordinate 1,079,752 downwards.
ATAATAAGTGGTGTAGAACTTCTGGAAATAAAGTGCCCTATCCCTAAGAACAATACCACCTCTCTAGCAGACCATTTCACAATGAGCAGCTATAGTGACATCAAAGCGGTTGATGGGAAGCCTGAATTACAGAGGAATGGAGTCAGGGGCTACTACAGACAGATACAATTAGGCATGTTTTGTACTGGGCTAAGAATGGCAAAACTACTTGTCTGGTCATCAAAGGAACACATTCTGATAAATGTACCATATGATGCAGAGTATGTAGCAGAGCAGGTTACTCGTCTCAGAGGCTTTTACTTCTCTGTGATGCTTCCTAGAGTAGTGGATGAATTCATTGCCGGACGACTCAAACTGAATGGCAAATACCTGCATATAGTCAGAAAAGCATAAATAACTTGTACAAAGACTAACCGTTTTTTGTGTATAAGTGTATAGATCCTGACATTTAGGAGGAAAAAGGTTCTGGCAATGTGTCAAGGCAAGTTTTCAAAAACATTTTGAATTTATTTGATAGTAGTTCCTTGTTTACAGGTTTTGCACAAGTGTTGTATAATATTTAAACAAATTAACAATTATATATCTATCCATGTACATTGTACACAAAAACAGAAAACATTGAGATTTGTTTAGAATTAAAAATGTAAAGTATTGTGATTAAATATATATGTACAAATTTGATTACATGTAGACTGAGCATTAATTTTCTGCTTCACGGATCAGGTCACCATGCAGATTCACTAAAGCTGCACATATACGCAGAATTTTATCAATCTTTGGCATAAGGTTGATAGGCAAGGTTTGTGACAACACCTTGTACACTTTCAGTCTCCTAATTGCACGTTCAACATGTATCCTTACATTTGCAATCCTGCGACTGCACGTGACTTTTTCTTCTGTCAGCTGTGTTTGGTTGGCGAAGTGAGGAATTATCAAGTTGACCTGTCTTTCATACAATAAGTCTCTTATCAAAAAACCCCTATCTGCCATCACTTCATCACCCGGTTTAAGGTTTTCAAGAATGCCAGAGTCACACGTAATAAATTTGTCGCTACAGCGGCCCCCATATGCTGCTGATATGAACATTACTAGACCACAAGGTGCAATAGCCACTAAGTATTTGATAGTGTTGCAAGCATAGTAGTGGCTGTACGATTCAGACCTTGAGTCAAGGTTCTTTGGTTTTTGGATTTCACTTTCACTGCAGTCTAAGATACAGGTAACATTCTGATAATGTTGCTTAAATGCCTCTGGTGTTGTGGCTCTTATTGTTTCTTTGGGGAGCCATGGTATTAGATCCTTCAAGACTACAGCCATAGTGTCAATCCAAAAAGAAATGATCCTGCTCACTTGACTCACTGATATACAAAATCGAATGGCTAGGTCTTCTATTAAAAGGTTTAATTTCAGCTTCATTAGTGTGAGCAAGATTTGCTGTTCAACTTCAGTCTGGTATGCCACATTCGCATGGGGACGCAGAACAGCTACAAGCGTATGAAATGAGTGGAGTGGGAGCCCGGTGTACAGATTTGAGTCAGAGTCGCTCATCAGAGTAAGAGGCTTGATTGTATCACACTGTGTTGACTGGTTTACATAAGTTACTCTGTGCTGTCTCTTGCTATAACAATGCTCCTCGAAGATGTGGTCTTCCCATTGTGTTCCAACAGAGGCAACGTTTTTAGATGTACAGCCGTGGTCATCAACATTAGATTGCATGGGGCTTGGGACAGATGCAAGACTCTCTTCTTCAGGCCTCCCTTCGTCCATTCCAGTGTGCTCTTCTTGATAAACACCAGCTCCTGTAAAAACAGACAAACCATTATAACCATATCTATAATTAGCTGGGGCATTATATTTTCTTTTTCGAAAAGTGATTTCTTGAAAATTGTATACAATAAAAAAAGTTAGTCAATTAATAAATTAATATATTTTAGAATATAATCATGCAGAATTTTAGTTTAGCACTAATACACTTTTAAATGTCATGTATGAAGGGCCAAATGTTGAGTTTTTCCTGCATACCTTAATGAGCTTATAAACAATTACTGACAGGTATTATTTTGTCAAAACATTGCGAGCTGTGATAAGATTTAAGATCTATTACTGCTGCAGTAGCTGTTCAAATGAACAAACAGACCACACACACAAAGTAATTTAGTCAAATATTTACTCAGACCTCTTTGACTAAAGTGGAACAGAGTAAAAACAACATTCATATATATATATATTAATATATATGTCAACATTAATTAAAAAATAAAATAAACTGCGCTGTATTGACACTCAAAGTGGAGCGTAAAGTTGACTCATTTAAACGATTCGTCATACTGAATCAAAACACTATAACACAGGAGCGTGGGAGTCAGAATGGTTCATTTAAAGAGCCATTTGTTAAATGAACACACTTTTATGCTAACGTTACAAGTTAACATACTGAAGGGTTGAAGGAAACGCTGAAAACACTTAATCCGTATCATAAGGCACATTTCGATTAATTGTGAAGACCTGCACGTTAGCCTTGTAAATAACGTTAATGAATAGTCTCACTCTCACCTTCCTCCGGACAAGTTCGTCGTTGTCTTCTCTTCTTTCTTAATGGACGATCATATCCAAGCCAAAGTTCAGGATATGGATTTTCCGTTGTTGGTTGTCTGTCCACAAAGTGGAATGAGCATACATGGATATTACGGGGCGGTAATTTCAAATTAAGTGCTGCGAGCCATTGTCTTTTGCCCTCGTCGTCGGATGGCATCTTGTGCAATTTAAATGGTTTTGGGCAGTTACATTCCGCTCTTCTTGTTGGCTTGTGGTCGTAACACTCATGTTCCAGAAGTTTTTTTAGCTTTCTGTAGCTGTTGTGACAGCCTTTAACGGCACAAATTCTACCAGAACCTCCACTATTTGCCATGACCAGTAACGTCGTATAGCTGATGACAATTACTAAACGGAAGTTGAGAGCATCTTACCGGAAGTCACTCGCGGCTACGGCGCCCCCCACGGAGAAGTGAGGAAAAAGGTGAATACAGCCCAGAACAAACTCCACAAACAATCCAAATTATTTATATTGGGAATAAAAAAAGGTATAGGGAGTCTTGTTAATTTCCTAACGTCGGTCATGTGGGCGACCGATACGCGTTTGACCATAGACTGAAAAGACAGTTTGACAGTCCCATGGGATGCAACCTGCCCGTGACGCAAGCCAGCGGAAAGCCAATGACGTTTTGCGCATGCTCACGTTGAGCCAGAGAGCTGCAAGGAAAAAGTACAAGAGACAAAGGAATAAACAACTCACGGTGTGGACGCGAAAACACCAAGTTTGAGGAATGAAAGCAACCTAGACTGTAACATATCGTATGCAGACAGAGGTATGTGCTGGGAATGATTACACTGACACTTTGAAAGATGCCGTTTCAACCGTTGCTATCACGAGTAGCACGTAGCCAGAGTGTCAAATTGGTCTGAACGTAGTAGTTGAGAAGCTCAAAGAGGAAAAGGGCATGTCTTAAAATATCTTGTTAAACTTGCGTACGAAGTGTTGAATATCGTTTCTGTCCGTTAATAAGTCATATACACCCATCCTGTCAGCTGGCAGGAAGTTTTGTACAGCCATTCCCAATGCAGTCATCCTGGGCATAACCTCACATTAGCCTCAGAGGTGTCAAAAGGGTTCCTGTTTAGATCTGCCACTCGGTTAAACGCTAATTAATGCTTAGTACTGAAGCATTTGTTGTTTTTGTTTTTTTATATCTGATTTATAATCGGTCTCTTGTTGTGTTTCTTTCTTACTCTAAAGCCAAGGTTATCTCTGCAGTTCTCACAGTGGTCTTCTATGGCAGTTGCCAGGATCCTGCACTGCTGACCCATTTAGTCCTGGTCAGCTGTGCGAGTCAAGCTGTCTTTTCCACCCCGGTGTCAGCCAAAATGGAAAGAACTTCTCTGCCCTAGTGGTTACTATGGTGCTCAGCAAGTCTTTGTGCAATAACAACATGAAGAACACAGAAAGAGGACACAACCGAGTGTGCTTTTGAGAAGATTTCCGCTTGTGCTTTTCTTATTTTCACTGATTCACTGCGAGTTGCACTGGCTCACCTTTCATCCCAGTAGCAAACTCCCCTCCCCTTGCCACTCATCCCAAGCAGCTGAGAGGTTGCTGTGGAGATGATAGTGGTGACATAGCAGCAGGAATGGGGAGTACTCCATGTTCTGGTAAGGGGAGGGGGGTCGGGGGTTTTCAAGAGCTGGGTTGTATGCCATGGAAGGTCAGCAAGCAGAAAGGAGAAGCCGTTGGTGGACGTGGGTCTGAGCTAGAGGATAGACCGAATGCTGGAACGCCCCCCGCCTCGTCACAACCTCCCGCCATTTATCACGAAAAGCAGCATCGAGAGCTGTGCGCTCTGCATGCCCTAAACAATGTCTTCCAGGACGGAGCAGCATTCAGCCGTGATGCACTTCAGGACATCTACCAGAGGTCAGTGGCAGTGCTAAGATGTATTGTTATATTTGAAGTTATCTAATTTGGGGATTTTCTCTTTTTTTTGTGGACACTTCTGCTTCCTCTTTCTTTTTCAGGCTCTCGCCTAGCACTTTGGTAACACCCCACAAGAAAAACATGCTGGGTAATGGGAACTATGATGTGAATGTAATCATGGCTGCATTGCAGACTCGGGGGTTTGAGGCTGTTTGGTGGGACAAGAGAAGGTATTTCATTATACTGTTGTAGTTTTAAACACTCAAAAATCTAGTTTGAATCACATGTGCCAAGAAATGTGCTCTTTGAATTCCTGTTGGTTTTGAAAGCATTTCAAATAATTTAAGAAAAGTTGCACCACATGATATTATTTGCCTGCCCTGAAGTAACCTTCTAATATTTGATATTTTAAGAGACTTATTGACCTTTACACAAAGTCATGAGTATCTATCAGGTTCCTCTCCTGATATCATTTCCTTCTTGTGCAACACATGACATGATTAGACAGACCAAAAATTCTTCATACAAAAAAGCAGTGAATGGCTTCTGTTGAAGAAACCTTTTTTTCAAGGCTTTTTTCCCCATTGTGATACCAAGATTGTTGTATAACTATTTTTATGAACACAGAAATTAACAGTATAATAACCCTAAAAGATAAAAATTCTGTCATCATTTACTCACCCTGATAATGTTCCAAACCTGTGTTTCTTTATTTTGCAGCACACAAAAGATTTTTTTTTAAATGGCAGTAATCAAACAGTTTTGGTTCCTATTGACTTATATTGCAATTGTATGTCCATACAATAGAAGTCAATAGGAATCAAATATCTTCCAAGTATGTTCTTTCATGATCTTCAGAAAAAAGAGTCATAAAAGTTTGGTGAGGGTGAGTAAATAGTGACAGAATCTTAATTTTTGGTTGAACTGTCCCTTTAATTTTATGCCCCAGAAGTTAGAAAAGGTGTATCATAGAAGAGGGTCATTGTATGTAGTGTATGAATTGCATTTTGATTCTATTTTTGTTTAATAAATTGATATGTGGGCCATTAAAGGGATATTCACCCAAAAATAAAAATTCTTTCATCATTTATTCACCCTCAAGTTGTTTCAAACCTTTATGCATTTATTTCTCCTGCTGAACACAAAAGAAGGATGCCGGTAACCAAACAGTTGATGGGCTTCCATAGAATGGGAAATAATACTATGGAAGTCAATGGAGCCTATCAACTGTTTGGTTAACCGTATTCCTCAAAATATCTTATTTTGTGTTCTGCAGAAGATCTGGAACAGCTTGAGGGTGAGTAAGTGTTGACAGAATTTTCATTTTTGGCTGAACTTTGCCTTTAATGTGATTTTTGTTTTGTTTTTAATGTCCTATGTATTTGTTGTCCCACAGGGACGTTGGCAGCATTGCACTGCCAAACGTCACTGGTTTCATCTTGAATGTGCCATCCAATCTGCGCTGGGGGCCGTTGCGACTGCCCCTCAAACGGCAGCACTGGATTGGAGTTCGAGAAGTGGGAGGAGTTTACTATAACTTGGACTCCAAACTGCGCAGTCCTCATGCTATCGGAACAGCTGATGAATTGAGGTAGGTGTGAAATGCTAAAAGAGAAAGTAGCGGCCTGTTTTAACGCGAAGGTCTGTTTTATCTCTAGCTGTCATTCTGATCATTTCGCAGGAAGTTCTTGCGTCACCAGCTTCGAGGGAAGAACTGTGAACTCCTATTGGTCGTGCCAGAGGAGGTGGAAGTCCACCAGACGTGGAGGTCTGATAACTGATGAATGTTTTGGATTGCTTTTTTTTATTTTTATGTTTTGTTTTGTTTTTTGGAGGTATCTCAAGTTCACGCTCAGGAGGGAAATATGAGGTTCAATCAGGGACCCATGTAAAGAGCAGCAACCAGTCATGAAAGCACACTGCTCAGACTTTGTTTACACACACACACCCCACTGAACTCTTGCCATTGAGACTGGAGCAGCAAAGAACACACAGGGATATTACAAGACAACTAAACAGAAACACTACGCAGAGAATTTTGTTTGGTATTTGGGATTCTGATGCATTTTTTATATGTTGATTATTTCTTTTACTTTGTACTGTTTTCTGACTTGAAAGTGAGAGGTTATGGAATTCTTAGTGATGTGTTCTCCTGTCATCCTCACTTCTTCTCTCTTTCCGTGTGATTTCCCGTGCATCCATGTGATCGTTTGAACTGTCCGCCACACATTGCAGGTCACCGTAAAAAGGTGTTTGTTCAACCAACTGGATTTTTTGAACACGGGGTGCATATGTACTTATTTAGTGCATGTACTTGAAGATTTAGAGAAGGAACACCCGTAGCCCCTGCTTAACCGTTCCCTACATATTTAATGGCATTGTGACAGATGAGATGTTTCCTGTGTATCACAGTACAGCATGGCACCACAGTAATTGGATGTTTTGTGTTAGTTTCCTATAACATAAATTACCAAATGGTCACTTGTTAATCTCTTACCTTAAATGGTTGCTCTCGACACTCTTTCTTGTTAAACGGTTAAGGTTAGCCTTGTTGAATCCTAGACTACATGTAGGAAAATAGAACAGGTGAGTGTTGGTAGTAAAAAAAAAAAGTCAACTGCCAAAAATGAAAGTTGTATGTACTTTTACATAGAAAATGCTAATAGTTAGAAAGGCTGAGGTCTCTAAAATCTTTCAAGTTAATTCATCTTTGATTGATATTGGATTAACATGGCCTTAAACTGTTTACAGAGGGAGCAGATTACACAAAGGGAAGTTTAATACATCTCAGGTTATCTTCAGATCCAACTCTATTCAGTTTCACCTATTAAAAGCCAACACATTGTGTAAAACACTTCAAAAAGATTATAGACACTAAAATCAGATACTACAACTTAAAAGGAACATTCCACATGTCCATACACAGGGTGCTTTGTAATACTGTAGAGACGAATAGATTCTTTTGCCATGACAATCTAAATCCCCACGTCCCTTTTTCAGGGAGATGGGGACAACATGTGCTCATGCCATTGTTTTCCATTCGAATAAAATGCTTATGATGGCACTTTATGTATGATGTAAAATGTGCTGTGACATCATTAAAAATGTCTTTGTATGTATACAATGTAGTGCTGCATTATCTATCTTGTTCACATCATCCACACTACTGTTAAAACGATTTTGGTGGTCTTATCTTTTTTTTTTTTTTTTAAGAAAGGACCACTATTAAATTGATCAAAAGTAAAGACAATTTAGAATTTAAAGTTTTCTGTTTCGAATAAATGCTGTTCATTTGAACTTTCTGTTCAACCATGAATCCTGACAAAATACAGGGGTTGGGCAATGATACAACACCTGGTTTTAGACCACAAAAATGTATTTGTATGGTATAGGACATCCTTTTGCAGCCAACACAACATCAATCCATCTTGGAAATGGCAGATACAAGTCAAGTCCTTGACATTGGCCAGAGGGATTTTGAGCCATTCCTCTTCCAGAACAGTGCCAGGTCATTGTGTGATGCTGGTGGAGGAAAACTTCCTGACTCCCTCCCCCAAAACACCCCAAAAGTGGTTCAATAATATCCGGATCTGGTGACTGTGCAGGCTATGGGAGATGTTCAACTTCGATTCATGTTCATGAAACCATTCTGATACCAGTCTTGCTGAGTGTTTTTGAGCATTTCCGTGCTGATACACGGCCCCACCTTTAGGGTACAATGTTTGAACCATTGGGCGCACATGGTCCTCCAGAATGGTTTGGTAGTATTTGACAGTGATGTGCCTTTCAAGCACAGTAGGGAATGCCATGATATTGCAGCCCAAACCATCACTGATCCCATACTTTACTCTGGGCAGCAACAGTCCGGGTGTTAAGCCTCTTTGGGGCTTCTCCACACTGTAACTCCCACGTATGTGGGATAGACAGTGAAGGTGGACTCGTCAGAGAACAATATATGTTTTACGTTGTCTACAGCCCAAGATTTCCTCTGCTGGCACCACTGAAATCATCATTTGGCATTGGCACGAGTGACCAAAGGTTTGGCTATAACAGCCTGGCAACGAATATTGACTTCTGACAGACAGTTTTGGTGGAAACAGGAGTCGAGGTGCGCATTTAGATCTTAAGTGAGTTGGGCAGCTGTGGTTTAATGTTTTCTGGATACAGTCTGGGTTATTACCCAGACATCCCTTTCAGACAGCTTCCTCTTGCGTCGACAGTTACTCCTGTGGGATGTGGTTCGTCCTTTGTGGTGGTATGCCGACATTACCCTGGATATCATGGCTCTCGATACACCACAATGACTTGCTGTCCTGGTCATAGATGAGCCAGCGAGACACGCACCAACAATTTGTCCTCTTTTGAACTCTGATATGTCTCCCATTATGTTGTGTGCATTATTGTACAGCTGTGCTATTGCTCTACTCATTTTACATTCCATCAATAAGAGCAGAGTGGGAAGGTTGAATTAGCAAAGACTGGCCAGTGGCCACCAGGCATCGCATAATATTCAGTGTCCAACCCCTCTATATCATGGTTTCCACAAAAATATTTTGCAGCACAACTGTTTTCAACATTGATGAGAAATGTTTCTTGAGCACCAAATCGACATATTGGTAACACTTTATTTTAATGTGTCCTTGTTACACGTTACATGATGTATTTACAATAGTAATAACTATAAATTAGGCATAATTACATGTAACTAACCCTAAACCAAACCCTGATCCTAACCATATAGTAAGTACATGTAGTTAATTAATATTACCTAGTACTTAAATGTATAATTACACTGCAACTGCACGTTAAAAAAAATAAAGTGTAACCGCCATATTAGAATTATTTCTGAAGGATCATGTGACACTGAGGACTGGAAAATTCAGCGTTGCCATCACAGGAATAAATGACTTTTTTGAAATATATTAAAATAGTGATTTTAAATTGTAACAATATTTCACAATATTATTTCTGATCAAATAAATGCAAATAGCATAAGAAACATTGTTTTTCAGAAACAGGTAACGTTATAGATCTTTGGATAGGAGAGATTAGATTCCAGTTGCCCATGGATAACATTGTAATGCTTTTGTAATACACATTAATGTCTTTCTTTTCTCTATTTCATAATTGGAATCTGAAAAGCGGCATAAATCACATACATCCTGAGTGAAACAAAACTAATGTGGCACCTGGTTTATCCAACCAACAGTGGCGCAAGTCAATCCGCTGTGTGGCGCACGGGGGCGCGCTGCGCGCTGCAGATGTGTCGCAGATTTAAAAAGTCACTGACTGTACTCATCTAGTACAAGGAAATGGAGCAGTGCAAAGAATAAAATACTGAATTGTAAACAAGGCAGCGGAAGAGAGGGAACGTGTGCAGCCATTATAACTGTGCATGGGATTTGCACATCACATTTATTTTAACGACAAGAAAGAAAAATACAAAGATACATTGACAGCTACTTCATTATTTTTTAGAGGAATAACTTTACCAATGGAACTCTCGGCAATCGGCGAGCAAGTGTTCGCTGTGGAATCAATCATAAAGAAAAGACTTAGAAAGGTAAGTGACATGCGCGTGTAGCTGTGCGTTTGTTGACAGTTAAATCCTAGCCCGCTGCACACATACAACATGTTAAAGGGGCGAGGACTCACACACGTCTCCTTACAACAACGTGGAAGTGTGTGTAGTCTAATAACTTCGATGATGACGCATGTCGCACAGCACGCTTTTGGAATTGGGTGGTGATCCTATTCGTAGGCATGGAGACTACGCAGTTTTATTTTCCTTTGGGGATCTATAACTAATGTTTATTGTAAAGTTTGGCCATTTTGATACAGAATATGAGATTTATTTGATCTTAAAACAGCATGTGAGGTTATTGGTGTGAGCAGACGTAGATTTCAATGACTTCTAATTAACAACTAATATTAAAATATGCATTCAGCTTAAAATGACGCGCGTTAAATGACCGTTACTTTTATCCTCATATGTAAGATGTCAGGACTGTATTAAAATAAAAAGGAGGAGCTGTTAGTTTATGGGTTGTCCCTTCATAATTCTATATGACGCAAGCGTATAATTACGTAATCGCACACGTTCGAGACAAAAAACAAAACAATCGTTAGAAATGTGTAGAGAAACATTTTATTAATGTTAACTGATGATATAATATCACCAGATATTTTATTTTAATATAATGAAAATATTTATTAAGCATTGATTTATATTTATTTATGTTTAAGGGTCATGTGGAGTATTTATTGAAGTGGAAGGGCTGGCCTCCAAAGTAAGTATTTTATTATTATTATTATTATTATTATCATTATCATTATTAGCCCTTTTTAAATAACAAGGACAATGACAGAATAAGCATTATTTTTAAATGTCTTAAATGATCCTTTTGTGTATGTTTTTTTTTTTCATTTAGTTTTTACAATTATTTCTCTAGCAGCTGTGGTATTTATTTACATGTCATGTCAATGTGAATATGTGACCTTTTTTAATGTTTTTATAATTTCAAAGGTACAGCACATGGGAGCCAGAGGAGCACATCCTAGACCCTCGACTGGTTTTAGCATATGAGGAAAAGTGAGCAATTATAAAAATGAAAAATCCTTGTTCTTTGACCACTAGCGTTTGAATTCATCACACTGCATTTTCTAATTGCACACAGAGAACAGAAAGACAGATCAGTGGGGTGGCGTAAAAGAGGGCCAAAACCGAAAAGACTTCTCGTGCAGGTAATGACCCCTAAAACATCTTCATTTCTGTGACTGTTTCCCTGCTTAACTGTCATTAAAGGCATGTCTATCCAAATATTGCTCTCTCAAAGAGGAACATTTACGCAATGGATCTACGCAGCACACACAAATTGACCCGGTCGCTTGACCCAAGGCTCCAGTCCTCAGGGACTTGTATATATCGACGATTAGCCCACCACAAGAAAAAGAAGAAAACATCCAGAGAGACTTCTGAGGAAGAATGGGATAGAAGGGATGAAGAAGAAGATGATGATGATGATGATGATGATGATGAGGGGGTTATGGAGGAGGAAGAGGAGGAGGACACAAGACCAGAAGGAACTAAAACTGGCAGCAATACTTTAAACAGTAAGTATGCTAGTTGGCCAAAGGGCAGACATAGGCAAGACTGCAGTGTTCTTTGTCAGCCTTATAGAAAAAACTGTCCTAACATTAGTTCAGAACATCACGCAAACAGTTCTTTTTGAACAGATCCATAAACTAGCAGGGGCATCATGCAACTATATATATATTTAAAGCAGCACTAAGTAGGAATTCCGTTTTTGTCAAACAGCGACCCCTAGAGTCGCTGTGGAGTACTTGTACTGTCGTGAATAGCACTCACGCAGAGATGGCTCGCACTCACGGCCGGATTCCCTCCCCCTGTACACCGGTACCTGTTCAGTAGGATGGAAGCTGTAACGAGTAGAAATAAGGTATGGCCCCTTTAAGAGCTGCGCGCGCCCTGTTTAACTGTCGGCAGTCTGTATTGTATGTGCGCCTCGAACACCACATGTATACGGCGCCGGGTTATTTCTGTTTGATGCTCATTTTATCAGAATTTTATCAGATCTGTTTTTTGTCGTAAAGCAATTCGCTACCTCGCGAGATCTGATATCACACGATACTTCCTAACACTGAGGAACTGAGTGTTAGGAAGCCCGCCGGCCCAAAGTTGCAAGGGTGGTTTTGCGGCTCACAGGCACCAGGGGGGTGCGAGACGACCACCATTCAACACGAAATCAGTAATATAAACATTACAATGACTCCAAAGCTGTTCGGTTAAAGTCGGCATGAAACGGAAGTTGAGATTGTCATTTTTTTTTACTTGTTGTGACGTATATCCGAGTGAAACGGCTTTTGAAATTAGAAAAAAATGTAGGGCGGGGCTTGATTTCATCCTTCGGGAATGGATTGGATCGTTGGAGGTTGGGCGTTGCAAACAAAATGAAGGCAGATTTGAATGTATCTTCTCTGAGAGGCGGTGCACCGATAGCCGCACCCTCATCAACTCTGGCCGCACCCTTTCACCATTGCACGTGACCGAAAGAGAAGAGTGGTCGTTTCGAGGGGGGAGGGGGGAGGGAGGGGTAATGTATTTGATTAAAGATTATAAGGGTACATGAATTTAAAAAAAAATAATGAAGTGCACAGATAAATCATTTATAATAAACACTACAATATTACATATAAAAAGAAGATTTGTCAAATTTGATTTCATGCCGACTTTAAGGTAAAAAAGTTACTTAGTTCACCTTTAAAGGGGTGGTTGATTATGATTTCACTTTTCTAACTTAAGTTAGTGTGTAATGTTGCTGTTTGAGCATAAACAACATCTGTAAAGTTACAATGCTCAGAGTTCAAAGCAAAGGGAGATATTTGCTTTTAAAGAGATTCCTTTTTAAGGACTAACAAAAGACTACATGACATTCCTTCCGGGTTAGTGACATCACCAATCCTAGAATTTACATAAACCCCGCCCCCGGAACACGATTTATAGATTATCAAAACAGAATATGCTAATCAATGACTAGAAGATAACCACATAAGCTACATAAATTCATCAACTAACCATTCAGAAATGTCCTGTTGCTTCTACATGTTGTCACTTCTTCTTGAGTCTCTCCATCCTTGTCTGACTCGGTTTGAACATAAAAGGCACGTTTTAGAAATTTTCAGTGCATGTCTGCGCGGTAAAAGGACACTGTTGAAGCTCCGCCCTCTGTGCCAAGAGCAGCAGGTCATTTGCATTTAAAGGAACAGACACAAAACGGTGCGTTTTTGCTCACCCTCAAAAAGTGACAATTTTAACATGCTATATAAAAATATCTGTGGGGTATTTTGAGCTAAAACTACACATACACACTCTGGGGACATCAAAGACTTATTTTACATCTTGTGAAAAGTGCATTATACCACCCCTTTAAATTACTCCTTTGTTGTTGTTGTTGTTGTTGTTGTTTTTGAAGGGCACCAGTGGCAGTCTTGGCTCAATTGTTGCTGTAGGCAAAGTAATACTTTTCGCCAAATAACAGGGTTTAACTCTTGCAAGTGAAATAAAACTATTGTAAAGTAAAATAATACAATTTAAATTTATTTTACAGTACAGTTGTATTGCAACAATATTACTGTCATAGGGATACTGCTACTACCACTATATACCAATATATTATAAAAGTATATTCATCATTATTATTATTATATTTATTATTAAAAGTACAAGTACAAGTCAATGCAAAGACTTTTTACTCTGTTCAATTTGGACACTGAAAATTGGTAAATTAATTATGGGTATTAATTTACAGACTTGCTAAAAACGACATGTAGTGTGCAAATTTGCTTAATTAATTACATTTAAATTAAAGTAAAAATACTTTATTAGCTGAAAAACAAAGTGTGGAATTTTGGACACTTCATGCACTCAACTGTCGCAGCTTTCCTTACATAGCAGAGGGAAGAGGCAATCAGACTCTGATGCTGGATGACAAAATAACCTTTTAAAATTCACTCCAGACGGTAGCTAAACAGCCACGCAGGGATTTAAAAGATTAACTTAAATGTCTAAAAGAATCTAAAACAGTATCTCTTAAAACGCTAGATTGTTCTCAATCATGATTCTTAAACATTTATATCACATGAAGGTGTAAATATGTGCAAATTCTACTCTGTGTTTCAGAGCATGTCAGGAGGGGAGCCTGGAGTCCAACCACTGAATCAGAGGCAATGACAATATCTCCTTTATCTGAGGACTGGAGTCCAGTTATGGGCCCAGAGGAGGTAACTGTGACAGATATCACCATCAACTCACTGACTGTGACTTTTAGAGAGGCTTTGGTAGCAAGGGGGTTCTTCAGGAGCTGGGAGCTGGAGATCTGACATTACAGAGACTGAGGATGGTGTGAGCCATCAGAGGGGGAAAGGGAATCGGTACATCCATTTTTTTATTTTTTGCTTTGATTATGCGCTTGCACAACTTCCACCACTGTTTCAGACTACATTTATTTGCACTATTAGTTCTAATCAAGTTAAAACATTTCAGGATTGTGATTGCAATCAATCACAGTGACAATGATTCAATTAATTACAATCCTGATAGTATTATGAGATTTTGAAGTTGTATTGGCCATGAAACAAATCTGATTTTGCCATGTGTTGTAGTTTACAGATTCAACTAGCCGAGAAAAGCTTGATTTAGTCTGGTCATGTACTTACATTAAATTATAATGCTGGTACAGAGTAATTTGCACAACTAAATATTCTGAAAAGCCAATCTATCACAAATATGTCCATACATATACACATTAGATATATGTATACGTGATATACTTGGTCAACATATATATTATTCTAATCTTGACCTTAAATTGCATACCTCGTATGCAGTAAATAAAAATTAGTGGTCTCCCAATACTTAAAATGTGTAAAATACAACTTCTGAAAAGCATTTCAACACTGTGTGCCATCTTTGAGACTTAATAAACAATATTGTGGTGTGAAAAAGTTTTATTTGTCATTGCACAATGTTCTACTTTTAGTGTGTATGTGTGTGAAATAAAGTTGCATTTTTTTCCAACACTATTGCTTGCTAATATCTCATATCTATCAGTGTTTGTGCAATTTTTGACATGTTCCTTGGTCCTCTTGTGTATATTCTTGCCAAGTATGACTCTGCACCATCTTGAACAGTAGTCTACAATGTTAGATTTAACTTGACTGCTGTTAATCTTTGGTGTTATTTTAGTCCAAGATGATAACTGAGACCTGAAGACATTTTTCTATATTGAGGTGAATGTATATTTAGCCTCTATGAATGTCAATCTCTGGAAGCTCAACTGTTTAGTATCTGACTTCATGTGACCTGTATACATTTGATAAACTGTCTGTGCCAAATGTTCGTGGTTGCTTTTTGCTATTCAGAGTATTTGCACTTTAAAATGGAAAACCTGGTATTATGATGTCATAAATAAATAAAACTTTGGTGTAACTGTATCATCAATTACAAATGCTTTTTTTATATATTTAATCATCAATGCGTGGTACTATGGATTGATAAACTTTGTTTCAAGCCATCTTGGTTTGACATTGTTTTAGCTCCACTTCTACAATGTAAGAATTACACCACACCAAAAGCCAATTATTTTTGAATGGTGCAAACATATTTTAATGTACAATTAAATAATTGGCAAAACGTCTGACCACCATAATAAATTTTAAAAAGAACAGCCAGCCAACCAAACAAACAAACAAACAAACAGTAAAACTACTGAAATCAGAGCAACAGTTTTTGCTCCTCTCAGCAAGCACCAAAGTGTTGGCAAGAGAAAAGTGGTCAAAACTAGGATCCATAAAACTATATGATTGGTTTTCCAGTCCGTTTTAGAAAAGAATAACAAAAATAAACTTACAGATCAAAGCAAATTGCCATGGTTTGTACAGTGAATCATAATCTGTATACTTCTATACGCACTCACAAGACATTTCCTCAAAATGCCATATTACTCATTATTCCCAAAGAGGGATGTATATGGTATAACAGCAGTGTCATGTTGCATCATCAATATCTTTGAAAAAGTGTAATTCAATATCAACTTTTGAATTAGCTTCAAGTTTTTTATTCTCAAAAATAAAATTAAATATATCTATCTATATTTATAAAACAAATATTGTTCTCCTCATTTTTATAAAATAAGTCTAAACGCCGTATTGCCTCTGTGTAGTCATCCAGCACCCCTTTAACCAAGAGAAAACAATTCATTTATAGGTCGTCATATACCATCAAAAAGACCATCCACTTCCTTATCTAAAACTATTTGTCTCTTCCTTTCTGTATTTGTGCACAGGATGAAGATATGACAGACAGTGTTGGTTTAGTAGACACTAATGAAATCCTTGTAATGAAGTACACATACAAAGGCGCATTGGTGCTTGTCTGATTTGAGCTCCATTTATGTAGAAAAAAATCTCACAGGTTAAGTGTAAGCTGCCCAGAGTTCTTCAGCTCAAAGCATCTTGAATCAAGAAGAAACATCTGTCCATTTACCTCCATTCACACACATATATATATATATATATATATATATATATTTTTACAAAGACATTTCATTTTCAGTAATTTATTTTCAGTTCAGAATTTTCTTTATACATTAAGGAGATCACTTAAATCCCAAAGTTCAGAACACTAGAGATGTGCGTGAAGAGTCAGAACAACAATTCCTTACTGGAGAGACGGGGAGAGAAAAGAGGACTTGGGAGTCGATGGAAGAGGGTAGTTCAAGGTGATTACTTGCAAAATCCATAATCCCTTATCAGCATTTGGTCTTCTCAGTAGAGATCACTGCACTGTCCTACGCACACCTGTAGTATCAATCAGGTTCCATTACTGAGGAGGAGGGCATAGTGAAAACATTCATGGGACAGGGTGTATGAGGGTGGGAAAACTGCGACATGCATAGGAGGACAGATATTTCCCATGCAACAAGCCATCAGAAAACACATTATCGTTTCCCAAACGCTATCAAAACTTCATTTAAGCCCCAACCACCCCTCAAAAAAGCAAAAAAAAAAAAAAAAAAATAAGAATATAAATTCATCCATTTATAGTCAGGTTCTATCACTAACAAAAATATACTCTTCAAGAATTGTAGGAGATTCAAATAGCATATGCCATCAACTGTCCAAAACAAAAGAACAAGAAAATATCTATTAGCCAACCAAAAGAGCTGAGTAATAAATAACAGTTATTACCAATGCCAATCATTACATTTGTGAGAATAATTCTAATACTCTCCAAAACTGATGACATTTTTGACTATTTAGAGGAAAAAGAAAACAAAATAGTCCATTTTGTTTACGCATTTTGCTTTTTAATTTCATGCCACTTTTAAAATCTTAAAAAATATCTATAAAAAAAGGCAGACTTCTTCACCCCAAAAATATTTCTGGTCATATACCAAGAGGAAATATTTCCCATCCCTTAACCCAAAACCCTTTGAACACAATTGGCAAAAAATATATTTATATATTTTTATATATTAACAGCAATAACTTACCATTCATTTAACTTAATTTGTTGACTTGCACATGTAGTATCTCCCATAGGAAGTTCAGTTCTTTTCAATTACATAAGAAAAATATTAAATAATAATAATAATAATAGTAATAATAATACTATCGATGACAGCCTTTGTAAATCCTAGATCTGCTACCAAACTCTGGCAATCAGGACAGTTCTTTGAGCTCTGCAACATTACATCAAATCTAACGAGTGATTCATGTTCGACCCCATATCTTGGTTATTTGTCATCATGTCATTTGTCCCTTGCCCATGCAAGGCTCCCATCCCACCTAGCTGTGAAAGCATGGCACTCTGGTCTGCTCCAAATGAGCCCTGGTCCATCGCATTAGCCTGTTGCTGCTGTTGGGATGTCAGCGGTTGTTGCTGTGGAGGGTGCACAGCAGCCATGCCACTGTGATGCTGAGGATGGTGACCTGGGTGAGGGGACCCGGTCTGGGTCTGGGGCGAGATGTGATGAGGTGATGGCTGAGGCTGCAAGCGAGGAGATGGACTAGAGTTTGGCGGCTGTGACTGGGGACGAGGCGAAGGCTGGGGTGAGCGGACCTGGTTGCTTAGGGAATTAGGCAACTGTTGGCCCTGCAAATGGGGAGACTGGGACATCTGTTGCTGGGGCTGCTGAGGGCTCATGGGATTGTGTTGAGCAGGAGATCCTCCTCCTAGGTGTGACTGTTGCTGCTGGAGGAGCCGTTGCTGCAAAGCTTGCTGAAGCATGGCCGGAGATTGTGAACCCATGGGAGCGGATTGCATCGGTTGCTGCTGGAGGGAACCACCGCCTCCAGGACCACCATCAGAACCTTGAAGTCCTGCCATAGCACTCTGCTGCTGCTGCTGCATCTGGAGTTGCTGATGCTGCAGTCTCTGTTGCAAAGCAGCTGCAACCTGCTGATGGGACACAGACCCAGAGTAGTTTTGCTGGGTCCCAGGCTGGGTCCCTCCCTGCTGCTGTTGAAGACCGCCAGGCTGAGGTTGACCAGGCTGCTGTGAGGGCATTCCAGACTGGCCAAGATAACCCTGCTGCTGGGATGGTTGAGGATGCTGAAACTGAGCATGGTTTCCCATATGTTGCTGTTGCTGCTGCTGTTGTTGTTGCTGCTGCAGTTGTTGTTGTTGCTGCTGCAGTTGTTGCTGCTGCTGCTGCTGCAGTTGTTGCTGCTGCAGTTGCCGCCTCATCATTTCTCTGAACTGGGGGGAGATGTTAGACATGTTGGCACCCTGATTGGGCATAACACCTTGTTGTTGTTGTTGTTGTTGTTGCTGCTGCTGCTGTTGTTGTTGTTGTTGCTGCTGCTGTTGCTGTAACGCTGCCATTTGCTGTTGTTGCTGCAAATTTCCACTCATCATAGACCGTTGTTGAAGTTGCTGCTGCTGCTGAAGCTGATTCATTGGCATGCTATTTCCTTGTGCCATATGCATACTTCCTTGAACTGCCCCAGGATTTGCATTCATTTGCTGGCCATCGATAATTCCTGGACCTCCACCGGGTCCTCCTGGTACACCCACACCTCCTGCTCCAGGCCCTCCTCGACCAAGGTACCTAGGAACTCGTTGCCTGATAAAGGTTGCCATGAGCTGAGGGTTTGAACGTAGTATATTCAGGACTTGCTGTTGTTGATGGGGTGAGTTGGGTAACCTTAAGGTTTTTACGAGTTCCATTAAGGCAGCCTGAGAGTGACTTCCAGGGCCAGCACCTGCAAGTGCGGCCCCTCCTTGGCCACTCATCATACCCATTAGACCTGAATGCCCTTGTTGCTGCTGTTGAACAACTCCCTGCTGCTGCTGTTGTTGAGGTGCAACCATTCCTTGCAGACCCATTTGGTTCATTACCCCAGGTCTCTGCTGAGGAGGCATGCCAGGACCAGTCCACGGCTGCTGTGGCGTCCCCTGAAGTTGGGGTGCTCCTTGCTGGGCCTGCTGCAACTGGACTTGAGGGAGCTGAGTCTGAGTTCCTGTCTGGTGCTGCTGCATACCTGTTGTAATCATTCCCTGCTGCTGATCCATGTGAGTTCGTGCCACTGCTGCTTGTGTCTGGGATGTAATTCCCTGAGGTCCAACCATTGCAGCTGCAGGAAGGTTCATGCCCATCTGGCTTTGTGTCTGGGGACCCTGATGCAGACCATGTGGAGGCATCATGCCAGGAGCTTGGTTTCTTTGCAGGATCTTTTGCTGAGCCATTTGCCGTTGAGTCTCTGCGACTCGTTGAATTTTCATGGCAATTTCAACTGCAGCAGGTGGAGGGCCAGGTTGTTGATGTTGCGGCAACACAGGCTGCCCTAGGCTCGACTGTTGCTGTTGAGGGAAGCCGCCTGGCACCATTCCTGGCTTTCCCATTGACTGAGAGAGTGGAGAGGAGCCTGGAGGTCTTTGCACATATGGAGGAAGGTTGTTGGCATGCTGAAGATGCTGAACTGATGTTTGCTGCTGTTGCTGTGGGATCATGGGCTGTTGCAGGGAGTTCATCATCCCACCACTACCAGACATTTGCTGGTACTGATGGGCCATCCCTGCCAACTGCTGTTGCTGCTTTGATGGAACACCTCCAACCCCAGGTTGAGTTGCTGGAGGCTGGCATAGCTGAGTGGGCGTCTGTGGGGTAGGAGGTTGACTGCTTGGTGTTGGTGTGCTCGGACCAGTAGTACTACTGTTCCCCGGAGATGGCAGCCCACCACTGCCTCCTGGAAGCTGCTGGCCTGTCCTTTGCATGCTAGCCATTCTTCTACGCACCATCTGGGCCTGCTGTAGTCTGTGCTGGAGCTGTTGTTGTCGCAGTTTCTGCTTGATGTTGAGGCAGAATGGCACAGGACACTTGTTCTCTTGGCAGTGTTTTGCATGGTAACAACAGAGTGCGATGAGCTGCTTGCAAATAGGACAACCACCATTGGTTTTGCGCTTGCAGCCTTTGGTATGTTGAACTACACGTTTCATTTTCTGACAAGATGGAAGTGAGCAGTTGGCATTGCGGCACTGGCAAGCATGTACCAGAGACTGGATGCACCGCTGAATACTGAGACGCCGTGAGTCTCCAGGATTCTGCGTTGAGGAAGCAGCCTGACTGTTGCTTTCGTCGTCCAACCCTAAGCCCAGTTTCTCCATCTTGTGCTCGTGACCTTTTGTATTGTAGCAAGTGATGCAGAGATCAAAGTCCTGTGGAGAAGTTAGAAAAATCATTAAATGGCAAAGTTTTTGTACTGTACAAAAGGACATCATTTACCAGCATTAAGTACGACTGATTATTTTTATAACTGCGGTGACCAGACACTGCTTTTCCTGACACAAGTTTTGAGTAATTCAGGATAATGCAAAAAAAATTGAGTCTGTCCTGAGAAAAACTGGTTATCTTCTCATGCCATCTAAGCTTTACACATACAACAAATAAAAATGGCATAAGATCACATCGAAAATCATTACTATCTCCCCACTCCTCCCATTCTATAGTCCTCACCTCACACACAGTGCAATGGAAGCGAGTTTCAACATGGTGCTTGCACACATTGCAGGTATACACAAAGCGGTCCTGGCTCTGGTTGTGCAGTTCAACCAGCATGCACATAGTGCTCCATTTGGAGCGCCGCATTGAAGAAAACTCCAGGTGTTTATCCCGTGCAAGTGTTAGGAAGGCATCACGACCATCCATCAAATCACACGCCATCAAAGGATCCGTGTCAACAATGGGCAGGAGAGCATTGGAATTGGGTGCTGCAATCAGCCGGATAACAAAGAACACCTTGGGGGAAAAAAAATGTTGGATTAAATTTTTTTTTTTATGAAATATGAAATATGTTGAACATTGTCAAGTGTGGTGGCATCCTATTCAGTATCTTTTGTACAAACGCTAAATGTTTGACCATGTACCTTGATTAAACTAAATCATAGTGAAGGACAAAAAAGCTGAAATCAGGCATTAGTCTTCTTCATACCTCTTTGTGCTTTTCCATTGTGGCATAGAGTTTCTGTGAAAGGTCATTGGACACATTTGGCATCCCCGGCTTCTTTTTGTTGGCTCGGCTTAAACTGCTCTTGTTCTTGCTCGTCTTCTTGTTGTTCTTTTTCTTGGCATTTTTGCTGTCACCTTTTGTTGTCTGGAGAAACAAAGAGAAGTTTTGTTGTGTGAAAGCACTTTTAGAAGGTAACAAAACCTGAGATGAATAAGAGATTAAAGACTAACATCAACACTCTCATTGGATGTGCTGTTCTCCTCCCTCTTCCTTTCCTCCTCTTCTTGCTCCAGTTCTTTTATACTCTCTTCAAGCACATTGGGCCAGAAATCACCCTCAAAATAGGGCAGTTCTTTGGCGCTGGTGAGACGATCCTCTGTTGCCTGTTTGAAGATGTCCTGTAAAAAAATGTTTAAAAAATAAATAAAAATGTATATTATATATATATATATATATATATATATATATATATATATATATATATATATATACACACACATACTAAAAATATACTGTATACTGGAAAAAAATATATACATTTCAAATACAAAATGTTTACAAGAACACAATGTTTAAATTGTACCTTATAGTCATGCACGATGCGCTCTGCTACGGCTTTATCCAGCATCTTTTTATACCACTCCTGCAACCGCTTGGGCTTGGGTATCTTCTGGTCTGCAGGGTGACAGTGGAAGATGTAATCATCTCCTTCACTAGGAGGGCAAGCCCAGATGTGTCCTGTGGTAAACCTAAGAAAAACAAAATCCAAAAACTTTTAATTCAAAATTTCACAAGGCAAAAATAGTGAACATCTATTAAAGTAAAAATACTGCTGAAACAGTAGGACAGGGGAGTATCATCTTACCCTTGTTTTCTGACATACTCCAGATATCCTATAAGAATCTCATGGTACACGCCTGTTCTCAGACAGCGTGGCTGAAAGAAGTGGACACTGTCCAGGTAGGATATGTAAACTCGTCTAGAGGATTGAGGATAAGAAAAAGTAAGAAAGTTTAGCAGGAAATAAAAACAGGCCCATCAAATAATAATAAGAGCAATTACATATGCCTGACCTTTGATTAGGGGGTGGACAATCTGAGCCATACTCTTGCACGTGCATCCCAAAAAAGCAGACATCAACACCATCGACATCCTCAAATGCAAATAAAGCTTTCGTTCTGTATGGGAAAGACTCTGACATCTCTCCACTATCCACAAACCTGTGAAAAGGAATCCAAGCAGACAAACAAGCAATGCTAAAAGTCTGCATGGGAGGTATATTACATTATAAATCAGAGTAAACAAATGAGGCTTCACGGCAAGAATATAAATTACAAAATGTGTATTAAAGTAACTATTCTTGAAATGTCCAACAGATAAATGTGTTGTATTGTACATTAAACAAGTGTCTGTTCTTAATCATCCTGTCTGACCTAGACTTCATGCCTGGTTTGACTTCCACCACTTTGTCCGAGACATGAACAACACGAACAGTAACTTCACCAGACTCTGGGTGATTATGCCGCTTCAGAAAGTCATTAACCCGTGTTTCCAAGTAGATGCCTAGTTTGGTGTGTGGAAGCCCTGAGAAAAAAAAAAAAGAAGAAAAAAAGAAAAAGAAAAGCTGTTTAAATGTCATTACTAGTTAGATTATCAGTGAGAAGAAAATACATGGAGAAGATTTGACAACTTGTAATTTAATAAAACACTGAAATGGAACCACATACTTTTAGAGGCATATTTATTCTCTTTACGGGTCTTGTTAGACTTCTTCAGACAACCATCACATACAAAGCTAAACGAGGGAAAAGAGAAAAAGGTAGGACACATGTTGGTGTTAGAAATACCTTTCAAAATCCACAATCAGTTGTATTCAATTTCAGTGCAGAAAACTCACCCTAATGGCCATATAGTGTCATGGTGCAAAACACAGATCTGATGCATCTTCCGACCACAATCCATACATTCCACAAATCTGCAGAGAAAAAAAAGAAAGAAAAAAAAGTATTAATCCTGATAATTTTGCTGAGATCACAAAACTTTAAATTAAAGGTTATATGGACTTACAGCTCAGGGTCGAGTGTGTCATTTTTCTTCTTTTCAAACTGATCCTTATTGATCGATCTAGAAATATATGCATATTGTAGCACAATTAAAACAGGAAAAGACTATGCAATATGAAAAGAGTTAATGTAACAAAACTTTAATGGAAATTAATTCAAAGGCCCCCTTTACATGGCAATTCACAAACATTTTCAGTGTTCAGATCGCAATCGGATGGCACTTTACTACATAATGCATTCTGAGTGCATATCATTTACACCTGATTTTTATGTTTGGATGGATACAACCACATTCTGGGGTGGCAAGGGACAGATTCTGGACACATTTAATGGATTAAATACTTGTCCTTCCTTTTTACTTGTGTAGTTGAATGCAGATAATAAGTTACTTAATCAGATAATGATTAAAAAGATCTGTCACAGACAGAACATGATGGGAAAATTTCCATTTTTATCAATCAGTAATATATTTTAACTCTAGGTATTTTTAAAGTGACATTTTTTGCCTTACTAAAATTTACTACATTTTTTAAACATTTGGTAGATAACAGAAAATTCAACGGAAACCTCTGATGTTATATGTAAGAGTTGTTCTTTTATAACGGATAAGTGCAGTAGGATCTCTATACAATCAAACTTAATATGGGTAAGGGTCTTGATACTGCAAACACTAGACAGATTAGACAAACTTGTTTTCTTGTTGTACAGCTGAAAAGAAAAGAAAAAAAAGATCATGCTGTAATAAAACACTAATTAAATATGGTGTGAAAGAGGAGACACTTACGTTTGAGGTTGGGATGGGTCATCTCCCAAGGACACAGTCTCACCCTGGATCTCATTGAAACACTTTTCGCAGAAGTGGTACCTGTCAGCAAGAAGCCCATATTTTGGTGAACTACACCATGCGCCAACACCACAGCCAATCACAGAGAGGCAACGAGGAGGTAGCCACCAATCAGTGCAGGACAAGGCAGGGCAGGCAGGCCAAAGGGGGAGCGCAGGACAGGGTCATCGCCAGAGGAGCCAATCATGATGCAGGATTTTTGAGCAGGGGTTTTGAGCAGGGAGGGGTTTAGGTGCAGATGGTTGGTCAGATGAAAGCAGGCGATAGCGGACACAACAAATGGCAAAGTACAGGGGAGAGGAAAAGGGTTGACAAAGAAAAACATTAGACAAGACAGAAATGAATGGATAAGGAGGGAGACAATAACAGACAAGCAGAAAGCCAAAGCAAAGCACAGATTAGCATTTACATGTATAATGAGAAAACCATTATAGCAAAACTGGAGCAGAATCAGTTGCGAAGGGTGTTGTGACTTATGGACACATGAGCACATTAAACATGAACAAAAAGACCGTAGCCACAATGTCAAGCAAACAGGCATTTTAAAGGTGCTCTTTCAAAAGATAAGAATTACTCCTTTTATGTCATGGTTACACTGATCAGTGTCAAGTCATACATATTGTAAAATTCATGACAAAGTGGTCATATCATGAAATATACAACTCTTTAACACAATTTTTCTATGTACTATGAAGACACATTACCTTATGACTAACCACATTTAGGTAAACCAGCACAAACAGGCCATTTAATGTAAAGGATCACAAAAAGAGTGAAAATGGGCATGTAAAAATTACTATTTTTGATTCAAGAAACGTTGACAAATTATAAGTGGAGTAAAATATATATATATATAATAATATTTGTGTATGAAAACATGGTTTGTATTTTGTTCCAACATTAATGTCCTTTGTCAGTCACATGCTTGTTTAAGTGATAAACTGCACTACTTGTGGTTGTTTTCAGAGATGGTAACAGGCTACACAATTGTAGCATAAAACGTCTTGTGTTACAAAACCTTCAACCTCTGTAGCACCAGTGCTATGTGCAAATAAAAATAAAAAGTTAACGTTACAGCCCTGACGATCCCCTTAAAACATTTGAATGACTATTTGTAGCAGAAAAGGAGCACACTTTAAAATGCCAGGTCTTTTCACACACATAGGATTTTACAATGGCAAATGACTGATTGGTGGAAAAGGTGGGATAAGAAGACACTCTTATCAACCGTGGTGCAAGTCACTTCACTTTATGTGGCCAGGTACAATGGAAAAACAGCTGTTTCACATGCATATGTAATAAATAATCATATCATGGGTCGTTCAGATATATATGCTTGCGTGTCCGTTGATGTTGGCCTCAGTCGTAAGTTCCTTACCTGTTCTGATAACTAAAGTAAGCAGCATCTCGTGGTATAGTGCATAGCTGCTTCCCATAGCAGCACAGAGTTTGGGGAGAAAACTCAAACTGTGAGAGAAAACAAAAAACATTTGGTGAACATGATGAAAATGCAGAGAACACGGTGAAAATAAAGAGAACACTGACAAATGCCTGTATTTGTAAAAACAGATCAACTTCAGATCAGGTCTTTCATATCAATATTTACTTGATCTGTGCTATGACACAAACTCCCATATTATGACTAACTCTTTGGATGAGAAAGCTAATTTGGTTAGCTCAACGCCTATGCTATAAACTAAAGCATTAAGGAAAGTATTGATTTATAAAACAGGCATCATATTAGAAGGACAATTTAATGTGTGCAAACACTCTTGCGGCCTCTATTTTACCTTTCTCCCACAACAGTAGCCAAGGCTCTGCATGACCGGGTCGATCTCCTGCTCAAACACTTCCGCCAGCTTAGAGCAGTACTTGTAGACTCGTGATGTCTTGCGGTTATACAGCCAGGCGTTGTTAAACATGAGCCAGATGTCATCCACGTACTGCCACGGTTCTTGGTACTGGCCCGTGTCGAGCTTCCGTTTTATAGTAGACAAGTCCATAGGATTCTTCACAATGTCAAAATAGTCCTGTGATTTGCCAAAAGTGACAACGTTAAATATCAGTTCAGCAGAATCATACATTTACGTAAATAAGAGAATGACCTTAATACTTAGAAAATGTATTGATATCCGAAAAATTATTAACATTCCCAATTTTATACATGATCGACGGAAAATATATATACTACCATTCAAAAGTTTGGGAGGAAAGTATTAAAAGAAATTAATACTTTTATTCAGCAAGGACACATTAAACATTGATAATGTTACAAAATATTTCTATAAATATTTCTATTTCTATTTCTATTATATTTTATTTTGTAAATGTTGTTATTTGGACTTTATATTCATCAAAGAATCCATGAATTTTTTTTTTTTAATTAACAGTTTTACATTAAGTTTTCACATTAACTGTTTTCATCATTGATAATATAAGAAATGTTTATTGAACACCAAATCAGTATATTAGAATGATTTCAGAAGGATCATGTGACACTGAAAACTGGAATAATGGCTGCTGAAAATTCAGCTTTGCCGTCATCAGAATAAATTACATTTGAAAATATATGTAAAATGGAAAACTAAATTAAAATTATAATAATGTCACAATACTACTGTTTTTGCTGTATTTTTGATCAAATGAATGCAGCCTTGGTGAGCATAAGAGACGTTAAAATATTTGTAAAATCTTTTGAATGGTAGTGTATATTATTAGTACGGTTATGTATGTTTAACCAAAAACAGCATTATATTAAGGTGGCTATGCACCAGACAGCACACGTACTGGTATTCCCAGCACTAAAGGGTCCACAGGCTGGCGGAAGGGCAGAGACTCGGGGTCCTGGCGGTAAAGAGACTCCAGTGTGGGCATCAGGGACTGCCTCAGCTCTTCTGGTTTAAAAACTAATGAAAAAGAAAGCAAGACACACAGAATTATTACATCAATTCTTAAATTCTTTGACAAAAACACACAACAGTGAATATTTAAGCTATTCAGTGTAATCCAGAGGTACCTAACCTGTGGCACACAAGAAAATATTTCAACTGGCTAAAAAAATTCTCTAGTTAAAACATTTGCCCCGTTTGACATTTCAGTCATTGTAATTTGATGCGTGTGCTTAAATTGCAGCCATCACCAAAGTCATCTGTAGTCAAATAAACAGTAAAACGTATCCATTGATGTGTGAGATTCATTAAATATGTTGCATGGCTGTTAAATTGTTGCCTATTATATTGTTATTCTATAGTATCATTACCAAGGAACCAGCAGTTGGTTTTGTACTGAAGCCAAACCTAGCAAGTGGAATACCCAATACCTAAAATACCCAAGTGGAGTCTGATCATACTTTTCTTTTTGTTGGGGACTCCCGAAGGTGAACTGTGGGTAACTGTGGACCCTGAACCCTCTTCCTCTTCTTTAGGCTCAGTCTTTATCTCTGGCTTTTTGTCCTCCCCAACTGCAGTGGAAGACGTCTCCATTGGCACACCATCACTCAATGGCTCCTCTTTCTTTATCTGATAAAAGCAAGCAGTCAATTCACATGGAATGATTTTAAGATCATCTACAGGGTCCAAGGATTTTCTTCTACTGTGGTTCAAATTTTTACTTGCTCCACCAAAAGAAATGTTGTTGTTTTGACCCATGTAACACTGTATTCTAATAAATAAGCCACCAAAAACTTTAAATACTGGTGACATTTCACAATTCTCAATTGATTCCAATTTCGATACCCCAGAAAAAAAAAACGACTAGCCTAACTAATATAAAGTTCAAATAGTATTGAACAACCCTCTACGGACACACTGAAGCTCGAGTCACCATTGGCTAGTTCATTTTTTATTTTACTCGCCAGACTTTTTACAAGGAATGCAACAATGCAAATGAAACAATTCTATATAAATATAACACAAAAAGTACAGTAAAGACAAGTAAACAGTCTGTAATGAAATAAGAACAAATAATCAAACTACAAGCAATAGCACAAATAAACACAATAGAGCACAGATACAAATAAAACAAACAGTGCTTTTCAGGTTTTTCAGAAAGATCTAACAGGAGTTAGATACAGATTACAGGCTGATTAGGTACAGAAATTGAATAAAGTAATGTAAAAACTCTGCATAGTCCTCACTGTATAAATTAAATGTAGATGAATCCTTATTAAAGTAACAAAGTTATTCAGTCAATAGCAGTGACTATTTTGTTGTTTGATTAACATTAAAAACACAGACAGAAGTAGGAATATTAGGAATAATGCACGAATCCAATTCACTGATGCTGTTACACATGCGTTGTCTTTCTCATAATTTACGTTCACTTAAGACAAAATTGTCCATTCAAGCACAAGACGACGCGAAAAATAACTCAATTCAGTAGTTGCGTGCTGTCAAACACTGCTTTCTGGATGCCTGCTTCGAATGTGCGCACAAAACTTCTCGAATGGAGTTTTCTTTCGAGCGTCTTCTTGTGCTTGAATGTTTAAATTGGCAAAGCTTAAATTTTTTTTGCAAATGATAAACTTTCATGATGACACAGCACTGGACCAATCTGTGCAGTGACAGTTTCGTCAACTTGGCCATCGGACAGTCCTTATTGTTGAGCTCTGCATTTAGAGCTAGCGCGTCAATTCGCTGTATGTGGCATGTGTAAAAAGCCTCTCTTTCTCTCACATTGAGTGCGTGTGTAAGGTAAATAGACAGAGGGCAATCTCAGCCAAGAAATAAAGCTCTGCAGGCAATGAAATTATATCGGCACTAAACTTATTTTTTGCCTCTAACTCAATCACAGGAAAGTTATTATCAAATGGCTAGTAAATTGTACGATTTCAAAGACATTTTTAACTTGCCTAATGTGAAATTTGGTCTTATATGCAAGTGATTTACTCGCATTGTAGAGGGTTGTTGAAGACAAGCGAGTATTCAGTAATAAAATAAAAACAAATAAACCAATTACAAGCAACAGCTCATAAATACAACAGAAAAAAGATACAAGTGAAATAACCCGTGCTTTAAGTTTTTCAGGTAAGTTTAACACTATTCAAGTACAGAAATTGAATAATCAAATGTAAAATAACATTACAGTCTTTAAATATAGATTAATCCTTGTTAAAGCTACAAATGTTGTTTAGTCAAGATCAGTGAGTGATTTTCTCTTTGTCTTTGGTTCGATTAACATTAATGACAGACAGCAGCAGGAATATTAGGCTGCTGCTACTTTAAGACCAAAATGCACGGACACAATATACTGTTACAAATGTAGTGTTTCTCATCTGTTTACGTTCAGTTAACAGCTTTGTTGTGTGTATTTTTCTGTTCCATTATTGTTGAGCCCTGTTACTAATAACAACATGTCTGAATGTCAGATAATCAACACCATTCAGACTTTAATTCTTATTTACTGAAAATACAACCTCTGGATCTTACCTCAGGCTTTTCCTCAGATTTAATGTCTTCCTGCTTCCCAGTTCTTCCTCCCACCATGGCTTCTTCATCCTCATCCTCATCCTCCTCCTCCTCCTCTTCTTTCTGCTTGACCTCCACCTTGGGCTCAAAGGGGGTTGTGGAGTCTGAAGGACCCTGCTGAAATGATCCATCTGCACTGCTGACGGAGGCAGGGGTAGCAGCCTGGCCGTCCACTGGCAGAGAACCCTTATGAGACAACTGAAAAAAGAAAAGACAAAAACAGTCAAAAGGGTAAAAAATTAAGTGTTATGGCTATAGAAGGATCCAAAATCTAAGACCACAAGTGAAACCGCAATACAGTCTAAATAAATACGGTCAGCATTAATAAGAACATCTTTGAAACCTCTCAGATTTTTTATCAATTTTCAAATGTACATGTAATTGGATTTGATCCTAAATTCTATGGATCTCATCCAGTCAAAAGTGAGGAACAAATTAGGATTTATAACAGGCAAAAAGTGACGTGAAAATTTTCTTTTGCATACACCAACTGAAGAGCATGTGTACAGATTTGTTGTGCTCATATATATATGAGTAATTAAAATAATCCAACAATGTTTCTTAAAATGTAAAGATGAATAGACAATAACAATATGCATTATTATTATTCTATGTGCAAATTAACAACATATGTGTGTAAACATACATATAGGTGGAGTTGATGCACGCTCACATCGCTTTTGAATTGAAGATGAACTGCAGCAATTTATAAAGCGGGATGCATTCTAGAATATTTTTTGGTGTGTATGGATGCTTTATAAACCACTCATAGGAACATCTCAGAAATGGTTGTGTGTTCACATTTAGGACCATTCTACGTGTGCATTTATATTTTTGTTGTATATAGAGCAATAGTACTCACTGGAGTGCGGGGATGCTGGCTGGCATTTGGTGTGGAGAGGCCACTTTGAGAAACAGCGGGAGGAGTTCCTCCTAATGTCTGCTGCTGTGGTTGCATGGCATTGTCAGAACTGCTGGACGGATGTAACTGCTGCTGACTGCCAGTCGGGGGTAACTGGGGTAGACCGGGTGTATGGGGCTGGGGTGTCTGGGAGCGGGGAGTGGGTGTGGGTGTACGGCTATGTGCTGGGGAAGGAGAATTCTGGTGGACGGGCGGGCAGTGGGGGAGGTTGATGGACTGTGTTGGGGTGGATGGCGGAGGAACCCCACTTATGCTGTTGGGACCCGAGGACCCGCTGCCTGCCCCACCAGCAGACCCAGGCTGGGCTAAAGGACTGCCGACTGGTAAAGATGATAAAGTAGGCATTTGCCCCTGCTGTCAAGTTAAAAAGAGCAAACATTGAGAATGCATTCATGAAGCAGTTCTGAACGAATATCATATATGATGCATTACAGCTCTAGAACGTTTAATGACAAAAAAACAGGACCACATGTATACAAGAAAAAACAACAGTTGGTATGCATGTGTAGTAGTAGTAACAGTAGTGTTTTCTCAAAGCAATAAGAATTCATAATTTGATGGTACATTAAGAACATGATTATTATTAAAGAGACACTCCACCCATTTGCATTAAGCTTTCCATTGTTAGAAACCCAGTCATACTATTGAATGGTCGTGCAACACTCTCTCACTTTCCCCTGAGACGAGAGAAATCCGCTATTTACCTTTTTCACTTCCTCCTACAATGACGCAAAAATCGTCATTTTACGTCATTGTAGGAGGAAGTGTAAGAGGGGGGTATTTCTGTAAAGACTACAAGCACCCTTTCAAACCCGCCCATAGGGGGTTGGACCTAATGCGCTAACAGACCTATCACAGATCAGTGCCTACAGCCAGTGTTCCGCATGTTTTCACCACGCCCATATATGGGGCGGGATCTCACTCACAGAATGTAAAGAGAGTGTCAGCCATCTTTCTGTAGAAGCTAAGCTAACAGGCTCTTGCCTCTTGCTCTGTGTAAAAAGTTTGTATAGTAGGCTAATCACGATGGCAGAAGATAGTTTTGAAGTTGAAATGGCAGAAGGGGATTTCGAAGATCTGTTGCGAGAATCTGATGCTCGCGGCTACCTGTACGAGCCGCAATACAGCGATAAACAGTTGCGGGAGATGGAGGAACAAGAGGCGGCCGGAGCGAGACCTGAGCCCGGCCAGAGCCTGGGGCGGACTGGCAGTGTCAGTGCTCTCGCTGTGCGCCTATGGAAACAGATATAAAGTCCTATTGCGGTCGCGAATCTCAGTGATGTCATTTTCTTCTGGAGGAGATCGCTGAATCTGCAGAGCTTTGAGTGTAAAAGAGTGCTTTTGAGTGTTAATATTAATTATTTTTTTAATTAAAAGTTAAAACACATTGGCTGTGGTTCTTTTTATAAACCGTTAGTGTTACTAGAGTATGGATTAGCCTAGAGAATGTATTAGCTTAGAGTAATAGTGATTTCAATTGGAAGAAAACAGTTCATATGCAGAGCTACTAAGCTACTCTGTTGACATGGTCCTGCCTTGCATCATATTTTTAATGTGAAAGTGTAAGTTGTGTTATTTACATTAGGCTAGTACATCCCGGTACAACGCAATTTAGCACCATTTCAAATGGAAATGTATCAACTAATTCACGATGTATCAAAGCTAGCCTAGATGTATCCATTTTTCGGATTCTGCCGCCTGTAACCGGTAGGCGTGGTTTGGGAGTGGCCTCGTAAGGGCAGCAAAGCAAGTGCATTCTGGGAGTTGTTGTCTTTCAGCCACATGAGTAAAAAATACATTTTCTGCCTTTTCTCAGTCTAGAATGCTTCAATTTTAAAAATAATTTCACATTTGTACTATATAAATGACCAATATTAAATACACATTTATCTTCCCAGCGGTGGAGTTGCCCTTTAAGTCAAAGTAATACAATTCAGAGAAAATCTATTCTATCTTACTTGAGTAATAGCGCCATCATTTCCTTGGTGTGCCATGTCAACAGATCCACCACCAAGAACAGGACTTGAGCCTTGAAACTGTCCAGGTTGCATGTACTGATTTTGCATCTGTGCAACATTCGGTTGTGGCATCCTCCCAGTGCCCATGCTTCCCTGAAACAGTCAAAACATTCAGCATTTAGAAGAAATATTTTGTGCACACTTAAAACAATCTTCCACGGAACTACTATGGAGTAATAAATAACAACAAAAGTACAAAAGCTATCATTTCTAGTCACAGTAATAACCTGGTTAAGAGTCGTGTTGAGTGGAAGAGGTGGTGTAGATCTCTGGCCCATGGACTGCATTCCCATATGATTCCCAAACGGATTCATGCCTGCAATGCACAGAGCAGAAGAGAGACTTAATACATATGTACATACACTACCATTCAAAATTTGGAGGCTGTAAGATTTTTAAATGCTTTTGAAAGAAGTATTTTATGCTTACTAATGCTGAATTTATTTGATAAAAAAAATACAGTAAAACAGTAATATTGTAAAACAGGGGTCTTCAACGTTTTTCAGGGCATTGACCTCTTAGGCAATAGAGACATGGAGCAGGGACCCCCGATACAAAATGTGTCAAACAGATCTACATATTAAGCATATACCCTTCGATATTAATAGAAACTAACCAAGTTATGTTCAAGTTATATTATGTTAACACAGTAGATCAGAACTATGAACATTCTTGTTGCACAATGTCTGTACATTACTTTTCATTGTTGAAATTGAGATTTATGGATCATAATAAACTATGTTGCGTTAAAAATCACAATTCATTAGTTGCAGTTGTTGTAAATTATTTGAATGGATTTGCAGTCATACATTTTAATTTCACTGTCAGATGGACAATTAAGAATCAAATCTCTGACACTGAGTATCTGAAATGAGTGCGTGTTCTAGTAACATGCAGAGGTAGGCCTAATAAGCAACGGCTCCAAAATAACAAGAATAGCAATATATTGATCTATTACCATATATTGGTCTATTATAATCTATCAGTCAGCATTTACATTGCGCGTATCTATTTTGACATTCCATATTTTTGTCCCATGCTATAGTTATCACTATGCCAATTGCAATTTCGAGAGTGAATCCTGCATTTATATGTAGATGTCACTTCCAAAACTTCAGCGTGTAATTGGCCATTGGTCCTCTTAGCAGCATAAAAAAAACCCAATACTTTTATTCAACGGATTATAGCTATACAGCCTTGAAAACGTGAAAGAGCGCTCACTTTACAATCACTAAAAAGCTGTCACTCATCTCAGTTTGCAATCTCACAACGTTCCATTAAAAATCAATAAAGTTGTCTATACACACTGCATGATTCTCTTACTTGCATCATCTCTTTGTTTTATAATGAGAGGTTTCGCGAGAGCGAGCAGAACTCAGCACTTGAACAAAAACTCTGCAGTTTAATTTAATTTCTTTAAAAAATAAAAATAAATGACTGACACATAATAAAATTTATAATATCTCAGTAAACATACAAATATATGTATGTGTATATATATATAAATAATGTGTGTGTGTGTGTGTGTGTGTGTGTGCCTATGTGAGATATACACACCAGCAACATTCTGCATCCTGTTCATCATCTGGTTTGGACCAGCAGGCCGCACCATCGAATGATCTGAGAGAGGACCATCTACAGATAGAGGGGCAAAAAAATAAAATAAACAAGTAAAGTCTATGAAATCACTTAATCGTTTTTTTTTTTTTTTTTGTTCTGTTGACACATGTCCTATTAGGGCCGGAAGTTTGGGTAGGAACATCAAAAGGCTCGTCAGTGAGGGAGACAAAAAACTTCTTACTTTGTCGTGATGTTTTGTACTATTTTCATTTTGCACTGTTTTAATTGTATGCAGCAACACTTTAGTTTCTTTAGCAATACAAATTGAAAAAAAATCCAGCAAGAATAAGAACAAGATTCGGGTTTCCTCATTTTGCATCAAAGCGCACAGGGAATACAAACACTAAACTCTATATGCAAACCTGTAATAAATAAGTAGCCTACATTTTTTTTCCAAGACTTTATGTAAACGTAACCAATGTTACAGTATTGGTTCTTTAAATTGGGTTTATTTTTATTTCATTTTCAACCGAATTTCAGTTTTAGCATCTAAAAAAAATGTGTATTTTTTTTTTTATATACAGAAGTCAACATTTGAAGTGGATCAAAAAAGTTCAAAGTTGTCCTAAGACAAAGAACGGGTTTTGTTCAAAATTCATGTATAACTTTGATGAAAGGTTTTGATCCACTTCAAATGTTGACTAATGTATTTAAAGCAATACTATTTAGTTATTACATTTTTATTTTAGTTTAAATGATTAACCTCTAAGTAGCCTACTCAAGCTACTTATTAACTGAGATTATTAAATTATTAAAACAAATATACAGATTTAACTGATATATTATTTATCATTCACATAAGGAATGCAACATGCTCACGTCAGATAAATGTATCTAAACATTTTTGTTCTAAGTTGACAGTGATTAGAGGCTATACTAAATCTATACTAAATGCACAGATCTATTTTGAAATTTGATATTTGTTAATCTTCTCAATTTCATGAGTGACTCACAAAACAATCATTTAGAGGTTTAAAGACAAGCTTCTTCAAGCCATTGCGACTTTCTTGTGCGATCGCCTGACAAAAACTGCTTGCAACAGATACATTGAGCTCCTTCAGAAGGTTTTTTCAGATGTGGTACACAGTCTCTCCAATGGAATGTATTGTAATGTTGCAATTTGCCATTATTATTAATAATATCTGTCAAATAATGTCTCTTATTTCTAAATGTCACTAAGAATGGTACAGCATAAACACTATCTTTCAACATCAGTTAAGAGCAAATATTTAGCAAATAAGTTTATATTTAAGTTGCCATTAAGGATCAATTCAAATAAACACTACAAATAAAAATAACAGATAAAGAATAAAGCATTGGGAAGTTTTTTCTAATTAAATGTACATTTCAAACGTTTTTATTTGTGACAAATATTAAATAATGTGGTCACAACATTGACAAAGTCTACAACTAAATGTGTAGCATTTTCACATTTTCTATAGTTTATTTTATTGCAAGGAGAAAATAACATTATAGTTATTAGGATTTCATTTTTAATGAAGTTTGAGGTATTAGTCGCCTGCTGCATTATAAAGCCTGCACACAGCCCATGAAAAAGCAGAGATCTGTCTAAATGTTTTATGAATACCTCTTTAATGTACTATGTAGAAGGATGAGGAAAGCAAA
Organism: Rhinichthys klamathensis goyatoka; assembly: GCF_029890125.1. NCBI lineage: Eukaryota > Metazoa > Chordata > Actinopteri > Cypriniformes > Leuciscidae > Rhinichthys > Rhinichthys klamathensis. Next base: position 1,043,695 of record NW_026606658.1, on the reverse strand, counting down.
TTTACTATGCAAGGATTGTCACTGAGAGTAACACATACCACACCCCAGTTCTAAGCTACAATTTTATTTTATTTTTTGTTTTAGTTTTAAGTTTATGTTTCAAAAAAACGAATGTCTTATCATTAAGGGAATTCAAGGAAAAACAAGTTTTGACTGCATTTAAATATTGTCAGTGTTTGCCTTGTTGTTCTGTAAAATTCATATTGTGAAAAGACAATAAAATATAAAATATAAATGAAAAAAAGAAAAAGCAGAGATCTAATACAATTTTGACATTAGCCGCTTTTCCACTGGCAAGCCAGCGTGAACCAGGGCAAACGACTTGCCGGGCAGAGCCAATAGTCTCGGACCTCAAGCACCGATACCAAAATCAAGTTCCTTTTCCAGTCGGGCCAGTATTCCAACAGCGCTTCCCTACAATCCGCCCTTAACACGCCTCCATAGAACAACATCACAACCCCACCATTTCACCACCTGACTGAAAACTAGCTAGATCAAAAAATGAGCATGACAGAAGCGAAAGTTTGGTTTTTGCTTGAAGACTTAAGATTCCAACATCGATATTTGAACAATGTTTTGCAAGAATTTTTTTTTTTTTAATTATTAATTTGAGTCAAGAGTGCACATCAATCATGCTGAATCATGCTATTTACCATTTCACATAAAGAGAGAACACATACCTATTTGGTTGCACCTGCTTCCATTTATTTGTGATCACAAGAATGCACAAAACAACTCCATTAAGTCCAAAGGCTCACACATTTAGAAAAATATTGATAAAATATCATATGTTTACATCACATTTCTTTAGAAAGGGTGAGCATTTCTATTAATTTTCCACAAAATTAAGTGATCTGAGGAGGTTTGAGCGATCTCTGCCATCTCCCTATAACTGTTATCCTTTCAGTCAGATCAACAGAGAAGAAAACAGGAGTTATGAGTTACACGAGTTAAACGGATGCAGATGCATGCGAATGAGGATGCATTAGTCCGGTATCAACAAAAGCACAGGGAAGAGACAAATAAAACATGAAACCAAATAAATACACGATTATAATCATATATGATTTGTCTACGTTCTTCAAACGGTCTCTGGTATTTTCCATAAACATATGTGTATTTATTATCGCAATGGTTAGCATAAGCAGCCTTTAGCATCGCATATAAATATATTCTGCCTCATACAGTGATCAGAATCCCCATCAGATCACAGGGAAGTTATTTCAAATACTCGCTGGTGTCTGAAAGCGAGTTGAGCAGAATTTGGTGGCTAGTAGCCTGATATCATAACATGGAAAATGAACATCAGTATTGACCTTCTTTTGAGGTAAACCACTCCTCAAGCCCCAGTGGGCCCACTTTGGACCAAGGTATTCGGCGGGCCAAAAACCCCTGGCCGTTGACCACGAGGAAACCCAGATGAATCTCTATCAAGCCCCGGAAGTGACAGTGGAAACGCAACTGGCCCTGGCACGCACTGGCACCCTCGCTTTTGGCCCGACGGTGGAAACACAGCTATTTACTGTTCTGTTTGAATTCGTTTTCTAAACAATGAATGCTTACATAGTGTTTTGATTACTAAATTTGGTTATGTGAATTTGATTTTAAATATGTTATTGATGGTATTTTTCTTGTAATCTCCACTGGAACGGTTGACTGCTACTTGCGAAAAGGAGCTGTGATACGTCCAACCCATAACTTGTACAAATCTATGGTTTTAGCTCCACTATAGGGGGGGGGCAACTTTCATGGACGAGTACTCACTAGTAGGCAGTCCTGTGGGTGGCCCTGGTTGACCAATCCCAGTGGGCCCTTGCTGAGTGGGCATCATGCCCTGCTTCTGTAACCGTGTCCTTCGCTTCTCTTCCAGTTCCTTTTGGATCTTATAGATCTTCTCGGCCAGCAGGTGATAATACTCCGCCTGAGAAGTGTGATAGTGACTTATAAACCAGTGATTATGATAAAAGACAAATCATTAACAGACAAGACAATATACTCACCCTGCTGTTAGCAGACTCATACATATCCCCCTCGACTTTACGCGCATAGGCCACTAGATTCTCCATCCGCCGGTCCTTCAGTGCAGCTGGGTCTGGGGTGGGAAAAATGGCTTGGACTCTGAAGAAAGAGGACAACAGCAAAGGACACCGAAATGAATATTAATCAAGAGCCTTGGTCGGCGGTTATAATGAATAAATAACTAATTAAGTACTTGTTTTAAAGATCTTCCACTATAAAAGGTGACTAATAAAAAAAGACAAATGTTACTGTAACTTTCATAATTTTCACAAACCAGTGTACAACTTACAGTTTGTGGACCAGGTGGTTGCGTAGATCCTGGGTTATGTCCTCATGCCAATTCTTCCTCATGCCAGCACTGGCAGCTGGGTTGGCCATAGGCATACACCCCACACCACCCACAGCATTGTCATTCATCAGACTAGTGAAAGGTGATAGAAACAAATAACAACCACTCTATGTTTGAATATGAACTTATTAAAACCGACACACGCCTGCTGCAGCAGATTAGTGTTACTGTGAGATTTTAAGACCCTCTGAACGCAGAGGATAGAATGGTGACTAGTTACGTGAGATGTACCGAAGGGTTTGTTTACCTCTGTGAGTTCATGTTCAGATGCAGCATTGTATCCTGGAGAAGGTTAGATTGCTGATTCTGAGACTGACCACCCACGGCCCCATTTACTCCCATGGAATTAGCTCCTGTAACAAGAAAGGTCATGAGAAGAGACACCACTACAATTTTTTCTAATAAAAAATTGGGGTTGGTAATATTTTATATTTTAAAAAGAAGTCTCTCATGCTCACCAAGGCATTATTTGATCAAAAATACAGTAATAACTGTAATATTGTGAAATAAATAATATTACAATTTAAAATAACTGTTTATCAATTTTAACATATTTTACATTTTAATTTTCAGCAGCCATTACTCCAGTCTTCAGTGTCACGTGATTCTTCAGAAATAAATCTAATATTAATATGATTTGATTGAAGTGTTTCTTATTATCAAATGTTGAAAATGGTTGTGCTGCTAAAGATTTTCATGAATAGAAGGATCAAAAGCAAGCATTTATTTTAAACAGATTTTTGTAATATTATAAAATGTCTTAACTTTCACTTTTGATCAATGTGTCCTTGCTTAATAAAGAGATATTAATTTCTTTAAAAAAAGACCCCCAAACTCATAGTTCAAATAAAATCTGAAGCCTCTGTCATTACCCATGCTGTTCATTGCCCGTTGTGTTTGTTGGACAGGCTGAGGGGAAGCCTGGTTTCCCTGGTATGTTAGGCCCAGGGCCGCGTAAGCCCTCTCGATGGAGCTGGGGTCTATCTGCCCTTGGGTATTGAGATTGGTGGCACTGGGCGAACCACCAGTTACATTACCCAAAGAAGAACTTAACCCCACACTTCCAGTGCCTAGCAGAGCTGAAGCCATGTAAAGAAAGCAGAAATAAACCGAAAAAAGAGACAGTTACCATAGAGGTGGAATTTGAAAATAGTAATAAAACTGTTGCAAGGTCCAATTCTGCTACATTAAGGACAATGAAAATATTCTAATAGCCATGACACTACAAAGTTACAAAGTAAATTTCTATGTTTGAAAAGTGATGGGTTGAGATGTATGAAACAGCATGTTTTGAATCTATAACACTCACTCTGTTGATTCCTCTTGTCTCCTGCGTTTTTCAAAGGTAGACATACAGGGCAGTCATGCCGCGTGCAGTTCTTCCAGTGAGAGATTATCTGTCTGGAAGAGGCACAGTGCGCCACTAAAAAGCAATAAAAACACAAACCCAATATTAGTAAGTGCCATGTTGTTTAAATAGGCAGAACAACAGAAACAAGTGTCGCACCGTTTCAGTTCCGTGCAGTTTATACACTCACCTTGGCAAGATTTGCCAGCCTGGCAGTGCGTCATGTGGTTGAGGACGTTCTTCATGGTGCGACAGTGGGGCAGGTTACACTGCCGTACTTCCCCGTTGGCCTGCTCCCTCCGCTGGCACTTGTGGGCATGGAGCAAAAGCACCAGCTGCTGCTGTATGAGTTTGCGCTTTTCAGGATCGGCCGCAGGAGGAACACCTCCCACCGCTGCTGCAGACACGGCTGATGCACCCGATCCGGGGCCGAGAGTTCCTTGGGCGTTAGGCACCATGCCGCCTGCTCCCGCGCCTCCGGCAGCGCCCGCTGGGGAGAGCTGAGTAGCCTGCTGTGGAAATCCCAAATGAACACACATTAAGATATCTTGTGATTGCTTTAAAAGGAACAAGTCTAATGTCTGCATATAAGGCTCTGAACGAATACAAACCATGCCAGGTATGCCCTGCATAGGCTGAGGTTTCTTGTCAAGGTTAAACTGGGCCGGACTGTTGGACAGACCTACTTTGTTCTGGAGCTGAGGGGCCAGCCCTGCAACACCCAGACCCTGACTGGCAGGCTGACCATATGGGCCTCCATAGGGGCCTGAACCTGCATTCATCCCGATCTGCAACACACAGACAGAGGGAGATGACAACACTTTTCCAAAAAAAGAAAAACCTGTGGTTGAAAGTAGTAGAGAAAACACTGATAGAATTGCGGAATCCAGAATCCAAATGGAAGTTACTGTGTAACGCAGGTCGTCACATAATTTAGCTAAATTTGAATGAATAACTTAAGAGTACGCCTGTAAACTTAATCAAATTGTGATATGAACTAGTCTCTGTTAATAGTAAACCGCTACTGAAATATGAAGTAGGCCTATGCATGTTCTTCTGCACGTCTTTGCTCTTTGTGTGATACTTAAGTGCACGTGACACTTGTGGAATTTTAACGTGTGTTTTCTTTCTATATGAGGATGCTTTATATGGACTTCATCTCTGGAGCTGCTCTGAAATGTTACTTTTCAGCATTTCACCATTTCATTTGAAAAAACTATATTGTCAGATACACAAAGCAATTCAAATGCCTTAACTACAACCCACCATAACAAAGGTTGGTTTAACTTGACAGTAAAATGTAACTATTGTACTTCACAAAGGAATAACAAAAATAATACAATTTTTCATCCTTTTTTTTTTTTTACCGTAAACCGTAAACCTCTATTGTGCAGCGCTCTGTTTGCCCAAAAAAATTAAAGGAATTGTTCATTTGACCGGTTCCAACCGGAATGCGAGATAAAATGTCAACTGTAGAACCATTTTACCGTTTATACATTTATCAGCATGTTAAGAGCATTTCATCATAATGTTATAATTGCGAAAATGATTTATAGATGGCAAGGAGAGACTAGACCATTAAAACTTTGAAATTACTACTTAATTTTGTTTTCTATGTTGTTTGTATGTTTTCAGTAGATACTTATTTTAAGCAAAATATAAAAATGATCCATACTTCAAGAGGGAAAACCCTGAACACCTTATTATAACTATTCCCAAAAAAAGGAAGGAAATATAGAGGCCGAACCTCTTGGAACTTTGTTTCAACACACCTGAACTAGAGACTTGATCTGTCCATCGGGAACTGATTGCAATGTCGGATTGTCATCTTTTGCTAATTGCTGTGATCTCATGTGAGTGACATGAAGATGTTTTTATTTCTTTGTGAAGTGTTGTGTAAATAAAATCTAAAAATGCATTATATTTTGCTTAAAAAGTTCAGATGCACCTATATGAAAACTTTGGCCGATAATTCTTTATATTTGAAATCCTACAAACAATATATTGGCTGATAAATTTAAATTTTCAAATAATTTTTTGAGAGCCTGATTACAAAAACAAAAGTCTCACCATTAAAAGACATGTCCCAAGTACTTCAACATAAACAATACAGTTTGAACCAGTGCAGGTTTTTAAATTAATTTTACACTCCTATGGCCAACTTTGTTTATAAAAGAAATATTGCCTTGCAAATAAATAAAATAATGCAAGCAAGTTATTGGACATCATTATTTGAACATAAATAATGAAATTATTTTAATTAAACCATATTGTTGATAAAGAAAATATGAGAAAAATAAAAAACTGCTAGTTATTATTAATAATGCATCAATATTTTTGCAAAGGAAACATCTCAAATTAATATTACTGCTTAAAAATAACAGCATTGCTGTTTGAGCTGCGTGCGCTGAAGCTGAAGAGCTGAATGAACACCGGGAAACTGAAGCGATTTGGTAGCGAGTTAATTAACTCAATGAAATGCATTATTATATTATTCATTATTATATATTACAACTTATATCTGCACAAAATGATGCAAATGCACAATTGAAATTGACCTAAGTTACGTGCTAGTCAGAATGTGCATTTCCTGTTGTGGATTCGCTCTTCCCGTAACAACGCGCTGAACACGGCAACTAAACCCAAAGATTCACAGCATTTTATTACAATAAGTGTTCTCTTTATAATGTTACGTAATATGACATTCCTAATCATAGTTATTAATGCCGTCGTTCATTACCGTTAGCTAAAGATGATCACCGGTAAGCACTTTACTACCGCGTTAATTAACTTAACCAAATACTTCCTATATGAGATCAACCATGTGTATATATATATATAGATATATATAGATATATATAGATATATAGAGAGAGAGAGAGAGAGAGAGAGAGAGAGAGAGAGAGAGAGAGAGAGAGAGAGAGAGAGAGAGAGAGAGAGAGAGAGAGAGAGAGAGAGAGAGAGAGAGAGAGAGAGAGAGAGAGAGAGAGAGAGAGATACACACAAAATAAACATATTTCAACTTACAATAAAACAAAAGGCTCAGAATGCACAAGCGAACTTGACTGTGCTAGTCATGAAGGTGTAACTCCGTTGTGGATGCGCTCTTCCCGTAACAACGCGGTAAAACACGGGCGTACAAAGAATTCACAACATTCTTTTACAGTAAAAAAGATTTACAGACCAAAAACAATAACATTAAAATGAACATATATCAGCCAATACCGATATGGTGGTGGCTGATATATAATGCATCCCTAATCTTAAATATATTGGCCCAATACTAATAACATGATAAAGATATATTGTGCATATCTAATAAATTAACAGAATAGGTCCAACATGGCCAAATTAAAAGCATTTTTTTAAGGTGTGCACGACACTTCGGGCCAATGTTGATGATGATGTCATTACCTTGTTCATTGCTCCAGGTTGCTGTGCCCTCAGTCCACCCTGGCCTCCTACTGTCTGCTGCTGCTGAAGAGCCTCTGCTAACAGGTTACTGTTGCTGCCCATGCCCGGGTTGTGATGTCCTATTCTGGGCGATCCGTTCATCATCTGTGCTCCCAGCATGTTTTGCTGCTGCGGTACGGGCCCTCCAGGCTGCTGCTGTCCATTGCCTTTCTGAGGTCCGAGCATATTCCTGTTCATGTTGCCCACCATCCCTGCCATCTGCTGCTGTTGCATAAGGGCAGCCTGTTGTGGGGAAAGATGTTGCTGCCCTTGGGAGCCCATGCCCTGGGTACCCGGAGAAGCCTTCAAATTCCCAAAAAGCCCCATTGAGGCTCCTGCTGGGCTGCCCATCGCACCCTGCTGCGGTGCTGCAGGTGCGGGTCCGTGCCGAAGGAGTTCTGAGAGCTGCCTGTGCTTGGCCGCTGCATCCTGGCCACTGGACACAACTCCTCCAATGGCCCCGCCCCCACTACCCAAACTGCCATGCAACTGGCCAAGGTCCCCTCCATTTTCTAGACTCAGCTCTGAGGAACTGATCAGCTCGTCTGGAAGGTCATGCTCCAGGTCAAAAAGCGAGCCAAAATCTACAGCAGGAAATGAGAAATTAGAAGCGAGATTAATGATGGGAGAATATTATGTTATATTTTTGGTCCTGGGGCCGGATTCACGAAAAATTCTTAAGAATACATTTCTTCTTAACTGCTATTTTCTCATCTTTTTTCTTAAGTTAGAAAATAAGAATATTTTGTATTTCCAAAAATGTGATGGGTCCATTCTAGCTAGAACTATCGAGGCAGCACAGATACAGGACTCATTCACTCTAAAGGGAGCAAAAGAAAGACGGAGCGCAAACGAATGGGAAAGACCGCTGCATCTTGAGACAGGCTCTTTTAAAATAACTGTTTTAACTTGACACGGCACATAAAAAAAAATAAAAAAAACAATACGCTGAGTGATCAACACCCGTCAAGCCAGTCGAGACGAAAATGGTCTGCGTGATTATTATGATAACTACGGTAATCTTCAGGCAGCGCAAAAAGAGTTACATAAAAATGTAGATTAATCTAATTTGATACCTAAGACTGACTGACTGATGAACAATAAAAACCTTGAAAGCAAATCAGAATTTTTAAAGTACCAGATTTTTACAGAGCTTGAGCATTTAAAGTGGCAGACAACAACTGCAGTGCACACTTATTAGAAGCAGAATGTTATCATACATTGGTGTGGAGTGGACACTATATAATCGTTATAGTCATCTTTATAGTTACTGTTCTTGGTGTTAACGGCCGTTAAGAGTGCATGAATATGGAGCATGGGCAGCTGAAATGGATAAAAAAGGACTCCAAAAATTCTACCATCAGAAGAATTTTTACATCGTAATTTGTCATTTAATATGAGATCAAAGAGAACATTGTGAACACTTTCTATCAGCATGTTGCATGCATACAACTTGTTCACAAGCTGTTTTATTGACATCTTTCCGCAGTTGAAACACTGATCGAGCGATTACATGAGACATGATGCATTTCGGTAAGTTGTACTGTATCTTTCAACACATCTTTTAATGTTCATGCATGTTTTTTCATGGTATAACTTTAACTATAACTATTAAAGTGAAAGAATAGACTCGCGCTGCCGCTTGTCACATCACTACATCGATCACATCACATTTAAGAGAGTCAATTTTGTGATAAAATCTAGGGCTGCTTGATTATGACAGAAATCATAATCACGATTATTGGTCAATATTGAAATCACGATTATTTAATGCGAATATTGGTGAGTGATATGATCAAAGTCTTATTCCATATGATTAATTTGAAATATATGTGAAATTTCACAATTATCGATACTTCAGCAAAAATGTATACTAGGTTAACTAATGTATCTAAGTAAAAGGTCCTCAAAACAATTACAGAAGACAAGTAAACAGTCAGCAATAAGAACGAAGAAACTAATTACAATCAAGACTGACAAATTAAATAAACAGTGCTTTAAGTTTTTCAGCAAGATAAATAATAAACTAATAAAATTGAAAATAATATTGTTGTGTACATTAAATATAGACAGTGGAAGCGGTACAATAATTGTTTTTTTCATAATCGCTGGAAGCCAAAATCAAAAAACAATCATGATTAATCGCACAGCCCTAATAAAATGGACAGAATTTGAAAGCTGAGACTTTGTTTCTTATCAATAAATTTAAAAAAAAAAAAAAAAAAATCACACAGCTCTTTGCGACTTCCAACAATTAATGTGTGGTGTAGGGAAAAATTGTCTTGAACTGGCTTGAACTACAGATGTTTCATAGGGTTCAAATAGAGCCTGCTTTAACATCGCTATTTTTAAAACTGTTAATGCATTATTGTCACGTTGAACAATTCAACAAGATTCCACCTCCGTTTTATTGACAGGATATAATCGGCCCTTATCATCGGCTGCTTTTATCGGCCGATAGCTACAACGGCGCATCCCTATTAATGACTTACGGTACATTAAATGGCAGGCTGTGGTTTGACAGGGAGCCAAACAAAGATGAGATGTTGTTGAATTATGATGTGAAGTATTCATGTAGTCACTATTTAGATTCTTCTTTTAGGAAGTACTGTCTGCAATCACCATTTGTATCCATTCAAAAGTTAAAACAAAAAAACCTAAACAAGAACAGCATGTAATTTCCTAACATACATGTATGTACACTTTATTGAAAAAATATAGCATTGTCTATTCGAACAAATCAGCCATTGGTAAAACAGGTGAAAATGGTAAAATTTGCCCATTAAATTGTGCTGGTCTTAAGATGAAGTGCAGAAGCTTTGATAGAGACGACACATTCACTCCACAGACAAAACAATTTGACGCCAAGCATACTGTGTATGAAAAACGTAAGACTCTGATGCATTTGCATTTGTGCAACTTAATAAACTCCATTTAGTGTCAGAACCGGATCAAACTCGATTTTGAACAAAAGGTTGAAAACATGAGACATCAACAAAGGGAACGTAGTTCGCTTTTGAAGATACGTGCAAGTATAATAACTCGGAGCTTTAACATTTAATAAGAAACAACAGGACGCCTATATGATAATAATTCGCATCGTCTAGCATTAAATGTTTTATGGTTTGTTTTTAAGAGACAGGTTCGTCAGTTTTGTTATGGCTGAACAATGGAAATCAAGATCCGAAAAAAAAATGACCGACGCACGAAGGGCTATTTGAGCCAGCAAGCGAACTCACTAAAACACAACACAAGTACATTTGTATCCTCCAAATCACACAATCGTGAAGTCAATTCAAGCTCCATAAACGAGTTCATGAATTCATCTAAACCCAGTGAAAAAGCCTCAGGACCTTAAAATAATGAGGAATGAGTTAATATGCGTCTAGCTAACAATGGCAGGGAGTTGTTGTGCGGGCCTTCAGCATCAGACTGTTATTAGCTGACCAGCTAGCTATCCAATATTAATCACATTTATTAACGTTAAAGAGAACAGAAGATTATGTTGATGAAACCGCAATGAGTTGTGCTCGTTACACAAGGGCAGTTTATGAAAACAACAGTGTTTGAGTGCAGTCAGAAAGTTTTCAAGTTGATTGACTCAGTTTAGCAGGCTAATTCATGTTAAACACTGTCGATTATTAGTAAATTATGAAGCATTGATGAAATGTCAAGACAGCTTTCAGAAGCCATTTGTCTAGTTATTGTTACAATTTTGTGTATAAAACTTAGTACATTGTAATTATAATTGAAGAACTGATCCAAACTCTTTGCGAGTGAGAACCAAACCGAAACTGATAATTCACTGAAAACAAACAACAAATCCCACTACTGTTATTGCCACCGTAGAACTATTATGTTTTTCATTGCACCCGTCAGTTTTACATTTACACCAGTTGACACTAAGCACAGACCCAGGCTGAGGGACAGCGTGTGCTGGTCTGCCGCTGTGAGTGAATCCCAACAGCGATCGGAGAAGCGCTAATGCTAACCTAGCTGGAATGACAAGCTAAAGCTAAGTCTCGTGCGGATACGACGTCGTTAGCTTCCCAAACTAGCCTGAGCCTTGCTAGCCTGTGACAAAACTAAGAGGGAAAAAAAACAGTCCCCGCTTAAACGCATTGAGTGTGCAACGGTACATACAAAACAAGCAATCGGTGATTCAAATATCTCGGTATCGTGAAAATTAAACAAAATAAATATTTACCGTTTCCATCGCTGGCTGAGGCAGATAGTGCCGGGGAGGACAGTTTAGGCCTCTTGGCTGAAGGCGGGCCAGAGTCCAGAACGTTCTCGGCCATATTTTTTAACGAATTAAAATATATATCCTCCGAGATAGGCGCGTAAGCCTATTCGTAATCCTCGATTTTAAAAATATCGCTTTTAAAAATATGACATTTCCCCCTCCTTTTTAGGGACGAAGGGGGGGAAAGTCCCGTGTACAAAATACTCCTCTTTCCTGGGTTCGCCTCTCGATTTCAGCTTCAGCGTATCAACCCCCCTCCCCTGTCCGATTTTTGTTCTTTATACAATTCTGCAAGCGGAGGAGGAGGTAGGGGGAGTCGGCTCGGCAAGAAAGGATAAAAAAGACACTCGCAGCGGCTCTACAAGAACTCATCTAGTCCCGTCAAGAGTTACAGGATTGAGCGATGATGTATTTGAAATAATTTGCTCGTCTGCCATATCTTTTCGCAACAGAGGTGTGTTTTGTAGACTGAGTCGGATGAGGTTGTCAGTATAAAATGGAAGTAAAATTGTATAAGTGAATTTTAATTATCACAGATGTCAGTTGGTATTTTAGTTCCGGCAATGTTTTCATTACAGACTTATTAGCTTATTAGAATAAATTTGTTATGAAAATATACCTTTCACGTTTTAATGGGAAAATTTCAAAAGTCACAAAAAAAATAGACTTACATTGTTGATCTTAACAGGTTTTAGTTATTAAATCCAATAACTACAAGAAACAAGCTTCTTTAAAAAGAGCAACAAATAACCAACAATATCCCACTTTGATTAGTGTTTTAACTTATTAGGCTATTGCATTTCAATGCAATAAACCTATGTTTAGGCCTATGCAAAAAACAAAGCCAAGAACTGATTTAAGAATGAGCCTACATTTGATTTGATTAATGATTCAAGAATTGCATTGAAATGTTGAAAATAAAACAGCACCTTATTCTGTAACAACATTCTTCTATATATCGGTCAATCTATCTTTACAATAATTTGTTCATTTTTAGTCATTACACAAGAACCCTCTGTGGTCGACGAACGCGCCAATTAAATATTAAACCTTTATGGCCCGGTTTCACAGACAGGGCTTAGATTAAGCCAGAATTAGACCTTAGTAGCTTTTATAAACATGCCTTAGGAAAATTACTAGTTTGCATCTTGAGACAAAACAATGGCACTGACATATTTTAACAAATGTCAGTGCAAGTTGCTTTCAGTTAAAACTCCTCAAACATGCATTTTAGTCTGGGACTAGTCTTAAGCCTCTGTGAAACCGGGGGCAAATATTTAAGGCCTACTCGTCTTTTTAAATTGAGGTTGTTGTACCCAGTTGAATGACAGCTATGATACCTAAATTGTGTTACATAGTTTGAATAAATATGACTATAATTCTTATAAACAGATTGCCATTTTAAATTGTTGTCTAATTCATTGGTAAGATATTGGAAAATGACTTTCTATCAGCCTTTGTAGGAGAAACTGAATGTCACATTGCTTTTGATTTATCATTGGCTAGCAATAATACAGCAGGCATATTTTATCCTCATAATATTTTTCTATACTTTAAAGAATTGAAAGTGATTTGGAGAGGTTTGGAGTGAAAAGGCTCCCCAATGCTTTATTTTATGAAAGTGATTTGTCATTGAAAAATGTTTTAAGACATTTAAGACAAAATGAAGCAAATTCAGTCAATCCAGAGCAATTACAATTTGTATCAATATATTAGATGAAAGGAAGAAGTGGTTATAGGCCTAACAATGTGCACCTAACAATGCAAGGCAAATCACCTTTTGGGAACTTTTCTAACAATTATTGCAGGACAGTTATGCATAGTCCCAAATGACACTACATTGCCTCTGAGTTTGGCAATTTGATTAAAATCATGTTTTTATTTTTATTTTTTATTTCATGACCCCACTTTATGCATCTTGGCAGTCTTTACTCTTGCTCTTTTAAGGTACTAAAGTTACTTTTCAAGGTTATGGTTACCTCAAACAGCACACCCACAGCTGACCCACTGTCCATTCACTGACGTTTGATGCTGCACACAAAAATGGCAAGAATTTGATGGCCAAAAGACGTTTGATCAAAAAACTTCACATTAAACTTACTGTTTCAATTTAAAACAGCCATGAAATCAAAATAGACTATTCTTGTTTTTTATGGAATATTGCAGAATTTATAATAGGCCATATATGATTTATTTGTGCACATCATTATTATTATTTTAATCCATGAGCCCTAGTAATCTTCAATCAAAATGACTTCCCCTCCCCTCTCAGTTGTGCACTTTCATCAGGGTGGGACAACCTGTCACTCACATGAGATCATAGAAACAGCAAATCACAATGACTCAATCAATTCCTGATGGACAAAATCAAGCCCCGCACAAAACTTGTTCTTGTTCGAGAAGCCGTTTCACAGAAAATTCGTCATGAATAGAAAAGAAAAGACTATTGCAACTTCCTTTTCATGCTGACTTTAACATAGTGAAGTCAAGTCACCTTTATTTATACAGATTGTTTCAAAGCAGCTTTACAGTCATAACAAGAAAATGATTAAACCATGCAAACAGTTCATTTCGGCTCTACAGCAGGGCTAAAAGAAAAGTGTCATTGTTCAGCTGAAGTCAGTTCAGTGCTGATTCAGTTCCATTGTAAAGATCATACATTTTTGAATTAGTTCATTTCATCTATACAGCAGTTCTGCAGAAAACAGTGGTCATTGTCCAGCTCAGTTCAGTTCTCCTCCAATAGTGTCAGTGCAGTCAAATCAATAATATGGTTGAATATTAAGTATTCCCAACTAAGCAAGCCAGAGGTGACAGTGGCAAGGAACCCAAACTCTATCAGGGCAGAATGGAGAAAAAAAAAAAACCTTGGGAGAAACCATGCAGGCTCAGTCAGGGGGGCCATTCCTCTCTGGCCAACGAATAAGCACGGTGTGATTATGATTCAGGCTGCATCACAAGTCAGAAATCAGATTTTGGATCGGTAGCATTCAAATATTTCATCCAGTTCCTTTTGTTTGAAGATCGGATTCATCACGCTGGTATGGAGCCGAAGCTGGCCGTATGGTCTGTGCGGAGAACCTGTCTGGTTCTTGTAGTCTTTGCTGAGGATCTGTGCCGATGGCTGTCACGTCGACGAGGCCTTCACAGGTTGATGGGATCTCTGCTTACAAAGGAAACATTCAAGTTAGTTAATTTCCTGCCATTTTGAGAACTTATGTGAGCATGCAGCTGGGAATGAACTGTAATTGAATAGAATGAATTGTACCTTTTCACTTATAGAAGTGTTAGTAATGTTAATCTACATCATTGCTGACGCAGTTCAGCTGAGTAGAAAGGAGGAGCTGCATATACAGATTCTATAGCCTGTAATACTTAATTTGTATAAGTATAATTTTAAGTATAGGCTATAAGTTTTTCTTAAATAATAAATTCACATTTTATCACTAATAAGAAAGGAAATGAGGAAGAAAACAAGAATTTACCGCTTACAGTCAGTTTGCGGGTGTTGTGGAGAAAGTCATCTATTTCTTGCAAATGAAGCTAAAGAGGCAGAGTTCCAGAAGTCAAAATAAGACTTCATTGAACAAAGCAACAAAGCCGTATCTGTTATGTCGCAATAACCAAGTGACTTCATTTTCTGGTAAGATTCACCCCTCCTGTTTCCCACAATTAAGTTTTACTTCTCTCGCCTTTCTCTCTAATCCTACCAGTACCAATTGATGGTCAACCCTTTCTCAGAGGCAAGATAACATATGTAAAATTTTCCAAGGACAATCAACTCTTTCCCAGAGGCAAGAAGCCTCCAAGTGACATTTATTTCACACCTCTAATGGTCTTGATATCCTCTTTGGTCTTTCACAGCCATCTGTTGTTTAATGGAAATTCCCTGACTTTGCACAAACTGCTCAGTGGGCCATAGACTTTCTCAGATATATTTGACTTGTAATAATTATTTCTTACAGTCATAGGCCATATGAGGTCCTCAAAACACATCTAGCCCATAGTTATTCAAAACTATTTCTTCAATTGTTTTCTATAGGATAGGCTAAATGAAATATTTAATCGCTGGTGAACTTTCAGAAAGATTTGCTATAGGCTATGTGACGCCTATCTTAAAACAGTAAACAAAAAACAAACAAAAAAAGTATATTTGTACAAAATTTGTATCTAAGCATTGTGAAACGCACTATACAATAAAACTTACTTGATTTGTTTTTACCTCTCAAAAAAAGGAAAAGACAGGTTCCACCGAGATTTGAACTCGGATCGCTGGATTCAGAGTCCAGAGTGCTAACCATTACACCATGGAACCATACGCCACTAACAATAACGTGTTTAGATGAATATTTTAATATTATAAACCTAAATACGCACACAATAAAAACATATAAATTGTTCACTGTGTGGTTAAGGGTTTTACTAATCACATCGTATGACAAACAACCAGCTTATAAAATCAGACATGGATAATTTTGGAATATAATATCTAGTTCTCCAGTCCGGACGATGGCGCTAATGCGCTGTTCACGATGAGAGCAATCCATGTACACTGGATTTTCTAAGAGGCAAAGTAGGTAAGAAATGGAGAAATGCTCTCTTTTACACACAAGAATGTTCATATAATTGTTTTGAATCTTCGTCTGTGTTAGTCATATTTTACCATTTATACAGAACTCTCTAATGTTATTCAAAGCTTTGTTTATATGCTTGCAACATTGAATGAGTGCAAGAGACAGTAAACCAATGTGGTAGGCTATAATGTTATTATCTGGTGGAAATATTCAAGTAGTTTATTGCTTCTTAAACGTTATTCGCAGTCAACCTTTGGAGCCAGCTGCAGACTGCATTCCTGAAGACGCTGAGGACCTCTGTATATAATAAAAAATACAAATGCCCAACAAATGCGTTGCTTATGGCTGTGGGAAGTTCAGCGGGCAAAATGTCTCAATGTTCAGATTTCCCAAAGACCCCGTGGAGTTCCGCAAATGGGAGAATCAGGTCCAGAAGACCCGCAAAACTTGGGTCGCCAAGACGTACTCCCATTTATGCTCTGAGCACTTCAGCAGGGACTGCTTTGATCCGAAGTCTTATGCCGTTGCAAAAACAATGGGATTCAAAGGGCTGAGACTGAAGGAGGGAGCTGTCCCGACTGTTTTTATCCGACCACCGTGCAGTACGAGAAGGAAACGCAGAGTGACCACTGAACCTCAACAGTTTGCATCAGTGAGTGTCTGATACCTCTTTGTTTAGTTGTAGAATCTTTGAAAAAGCCTGAGGCTGGGAGACATGAATACTACAGGTCAAAATTTTGGAATAATCAAGATTTTCACCAAGGCTACATTTATTTGATCAAAAATACAGTAAAAACAGCAATATTGTGAAATATTATTACAATATTAAATAACTATTTTATATTTTAATAGATTTTGAAATGTACACTCCTGGGCAAACATTTTACCAGATTAACCATAAATCACTGGTCAGGAAGTTAGCACGAATTGCACAAAAACTGTAGAAGTAATTTAGTACAAGTTTGTTTTCTTTAAATGTTTAAGCTGTGTGGATAAACTTATATATTCTGCCAAAAACTTCATTATGTCTTTGATGTTTTTCTGAGACAGCAATGGCTTTTCAATGAGGGCATTTGCTTAAAGGTAGGTTAGGCCGTTTTCAGAGAGGCTAGCAAAATTGGGCTAGCTTTGAAAGCATCAAAGCACATAAACACGTACATTAGGGAGCACAAAAAAGCCTCATGAGAGATGGCTTTAAACTACCTCATGTCTCAAAGCACATCGCATTACAATAATAATGAACAAAAAAACAACTTAAAGAGCACTGACCTGTACCACCTGACTGCTGCAGATTAATTTCACTGTTGATAGTGTTGCCATTGGCATGTATATAATTTTGTACAAATGTAACACATTTTGATTAATGAATAAATAACTTTGCTCTTTCAAAATGATGAACAGGACGAGACATTTATGGATGACAATCAGAACAATGGAGAAGAGCAAATATTTGATGGAGCAGACCACAATCAGCCGATTTCCAGCGATGACGGAGTAAATAATCCTGTGACACTTTCTTCTCCGGCAGAAAATGATGGAATAGGTGATTCAGAAACCCCTATATTAATGAACTCACACAAGTACCATGGAAAAGTATATGTAAACCCCACTCAATTTCATGTTTCTGCAGTTAAATGTGAAATGTGTGGAACCAGTGGCACTACAAACACCTTCTTCTCCAGGTCCAAGCGCTTCTGCAGTTTGTCCTGCTCACGTTCATACTCATCCAACTCCAGAAAAGCCTCAATTCTTGCACGGCTCCAGGTGGGATTTTCTGTCATAGAATTGTATACATATTTATTCAAACAGTAATTACATTTTTTGCGTCTTTGTATTTAGGGAAGGCCGCCCACAAGGAAGTCATCACACAAACTGTGTCTGAAATCACAGACCGAGGCTCTGCAGTCAAAGGCCACTGAGCAGCATCAGGAGAGCAGAGCATTTGGACAAGATGGTAAGAAAACACACAAATCCCTCTCGCTTTTTACTACAGTGAGCTTTACAAATGTAATTTTGCCTGTTTTAATGTTCATATTGCCCTGTCTTCTTCCAAGCTACTTTGGCTGGATTTGACTGGGGTAGTTACCTTGAGAAAAGTGGCCTCCTCGCTGCTCCTGTATCTTGCTTCAGACACGTGAGTTATTTCTATCCAGCGAACTTCTCCTTCCGGAAATGTACCAGTGATGGATAAATGTGATAGATGTAGAAAACCATGATACATTACCTATATGTGTACATTTCCTTCACATTATACTTATTGCATTATAATGGTCAATACATTATTGCCCATTTCACAGGCACCACTCTGCGCTCAATGGGACGACATCTATGTGGGGTTAAAAGTGGAGGTTTTGAACACCCATACAGCCTTGCCTAGTAAGGTGTACTGGATCGCCACTGTTGTACAGCTGACAGGTATATAAACTCTTGTGTTTCCTCCACCATAGCTGAATACTACGGCAAATAAATATTTTATTCTTTTTATTTATATAAAAAAATATCAATATATTATATTTAAAATTACACTACCTTTCAAAAGTTTGGGGTTGATAAGACTTTTGAAAGAAGTCTCTTATGCTCACCAAGGCTTTTAATCAAATATACAAAAAAAAAGAAGTAATATTGTGAAACCTTATTGGGGGGAAGAAGAGATCAGAACAAAAAGAACAAAATAAGAAAAATCACATCTTCATCCTGTTCAAAAGTTTTCACCCCTTGCTCTTAATGCATTGTGTTTCCTTCTGGAGCATCAGTGAATTTTTTCACCTTTTGTAAAGTGTGAAAAGATGAATATTATATTTATACTTTATAGTTATTTTATTTGACAAGTCTTTAGTTGCAGTCTGAATAGAATGTAACGAGTTTAACAGACTGGTAACCACAAATGAATAAGCAAAAACAATAAAGAAACGATACTCATTAAACAATACAATATTCTTTCTAATAAAAAACAAAAAATAAATATAGTGTACTGCGATTCATAAACCGATGACTCCGGACAGGTTTTTGGAAGTTATTTGTAAATTGAAACCAAGAGGTTTTAATAGTTACACATTTACAGAGTAGTTTGAAATTTAATAAATGTTATTTTAATAAAACGTTAGATTATGGGGACTAATATGATGTTGTGTGATAAATTGATTAATTCTTTGTCATATATATTGTATGATGTGATGTGTTTCTCTCAGGCTATAAGGCTCTTCTGCGCTATGAGGGTTTTGAGGATGATGACAGCCATGACCTGTGGTGTAACATAGGCACGGCTGATGTTCATCCTATAGGCTGGTGTGCAGTGAATAGCAAGCTCCTGGTCCCTCCTCAAGGTGAATGTTTACACCGTAGGTCATTAGGTATAAATGCCATAAAAATGCTAAATCTTGACCCTTTTTTTGTCCTTCAGAGGTCCACCAGCATATTAAAGACTGGAAATCCTACCTGATGGAGAGACTAGTTGGAGCACACACACTTCCTGTTGACTTTCATGTCAAGGTGAAGGCAATGGGAAATTAGTAAACCATTGATGCCATCTGATTTTCTTTAGTTGCTGCATAACTGTCTTCCTCTGTTTCCCGTCTGTATGTGTTTCAGATGGCAGACAGTTTGAGGTGTGCGTTCAGACAGGGGGTTCGCGTGGAGGTGGTTGATCGCTCGCAGGTGTGCCGTACCCGTTTGGCAGTGGTGGATACTGTCATAGGAGGGCGACTCAGACTGCTGTATGAGGATGGGGGACTGGGACCCTCGGGCGAGGTGCTCTCAGATTTCTGGTGTCACACGCAGAGTCCTCTAGTACACCCTGTAGGCTGGTCTGAAAGAGTGGGGCACTCAATCAAAGAAACAGGTGAGAAGAAACTGGCATTTATGGATTGAGTCAAGCCTAGACACCCACAGATAGACAAAATGTCAGTACAAACATGAAGAGTCTTAAAGCTTTACATGAGTTGGAAAAATACAGAGCTTCGAACAGGACGTGGGGAGGGAACATTTTTTATATATTGATATTGTGGCCACGGATTTGTAATTCAATTTGTGGATGCTGAGGGAGGGGAGGATGGGAAGGAAGTTTATGTAAGTAGTACATTTGTAAGTAATGGATTTCCTTGTTATCTTTCATATTTGACAGATAAAAATATGGTTAAAAAAAAAGAATTTGTTCCCATAATGGATTATATTGTTCCCTTGTTTTAGTTAGGTTGTCAGTCGTGGGAACGAATTAATAAATCCTGGGATCACATTCTTCTTCCATATGTTACGTGCGGGCAGGGTTGGGCAAAGATACATCAAAATGTATTTTAAAATAAAAGACCAAATACCTTAATTTTAAGTGTATCAAAATAAACTACAAACTACAGCAGCCACACCATGTATCAAAATAAAGAAAAAAATACTTTTACAAGGGAGCATGAAATTTCTTCACAAACCTTCTATCAATTGGCCTATTTGATCTATCCCTTCACCATTACACTGATTCAGTTGATTAACAATGTTTGATAGCAACAGCTTTTCTCTGCCCGAGTCATGCAACAAATCTGACATGCCATCAGTTAACAGATCAAATATTCACATATCCCTGTAATCTTCCAGATGAAGGTTAGTTTTAAAGTAACCAACAGTTTAATGTTTAACAATGAGACATAATTGTATCCTTATTTAGTTACTTGGTGTTTGGTAACGAACTCAATGGGCCGTACACGCGTGACGCAAGTGTTTTTAGCTAGTTTCAGCCTGAAGCAGTTATCATTTTCATGTCCTGCGCCACGTTGTTTAAATAGCAAATCCATTTGCGCCCAAACGAGGGGTGTTCAGGCACATTGTTGGCGCGTTGCTATTTTGTGGCAACTGAAATAGACTGTTTGCGCCCTTTAAATAGCAAAAAAATATTGCGCCATTGACTTTAGACCAGGTTTCAGTTGGTCAATGGCGCAATATTTATTTATTTATTTATTTTAAAGGGCGCATTAGTAATATGAGCCTATAGGTGGGTCCACAACTCGCATACACTGTGCTTATTACACACACAGGGACACAAACCAGCCACATATGAAAAATAAATGTAAAAGATTATTATTCTGTACATAAAGATTTGGTGGAATCCGGCTTGTCCCATAGATGGTCTGCTTGCACGCTTTAACCTTGCGCACGAGCAGATCCATTTCCTCTCTAGAGAAGCGTTCAGTCGTTCCGCTTTCAAATTCCGTCATGTAAACAGCAAATCCGCCTTTACTAGCTTTTAAAGGGAATGGGAGATGAGACTCTGATTGGTTTATTGCATGTTACGCCCAAAACACACCCATTACTCATTAAGAGAATAGGGACAACCCTTTTAGACCATGCACCTGGCGTGCCGACCATTTTTCTCGTTAAACTAGCAAAAGTGGATTCAGACATGACTTAAGTCAAGTCAAGTCAAGTCAAATATATTTATATAGCGCTTTTCACAATACAGATTGTACCAAAGCTGCTTCACAGTATCAATCAAAACAACCTAAGAGTGTTTGTTTATTACTGGAAAAAAGACATCCAAGTTTGGTAGAGCTAGTCAATGGTATGATGGGTCATTTAATTTGAAAATCCCCAAACTGAGCAAGCCAAAGGCAACAGTGGCAAGGAACCGAAAAACTCCGTCAAGTGACCCGATGGTGTCCTAAAACTCCATCAGATGACCCGACGGAGAAAAAAAAAAACCTTGGGAGAACCCAGGCTCAGTGGGGGCCAGTTCTCCTCTGGCGTTTATGAAGTAGAGGCCGAATATACAGTAACTGTAAGATAAAAATGTTATATCAATGCCAGACTAAAAAGATGCGTCTTTAGTCTAGTTTTAAACTGGGAGAGCGAGTCTGAGCAATGAACAATATCAGGAAGGCTTTTCCAGAGTTTTGGAGCTAAATGTGAAAATGCTCTCCCTCCTTTGGTGGATCTGGATATCCTAGGAATGACCAGAAGCCTCGAATTTAGTGATCTTAAAGAGCGCGATGGATTATAGGGCGATAGAAGATCCGTTAAATAGACTGGAGCTAAACCATTTAGAGCTTTATAGGTCAAAAGCAATACCTTGTAATTAATACGGAACTTTATAGGTAACCAATGAAGTGACGATAAAATCGGTGTTATATGATCATATTTTCTTGATCTAGTAAGAACTCTAGCGGCTGCATTTTGGACTAACTGTAGCTTATTTATTGAAGATGCAGGACAAACAGCTAATAAAGCATTACAGTAATCTAGTCTCGAGGTCATGAATGCATGAACTAACTTTTCTGCATCAGAGACTGATAGCATATTACGTAGCTTAGCAATGTTTCTAAGGTGGAAAAAGGCTGTTTTTGTAACATATGAAATATGCTTTTCAAAAGACAGGTTGCAGTCTAATGTAACACCCAGGTCTTTTACTGTAGCGGATAAAGTAACAGGGCATCCTAATATGTTAAAGTCGTGCTGTGAAAGGTTTTGTGGACGGTTTTTAGATCCGATAAGTATTACCTCTGTCTTGTCTGGATTTAATAAAAGAAAATTACGCGTCATCCAATCTTTTATATCTTTAACACACTCTGTCAATTTGGATAATTTCGCGTATTCATCTGGCCGTGATGAAATATATATTTGAGTGTCATCAGCATAACAGTGGAAACTAATTCCATGTTTCCTTAGAATATTACCAAGTGGCAGCATATATATTGAGAATAATAAAGGGCCTAACACAGATCCCTGCGGCACTCCATAGTTTGCCGAAGTTACGATCGATTTTTCTCCATTTAAGTAGACGAAATGGTAGCGTTCAGATAAATATGATCTGAACCAGCTTAATGCTTGTCCTTGAACACCAGTGTAATTTTGTAGTCGATCTAAGAGTATTGTGTGATCTATAGTGTCGAACGCAGCGCTAAGATCGAGTAAAACTAGTACTGAGATACAGCCTTGGTCAGAAGCTAAAAGTAAATCATTTGTGATTCTAACAAGCGCAGTTTCAGTGCTATGATGTGGCCTGAATCCAGACTGAAACTTTTCATAGATGTCGTTTTCTTGCAAGAAAGAGCCGAGTTGAGCGAACACAACTTTTTCTAATATTTTAGACATAAATGTAAGATTTGAAATGGGTCTGTAGTTTGCTAGGTTATTTGGGTCTAATTGTGGTTTCTTAATAAGAGGTTTTATAACTGCCAGCTTGAATGTTCTTGGAACATGACCTAAAGATAAAGACGAGTTAATGATATTGAGAAGAGGTTCTTCCACTATAGGTAACACTTCTTTCAGTAGTTTAGTTGGTATAGGATCTAATAAGCATGTTGTTGTTTTAGATGAGGCGATAAGTTTATTTAGCTCTTTTTGTTCTATGGTCGTAAAGCATTGTAATTGTTCTCGCGGGGTGAAAAATTGCGACTGAATTACAAGGCGCGAGCAAAGATTGAGCGTTTACGATTGTGGTTCTGATGCTTTCAATTTTCTCGGTGAAGACTTAAGTGCGCTTGGGCCGTGTGTGCGCTTTAGACCATGTGCTTAGATCGTTAAAATACGGCCCCTAGACAAACTAATAGCACCTGTATTCATACCAACTAGTTTCTAACTAATTAATCATTTGATTGTTAATCATAAATCTAATAATATATTATGTGTCAGGCAGTCTGGTATAATAGTTTTCAAGAACATTATGTAAATTGGTAAACTATTTAGCCTAGGCTACTAAAACGAACACCAAAACTTAACATGAACTGTTAAAAATGATAGCAATTTATGCAAAACATTTTTGGAAAGCTGGCAGCCTGCACGTTTCTTACCTTGACCACGTTCTTCCATATAGATCAATTTTCTGTTCTGATCTCAACAGGTCTGGGCAATCTACTGAGTAGGCACCAATCAGAGGCCGGATTTTTATGATGTCATCATGTAGACTTCTTACAGCAAAAATATTTTTTTTTGTATGGAACCCAAAAAAGAAAAAATGTGGAACAAAACTAAACAATTGTGTGAGATAAAATGGCAAATAAAATACCTTTTGTTTTTCCATATTCTTCACTCTGTATTTTTGCCATTAGGTGATTTGTAATGATGTCATGCATGGTTTTTCTGACACAGATGTGAATGTCAACATGGGTAGCCATCCAGCATTTCGTAAAGTCCTTCAAAACAGTGTGCCAGATCAGTTTAAGAAGGTTAGTGCGTATATCATGAACTAAAATATTGTTAAAAAAAAAATGTTTTCATTTTGTGTTAATGTTAGTTTTAAAATCTTGTCATGTAATCGTCTACCGTAGTATGTATAATTCCTTGCTGTATGCAGTTGAGGACCGTTTATTTGGGAAATACGTTTTTTGAGGAAGGCATGAAACTTGAAGCAGTTGATCCTCTGAACCTTGGGAACATCTGCGTTGCATCAGTCCGTAAGGTACGACACAGCCACTATTTATTTATGACTTTAAATGAATATTGCACATTGCCTTGTTGAAAGTAATTGCACTGACCTGGCTAATCTTATCACTCAGTTGTTGCTGGATGGATACATTATGGTAGGCATTGATGGTGTCGAGATCGGTGACGGTTCTGACTGGTTTTGCTACCATGCCAGCTCACATGCCATTTTACCTGTTGGATATTGCGAGAGCAACGACATCCCTCTTACTCTACCTCCTGGTAATGTGCTCAACCGATTATTCCAGTGGTCTTCTTGCAACAAAAATCAATATTGAAGCCTATATTTGCAATTTCATACAGTGTTTGTTGATATTGTCTCCTTTCTCATCAGGTTATGATCATGCTACTTTCACATGGGCAAAATATTTAGAAGAAACAGGAACTCTAGCTGCTCCACGAAGACTTTTCAACACGGTAAACCTTTTATTTTGACAATTGAGCCAATTAAAATGTGTTACTGCATCTGTGGGTGTAATGTTTTTTAAGCTGGTCTTGTGGTCCCTTCCTCATACGTCTTTCCCAGGATGATGTAGGCCACGGCTTTACCCCAGGTATGAAGCTAGAGGCAGTGGACCTCATGGAGCCCCGGCTGGTGTGTGTGGCCACTGTTAGGCGCTGCGTAGGCCGGCTTCTCCTTCTCCACTTTGATGGCTGGGAGCCTGAGTTTGATCAGTGGGTAGACTGTCAGTCCCCTGAAATTTACCCCGTGGGCTGGTGTGAAATCACTGGCTACCAGCTGCAGCCACCCATCGGACCAGGTAGATTATTGTAATTCTCACAGTATTCATATATGCACTCCAAAATTTGGTTTTCATGTTATATTGTGCTCTCTGTGTAGAACCACCTCAGGGTCAGGAACGCTCGAACACAAGCAAAAAGGCAAAACCTTTTTTGGGGAAAAGGAGTATGTTTCATTTCATTTTATTCTTAGTTTCTTCTTTAAAGAAAAAATATTAAATATTCAATTTTGAATGATAGACAATTAAAGCACATGATGGTTACTTTCATAAAATTCCCCTCGAGTAGATTTGCATTGTGTTGTCATTATCTTTCCTTCATTCTCTTACTATTCTGTATTTGTCATTGTAGGACGAAGATTTGTAAAGAAAAACACAAATAAATGCACATCTAAAACCCAGCCTACTCAGCGTAATGAGAATCCAGAGACGAATCGACCACAAGAGGCACCAAACGTCACAAATCAACAACAAGAAGCAGGCAAACCCTTCGTCACAGCCCCCATCTTACAAATAAAGGCTGAACCTGAGGATGAAAGTATGTAGCATTTCATCTTAAAATATATTTCTTTTTTAAATATAGTTCTGACATGGATTCCCTGTCTCTCTCTCTAACACAGTTATTGCAGTAAAAGTGAAGGTGGAGGAAATGGAAACCCCCATATTATCCAGTGAACAAAGCAAAGAAAGCACCAACCCAGCAGCTTTAACAATCTTCAAACAGGAAGACGTCTCGGTTTAACCCACCACCTGTAGTTCCCAGTGATCACTACTTAAACACTGGTAGTTATTTAATTAACCAAACTGTTAGTGTAAAACAACAGGTATAGTTGAGCGATATTGTTATTTTTATACAGTGCACATTTTCTGCAATCTTGTATTAAAATGACATAAGTTGTGTTAAGGCATTTTCTGACTTTTATTCATTTTTCGCAACAGAATTGAAGTTTACAGAGTAATGTAGATGCTTGCAATACGGAATCATTGCATAATATGGAAGATACTGAATTAAAATTACACATTTTAATTTATTATATACCTGCTCATAAGCCTTTAAAGATTCATCATAAATGTTGAAAACAGAACATTTTTATAACAACACGCAAGGTAAGATCAGTTTTTTTTAAGGGTTTTAAAAAGTATTAATTAATATTTTCATTTTTATTGACCAGCATAGTAGATCGCTTGTAAACTAAAACTGCATTAAGCAGGTTAATTCTACACTCTAAACAGTCATAAATAAACTAGCACCCTCACTGATGTAAACTTAGTTTAAAAGAGGGTTAGGGTTTTGTTTATTTAAATCAATAACAGCAGTGTAAATACAGCAGGATCACACTGACTTCCTTTTCTTCATGGTCCTTTTCTGCACTGTTTTAGGTTTTACACTTTTGCCTTTGGCTCTAACTATCTTAATGACTTTTGGAGGACTGATTAGAGCAGATTCAGTCTTTGTGGCCTTAGTTGGTTTGGGGTGCTGAGTAGGAGGCTTTTCCCCTGGGCAACTCTTAAAAATATGGACAACTTTGACCCTTTGACCTCTGAGTTCTGGAGGGTGGCCACAGGTGGCTCTGACTTTCAGATTCACCTGCTCAATCCACCTAGAAGCAGAAGGAACAATAGAAGGGTTATATCATATTGAATTAAAGGCCCGATATACACTACCAGTCAAAAGTTTTGAATTGGAATTATTTTTAAATGTTGTTAAAATAAGTATTTTCTGCTCACCAAGGCTGCATTTATTTGATTAAAATACAACAACAACCAAAACAGTAACATTGTGAAATATTACAATTTAAAACAGCTGTTTTCTATGTGAATATAAAGTAAAGTGTAATTTATTCCTGTGATCAAAGCTGACTTTTCAGCATCATTACTCTAGTCTTGAGTGTCGCATGATCCTTCAGAAATCATTCTTATTTCATGATTTGATGCTCAAGAAACATTTCTCATTATTACCAATGTTGAAAAGTCATTTGCATTTTTATTTCAGGATTCTTTGATGAATAGAGCTAAAAAGAACAGTATTTATCTGAAATAGAAAGCTTTTGTAACATTAAACACTACCGTTCAAAAGTTTGGTCAGTAAGAATTTTTATTACATTTTTTGGGGGAAAGAAATAAAATAAATCAATACTTTTATTCATCAAGGATTAATTAAATTGATCAAAAGTTACAATAAAGACATTTATAATGTTACAAAAGATTCTATTTCAAAGCTGTTCTTTTGAACTTTCTATTCATCAAAGAATCCTGAAAATTGATCATTTTTGAGCATCAAATCCACATATTAGAATTATTTCTGAAGGATCATGCGACACTGAATACTGGAGTAATGATGCTGAAAATTCAGCTTTGATCACAGAAATAAATTATATTTAAAAATATATTAAAATAGAAAACAATATTACTGTTGTTGTTTTTTGTTTTGTTTTAAAGGGGTCATATAATGGTACATGCACTTTTACAAGTTGATTGTACTGAAATGTGTGTTGGCAGTGCCTGTACACAAACATCATAAAATGATAAAAATCCATCCAGTGTTTTTGTTTTAATCTCCTTATATGTTTTCCCCTGCCTCAAATCAAGCCGTTCGACCGTGTGACGTCACACGGTCGGACGCCCCTCCCGCGATTGTTGATTGACAGCCGGGTTTCAACACAGACCCGCCCTCGCTCGTGAGCCAGCTGTCAATCATAGTCTGCGCGGACCGGCGCGGTCATTGTTGATATGCTGGAGCACTGTCTATGAGCAGAATGGCGTCTAAGCGATTGTGGTGTTCTGTTCTTGGGTGTAATAACGAACACAGCAGTCATTTTAATGTTCCTAAATCCGAACCGCTGAAGACGCAGTGGCTGAGTTTGTTTTCGAAGGGAATATTCCCCACGAGCAACGTCAATGCTTTCATATTTGCGCCAATCATTTCACACACCAGACTGCTTATAAACGAGGAGGGTCAGTATAAAGCTGGTTTTGCTAAGAAGCTGCTCCTGGACCGGTACCAACTATTCGTGTTCCTGCTGAACCTCCAAAATAACTGAAGTGAGTGTAACGTTTTATTAATCTTTAATATTTATATTAATCTTTGCAAATCGCTAGATGCACGCTTCACAATGAATGCGTCTAAGGTTTACACTCAGGGTACATTACGGCATGTTTTCTATGTACGACGTTCTCAATATAATTCATAATCCCACGTCTATAATGAACAGTGCGTTATGGTTATTGTGTTACAAACGGTGTACACAGAACAGAGAGGCGGGGTGAGCACAGCTCATGATCATTTAAAGTCATATGCACTGAAACGGCGTGCTGAAAACAGAGCTGTTTTTGACCAGGTAAAATAAGTGTTTTCTTACAATACTAATGAGAATTTTTAATTAAAGTATATTACAAAGTTTTAATTTAGACTCTAAAGAATCATATTAGCTTGTACAAAAATGGCATTATATGACCCCTTTAAATCAAATAAATGCAGCCTTGGTGAGCAGAAGAGACTTCTTTTAAAAACATTAAAAATCTTACGGATCCAAAACTTTTGACTGGTAGTGTACTTCAAGCTTAATCGAAGAACGAACTGGTGTGATGACATTTCCAACAAAATCAGGTTAAAACAAAGTTTGTTTGTAGTTTGTTTTGGGAGTTGGAAACAGCTTGCCAAAGCAAACTTTGCTCTGGCTGGTAAAAACCTTCAAACTACCATTGGTTCATGGCGAATACATAATAGGTATGTGTGCGCTGGGGCTCCGACTTTAGTCCGCTGAGGTCATAAGCAAGTAAAAACATGAACAAAGTCGAGAGCTGCTTTATAGCAGAAAATGAAGATTTAAGTCAAGTCACCTTTCGGTGAAAGTCAGGTTTAGTTAAAAGTTTTTCATGTTTAATACTGTAAAGCAATATATTATGGACAGTGGTATATAAATGAACACGACATGACTATAATGCCGAATTGCAGAGCTTGTGCAAACATCCACATAGCTATTGCAGAGCTTGTGCAAACATCCACATAGCTACAATCAGATGCTTTCTTAACCGCTGTTTTCTCACCTCTGTCTTTTTTGTGTTTTTGAGTAGACTGATCTCATGAAATGGCGTATGTATGACACGCCAATTTGCATTTCCATTTTTGGCGTGCTATCAACACGCATACTCGCTTTTCAGCGTGTTTATCAACGCCTTGACTTAACGTTACATTACTGTATATATAAATATACGACCTACCCCAACCCCGTCCCTAAACCTACCCGTCACTGGAGTTAATACCATTTATGAGTCTTCCCCTACCATCCTAGGAAAAAAAATATTGCTCCACAGATGTAAATATACATTTTGCTTTGTTTCGCTCGTACATTTAACGGCGTGTGTACATACACGCGGAATCACTCGGACATTTAACGGCGTACACATACACGCAAAAGATGACGGTTAATTTCGGCGTGGACACACACGCGGAAAGCTCAAAATGCGTATAGATAACAGTATAAATACAGTAAAAACTAATTGTAAAATATTATTACAATTAAAAAAAAAAACTATTTTAAAATGTAATTTATTCCTTTGGCAAAGCTGAATTTTCAGCAGCCATTATTTCAGTCTTCAGTGTCTCATGATCCTACAAAAATCACTCTAATATGCTGATTTGGTAAGAAACATTTCTTATTATCAATGTAGAAAACAGTTGTGCTGCTTTAATATTCTTGTGAAAACCATGATAATTTTTTTTCAGAATGAATAGAAAGTTTAAAAAAAACCTTAAAATATTTTGCATTTATATCACTTTTGATCACTAAAATCCATCTTTGTTAATTAAAGGTCCTCAGTGCCCTCTTAATTTTGAACGGTAGTGTGCATTTTCCAAGCAAAACTCACTTGCGAAGAGGCAGCAGTGGACAATCACAGAGCAGTGGATTCTCTGCCAAGTTTATGACCTCGAGTCCTGTGAGTGGACTCAAGTTCGGCAGCTCCTCAAGCTGGTTCCCTTCAAGAAACAGACTCCGCAGACCAGACCCCAGTCCTGCCAGAGAATCTTTAGATACCTTCAAAAGGAAAGAGAGATTTAAACCGAGTTTGGCGTTCTTGTTGTAGCATTAGAAATGGTTTTGTCCTTACCTTTTCTAAACCCATATGATTAAGGTAAAGATGTTTAAGTGTGGCAGCGATTGACTGAAAACCTCCTGCTCCGATCCAGCGAATAGGGTTGCGAGAGAGATTAAGCTCTGCTAGGCTGCCGGCTTTAGAAAAGGCCTCACTTGGAACCTCCTTCAGTTTGTTGCTGCCTAGATGAAGAGTATCCAAGTCAGGTGCAGGATCAAAGGCCCTAGGAGCAATCGCTGTGATGGCGTTGGAAGTGAGATAGAGCCCCCTCAGTTTCTCAGCGCCGGTCAGGAGTCCTGCTTCCAGTTTAGCAATATCATTGTCCTCCATGTGCAGAGCCAGCAGACCAGGCAGCAGCTTGAATGCTCCTTTGGGGAACTGGGTGAAACGATTCTTTTCCAGATGGAGGTAAGTGAGGCGGGGCAACCCCTTAAACGCCTCGGGACTCAATGAAGTAAGCTCATTTT
Source organism: Rhinichthys klamathensis goyatoka (assembly GCF_029890125.1). Classification (NCBI taxonomy): domain Eukaryota; kingdom Metazoa; phylum Chordata; class Actinopteri; order Cypriniformes; family Leuciscidae; genus Rhinichthys; species Rhinichthys klamathensis. The sequence goes on along the minus strand of NW_026606658.1, from coordinate 1,013,005 downwards.
CTGAGAGGTAGAGGTAGACTAGACTCTTCATACCATTGAAAGCCCCATCTTCTACCTCGTGGATCTTGCAGCGTTGCAAATGAAGGGAAACCACTTCTGCAACACCTGGGAAACTGTTTGCTGGGATGTAGTGGAAATGGTTGCCCCGCAAGTCCAGCAAGCGTGTGTCTGGTGAAAAACCACGAGGGATCTTGATGTGGCCTTTGTTTTCGCAAGAAGAGTGGTGGTTGTCAGCCTACAAAATGTATGTGAGTCAATGACAATGTGTGTCAGTGTTATTTCAGAATCATTGTTATACTATTATAGTTGTTGTTAATATTTTGAATTAGATTTTATTTTTATATTTTCACATTTGTATTTTCATTTTTTTTAGATGTCTACATAAAGTTTTAGCTTCTAGTTTTTGTTATTTTAGGACTTCAACCTAAAATAAACGGAAATGATAAATAAAATAAGTTTTTTTGTATTTAATTTTTAGTTCGTTTATTTTATTTCAAATAATAAAAATGTTTTATAATAACTATGAATACTAGTGTTTAAGATAGACATTTTTTATTTTATTTTTTATTTTTTTAGTGCCAATTTAATAGGAATGTTCACATTGTCTTCATGTTGGTTACATAGGACTTAAAATTATTTATATTTTCAAGAAATATTTCAGTTTAATTACTCAAAAATGTTGTAACCATGAAGCAGTAAGTGATCACATATCTTTCTTACCTTGAACACGTGTGTTGGGTGTACAACAGTACAAAATAAAAGCACTATATAGATGCTTCCTTCCAAGAATTTTATTCTTTTAATGAGTTTTTTTTCTTCATTGTGATATCAGGACAGTTGTATCAGCCAGAAATCTTTGATTTTATGCCCTCCAAAAAATATCAAAATGAATTTTAATTCAGAAATTAAAAACATACATCGTAAAAGAGGTGCAGTCAAGTCATTGATTATGTGAATTGCATTTTTTAAGTATTTTGAGGGTAGGGCATCATGTCACTGACCTAAAGACCTTTTAGTCACTCTGTAATATTTTTGCATTAACCCCAGTAAGTTTTCGCTCACCTCACATTCACAGTTGGCTGGGCATTTGACTTTATCTGGGGGTGGGGTTGTGGGCAGTGTAGGCAGTCTTCTCTGCTCCTCCAGCTCAGCCCTCAACATGGCCTCCTGGCTCTGACAGCGCAAATCAACTGGCTGTACCGCTTCCAGATTCTCATCGGACAGATGTGCAGGACCTCCACATGTACCACCCAGGCGAATGCGCTCCCGTATCGCCCACTCGCGCAGAGGCCGCATGTAGCAGCTGCAGTAGATGGGGTTGCCTGCCAGATTGATGCGAGTCAGTTTGGGAGAGCCAGGGGCCATTGGCTGAAGGACGCGCAGCTGGTTATGGCTTAGGTCCAGATGAGCGAGACGAGGAGAGAGCAGGATAGCTGCATTTGAAAAATCTTGCAGGGAGTTGTGATCCAGGAGGAGGTGAGTGAGCTTGGGCATAGATACAGACTCCTCTCCAAGGTAGGTCATGGGGTTGTAACTTAGCTCTAAGCGAGTTACTTCTGGAAGTCTGGAGAGAAGGAAAGAAAATAATGAGAAAAATGAGAGCAAGAAATACTGCTCTGCTTTTAAAATAAGTTTTTTTTTAAACTGATTATATATATACACTCACCGGCCACTTTATTAGGTACCCCATGCTAGTAACGGGTTGGACCCCCTTTTGCCTTCAGAACTGCCTCAATTCTTCGTGGCATAGATTCAACAAGGTGCTGGAAGCATTCCTCAGGGAGTTTGGTCCATATTGACATGATGGCATCACACAGTTGCCGCAGATTTGTCGGCTGCACATCCATGATGCGAATCTCCCGTTCCACCACATCCCAAAGATGCTCTATTGGGTTGAGATCTGGTGACTGTGGAGGCCATTTTAGTACAGTGAACTCATTGTCATGTTCAAGAAACCAATTTGAAATGATTAGAGCTTTGTGACATGGTGGAAGTAGCCATCAGAGGATGGGTACATGGTGGCCATAAAGGGATAGACATGGTCAGAAACAATGCTCAGGTAGGCCGTGGCATTTAAACGATGCCCAATTGGCACTAAGGGGCCTAAAGTGTGCCAGGAAAACATCCCCCACACCATTACACCACCACCACCAGCCTGCACAGTGGTAACAAGGCATGATGGTTCCATGTTCTCATTCTGTTTACGCCAAATTCTGACTCTAACATCTGAATGTCTCAACAGAAATCGAGACTCATCAGACCAGGCAACATTTTTCCAGTCTTCAACTGTTCAATTTTGGTGAGCTCTTGCAAATTGTAGCCTCTTTTTCCTATTTGTAGTGGAGATGAGTGGTACCCGGTGGAGTCTTCTGCTGTTGTAGCCCATCCGCCTCAAGGTTGTGCGTGTTGTGGCTTCACAAATGCTTTGCTGCATACCTCGGTTGTAACGAGTGGTTATTTCAGTCACTGTTGCCCTTCTATCAGCTCGAACCAGTCTGGCCATTCTCCTCTGACCTCTGGCATCAACAAGGCATTTCCGCCCACAGAACTGCCGCTCACTGGATGTTTTTTCTTTTTCGGACCATTCTCTGTAAACCCTAGAGATGGTTGTGCGTGAAAATCCCAGTAGATTAGCAGTTTCTGAAATACTCAGACCAGCCCTTCTGGCACCAACAATCATGCCACGTTCAAAGTCACTCAAATCAACTTTCTTCCCCATACTGATGCTCGGTTTGAACTGCAGGAGATTGTCTTGACCATGTCTACATGCCTAAATGCACTGAGTTGCCGCCATGTGATTGGCTGCTTAGAAATTAAGTGTTAACGAGCAGTTGGACAGGTGTACCTAATAAAGTGGCCGGTGAGTGTATATATATATGTGTGTGTGTCTATACGAAGAATTATAGCAGTTCTGAAGGCAAAAGGGGCTCAAACCAGGTTCTACATGGCATAGATTCAACAAGGTGCTGGAAACATCCCTCAGACATTTGGTCCATATTGACATGACAGCATCACTCAGTTGCTGCAGATTTGTCAGCTGCACATCCATGATGCGAATCTCCCATTCCACCACATCCCAAAGGTCAGGTGCTCTAAGTGGATTGTGATCGGGTGACTGTGAAGGCCAGTATAGTGAACTCATTGTTATGTTCAAGAAACCCATTTGAGATGATTTGAGCTTTGTGACATTGCGCGTTATCCTGCTGGAAGTAGCCATCAGAAGATACAGTAGGTATACTGTGGTCATAAAGGGATTGACATGGTCAGCAACAATACTTAGGTAGGCTGTGGTGTTAACACAATCCCATCAGCAATGATCTTAGAGAAGAAATTGTTGCTGCCCATCAGTCTAGGAAGGGTTACAAGGCCATTTCCAAACAATCTGACGTCCTTCATTCTACAGTGAAGAAGATTATTCACAAGTGGAGAACATTTAAGACAGTTGCCAATTTTCCCAAGAGTGGACGTCCCAGCAAATTCACCCAAAGGCCAGACCGTGCACTGATCAGAGATACTGCAAAAACCCAAGAGAGACTCATCAGGTCTCAGTTAACATGTTAAATGTTAAAGTTCGTGACAGTACAATTAGAAAAAGACTGAATAAGTATGGCTTGTTTAAGTGAAAGTGACATGTGAAGGCCAAGTATGGTAACCCATACTCTGATTTTTTTCTATACACTTAACCCACTTAATGAAGTGCACACATATTAGGAGTAGTAAACACACACACACTCGGAACAGTGGGCAGCCATTTTGCTGTGGTGCCCGGGGAGGGAATGGGAGTTAAGTGCCTTGTTCAAGTCTGACGTCTGACACTCTAACCATCAGGCCACGACTGCCTTGTTTGGAAGGGTGACCAGGAGAAAAAGTTCTCCCTAAAAAGAACATGGCAGCATGGCATAGGTTTGCAAAGTTGCATCTGAACAAACCAAAAGATTTTTGGAACAATGTAATTTGAACAGACGAGAAGTGGAGATGTTTGGCCATAATGCACAGCGCCACGTTCGGCGAAAACCAAACACAGCATATCAGTACAAACACCTCGTACCAACTGTCAAGCACGGTGGTGGAGGGGTGTTGATTTGGGCTGGTTTTGCAGCCACAGACTGGGGCACCTTGCAGTCTTTAAATCGACCATGAACTCCTCTGTATACCAAAGTATTCTAGAGTCAAATGTGAGGCCATCTGTCTGACAGCTAAAGCTTGTCTGAAATTGGGCCATGCAGCAGGAAAACAATCCAAAGCACAACAGCAAATCTTCAACAGAATGGCTGAAAAAGAGAAGAATCAAGGTGTTTCACTGGCCCAGTCAAAGTCCAGACCTCAACCCAATTGAAATGCTGTGGCAGGACCTTAAGAGAGCTGTGCATAAACAGATGCCCACAAACCTCAATGAACTAAAGCAACATGGTAAAGAAGAGTGGGACAAATTCCTCCACAACGATGTGAGAGACTGATAAAGTCATATTGAAAAAGATTACTTTAAGTTATTGCTGCTAAAAAAGGTGGTTCTACGAGGTATTAAATGACAGGGTGTACTTAGTTTGTCACACATGACTTCTCCATTTTGGCTTTATTTTTGGTAAATGAATAATGACACAATGTAATATATTCATGTGTTGTTGTTCTTTTGAGGCTGTATTTACCTAATTTTAAGACCCACTTCATTGTTAGTTCATGACACCTAATGCAATAACTATTAAACCCAGAATGTTTCTTAAAGCTCACCGTGTCATTGTCTCAGTGGGAAAGAACTGCAGTGCATTGTTATCCAGGCTCAAACGAGTAAGAGTGAAGAGGCCAGCAAACGCCTCTGTGGCCAGATAATTGAGGGAATTGTGACTGAGACGTAGCCATTTGATGTTCTGCAAACCCTGGAATGCCATGTTAGGAATGTACACCAATTGGTTGTGTGTGAGGGAGAGGAGGTTGAGAAGGCCAAGCTGTGAAAAAGCCCCAGGCTGGATCTCCTCCACTCTATTCCGGTCAATAATCAGCTGCTTCAGTGAGGAAAGCCCATCAAATGACTCCTGGATTGTAAGGAGAGAAAATGATGAGATGTATGCAAAGGTTGTCCAGGTTACAGCTACAAAGGCCAATCCATTTTACCTGGTACAGGATCTCAATCTTGTTGTTGGCCAGGTTAAGAAAGACCAGCCGGCCAAGTCTGCGGAAGGCTCCTTCCCGAACTCTTCGGATGTTGCTGTTCTGCAGAGACAGGTGGGTGAGGTAAGGTATGTGTGTGAACGCTCCTGTAGGAAGCTCCTGCAGGTCATTTCCTCTCAGGTCGAGTTTCACTGTTATCTTGGAGATATACAGAACAGAGCATTAAAACAATGCAAGGCCTTAGCAAAAATAAGGCACTAGTGATCACGGTGTTGCACAGATTACCTCATCAATGGTAGGTGGAACCTCAGTGAGATTCTTGTTGACACAAGCAACTGTGAGCTGGATGTTGTCACAGATACAGAACTTTGGGCATTTGCCTGGATGGACTGTATGGATCTTCAGGGCAAACAATATTATAACCAGCAACATGGGAAGGCTACACATCTTTCTGTGTAAAACAAGAGGAGATTTGCAACATCTAAAATAACTAATTCATTAGCTTTTTGAGTTTTCAGATTACTTTGTAAGAAAAACCTCTGCCAGATTAATTTAAACTTTGCCGGATTAGTTGGCTAATGCTGCAAAATTTGAGGAATTGGTGTGTTGAGCTCCGCTGGTATGTTTAAACTGGCTGGATTGGAGGCATTCATATAATTTATGGTTGAATGCAGCTCCTTCAATGCCTCACAACTGAATGTCAAAATAAGCACTTCAGGAGCAAACTAGCAAACTCCAATGTCAAATCTGACAAGGAGATTCTGTCATAATAGCCATGTCTAAGATTTTGAGTCAAAAGTATATGTACACAAAGGTGTGTTTTCTAGCAGCAACATATATTTTAAAACCTTCTAAAAAAATTTAACAATAAGTGTAAACAATACAATATAAACACACTGGGATACAGTAAAACAAGACTCAACTACAGAACTAACTAAAAGGTAGAACTGTATAGATACAATTTGGCAAGGGTAAGTTGTTTAAAATGCTATTAATTTGATTAAAATCAATTTATAGATCAGAATTGTTGTTCAAAACAATAATCTGATATTTATGCATCACATTTTTTGCTTCTCCGTAAATGGTTCCGTTTCATAATTGTTTTAGTGTTTACACTTAGTTGAAAACATTAATAAACTGTTTAAAGACAGGTTTTCCGTATGACAACTTACCTTGCTGTTGTGACTATCTGCCTTGCTATTGGGCATGAACGATTCATTTTACAGTTTGAAGAAATGTTTCTGCTGTTAGTCTCAGCTAATTGAAATCAATTCTAATTTTAAATGTACAATAATATATGCATCAATAATAAAACATTCAACAACTTACTCTGAAAAACCAATTAAAAAAAGTCTTCAAAAATTCGGCACCTTGTCGGTAAGAATGAATCCTCATTCATTAGCTAATATCCATCAAGTGAAAAGTTATGATAGGCCTCAGTAATCGCTCAGCCATAAACAATAGTCTATAAAATAAAATCTTGAATAAATGCAGAGAAAAGAATTTAAAAACTTTGTTTCTTTAAAGAGAAAAGTGGCAGCGCGAACGAAGCAGCCGAGAAACTGATTTTCAAATGCGAAATATGCTCGTTGAGTCTCAAGAGACTTCAGACCGCTGCACACAAAGACGCGCACTGTTCTCAGTCTCCCATAAATAAACCGCTGGAGGAGAGAAGGTTCCCTGCAAAGGCTTCAACGCCTATATTCCTTTCAGAACCATGATACTGAGAGGTTTGCCGAAGTCCTCAAGGCTCAGTGAACTCGGGGCATTCGTGTTACTCAGGCGTTGCGAAAGGGCAATGGAGTGAGAGCTGACCTACAGGACTTTATAATTACAAGACATCTGTAACTGCGTGAATAACGGGTTTCAATTAGAAAATTTGGAACATAACACAAACGACACGATTTTCCTCTCAAGAAAAAAATGTTTAATATCAATAAATTGGAATGTTGCAAATATAATATTCAGTGCATACCAGTTGTAGTATTAAATATACTAATGTCCAAACCATCTTTACTTCACTTTCACTGCTTTCTTCACTTCAATCCAAAGACTCTTTAAGTGTTTATACTTGAATTTGGTTTTACACAAATTCCGCCACCAATATTTCACAATATGGCACATCTAATCAAAGGCATGAGAGAGTGAACATGCTTTAAAATCATTGTTCAGAAATTTCACAGTTATAACATTATAATCATTTAAGGTTTAAGCGATAATTAAGCCCTAATTATCATCCAGTGCCTTTTTTCCCCTATTTTCCCTTTTATGTATAAAAATAGACATAGTATTTCTAAAAAGAGACAAAAGAACACAACACTCTTCAAAGCTACTCCAACTGTCTACAGTTCTTCTGTAAGGAAATTCAGTTTGGCTTAGTCATCATGAGGCACTAGTTATCACTGTACTTTGCAGTTGTCTGAGATCTCCATGCCAAAATTGATCCAGAATGGTCTGACCAAAGATAAACTAGATCATTAGTTTAGAGAGTATCATGTATGGTATTCAGCTTCTTTTTTATTATTATTATTTGACCCGTATTAAGTAATTTCAGTGGCTCTGTATTGGGGGTTAAGATTTAAGCAGTGGTCCTTTTCACCAATGTGGTCTTGAGAGCATCTCTGGCACTGGAGCAGGATTCTAAGACTTTGCCATTTCTGGAAAACAAAACAAATACAAAAGCTTAAAGTATCATTATTATTACTGTACAGGTGGTCAGAAAAATGCAACAAGACTAGACATACATCATATGTTGAACACAAAACTAACCGTGACACGAATGCTTCCAGAATGCCAGCCTGATCCACTGGGAAAAACTCCTGTGCAGCTGCGTGCTCCAAAGCGAGCAAGTGTCCAGGCAGTACAGATACCTTCTTTATCTTTTTATCTTCACTCTGGAAAAGAAATCAGCAGCAATTCACACCACCGACAAAATGGGGAAAAACTGAACTGAACATCACGTCAGAGCGTGTGGTACCTTTAAAAGTCCCAGGTTCACTATCAGTGAAAAGATCAAACTAGAAGACTGAGAGTGGGAGTTGGAAAAGGCTTTCCTCAACAGGGCATCTATGCAACAAGATGAACAGCTGGTTTTAAAAACAATGGCATTCAACATTTTCAGTAACAAGTGCTCACCCTCATGTTTTTCCAAAACTGTATGATTTTTTTTTCTTATGTGGAGCATAAGAGATATTTTGAGATTTTTTTTGTCTATACAATTAAAGTCAATGGTCACTAAAACGGTTTGGGTAACAACATTCTTCAAAATATCTTGCTTTAAGCACGGCAAAAGAAAAGTAACCGGAATGACATGAGGATGAGTAAATGATGGCAGTATTTTCATTTTTAGGTGAACTATCCTATTAAATGTTTACTTGAATCAATGGTAGTAAGTACTTTGCTCATACCAGTGGTCTCAAAAACAGCTTGCTTTACTTCCGGTTCATCTTCATATACGGAGGAGGTCTTGAGAAAAACTTCTGACACCTTACTAGCATCTGAAACATCAACCTAAGAAAAAAGAGAAAATGATTTCAGGTGGTTGGAGAACAAGTTAAACTGTCCTCATGTACAGTTGGACCTTACAATTCAACACCGTACCTGCTCAATGAGCTGGATCCTTTTGGCTCCAAAGGATATCAGTTTCTCAGCCGACGGGGAGATGAGGAAGGATGTAAACTCAGAACTGCAGTGAGGCTCTTCCTGTGAACAAGTAAAAATCAGTGGTTTGCCAATGTAAAATAGATAAGCAGCTATTGACACACATCAGGTTTAGCGGCTCATTCGGGGATGGAGATGTTTGCAAGGATCACCTTTTCTTCAATGATATCTTTTGTTCCATTGACACCATTTTCCTTCCCCCCCTCCTCCTCCTCCTCATCCTCATCATCATCCTCCTCATCATCATCATCTTCATCAGGCTCTCCATCATCTTCATCAGGCTCTCCTTCATCATCACTGCATTAATCACATCTTTCATTACTCTCAGTGTGAAAATATTTCAAATATAGTAAACATGCATTTGCCTTCAATTTATTTGCACATGACAAATAAGCTACATTTTTCACAAAAACCCAGATGTACACCTGAGCGAGCCCAGCAGCTCTTCCATGTTCATGCTCTCCATCGCTTCCCTGAGAGCCTCACAGCCGTCCTCTCCAAAGCAGTTTCCTAAACAAGCACCCAGACAAGATTAAATTGCCACTGAATAACTGACTTTGACACCAAAATGAACAGAACAGAGAAACTATTTAAACTATGCAAGATCGCATCGTTATTAAGGGGGGTTTCACACTGGCAGTTTAGCTCGAAACGGAGCATGTTCGCATAAAAAGTGGTGGTACTGAACCAGACTACCTGTATGAGGTGGTCTGAGTTTATTTATGGTTTATTTGAATAGGTACAGATACAACATACACAGAAAAAAAACTGAAAACAGCCATCCAATGCAAGTATTTGTAGCGAGAGCGAATTTGTAAGGCTTGTCCCTCGTTTGGTTGCAACAAAACTGTGATGTGATTTGATTGAATGTGAAAGTAACAAACTACGGTCCAGACTTGTTCAGAAAAACACAACAAAACAAGCGGGTGACTTTTAAAGCACGACTTAAAAATATTCAAAATAAAAGCATTTAAATGGTCCAGATAATTTTTGCAGCCCGTTACAGTATAGTTTGTTTTTTGAACCTGTCCGTATGAACTGCAAGCTTTGAAAAAGGTTTGTTAAAATAGGGGTATTAATAGTGGACTGCAAAAAACTCTTGTCCAATTTTAAGGGGTTAAAGGGAGGGTGAAAAAAACAGTTTGTCTCAAATGATTTTAATAATTTAAAATCAAATCATTAAGTAATGTAAATATGATGTATAATATATATATATATATATATATATATATATATATATATTTAAAAAAAACATATACAACATATTATACATAAAAAACATATTACATTTATATATTATAAAATGATAATACTGGCTTTGAGTGAGGCCTATGTTTGTAGTAATAAAATACTGTGACAGCAAAAAATACTTTACCATTAAGGTCCAGTTTCTCCAGATCAGCTTTGCCCTGAACAGCCTTTGCAACTACCAAAGCCGCAGCTTCGCAAATCTCTCCAAATGACAAATTCAGCTCCTACACAAGAGATTTTTTTAGAATGCCTATTACAAAAAACACTAAGCTGCTGAGTCATTGAAAGTAAGTGTTTGTGTGTGTTTTATCAAGATTTGACGTTGGTATTATGCATTAACTAACCCTGAGGAATGGCAGTCCCTCTCTAAGGGCCCCTGCTATAGCAATAGCACCTTCTGAGCGTACCAGACAGTCCCCAAAATTGATGACCTTAAGACAACGGAGGAACCTAATGCCCTGAAAATGGAAGAAATCACACACAGCCAATAATGAACATCTGTTCTAGCCATATAAACATTTTTTACATGATGCAGAGACATATTGCACAACATACCTCTGCCATGGCTATCGATCCTCTCTTAGTAAAAGTGTTGTCATTGAGGTTGAGGACCTGGAGGTTTGGGTTATGCTTCATGGCAGCGGCTAAAGCCGTGATACCAGGATGGTTGATTCCGTTCTGTGGCATATGGACCTCCTCAAGACTGCCTAACACCTGTGAAAAATAGAACAAATGTAGAACAAAAGAGAAACATTAAATACTTTTATATTGTTACACAGGGTAATGTTTTTGAAAGAAGTCTCTTATGCATACACAGTAAAAACAGTAATATTGTGAAATATTCTAACAATTATTTTTCATTTATTATGATATATTTTAAAATGCACTTTATTCCTATGATAGCAAAGCTATATATATATATATATATATATATATATATATATATATATATATATATATATATATATATATATACACACATACATACACACTCACTCTCTCTTACACACACACACACACACACACACACACACACACAAGGGTTGGACAAAATGTGAACACCAGTGAAATAGATAACATCTCTTTATTAATAAGGTGTTGGACCTTTAATACAGCTTTCAACTTTTAAATAGTTTCCAACTGAATGTTGAATCATTCGTCTAGACTAGCAGAACATCTTTCAGTTGCTTCTGAGAGGTAGGAGGAGAGATTCTGCTTCTCACTTGTCTCTGCAAAACTGCCCATAATGGTTAGATGAGATTGAAGTCAGTTGATTGAGATGGCCAGGGCAGATGAAGTCCATTCTGGTGCTCCTAAAAGCAAGACTGAACTGAGACTGAACATTTGGACCATAGGATGTACCTGACCAACAAATCCTTGCTGGTAATAATGATGGGGCCAGCCGAATACCAAGATATGGCTGCCAAAGCGATCAAAGATCCACCCCCATGTTTGACCGTTAGAACCAGACAGCCCGAGTTCTACACTTCCTTGCGGGTTCTCTATACATAAACATGACATTCAGTTGGGAATAATGTTAATGATGATTCATCAGTCATTTCTAGTCTTCTGCTGTCCAGGTTTTATGACCATGACACCATTTTTTTTTTATTAAAGGTTTAGCAATCGCAGCTCTTCCATGGATGTTGACCATGTGAAGTTCTTTGCGGACTGTTGTTATGGAAACAGGGTCTTGAAGGAAGAGAATGTGTTCTGCTGTCACTTTTGCTGCAGTAGTTCTGTATTGTTTGCAAACAATCCTTCTTATTGTTTGACGTCCTCATCATTCTTCGCTGACGAAGTCTTGCCATGCTTTGTATACGCCGTTATAATTATGGATACTGTTGCTCTTGAAACACCAATCAATTGGGCCATTAATGTTACAGATGCTTCTGCTTAATGGGCTCCCACAATTTATCCTCTTTGGAAGTCTGACATGTCACCCATTTGACCAATTTCTTGTACTATCCACAGCTAAACACAACTTCTACTACAAAGGCATGCAACCTGGACAATGTATACTAACAAAATGTAAACAAAAGATAATTGCAACATTAACCCCTATAACAATGGGTGTTCACATTACTTTGTCCAAACCCTGTATATGTGTGTATATGAATGTATATATATAAATAAATAATATAAAAAAATAAACATTGTCTCATTACCTTAAATGCTTTGGCAAGTGCAGTGGTACCATTATTCTCCAGACGATTACGTCCAGCTATGAAGACTTTTAACTTCAGGGGGGAGCCAGCTGCACTAGATTGCTTGTAGCATTCAGTCAATGCAGAAGCCAGGACCTTTAAGAAAATACATCAATAATTAAAATCACATGCTCCCTCTTTTCCATGAGTTTTAAAAAGACTTGACATGTTAAAAACATCTCACTAACATAAGCAAAGGATGACGAGTTTGTCTTTAAAAAGTTGCATCTCTGAGTTAATCTCAGCCTAAACTTACCATCCCCCCTCCAATGCCCATGCCACAATTATTAAGCCTGAGCTCACGTAAGGTGTAGCACACAGGGCTCTTCAGGAGGCTTTCAATTCCCTTTACACCATCAGGGCCGAAGGCATTGTCGCTCAAGTCCAGCTGAATCAGTCTGGCCCCTGATGTCATCAAAGCATTGCCCAATGATTTCTAGAGGATTTGAATAAAATGTTGGAAATAAGATATTTACTCATAGCAATTACATAAAACTGAACTTTTTTAGATTAATATCTTCTTACCAGAGCAGGTGGAATTTCAGAGCGAAGGCGACCCGTGAACATGTCACTCCAATGACATTGCTTTAAAAAATAATTAAGATTAAATACAGCAAATAGCACATCAGAGTGAAATTGTCTAATGGCCATTTAAAAGTACCTCCAATTCACTTTTAGCTTCAAGAGCCTTGGAAATGGCCTGTGCTGCTTCAACCCCCAGTGTGTTTCCCTCTAATCTGAGGGACTGCAAACCCTGACACTGTTCAATCTCTTTCACCATCTCTTTCACTGCAACATCACAGAAAAGGAGGGAAAATTAGTGTTGATGCACTGAGAAATGGCGAATGTAAACATTTGCTAACAGAGAGGTTTACTCACCCGACTCAGCATTGTCCAACTTTAGCCCTCGTCCCTTATAACTTAATTCCACTTCTCCAACATGAGTCTTGGCCAGAGCCTCCGTAATCTGAGCAATATCTCCAGAGGCCATTGCGTTCCCTTTGCTTTATGTACTATTAAAGTTATTCAAACATGAACAGGAATCACAAAAATAGCACCAACATATACACAACACGTCATACAACTGCTAGATCTCGCAAGCATGTGTATTTATGCATACATATAATTACATCCACACTTTTTAACTCATTAACAGGAATGTACCATTAGCTCAATATGCTAGCCTGTCACTATATATATATATAATTAGAATACCGACGATGAAAACTGTCATTTTACAATGGTCTGTTGCACCTTACATCTCGATAAACCCCAAACAGATGATGCTGCGCTCACTTTGTCCCACACAGTTAACGTGCTAATATTATGTACACTGGCTGATACACACCGCTCAGGCTAGCTCAGAGAACTAGCTACCTAGCTTTAATCTCATACGTTACCTCAAACTAGCCATTAAAGCGCAGCAACCTTAGTTAAATCTAAAAAATAAAATCATACTGAATTTTATACTTAAGAATATTTACCTTACACCTGGGCTCAGTTATTAACGGAGGAGAGCAGATAACTAGCCTGACTAGAGAAATACAGAACCATCACAACAGGAGGCACATGGAGGCGGCAGTTCTTTGAAAGTGCCGGTGCGGTCACGGTGTCATGTTCTTACATAATAAAAGCTCAGTCCTGTTATGACTTTTTGACTGTTATGAAATTACTGCACGTACTAAATACACCATTATTTATATTATATATATAAATAAATAAAATAATTTTAACAAATCTCTAAACTAGGGAATTTAACACAAACACCGATTAATACGTAAATGTGTATGCTTTCTGAATAGCGAGTAATAATTATCTATTAATTATATGCATCAGAGACTTTTTAGATGCGACATATTAAACTAAATATATAAGATAATTTTAATTCGTAACATAAATTTCTATTGCATCATCTTTCTAAATCGCCATTTACCTCTTAAGGACGAAAGCCCCAGTGGCCTAATGGATAAGGCACTGGCCTCCTAAGCCAGGGATTGTGGGTTCGAGTCCCATCTGGGGTGGACATTTTTTTCTTAGCGATACAACAGGTGATAAACAGCTAAATGTAGGTCTATACGCATAAGAAAACCATTCGAACCAATATTCCGACTTTCATCGGATGGAAATTCGCAAGTTCTTCGATCATTTAGCTGTCGTGATGCGGAAAACTTGATTCAGCGTGAAACATGAGTCGATTTTCACGGGGATTTATTTTGTGCGTCCTAACGGTGACCTTCGTAAAAGCTCAGCGTAAGTGTCTTAAATTAATTGTATTCTTTTATTATCACATTTTGGTCATACTGATGGTTATTTTATTATTAATTTCTGCATGTTTGCATAACATCATAAGTCTAGCATGAAAAAACTAAGTTAAATAAGGCGGATCGGAGCTACAACAAACCCTGGTCCGTTATTCTATTGGGCATTTGGTTATTAAGCGAGGCGTAATAAGATAATACAACAACAAAAAATCAAACATCTAGCGATTAAACGCTTATTGATGTGCGATCTCTCTGTTTACCAGATGTTCAGAGAGCCACCGTATATTGGGATGCTGTTCGGAGGTCTGTGGTGCTGAAAGAGGATGTAATGGAAGAGGACGGAGATGCATTTGGCTATTTCAATGATAGTTTATCTGTTTCTGGATGGGGAGTGCTGGAAGTGCAGGCTGGTTATGGGGAATCCCAGGACAACGATGAAATTACATACTTCTTGGCCGGATACCTTGAAGGATTCCTTACAGCTTCGTAAGTTTTCTCTCTTTAAAGCAAATTATACTAAGCCGTGTGGAAAAAGAAGTACACTTTAGCATACTTCAAAAAAAAAAAAAAAAAAAAGAATAGACCTATTACGGAAATAATACTTTATAAGAATAGGCTATACTTAACTGTGAAATGAATGTAATGGTTTGGACACTTAAATGCATGTTATTTACAATTGAATGAAAATCTATAATAGTTTAAATCTATTAGTTGGACTTAAGAGTGCCTTTTTAGCCACTTAAGTAGGGTTTAAGAACATCTTTACAAATAATTTCCTAATTACTTCTATTGTCTTATATAGTTAGCTAAAGTACTGACAAGCATTTATGGTATACTAAAATATACTTAATGACATTTATGTTGTACGTTTAAAATATATTAACTTTAAGTGATTTATCAAATAACAGACTACAGTTAAAACTATAATCAATTACTTTTTCATTCACAGACAGATGATAAACCATTACTTTAATATGTATCCTCAGATGATTAAGGATCATAGTGTTATGACACCTCTGAAATCATTTATGAGGTAAGTTTACGTGTATTATCTAAACTGATTGCACTATTCCAAAATTACAATAATAATGTCAGATATGATGAAATACACCTGCTTGCATTATATTAAACATTCAAATTGCATATCACTGTATGTATTCACATGTTGCAACACTTTGTTCGTGGTTTTGAAGGCTTATATTCTACTGAATTATTTATTAAACTTCCATTCTTTGAAATAGTGAGCAGGACTCATGGACAAGAACACAATTGAAGTTAAATGAGAAAAGTGATCCCTTGTGGCATCATGTGGGTCTTCTAGTGGCTCAGATAGATGGATTGTATGCCGGGGCAGCATATTGGGCCAAAAGTAGACAGGAAAAGGTCAGAAAACATGAATTATGCATGCATCTGTTTATTTGTACTGTACATCTCATTCTTCAAGTTTGATAACTCTCATGGACATTTGAAAAGGTCTAAGTTTCTCCAACTTTCTCCTTTTTATTCATTCATTGACAATCATGCTTTAGCCTATTTTTTTTTTCTTCATTTTGTGTTAATAAGTGAAACTATATGCTTGCATTTCAACTCCCAGCCTCTGCCCATGTTTGCGGTTCAATTCCTTAATGGTATTGGGGATTTGTTAGATTTAATCCCTGCACTCAAAAGGCGTTCCAACTCTTCTTCGGACTCCTTCAGAATGCCAGGGATGAGTCACTGCTCTGCTCTCATCAAGGTTAGAAGTATAATGATGCCTTCACCTCATGACAGTATCAAATATTATGGATTGTGTAGAACCAAATGTAAGAGTGTAGGAATCGACCATTGAAAGCCCCATGTCTGACCCCATATTTGAATATTCAAGGCTGTGCCTATGATGGTTATGGCCTTGTCAATGTGCACCTTTAACTGTTCTGTTCCTATTCTATCTGCAGTTGTTACCTGGCTATGAGAATCTGTTGCTTGGTCACTCCAGCTGGTACACCTATGCAGCCAGCATGAGAATCTACAAGCACTGGGACTTTCACCTGAAAAATAAACATAGCACAAGCAGATTGTCCTTTAGCAGCTACCCTGGTATTTAAAGGCATATATTTGCCTTTTATCATTCAAATTTAGTAATTAATCATTTAATTTAGTACTATAAAACTGTTTCTCGCATCCTTTCCAGGGACCTTGTCATCTCTGGATGACTTTTATTTGCTGGGAACGGGGTTGTTTGTAACTCAGACAACAAACAACGTGTTCAACTCCTCGCTGTTCTCGCTGGTGACCCCAGAGGCTTTGCTTGCCTGGCAGAGAGTGCGTGTAGCAAATGCGCTGGCCTGCACAGGGAAGCAATGGGCCCAAATATTTTCCAAGCACAACTCGGGTGAGAAAGAGATGCACAAGACAAAGGTGAATTATTTTATGAGAAATATTGTGGTCCGTATTCGCACTGCTCTGTGGTGGTGTCGTCTATCAACATTTGTAAACACACAATTCTCTAGAATCTGATTGTATGGTGCAGCATTAATGGGATAGTTTGCCCCAAAATGAAAATTCTGTCATCATGTACCCACCCTCATGTCATTCAAAAAACGTATGCATTTCTTTCTACTGTTGAACACAAAACAAGATATTTTAAGTAATAATTTGGAGGGGGGAAAATTGGTGGCCGAGTTGAAGATGTTCAACTTTGGGTAAAACGCAGCGCTCATCAATGTCACATTTACCCAGCCGCCCAATCACAGTGGAGGAAGAGCGGGACAAATACAACACCTAGCCACACCCGTGTTGGGGGCTAATGCATTACAAGTAACTCGAGTTATGTAACTAGTAAAGCAACGCATTAGTTTTAGTTTTTAGAGTTAGTTTTTCAAACAAGTAACACAAGTTACTGTGTTTTCTCATGACTGACAGAGTAATCGGAAGTAAGTGCAGAGGCGTTGTGTTTAAACATGATGGTTATTGTAGTTCTAGACTAAATGTGAGCATGCATTTACTCATCTCAATTGCACAAAAAAGATTCAGTATTCCTCAAAAAGAATAAAATCAGTGAAGCGCTAAATCAGAATACGCAAAACCTCCAAAAATTAAATGTGTTAAATAAAACATATATTGTTATGCATTTAATCTCACTTTATTGACCAATGTTCTTGCTGCTGACCTTTAATCAAAAATTATTTTAGATTTTTTTTGTTTTTATTGGTAAAGTAAGTGTTAAACCTTCTTCTCCTGCATTCTATTCATCTGCAATCCAGAATGGCAGCACGGCTGAAAGGTTTGTTTGAGCTGCGCACAGTATATGCGTGAATTTACATTTCCTTCAGCCTTATTATTTAAATTTTGGTGTGAAAGGATCTTTACATTTGCCCAACAATATAACTTTTTTGTTAAAAAAGAAAAAACAAGCCCAGCCCAGGTGAGAAAAAGTAACACAAATGTAACGTAACACATTACTTTCCTTAAAAAGTAAAAAAAGTAACACAATTACCGGTAGTTATACTTTTAAAGCGAGTAATTCGATATTGTAATGCATTACTTTTTAAAGTAACTTTCCCCAACACTGCACCCAACCGTCACATCCTGCTTTTACAACGACAACAGACGACAACAACAAGCACAACAGAAAAAAAAATCATCCAAAACAAGGACCAGAGCAAGTAGTTCACATTGTGTCTAAATTTTATTTTCAGAAACAAACTATCTGTGAAATCAGATCATTGCAACCAAAACGTCTCAACTGAAAAAGCAAACAAAAAAAACTCTCTCGCTTGTGCCTTCAGAAGAGCGCCTGGCATTGTCAGCTGGCTAAAAATGCTTTGACACACGGCCTAGGAACATATTTTTAATGACATGACGGTGAGTAAATGATTGATGGAATTAACTGTCCCTTTAAGATTTGACTTCCCAAAAATAGATATACTGGAACAGCCAAACCTATTAATGAGAGGTCTACATACTTTTTGTCTTGAAAATGGTCTTATTTTCAATTATTTTTGGATGAATTTTATCAGGGACCTACAATAACCAGTATATGGTGGTGGACCTGAAAAGAGTTTCACTTGGAAAGCAGATTGAAGAATGGAGTCTGACTGTTGTGGAGCAGATTCCTGGTTTGGTGGCGTATTCAGATCAGTCACAAGCGCTGCGTCATGGTGAGGAGTATTTTTATAATAAGGAAATCCTTATGATCACTCCAATGAAAATTAATTTGAGAGGATGTAAGGTTGGAAACACTGAAGGTTAAAAGGTTAAATTGAACAAGATCATATGCTTTACAAATCGTCTCAATAGGTTACTGGGCATCCTACAACATACCTTTCCACTCAGACATTTACAGAATGAGTGGTTATGGTGCGATGTGGAAAAAGCATGGTGAAGACTTCTCATATGACCTCTGTCCACGTGCTAAGATTTTCCGCAGGGATCAGGGAAAAGTCACTAATCTGGACACCTTGAAATACATTATGAGGTACAATGGTGAGTTCAGGATCTCTCTGTTTCTTCAAACTAATCTGCTGTCTTCATAATCTCATTTCTTTGATGAGCAGTAACACTTTGTCATGTTAGATTACAGAAAAGACCCATATTCAAAGAAGCACCCTTGCAAATCCATCTGCTGCCGTAATGATCTGAGGCTCCGACGACCTCTTCCAGGGGGATGTTATGATACTAAGGTACAGAAATAAGTCATGTTGGTATATGTGTTGGTATTAGTAAAGGGGACCTATTATGCAAAATTCACTTTTACATGGTGTTTGAACATACATGTGTGTCGGCAGTGTATGTACACAACCACCCTGGCTATAATGGTAAAAAAATCCACCCAATCCCATCCCCATAAATCATGATTCATAATTTCAGTTTCTATGCAATGTGACATCACATTGCTTAGGCCCCGCCCACGACTGCTGAAGGACCCTATTAGCATAGACCCCGCTCTGACTGAGCTGTACACAGTCCGCCAAGTTTATCTCCTCGCAAGAGCATTTAACAGCAGCATTCAAGTAAGAAATGTATTCTTATTAAAGCTACTAATGTTATTCAATCAAGAGCAGTGAGTGATTTTTGTGTTTTTCTTTTGTTGTTTGATTCATATTAACAGCATATATAGCAGTAGGTCCTGTATATTTCACTTTAATACACAGATTTAATATACACATGCAATTTCTTTACTTGCTGTTTACGTCCACAGACATAAACGACTGTGTTTGTAAACTTTGTGTGTTTTTGACATAACCTGTGCGTTCAGAAAACCATATATCAGAAGTTTAGACTAAAATGGCTTTAAAACTTTCATGATGAAGAAGAACTGCAATGTCACGTGAGCGTGACTGCGATAGAGATGATTATCAAAACCAAACTAATGTTTTAGTTTTTGGCAGAGTATCCAAGGGACAAGCTGTAAAGGCTCCGCCCTCTTCTGGAAAGCAGGGAGTAGCAGCTCATTTGCATTTAAAGATACATGCACAAAAACTGCATTTTTTTTTTCCTTCCAATCAAAAATGGGCATTTACAACATGGCACAATATGATCTGTGGGATATTTTGAACTGAGAATTCACAGACACATTCTGGGGACACCTGAGGCTTATATTACGTCTTGTAAAAAGGGGCAAAATATATTCTCCTTTAAATAAATGCCAGCATAAATAGTCCGATTCTAATGGAGGCTGCATCCATTTAGGTTACAGATTACCACATGGCCCAGATGTTTATGGCCGAAGCTGTGAACGGACCCACTACTCAGAATGGTCTTTCACCTTTCTCTTGGAGCCGTTTCAATCGGACAGCTCATCTGGGGCTCCCTCAGACCTACAACTTCTCATTCATCACTATTCAGCCCCTTCTTTTTGGTTCCAGAGATCAAGACAGTCTGCTAGAGTGTTTAAACAGCTGTCTAGAGGATACAGATGCAAGACTCGAAAATTATTTAATCAACTTTGCATCAGATATTTACAGGCAGCTTTACGAAGTTATTAGGTATGTTTTTGCCCCATAATACTTTTTGTGAGATTGAATGCATAATACTTGTTTATGCAATAAAAGTTGCTTGACTAACTTGTCTAATTTGAGATCTGTGTTCATGACAAAGCCTACTGTCATAAGTGATACATATTAACAAATTAGAATGTCCGTCAACCAGTGTTGGGCATGTTACTTAAAAAAAAAGTTTTTAGTTACTAGTTACTTCTCACAAATAGTAACTGAGTTAGTAACTCAGTTAAATCATTATAAAAGTAACTAATTACCAGGGAAAGTAACTATTGCGTTACTTTTTTTAAAAAGTGAATTAAATAGAAATATATTTTATTTAAATAATTGTATTCAAATTTTAAATTGTGAGAGTACTTTAACTTTAATATTATTATTTATATAAATCTGTTTTTTTAAGTCCTTGCAAGCTGAATACTTTGCAACAGGCTGAATAGATGTTGAATTTACAGTTTGAATCTACATCATAAATAGATGTTACATTTTATCAGTGAAATGTTGTTAGTTATATATAGCTACCCATATAGTCAAAAAATATGGCTATATATGGCCATTATAAAAAGGCATAAATATAATAAATATATATTGCATAAATATAATGGCCATATTATAAAAAGGGATTATGAAAATGCCTTTTTATAATATGGCCATTATAAAAAGGCATAAACTTTATAAATATATATATATATTTTTTTTATATATATATTTTGTTATAGGCTCGTTACAAAATATATTATCAGCATAACAAATTGAGTGAAACATTATTTGATTTGTCCAACTCGAGCTGAACTAAGGTAGTGTAAAACCTGATAATCATGTTATCAAAATAATGAAAATGTACCGAAGAGCAAGTCACAAACTTAACTAACGTCCTAGAATCTTAAATATTTGTAAGAATGCAGAATTAAACATGCATAGCTGCAAATGCCTAAATACATTCCTCATTCTAGAATTCTGCACTGGTTTCTGCGTCAAAAGCAGCATCAACTGGCAAGTGGGCGGGGCGAACACATCGCAGGATACGAGCCAATCAACTGGCGCGCTTATTCTACTTCTATGACACGGGAAAAAAAACAGTAGCACGCCGCTTCACCGTGGGAGACAGAACGGCACCCGAACAGCATCCGAGCCGCACCGACAGTCCGCATCAGACCAGCCTCAGTGTAGTACCCTAATGGCAACGGAGGACAAAGGAAAAACGGCGGCGCCCCAGGCTTTACCGGAAACGGGATCCCTTTCAGCAGCAACAACACACGGCAATCTAAACAATAATAACAACAACAATAACAACAACAAAGACAACGAGGGAAGCGAAGGTGCCACTACAGCCACGGCTACAGCCGTTGAATCCAGTGGGTCTGAAAATATCATAGGAAACGGTTCAGCTGTTAATACCACCGGAGGCAGTAACGGCAAATGGGTCCGTCTCAACGTCGGTGGGACGGTGTTTCTAACGACACGACAAACGCTGCTAAAGGAACAAACTTCATTTCTGTACCGACTGTGCCAGCAGCAAGACTTACATTCGGACACGGTAAGATATCACAGCAGTGAGTGAGGTTAATGTATGACTCTTGTGATCCAGGGCGCGGAGGTGTAACATTAATGATGCGACGGGGGTCTTCAGTCAGATGGATGTGCGCGTGCTACGCTGATTATTAATGCAGGACCCCTAGTGTTTGTGCATTACAGCGTCATCGCAGTTATTAACCAGTAAAATTTTACTGCACGATTCCTTTATCAAATAATATGATCCACCTGAAGCTGATTTTGTGTAGAGGGAAGTCCTCTTGATGGGGTGATGGCCAGATCATCAGTACATCCTAAATTTATAGGAGTGAGGCTCGTGAAATCATATCTTGGATGTAAATAATGAAGCTTCTTTTATTATTAGGCTATTTATTATTACAAGTATTTTTTTATTATTTTTATTGATACTCTCCTCATTGCATTGCGGTCAAAACAGTTTTTTTTAGCAAAGGTTTGGACAGCATAGTGGTCAACTATCTGTTGTTTTTATTCTGCTTTAGAATTTTTTTTTTTTTTTGATTATGGTTAAGATACTCCATGTTAAATGACCCAAGGGAAATGAGGCCTAAGGTAATCCAAACAAAGCATCCATATCTTATAGAACTGATTTGTCAGAATGTAAAGCACATGGCAGGAGTTCCAGTGGGACCAGAGCAAATATCACCTTATGCAAACCCTTATGTGAAGCGGGCCTTATTATCACTGACCCACTGCAATAAAATGTTTTCTTCTGGCAGCGAAGGTAAATATCATATAATTTCCTGTTGGCAGATGTCTTTATGTGTCTGCTCGGAAGGCCCAAATCTAATAAAACTGGATGTAATTCTAGTTGGATGCCAAATATATATTTTTTAGTATTTCCAATAGCACTTGACAGAAACACTTGTAACCTGACCACATGCAGTATGGGACCTACAATAATACCTACAACCTGCAATATGGTACCTACTTCAGTATACATTTTAAAAGCATGACAATCAGTGATTAGAATAACCAATGGATGGGGAATATATGAAATCTCTGGATGATTTTGAATTGTATTGGCTTTTTGCCATATACAAATGCATGTTTTTAACATGGTTCCATATGTCTTCCCATGGGTCATCATCTATGGTAATAGTTTAAGGCCATTGCACACTGAGTCCGAAATTCGCATCCGAAATTTTCTCACGTTAAAAAATAAATACGACCTCACGTTATGTCAATCACGCTTGCACACTGCCTTCGAAACTTCGTCCGTCATAAAAAAAATCGATTCGGGTTCGATTTTCTGCGTTTTTCGCATCCGTAGCAATCAGTTTGAATGGTGTTTGAATGATGTTTTGACAATTCAGAGCCACCGAATCTCGAATACGAAGAAACGCATACGAAAATTTCGGACTCAGTGTGCAATGGCCTTTACAGTATGGTGAATTCAGATTGATTGCACTTTTTCCAATTCCTCTCAATAGCAAAAGTGTCCCAATCCCTGACCTCACCACTATGTATTTTTGCTTTTTTCCGCTTTACAGTAATGCCTGTTTCTTTTTAAATTTATCGTAATTTATGGTTAGTTATCATATCAAATTTAATGTTACTTATGAAAATATTGTCAAAAAATGCAAATAATAATACTTTTTCCGAAATTAATTTTCTTTAAGCTTCATTGTCTTTAAGAAAGTATAATTTCTCAATTTCTGTCTTTTGGTTTTGGGGTTAAATATGGTGAGATTTACCGATATAAATTGAAATGCGTGTTGTACGTGTCTTTTAATCTTAAGGCATACAAACAGTATTTGACTTAACAGATGGTACTCTGCCTTCACAGTATCCACCCCCTCCCAAGCTATCCTCTTATATTCCCACTTATTCCACACATCCGCACAGTGAGTGACGAGGCACAGACGATCACTCATCACAGCTCAGTTATTACGGGCCGCTGTGGTGTTGTGTGCTCTCTCACTGCTCATGTCACTCTTCTAATGAGATTAAAGTCATGGCACCTTGACGACTCCCAGCCCTCTGCACTAAAATATCTATGGAGGCTTCTCTGTTCTATTCCTGGACTGCTCTGTTCTTCATTGCTAGTTTACATATGCATTTTTCCCTTTCAAAGAGTTTGGGTGTATAGTTTTTTTTAAATATTTTAAAGAATGTTGGTAGCCAAACAGTTTCGGTTCATATTGACGTCCATTGTTTTTTTTGTTGTTTTTTTGTCCATACAATGGACATCAAGGGTTAACCGAAACTGTTTGGTTACCAACACTCATAGAATTTTCATTTTTGGGTGAACTATCCCCTAAAAACTGTGCTTTTAACACGAGCCAGAATTGGTTCTGTTAAAAATTGTTAATTTGGCTTTCCTATTGCATGCTGTGATGCTTTGTGGCACAGGTTATTATGTGGTTCTGTTTTGAAATTAATACGCTCTTTGTTTGCCTACCAGGTATTTCCCATGGGATGCAGCTAGTTCCCTATCGGGACGTGGTTCTTATACTTCCTTGTGCAACTGCAGAGTTAAACGTTAACGCAAGATGAGCGTGGACAGATAGCGAACTTGTTTGATTTGAATTCTGTGTTTTTATACAGTAGTATTGTGTGTAAAATCCCCTGTGTTCGTTCTCGTGTTCTTGTGAAATCCCGAGCGGGACAACAGCTTGTCTCTTCTGACTCGCTGCAGGAGTCATGCGCAGGTGTTGTCATGCCTGCTGCTGTCAAGTCTAGTCATGTGTACTGTGTGGCTGTCTTTAGCACTTACTGGTTCGAAAATGGGATTTGTTTACGTGTGTGTGTTTGCTCATCATGCGTAAATTAATTCTGTGCTGCTACTATTATCTGTAAGATTTCGTGCTGCTAATGGAAATATTTGTTAATGCTTTTTGCAACTCTGTATGTGATAATTAGTTTGTTGTCTATGAATGTTGTTCATGTCCATCTGTTAGTCCCAAAATGATTGTATACGATATGTATTTTTCAAATACCGCCATACCGGCGGTGTGTAGCTGAAACAATTGTTGCATATCCAAATGGCCACAAAGAGCACTATGTAAAGTGTTGTGAGTAGGGTTGGGAGTTAAAAATCGATTCCAATTCTGTAATCGGATACTTTATTTAAACTATTAAAATTTCGATTCCACTTACCGATGCCTGTGTGTGCATTTTAATGTGATTTCAAACCATTTTCAAGCACAAGAAGATGCGAAAGAGAACTCAATTCGGCACTAAGAGCCACATCTCATTTAGTGCACGAATACCAAATTGAGTTCTCTATCGCGTCTTCTTGCGCTTGAACTAACAAATGCACACAAAATTATGTCAAAATATCCTCCTAAACACAGAAGAAGAAAAAAAACGCATTTGTAACAGTATATTGGAGCCTCCATAAAGGCTTAAAGTGACTGCTGCCGTCTGTGTCATTACTGTTAATCAATGAACAAAAGAAAAAGAAAATTACTCTCTGATCTTGACTGATATCTTGACAATATTTTATTTATAAAAAGAAAACGCTTATTTTACATTTGATTTCAATTTCTGAATTTTGTTCAGTTGTATTTATTTGTGCTATTGCTAATTTGTTTTTATTTTATTACTGTTAACTAGTCTTTAATAATGTTTTAAATTAGTCCAGTTGTTTTGCTGTGGTATTTTTTTTGTTAAAACCATAGGAAAATGTTAGTGTTCTTTAGGCTGCTGATTTGAAACATGAAACATGTTTGATATAAATGTTTGACTAAATGTTTTCACCTTACTGCAATTGAAACTTGCAGTACCCAACCCTAGTTTTAGAGGGGACCACTACTAACTGAAAACCCATTCTTACTAATGGTTATAAATTTATAACACAACAATAAATAACCCTCTCTTTTAACGTAATACCATGTAGAGCCCTATGATTTCTGCGATGCAAATGGAGTCACAGAATCCAGTCACAAATGGAATTTACTGAATACAGCAGAATATCACCAAAATTGTGCAAATACATTTTTGTACAAATAAATCAAAAAAGGGCTGTACAATGAATCAAATCTAGCTTGTTGTGTAGGTGTGTTGTTCAAGTCAATGTTGTGAATCTGCAGTGTTATCTCATTTATGCCCTCTGCTTTCTCTATTATAGTGCTGCTTTTATAACCTTCCAGTGCTGCTATTTAGTCTTGAGCCTTCTGTTACGCCAACATCTTCCTCTTTCTTTTTACCTCCTTCACCTTTAATGTGCTTCTATGCACTCCCTTGTTCTCTGATTCCTCTTTGTGCCTTTTGAGTGCTCTTGCCCTGGGCTCAGTTGTGTAATGTTCTCTGTAGGGCATGTTGTACTAGGCTAGGGTATGATGTAGCCTATATGGTTCCCTGCTCCGTAGGTCTCGTCTCGATAGAGCTGCGCTGAGCTCTTAGGGTAATTCATTGCAAAGAGGAGACCCTCAGCCATTCTGGGACAATGACCGTGGCCATGCTAATGTGACCTCTGCTCACTGCCACTTTCCGCATGCCCTTTCCTTTAACGTTCATCCTCGCTTGTGCCAAGTCACATTTTATTCCCTGTGGTGAATGTGATGTACTGTTCAGTGCATCCTGTACTGCAGTTAAACAGCTTCAGCACAGAGTCAGTCACATTTACATAGGGAATAGTTGCCACATTATTAAATATTAGCAAGTTAACAACATCTAATATTGGTAAAATATTATATACATCATTAATAAATATTATTATATTTTATATGTTACATATTTAATGTTATTGTACTTATACAAGTAAATACCATATTGTATTTAATTCTTAAACTGAGAGACCTGTGATGTGTTTGTGTAGGATGAAACTGGCGCTTATGTGATTGACCGAGATCCCACCTATTTTGGTCCCATCCTCAACTATCTGCGACATGGGAAGCTGGTTTATAACAAGGAGTTGGCAGAAGAAGGTCTGTTCATTTATTCTCAGAACTGTTGTCACTTGTCAGACTATGCATTTTCAAATTTATGGTAATACCATTTTAATACTATAATTTTAATATTATAATAATATATTTTAATATCAACACATAACTATTGATGCATTGGTACCATATGATTATCACCCAGAGATCTTTTTTATTTATCGATATTATTCAGGTGCTATTTTAGTATTATTAATGTCATATTAATACTTTTGAATTCAATTCAATTCAAATTTATTTGTATAGCGCTTTTCACAATACATATTGTTTCAACGTAGCTTTACAGAGAATGCATGTCTACATTACAATTTACTGTAATGGATTCGTTTTAGTTCTGTTTTTATTAGTCGATTTTGGATATTTTATTGTATATGGTAATTTCCCCTATTTTTTACATTTAGATTATTTTTCATCTTAAAGTTAATATTTAAAAACACTAATATAATAGCATTGTTAAATGTATCTTGCCTTTATTCACTTGCAGTATTTACAACGATTCATTTTAGTTTTAGGTGTTTATTTATTTATCATTTCAATATCGGTGCATATCTAGTCAAAACACATAACCGTATTAAACTGTAAAAATGAAGTGTGTCTGTGCCGTCAGGTGTCTTGGAGGAGGCAGAGTTCTACAACATCACACCACTGATTAAATTAATCAAAGAGAGGATTCTTGAGCGAGACTCCAAGGCTACACAGGTAATGAGCAGGGTGTTTTATCATGCCTCCCATGTTGCTTCATTTTCTGGAAATATAGGCTATTGCTTTTTTTTTCCATTAGTATCCAGTTTTCAGCTTCATCACCTTCTCAGCACTATATTTCTGTCCGTCTCAGTTTCTACTGTACATCTGTGACCATATTTGCGTGCTTATGCAACAGCCGTCAGTTTCCCACCCACTCTCGCTCTTCTTTCCATACTTGCCTTTTGGCATTCTCCTCCACTACCCACCACATTTCTTTTTTTACTCTTCACCAGTCTTCACCCTCTCCCTCTGTCTCTCATACAGCAGGTACCACCAAAGCACGTGTATCGGGTGTTGCAGTGTCAGGAAGAGGAGCTGACCCAGATGGTGTCCACCATGTCGGACGGCTGGAAGTTTGAGCAGGTCAGCGTGCGCGCCTGCCGAAAACCCCGCCCCGGACTGCTCTGGACTGTGGGTTGGACTGACACTGAGTTGATTTCCCTTCCCCTGATCCTAATTTTCCCAGTGTCCAATTCTCCCCTCAGATTCAGAGTCCAGTAGCATAGCTAAAGTGTGAAATTAAACTTTTGTCATTTGTATCCATCTGGATTTTACGTGATCAGTTGCACCAAAACCTCTTAATCATTATGCGTTGTTGAAAAATGACAAACTATATGATATTCCAGCTTTGTCGGTATGTAGTTTTGCACATCCCTAATGATATTTTGCATGTTTGAAAAGTGGAAAACTACATATTCTAACAAAATAAGAATGATTTGGGGTCCACCATACACCAATAAGATACGTTTCTTAAAGGAATAGTTCACCCAAAAATGAACATTCTTTCATTATTTTCTTAAAGCTGCAGTCCGTAACTTTTTTAAGTTAAAAATAATCCAAAATAATTATATTAAAAAAAACTTATTCTGCCAGTGGTCAAAACTATCTGCTTGCCATAGCTAGATTCAAAATGGTAAGCTTGTAATAATGATTTTAATTCCAGTGGTACTGGTGGGTTTCCGCGGGAAATTCGAGCATGTCTTTGCGTCATTACGTCACACCCGTACACATAAAGAAGGAGTTTCGGCTAGCCGGCTATACTGCGCGTGACGAGATGTTTAGATGTATAGGCTTTTCTCGCAGCACTTGACATGATTAAACTTATGGCATCCAGAAAGATCCAAACAACAATCATCAGTGTCAACTGGAGATTCAGCAGTTATAAAACCCAAAAGACTTCGTACTTCGGATTTAAGGTGGCTAGAGAAAGAGAAAGAAACTGTCTCATGCGAACACAAGGATTTAAACATCGGCGGGGCTTTTGAAAAGTGCGTGAACTGGAAGAAGAGACGGCTTTTTTCTGCTGAACAAGTAAGACATTTCAATAGTTCAATCGTGTAACAGTATGTTTTCTTAATTCACACAGTTATGGAGGTTCCTTTGTTGTGCCTTTCTCGTTTTGCTATTATGGAGAATATGAATTCTGAACTACACAGGTAACCATAAAACACATTAAATTTAACATTAGTCACGCAATGCTGATGTTGTTAACATGAACAATTTGAGAACAAAGTAGGCTATAATTTGCACGGTTGCTGTAAATCGCGTTGATTAAATCTAACGAAGCTTATCATGTCGAATGCTTTTTCCCCCTTAGTTGGTCAGAACAAAAATGGATGTTACTTGTTCAGAAGACATTTTCTTATGAAAATTCTTATGTTGGTCAAACTTTAAAAAAGTGAATCTATGATTCTGTATGACAGTATCCACACAGCGCGGTGACTGACAGCAGCACTCGCCTCAAAACACTGTGTTCATCCGCGCTGTTTCATGCCGATTTACAACCCACGTAAAGATGATAATTCCGCGAATCACTGCAGTTACAGATTTCGAACAGAGAGATGGCGACAAAGAGGAAAAGCTACGGACTGCAGCTTTAACCCTCATTTCATTCCAAACCTGTATTCTTTCTTCTGTAAAAACTCAAAAGAAGATGTTTTGAAGAACATTGGTAACCAAACAACATTGGTGCCTATTGACTTCCATTGTATAGACAAATATATATATATATTTGAGAAAAAAATTGCTCCACACAAGAAAGAAAGCCATACAGGTTTGGAATGACATGAGGGTGAGTAAATGATTTTTGGGTGAACTATCCCTTTAAAATACCAAATTAGAAAGTAATGATCATGGTGTGAGACACTATAAACAATGCAAGACATGAGCAACAATTCAATTCAATGCAACATTCAAAACCGTCCATCTGCATGTGTACATAAACCAACATTACAAAAAATCCGGTTCAACATTTAAAGAAAAATCAAGGCTAAATATCTATTACCCTATATTGCACAAAATGATTGGTTCACACAAAAAGTATGCATCCATAAAGCACAACACACTATCAGCATGCCAACTTGACTAGTTGACCAACCTAAACTATCTCTAATGAATGCTATGAAGAAGTTTTTGGTACAGCTGACTAGGCATTTGACCCATCTTGATGTTTTCCTTCATGGCCCTCTCCCCTTTCCTCAAATCTCAAGTACCTGTCATAAAGAAAGACCTTCTCTCTATCTCTCTCTTTCTTGGCTGTTCTTTGCTTTTCAAGATGGTGAACATTGGCTCATCTTACAGCTATGGAACAGAGGACCAGGCTGAATTTCTGTGTGTGGTGTCAAAAGAGCTGCACACCTCGGGTGGGGGTTTAGGGACGGAGCAGAGCCACAAGACTAAGGTTGGAGAACCTGCAGACGCATACATACACACGTAACGGCTCACCGTTTTCGATCGTGCCATCTCACCAACACCGTAAAGCACAGTTCCACTGACACATTTCTCAAAAACATGCTTACAACCTACAAAATCTGCTTCTTTTCATCTCATTTCACATCAATAGCCTTGAGATCCTCCCACACCTACTCTTCACAAATTCATAAATCTTTTTCATTTTTTTGTTGTTGTTTTTTTTGTATGCCATCATCTGTCGTGCTGCGATCCCACCGGTTTCTGTTCACCCTGTTGTCCACTCATAACACAACTAGACCTCGGACACACAGGAGGAAGATGGAGCGAGGAAGGAAGAGGAGGAGGAGGAGGAGGAAGTGGGAGAAAGAAATGCCACCCC
The DNA here is from genome assembly GCF_029890125.1 of Rhinichthys klamathensis goyatoka. Taxonomy (NCBI): domain Eukaryota; kingdom Metazoa; phylum Chordata; class Actinopteri; order Cypriniformes; family Leuciscidae; genus Rhinichthys; species Rhinichthys klamathensis. The sequence goes on along the minus strand of NW_026606658.1, from coordinate 982,291 downwards.
CAATGAGTGGATTAGAGATTAGCAGAAACTTGTGTCAAAGGAATTGGTGAGGAAATGCTGTCATGTTGGTTGTATTAGTGGTAGATGTACAAAATTCTAGCAGTCTAAGGGTTTTGGTAAATTGCATTTTAGTGCACCAAATAAGACGAGCACAAAGAAACAACAATAAATCTATATTAGTTTGTTTGGCTGTGAAAATAGTCATGAAGAGGATTTATCCAACTAGTTTTACTTGCCTTTTATGAGCACAGTGCAATGAAATGCAATAGCCTTTACCTCCTTGCAACTCCCAAGCATGATTTTCCCTCGTAAGAATCTATTTCCTATGTAAACACAATTCACAAGTGTCCAGACAAACTATTGTGCGGTACTGAACTTTGAATATAAACTTGGATACATATATCTTAAAAATTGGATTTTTTAGCACAGGTCACTTGACCAGAAATGGCGAACGAATGACTCAACCAAATGACTTCAATATTTAGTACAGCGTCTGTTCCATAAACTGCCATTGAGTCACTGCCATCTCCACCCATATCCACATCTCCAGCAAAAATTATCTTTGTATTTGTCATAATTACATGAAACATACAAGGAGGCATATTTCTCACTCTACACTATCCATATCCAAAGTTAATAGTAATTCTATATTTCTGTAGTTATACACTACTGTTCAAAAGTTCCAGGGTCTGTAATATTTTTTTTAATGTTTTTGAAAAAAACAAAACTCTTTTGCTCATCCTCAGACTAAATGTATATTTTAAAATGTAATTGTTAACAGAATTTTCAGCATCTAGTCTTCAGTGTCACATGATCCTTCAGAAATCATTCTAATATGTTGATTTGCTGCTCAAGTAACATTTCTTATTATTATCAATGTTTAAATCCGTTGTGCTGCTTAATATTTTTGCGGAAATTGATACATTTGTTATCAGGATTCTTTGAAGAATAAGGTTCAAAAGAGGATAAAAATCTTCTGTAATATTATAAATGTCGTTGCCTTAACTTTTGATCAAATTAATGCATCCTTGCAGAAAAAAAGTACAAATTTCTTCCAAAGAAATCATACTGACCCCAAACTTTTGAACAGTAGTGTATTTCTGTGACTATAATATATTTTCCAACTCTTTTGCAGCTGTTCCAGATCCATGGGTCCCGGATGTAGGATACAAAGAATTTTATTTTTCTAGATATCCATTTTTTTTCATGTGCTCATGATGCTGTTTTTATAGCCATACTTTTTTAGATTTGTTGACTCGAACAACGGGTATTAGTGGGAGACTTCACAACCAGCAGCAAAAAAAAAAATGAATTGAAATCCTAAAAGCAAAAGGCACCTGAGGTGTTTAGAAAAGATCACAATTACTATCTTAGTACATGGCCTGTTACCAAAGAGTGCAACATAGTTATAGGATACTATAGTAATTTAAGTAAATATAATGCATTTAAACAATAACTAAAAGACTTAAGGCCTCTTCACACCAAGAAAGATAACTATAACGATAGCTATATTAGCATCGTTCTGAGATCAGCTTGTCTGTCACTTTAAATGCTCGAGCTTGTTACAGCTGGATGGATTCTGATTGGCTGTCGTTCATCAGCTGGATAAAATCTTTCTGAGAGTGATTCCAACGATATCGTTTCTCTGTGCTGTTATCGATATTGCTGTGGTGTGAACTCTGCTATTCTTTAATATTGAGAACGATTTATAGAACTATATCTTTATAGTTATCGTCCTTGGTGCGACCGGGCCTTTAGTCTGGCTTAGTCAGGATAGACATTGTAATCAATGATGGAAAGACTGTGTGGATATGAGACTGTAATCAGTTATTTAGTATTTAGTGTTTAGGTTTTGCACATTTGCTATAGCAGAAGAAGGGCGGCTCTGCTACAGACACGGGTCATGTCCTGTTCCATCTAGCATCAGTTGTGGGTAAATTGCCAGCAGTGTCACCCTGGCAGACCACCAGCAGTGCACTTTACCCCCATTTACAGTCTGTGGAAGTTCATTTTGATAGTTGTTGGCGCCGGTTAGAAGGTCAGGGTGTCATTAGAGGTCACTGGGATATTACAGGGCTCGGGAGAGTTCTGGTTGTGTTTGTATGCTGTACATGGATTTTTAATAGGTCCGGGGCACAGTTTACTTACAATGAAGTTAGTTTTGTTCATTCAGCTAATGTGCTGGATTATGATACTGTGTCACTTGTTAATGTGTTTGTGTGGAGGATAGATTTATTTTAAAGGAACTAGCCTGGCAATCAAAATCGTTCCAAACAACATGCCTCAATTCAACAAATTATCAAGCACCTTTTGCTCTCTTTAGCCTAGAGCCGTGCAAATTCGCTTTCTTTGGGATTTTTATGTGCTGTGGGCTGATTTGCATGCCTAAGCTCTAAGCTTGTTTATTAAATATGCTGTAGTTTTGCACAAATTTGAATAGTTACAGTGCCCCTAAACACGTTTGGATGCTTAAGCCATGTTAAAAGTGCATAAATGTCATCGCGTTATATGACAGAATAGCAAACCAAGTGGCTTTTATTTTAAAGACACTTTAAAATACTTTTTTTCAAGCAAAACATTTCACAGGAAAATGTTTGATAGGTTTTTGTGGTCATTCTGATAGAACACTTGTGTACATTCATATTACATCCACTAAAAGTAGCGTTGAGACCAGTTGATTATAAGTAATTGGGGGAAAAAATTAAATTTCAGGTTTCATTTGTTTGGAGATGCCACATGTTCTCTATTTAATGCAGTGAAACCATTTTTAAAATGTTTTTAAATGTGACTTAAGTGTTCAGATACTTTTTGGGGCCACTGTATATTTAGATGGGTGAAATATTTTTTCGTTGTCATGTTTGATGACAGCATTATCAGTCAAAACTGACTTGAAATTGTGTTTTTTTCTTGTAAACAAACATTCAATTAGTTTGTTATAGCGACATGACCTATTATTATTATTACATTTATACAGAGGAAAGAGGCATTTGTAAACACAGTTTTGTAGCTCAGTGTGTTACTGGGTCAGTCAATTCTTATTCTGTCCCCATTGGCTGCTGCTATGTTCTAAAACTGTGAGCATAATGACAGTCCTTGTGTCTAGAAAGAGAATAGTGAATTATATGAAACAGAGGAGATATCAAATTCCATCAACGTGTGTAGATGCAACTGATGTAGAAGCAGCAGAAGTTTTAATACGACACATATCATATGAGCATGTCAGTTCAGTACAGTATAATAATCTCTTTAAACTTTGTACTGGTGTGTTAAACAAATCTTCTCACTGCTTTGAATTTCAGAGGTATGTTTTAGTTTTCAAGTTTGATCTTTTATGTGTTATTTGCATCATTTTTTTATGGCCTTGTATTTTTTATAATCATACTGTGCCACCCATCTGTGTTTATTTTATTCTAATAAATGTCAGATTACTTGTCAGGGCACAGGTAATGTTTTGGTTTACGTTGAATTTTAGTCTGTACACACACAATGCCCTTTTTTATTCTTTATGTTTTTGTTGTGTTACATTTGTGTAACATTTCTCTAGTATCAAAAACATGGTCTGTGTCAAAATCAAAATTTCCTGTGATTTTGATACTAGAGAAATGTTACTTTTTTTGTTGTTGTCTTTTTGCTTTTTTGTTTTGTTTTCTCCCCATCTTTGTTATGTTTCCTTGACAATTTCTTAAATTCATATCTACATTATAGGCCATACCATGTATACCATACTTCCACTGAGCTCTTACATATAATTTATTTATAAAATATGGGTTGTGGCTTTGTTTTCATGGTGTGAAAGGTAAAATTGAATTTTGTTGTTATTTATTTAGTTTTTTTATGTACTTTATATGTATAATGATGTACTTTAATTATTACATATTGCATAATCAATTAGCTTTGATTCGCAGCCTGTTGAAAAAAAACTCCTCAAGTTAAGAAGATGTTAAGTAATAATTACTAATGGTTTTCTTTACTTGACAGGTTTTGTTGAAACTGGGCACAGACCCTTAGTCGTGTATGTATGCCAAAGAATATTGGATTAATTGGATTAATTAGTCTCTCTTCAACCAAGAGAATATCTTTTAGCACAGAAAACAATCATGAATTACTGTAGATGTCCAAGCAGCATTATTGTGTAAATAGTTATCAAAATAATTGAAATAAATTTTCGTTTCTTTTTCAAATGTGTGTGAAGAGTTTATTATTATATTATTGTTTAGCTGAAAATTAAATATCTTTCCTGTAAAATATTGTTGCACTCTCATGCTAAAACCTAAGCTGAGATCTACAACACTTATTAACAACTACTAATGTTAGATAATGCTATAACACTAAGTATAAATGCTTTTTTTTTTTTTTTATAATATACAGTATTTACATTTTGCAGTGATTGCATCAGGCTTTTGGTCCAGTTGCTGATGCGGCAGTGTGTTAGTGTGATGTTCAGGGTTGGGGTTACAGGTATGTGCTTAGACTGTCACCGGTGGCCAGGTGGAGATACTCTGGCAGTTCTGTGCACTCCACTTCCACTATGGGCTTCCTGTGACGTGCTGACAGGGTCTTTCTCTTCCACAAGCTGCAGGGCCGCTTCTCCAGGCACGCCTTTATCATTTCAGACAGGTCCTGCTGCAGATTCTGGAAGTTTTCCCTGCCAGGAGGACAGTTCACAATAATGAAATCTTTTTTTAAAGTACATCACAGACAAGTAATGAATTCACAGACTAGTTATTAGGAACAGTAAGGATCATAAAATGTGAAACTCACGCTGTTGGAGGCGTTGGCAGATTATAATTTTTCCCTGTAACTCCCGTCAACCAGTACGTTGTCTCTTTTCCTTTACCCTGCAGGGTATATGAAGACCAGTGCTGTTATTGTAACTAAAACTTTTACAAATCATTTTCATTCAGCGAAATGAAGATGAAATAAAAATATATATATTAGATGAAAAATCTAAATCTTAAATTAAAATAAAATCTAATTAAAAATACTAATAAATGCTATAATAGTATATATATATATATATATATATTATACAAAAATAACTGATGAGGACAATTATTAAAAGAATGTTAGTGTAAAAACTACCTTTAAGTAAGTTTCTCCTCTCTTTTCATACTCAAACTTGCAGTCTGTGCGCTGGAGAATGTTGATAGTTGACTGACTCACATGGATTCGTAGTGCTGGGGTGAGGAGATGAATATAGAATAAAATATAGATTAAACCGTTGGATTACTCACAATGCTTTAGTTGGGGAAATCTAGTGAACTGATTGACAGTACCGTTCAAAATTTTGGTAAAAAGTTTATAATGTTTTTAAAAGAAGTCTCTTATGCTCACCAAGGCTGCATTTATTTGACTGAAAGTACAGTAAAAACAGCAATATTGTGAAATATTCCTTTGTTACTCCTTTGATGGCAAAGCTGAATGTTCAGAAGCCATTGCCTCATGATCCTTCAGAAATCACTCTAATAGGCTGATTTGGTGCTCAAGAAACATTTCCTATTATTATCAATGTTGAACGGTAGTGTAGGTTTTGAAAGGCAGCACTACTCACGTAGACCTGTGGACTCCATACGAGATGCCGTGTTCACAGTGTCTCCAAACAGGCAGTATCTGGGCATCTTAATTCCCACTACACCAGCAGCACAGGGCCCTGTGCGCATGCAACATAAAAAAATACAAGCTAAGGGGTTATATTGTATATTTTTGTATTGTTTAAAATATTTTTCCTACTTATCTACTTATTTTTTCCACCAAAAAACAATGACTTCGAAACCCTTTCTCTGACCCTTGCATTTCTCGAGTTCACACTTCGGCACAGATCGAGTAAAAGAGTATGCGTATTTGGGTTGCTGTCCGAGGAGAGGGCTCAGAAATCTGTATTTTGGCCCGAACCCAGAGTACTCCCCCCGTATCCCTGGTTGTGATATAGGAAACAGCCAAGAGTGAGGAGTCAGAGGGATGCTGAAAACTGTTGAGGAACATAGGTGAGTCGGCTGCATATATATATATATATATATATATATATATATATATATATATATATATATATATATATAGGCCTCCTCTCGTGCTGATTGGATAGATCATTTGAACAAGTTCTTCCCGAACATTATTAATAAAACATAATTTTTTTCGGATATGACCTTTCATGCAGTGTGTTATATTGCTGTTCGTGAACGTAAAAGGTCTGCAAAGTTTCAAAGGTCAAAATACATGATAAATGGAATTATTGTCTGCCAAAAGATAGAACCGAATCTGAACGGCCTGAAACAACTCAGTAAATCCAGTCTTACTTCCTGCACTGGTCCCTTGCATGCACTTCCAAATGATGAGTACTCGGGTTCAATTCATACTTTGCAGTCACGTGACTACCATGGATACCTGGCGGGCAACAAACGGGTATTTTCAACGTAGAGTCCTGTAGTTCCAGGTCTTATGGGTCTTTTCGTAGCTATCAAGTCTGTTAGCGAGCTAGCTGCATAACTATGGACTAGAAATAGGATTAACTCCAAGGTAGCTAAATTGTGTAAAGCAGACGAGGTTTTTTAAGATAATCGAGCAGTAATAATTCCTCCGTAAATAATCTAGCTCTACTGTTGGGTCATCTCTGGTTCTCATTGAAAACCATAGATATCACAAACCTCAAAACACCAACTTTTGTATAGTAAAACTGGCGACGTCCTGACAAGATCCTTGATTAGTTTACTGGGTTTCGTTGCTGGAGAACGAAGTTCTTGCCCGCCAGCCAGTACTTGTGACGTGACGTCACGTGCAAAGTATGAATTGACACCATCATTACTGTTCTTATCACTGTGTATACTAGTGCTGAGGAAGCCTCAGAGCTGAAATTCAGATATGGTAATGGGTATTTATTTCATTTCCAACACACGCTGTAAGCGGTAGACCAATCACAACAGACTGGGCCATCTGACCAATCAGAGCAGAGTAGGCTCGCGGAAAAGAGGGCTTTAGAGAGACCGATTCCTTTATCGAACCATTTCAGACTCTGTAAGAAAAGAGGTGATGTTGCAATGTATAATATGAGAAAATTAAAGTGTTTTACATAGAAAGTAGACAGTATATGAAAATGTATTAGAGTATGCCGTGTGGTTGATGTCCAGTGTTGCTAGCTGAGCAGAAATACATAATCGTGTTTGGCTTGGTCCCCTCAAAGTTGCGTTGGATTTTCTCTTTAGCATAAAGGTTAAGAGGCCCATCTATCACTGTTTTCATGTTCATAGAGTTCATTTCTGGAGTAAAATAGGCTATAATCTGTGTGTTTACACAGCTATTTTTTAAATGGCGGGTGCTGGTGTTTCGCGCGCGTTCGGTCAATCAGCGTACACTGACGTCACTGGTAGTTCCTATAGCGCTGGTTTAGACCCTACTCTGAAGTAGGAGCTAAATTAGTTCCTCCAAAAGGAGTTCCTAGAACTAAAATCGTTCATAGTTCCTGCGGTGCGTACACGCCAAAATTCTGATACTTCCACCAATAGTTCTAGGAACTATAAAAAGGTTCCTCCGGTGCAAAAGCCCCTATTAAGAAATGCCCTCTGCAATACTTGAAAACTTTAATCTAACAGTTTATAAGGCCGCACTGTTGAAAAGAGTACAATGAATGACTGGCCGTTACCTGAATGCACACCGATGCGAATCCATACGGGCATCCCAGGGAGATGGCGCAACTGGAATGTGCCCATGAAGGCCAAGATGTCCAGTGCCATGAAGCAGATATCCATTGCATGCCTGTTCCCATTGCGTCGAGGAAGACCAGACACCACCATGTATGCATCACCAATCGTCTCTACCTGAAATAGACACACAGACACATCGCCTTGAATTACTGAGGCAATGTAAAAGAGTTCTATGATACTGGGTACTATAGTGAATTGAAATACCTTATAGACATCATGATTGTCAAGGATGCTGTCGAAGTTTTTGTAGATGTCATTGAGCATGTCCACCACCTCCATAGGTGTGCTGAAGTGGCACAGTGTGGTGAATCCCACAATGTCACTGAAGTAGATGGTGACTTCGTCAAAGAGCTCAGGCTCCACTTTTCCTGTTTCCTTCAGAGAGCGCACAACTGGTCTGCAAAAAAAAAGAAAAAAAGACAAGGGTTAATGATTTAATTACTTAGTCTGTACACTTTTGTTTAAACAAAAAGAAAAAAAATCTAGTTTTTAAATGCTAGAAATGCATTTAGGCATCATAAAATCATAATCTACAGTATAAAAATTGAGATTTATTTGAGATTTGCTAAGTTTTGCTTAAGATTTGCTACATTTAATAGTGAAAAGAAGAAGAAAATAAATGTATTGGAATTGATTGGATTACTCTGGTTTACTATTGCTGTAATCTAATGTAAAAGTCATCAGAGAAGAGAAGAGAAGAGAAGAGAAGAGAAGAGAAGAGAAGAGAAGAGAAGAGAAGAGAAGAGAAGAGAAGAGAAGAGAAGAGAAGAGAAGAGAAGAGAAGAGAAGAGAATTTTGTCAATTTTGATTTCATGGTGACTTTAAAGATTAACATTAATTGAGCATTAAATGACAGCAAGGTAAATTAGTACATTCAATATTTACTAATACTGGCCAATAAGCAATGTGCATATCTAATAATGATCACAAGAAGATTCTGCGGTGTTCTTCTGTTTGTTGTGTTCAGACCCAGGCAGAAGCATGAAGTTTAGGCAGTCCGCTCTGTCTCTCTCAGCCTTGTACAGAGCTGTGCGTTCCTCAACCAGCCGCTCCAGGTTACGGGAATACATCTGCAGCCGGCGGATCAGATTCTCCATGTAGCTCTCATGTTCCTGGTTGTCCAGACTATTCATAACCAAATCAGAAAATCATGTATTAGAGAGATTACAATCATGACTCCTTTCATTTAGATTTTCAGATGGTCATCATGCATGCTAATGGTCTGATTTGATTTTGATTTCTTTCTTCTTTGTCTACCAGTCATCTAAGATTTCTCAATGTCGAACAAAAGCATTTAAAAGTGACCTGACAATCTTCCATAGAGTGATTTCTATCTTTTTGAAGTCTGGTCTTCTGTCTGGGTCCTCGTCCCAACAATTTCTGATCAGCATGCACACCTGGAGAAACCGATTACTGGGTGAAGAGCCAACTTAAATGAAACGTACTTTTTATATAAAATTTTGTCAAAACTTTGGAAAGAACAATTCTTTATGTTTTTTAAAGAAATCTCTTATGCTCAACATGGCTGCACTTATTTAATCAATAATACCGTAAAACAGAAGAACAAATTAAGAATTAAAAGAACTGTTTTATTTGAATATAATTTATTCCTTTCCAGCAGTCATTACTGCTGCAGACTTCATGATCCTTTCATAAATCATTCTAATATGCTGATTTGGTGCTCAGGTAACATCGAGTCAATTCAGCTTTGCATCACAGAAATTGATTACATTTTTTAATTAGGGCCCAAGCCCAAAGGGCGAAGGCCCTATTGTTTTCCTTAGGATTATTAGGGCCCAAGCCTTGAAAAGGCGAAGGCCCTATTGTTTTCCTTAGGATTATTTTTTTATTTTATTTTTTTCTCCTCTTTTATTTTTCTTACGACTATTCGGGCACTTTTGGGGCTCTTAACGTGCACGAAAACTCTTGAAACTTTGCACGCGGGTCAGAACCCGCGGCCATCAGGGCCGGGTTGAAGATGGTACCCGGGCGTGGCAGGGGGGCTCGACAGCGCCCCCTGGAACGGGGTCCGAAAACATGGTCCATAAATCAAACACGCTTGCATGTAATAATATGAAACTCGGTACACATGTAGATCTCCTCGTTTCATATATACTTCACACTCTTACTTTTTACCCCAGCCCAACAGGAAGTCGGCTATTTAGGGTTGTTGGTAAAACACACGCAATGGAATGTGAAATACTCCTCCTAGAGAATTCAAACAAACGGCACGAAACTCGGTCAGCATGAAGTCAAGACATTGAGGATGAAAGTTTGCGAGGGGATTTTTGATATCTCGAACGGTTTGGCCGTGGCGAGGAAACAAAATTATGGCGAGAAACGTGAAACAGGAAGTGTGTCATAACTACTGCATACATTAACTGATCTTGATGAAACTTCAACAGTGTGTTCGTTGTAAGAGCCCGATCACATGGATGTGACTATTGTGAGTCAAAGTTATAGCGCCACCAACTGGCAGCAGGAAGTGTGTCACTTCCTAAATGCTTTGAAATCACCCTCTTATTTTTACCCGATTTGCTTCAAACTTTATGTGTATAATGTAAACACACGGCAGATGTAGACCTGTGAAAGGATTATTGATATCTTAGATACTGTTGCCGTGGCAACACATCAAACTTTAATATTCTTGTTTGATGCTTTTGAGACTCTTAGCATGCTTGAAATTGCATGAAACTCGACAGACACAGGTATGCATATGGTTCAGATCAAGCCGGACAACTTTCTAATTAACTGTCATTAGCTCAGACCAAGAGGAAGTTAGATATTTTGGTTTGAATGTGGATGTTTCTGAGAATTTTCTCTCCCTCTCCCTCTGACAGAGAGAATGCACCCTGCCATTCGTGTGTGTCTGTGTCTGTGTCTGTGTGGGGAGGGGGGGAGGGGCTCTTTTAGTTTAAACACAAAATTATACATAGGGCCATACTGCCCTCTTGTGTCCAAAATTATATTTATATATACATTATACATATATTTGGTATGTGACTGAGGACCGAGAGCTTTTAAATACGGGACATTGATAATGGCCACGTGCAGAGCGCTCGAGGGAATTCCTATGGAAGTAGGAATGAACTAAAAAACGTTCGCTCTGTTCTGCTCGCTCGTCGCCATGGACGCGCACCATTATGAATGCCAGTGCAGCCGCATACTTTTTAGTGTCACTTTAAAATTAGTGCAATAACGGGGCCGATTGCTTGAATTGTGAGTTCAATAGTCTATTATTTTTCACGGAAAACACAACAACAAAAGAGTACAAGGATAGATTCGCTGAAATAGGGGCTTTTACATAAAATAGCCTATTCCGTCATCATCTTTTCAGTCAGCTCTTCACTCTCGTGATTAATGAAATTTGACTCCTGTTGCTGATATTTGCTGCAACTTTCGTTCCGCTCACAAATTAGTAAGCAAACACGCTTCAAATGTGTTTTTATTTTATTTTTGTGTATATATATGTGTGTGTATATATATGTGTGTATATATATATATATATATATATATAGCTTATGTTTCAAATATGAGTTAATTAACAATCGTTGGAAAGAATGATACTTTTAATATCACTAAACCGTCATTAGGTGTCGCCAGGCGACCGTCTTAATGAGCGAGTCATTGATTCATTCGTTCAAACGATTCGTTCGAACGGCTGAGTCATTCATGAATGAGACAGATTATGGATTGGTCGTTGAATCTTTGAGTCAACCGATTCGTTCAAAATGCTGAATGATTCAGTAATGAGAACGCGTTGCTGTGAGATGCTCGATGGTTCTGCTGTGATCTTTGTTTAACTATTTTCGCTGCTGAAACAGAAAAAAAAGTCAATATTGCATCTAAAATGTAAGTGATTTGACGTGTGTGTGTGTGTGTGTGTGTGTGTGTGTGTGTGTGTGTGTGTGTGTGTGATTGTGTCTGTTACAGTGATTGTTTAACCCTTGTTAAAGTTTAGGCCTTGTCTTTTTGGATATATATCTTTTTATATAAAAAAAAATAGCATACAACCCATGTATTTTAAATGTATTGTTTGCTTTAAATTACATTGAGATTTGTATGTTTGGTAATTGAACCTGAATGAATTATAAATGAATGTGCTATATTTCAGATCATATATTTGTTTTCCTTAAAATTTGAACTAACACTAACTTTATTCTCATCTGAATGATAGATTATTTATTTCTGTATAAAATAAAAACACATTTGATTTTTCTTTTTTAATCAATGTAGAATGTGTAACTGAAAAAATAAACAGATTAGGGCTCTGATCGAGGACAATAATGTCAAAAAAAGAATCAGGGCATGTCTCATATCTTTCTAAAATGTAATTATACACCATTTATTTTTATATAAAATTATACAAATATTAGAACTAAACCCATTTTATTCCTTTTTTTCAATTTAAGAATTATTTTTAAGTTTAAAAACAGCCAGAATGGTTGTTTAGTCAAAAATAATAATAATCCAAATCATATATAGTGCTATACTGCCCTCTTGTGTTCAAAATCAGGTAGGCCTATTGAATTTATATATATTTATATATTAGGGATGTTACTATGGGAATATTTTCCCACCGGTTAATCAACGTGTGATTGTGTAAACAAATTGTGTAAACCTCCCGCTGGGGGGTTTAAAAACACTAACTTGAAAGCGAAAGTATAATATGGACGTCCGCACGGACATTGAAATGGTGGCGCTCGAATGAATTCCTATGGAAGTAGAAATTAACTAAACGTTCGCTCTGTTCTGCTCGCTCGTCGCCATGGACGCGCACCATTATGAATGCCAGTGCAGCCGCATACTTTTTAGTGTCACTAAAATTAGTGCAATTTCGGGGGCCGATTGCTTGAATTCTGAGTTCAATAGTCTATTATTTTTCACGGAAAACACAACAATAAAAGAGTACAATGACAGATTCGCTTAAATAGGCGTTTTTACATAAAATAGCCTATTCCGTCATCATCTTTTCAGTCAGCTCTTCACTCTCGTGATTAATGAAATTTGACTCCTGTTGCTGATATTTGCTGCAACTTTCGTTCAGCTCACAATTTAGTAAGAAAACACGTTTCAAATGTGTTTTTATTTTATTTTTGTGTATGTGTGTGTATATGTATGTATATATATAAATATAGCTTATGTTTCAAATATGAGTTAATTAACAATCGTTGGAAAGAATGATACTTTTAAACATAACACTAAACCGTCATTAGGTGTCGCCAGGCGACCGTCTTAATGAGCGAGTCATTGATTCATTCGTTTGAACGACTGAGTCATTCATGAATGAGATAGATGTTTATGGATTGATTGGTCATTGAATCTTTGAGTCAACCGATTCGTTCAAAATGCTGAATCATTCAGTAATGAGAACGCGTTGCTGTGAGATGCGCGATGGTTCTGCTGTGATCTTTGTTTAACTATTTTCGCTGCTGAAACAGAAAAAAAGTCAATATTGCATGTAAAATGTAAGTGATTTGACTTGTGTGTGTGTGTGTGTGTGTGTGATTGTGTGTGTGATTGTGTCTGTTACAGTGATAAGAGTTTAACCCTTGTTAAACTTTAGGCCTTGTCTTTTTGGATATATATCTTTTTATATTAAAAAATAGTCATACAACCCATATATTTTAAACGTATTGTTTGCTTTAAATTACATTAAGATTGTATGTTTGGTAATTGAACCTGAATGAATTTTAAATGAATGTGCTATATTTCAGATCATATATTTGTTTTCCTTAAAATTTGAACTAACACTAACTTTATTCTCATCTGGATGATAGATTATTTATTTCTGTATAAAATAAAAACACATTTGATTTTTCTTTTTTAATCAATGTAGAATGTGTAACTGAAAAAATAAACAGATTAGGGCTCTTTTTGATGACAAGAAATGAAAACCAATGCGATATGATGAATGTCCAAAAGATGGCTCCCACAGACTGTTTTTAAATAGGATTGTTTGATATTTTTTGCTTTTAAACTGTGTGTGTGTGTGTGTGTAAGAGATTTTGGTTGGGTGACAGTTGTAGTTTACAGTTTGACAAGAGTTTATAGTTTGACAAAAGCACAATGTTGTGTTTTATTGCGAGTGTACACAAATATAAGTAAACACTTTGCAGTTTGAATAATGTCCTGTATGAACAAAAGGACGGAGTATGTTTTTATGTCTACATTGTTCAATTACGCCACACACACACACACACACACACACACACACACACACACACACACACACACACACACACACACACACACACACACACACACACACACACAAACACTATTTTTCTAATCAGATCAGGCAAGTAATATTCTGTCTTGTCTCTTAAAAAAACAATATATATATATGTATATATATATATATATATATATATGTGTGTGTGTGTGTGTGTGTATATATATAAATATAGCTGCGAGCAGCGATGAAAGGGCCAAAGCCGGCGGCACCGCCACCCCGGTTATAGCGCCACCAACTGGCAGCAGGAAGTCTGTCACTTTCAAAAAGCTTTGAAATCAGCTGATTGCTTCAAACTTCACTACTATGATGTAAACACACGGCAGATGTAGACCTGGATGTAGACCTGACCTTTCAGAAGGTTGCTCTCGCATACTTTGTGGTTGACATGTGCCCTCAATGCACACTTTTGCAGAGCCCACACTGATACAAGCTCTACAGCACACTTCTTTTCGACAGTCAAAGCAGGGTTACGTTTTTGCACGTCGTGCACAATAACCCTAAAGGCACCAGGGTGGCGGTGCCACCGGCTTTATATATATATATATATATATATATATATATATATATATATATATATATATAAATATAGCTGCGAGCAGCGATGAAGGGCCAAAGCCGGTGGTACCGCCACCCCGGTGCCTTTAGGTAACTAAAGGCACCGGGGTTGCGGTGCCACCGGCTTGGGCCCGTAATCGCTGCTCGCAGCTATATTTTATTATTAGGGCCCAAGCCCAAAGGGCGAAGGCCCTATTGTTTTCCTTAGGATTATTTATTAGGGCCCAAGCCCAAAGGGCGAAGGCCCTATTGTTTTCCTTAGGATTATTTATTATTATTATTATTAGGGCCCAAGCCTTGAAAAGGCGAAGGCCCTATTGTTTTCCTTAGGATTATTTTTTTTTTTTTTTTTTTTTTTCTCCTCTTTTATTTTTCTTACGACTATTCGGGCACTTTTGGGGCTCTTAACGTGCACGAAAACTCTTGAAACTTTGCACGCGGGTCAGAACCCGCGGCCATCAGGGTCGGGGTGAAGATGGTACCCGGGCGTGGCAGGGGGGCTCGACAGCGCCCCCTGGAACGGGGTCCGAAAACTTGGTCCATAAATCAAACACGCTTGTATGTAAGAATATGAAACTCGGTACACATATAGATCTCATCGGTTCATATATACTTCATGCTCTTACTTTTTACCCCAGCCCAACAGGAAGTCGGCTATTTAGGGTCTTTTGTAAAACGCATGCAATGGAATTTAAAGTACTTCTCCTAGAGAATTCAAAGAAATGCCACGAAACTCGGTCAGCATGAAGTCAAGACATTGAGGATGAAAAATTGCGAGGGGATTTTTGATATCTCGAACGGTTTGGCCGTGGCGAGGAAACGAAATTATGGCGAGAAACGTGAAACAGGAAGTGTGTTATAACTTCTGCATACATTAACTGATCTTGATGAAACTTCAGCAGTGTGTTCGCTGTAAGAGTCCGATCACATGGATGTGACTATTGTGAGTCAAAGTTATAGCGCCACCAACTGGCAGCAGGAAGTGTGTCACTTTCAAAATGCTTCGAAATCACCCTCTTATTTTAACCCAATTTGCTTCAAACTTCAGCTGTATAATGTAAACATACGCCAGATGTAGACCTGTGAATGGATTCTTGATATCTTTGATACTGTTGCCGTGGCAACACATCAAACTTTAAAATTCTTTTTTGATGCTTTTGAGACTCTTAGCATGCTTGAAATTGCATGAAACTCGACAGACATGTCACATATATTAGCCAGTAGACATGTGCAAAGTTTCAGGAACGGGCGTGGTGCAGGGACTCAGTAGCGCCACCTTTTGACAAAAGTGAGAGGGTTAGTTTCATAGTTTTACCTGCAATCTTAAAACTCGGTAGGCATTTTGTTCAGATCAAGCCGGACAACTTTCTAATTTACAGATTTTGGTTCCGAACAACAGGAAGTCAGATATTTTGGTTTGAATGGGATGTTTTGGAGTAATCTCTGTCCCTCTCTCCCTCTCTCTGCATACCTCTGTGTCTGTGGGGGGAGGGGGATGTGTCTGTTTGAGTGACAAAGCTTTTAATTATTGTTGATCAAGGTTTCGGGGGCTTTTGGGGCCCTTAACATCCTCTAAAACTCTTGAAACTTTGCACACGGGTCAGAACCCGTGGCCATCAGGGCCGGACTGAAGCTGGTACCCGGGCGTGGCAGGGCGGACCGACAGCGCCCCCTGGACTGGGATTCGAACACTTGTCCATAAATCAAAGACACTTGCATGTAATAATATGAAACTCGGTACACTTATAGATCTCATTGGGTTGAACAACTTTCGTGCTCTAAGTTTTACGACATCCCAACAGGAAGCCGGCTATCATGGTTTGTTTGGAAACGCATACCCCTGAAATTCTATTTAATTCTCCTTGGGAATTGATCGGATTTCAAGCAAACTCGGTCAGCATGACGTCAAGACATTGATGATGCTAAATTCCGGAGGGATTTTTGATATCTCGAACGGTTTGGCCGTGGCGAGGAAATTAATTTTATGACTAAAAAAGGACACATAAAGTGTGTTATAACTTTGCTCGTTTTACCTACAGTTACAAAACTTGCCACGCATATTTTTCTCATCAAGCCAATCGACTTTCTAATTTAAAGTCATTAGCTCAGAGCAACAGAAAGTCAGATATTGTAGTTTGAATGGATTTCTTGTCCCCCTGCCATTCTGTTTGTGTGTGTGTGTGTGTGTGTGTGTGTCTGTGTGGGGAGGGGGGGGGGGGGGGGGGGGGGCTCTTTGAGTGATAGTTTAGTTTAAACACCAACTCATACATAGGGTCATACTGCCCACTTTGCACACGGGTCAGAACCCGTGGCCATCAGGGCCGGGCTGAAGCTGGTACCCGGGCGTGGCAGGGGGGCTCGACAGTGCCCCCTGGAACGGGGTCCGAAAACTTGGTCCATAAATCAAACACGCTTGAATGTAATAATATGAAACTCGGTACACATATAGATCTCATCGATTCATATATCCTTTGTACTTTTACTTTTTACCCCAGCCCAACAGGAAGTCGGCTATTATGGTTTGTTTGGAAGCGTATGCCCCTGGAATTCGATATACTCCTCCTAGAGAATTCAACCAATCGCCACGAAACTCGGTCAGCATGAAGTCAAGACATTGAGGATGAAAAGTTGCCAGGGGATTTTTGATATCTCGAACGGTTTGGTCGTGGCGAGGAAACGAATTTATGGCGAATAAAGGAAACAGGAAGTGTGTTATAACTTCTGCATACATTAACTGATCTTGATGAAACTTCAGCAGTGTGTTCGCTGTAAGAGCCCGATCACATGGATGTGACTATTGTGAGTCAAAGTTATAGCGCCACCAACTGGCAGCAGGAAGTGTGTCACTTCCTAAAGGCTTTGAAATCACCCTCTTATTTTTACCCAATTTGCTTCAAACTTTATGTGCATAATGTAGACACACGCCAGATGTAGACCTGAGAAAGGATTATTGATATCTTAGATACTGTTGCCGTGGCAACGCATCAAACTTTATTATTCTTTGTTGATGCTTTTGAGACTCTTAACATACTTGAAATTGCATGAAACCCGACAGACACATCACATTTATTAGACAGTAGACATGTGCAGAGTTTCAGAAACGGGCATGGTGAGAGCAATTAGAGAATAATGTTTAAGTTTAAAAACAGCCAGAATGGTTGTTTAGTCAAAAATTTTTTTTTTCCAAATCATACATAGTGTTATACTGCCCTCTTGTGTTCAAAATCAGGTAAAAAGCGAAAGTAAAATAAGGACGTCTGCACAATTCATTAATAATGGTGCAGAGTAGAGTGAGCTTTTTCAATTAATTCCTATGGAAGTAGGAATGAACTAAACAACGTTCGCTCTGTTCTGCTCGTCCCTCACCGTGGGCGCGCAGAGTTATGAATGCCCGTGCAGCCGTGAGAATTTTAGTTTCATTTTAAAATTAGCGCCATTTCGGGGGACGTATTACTTTAATTTATTTAACAAAAACACAATGTTGTGTTTTATTGCGAGTGTACACAAATATAAGTAAACACTTTGACGTTTGAATGATGTCCTGTATGAAGAAAATGACGGAGTATGTTTCACTGTTCAATCGCGCTGAGCCACCCAGACCCCCACACACACACTGACACACACACACACAAACACACACACACACACACACACACAATAATAAAATATTCAACCTAACATATACAAATTACACTGCTATGTTGAAATAGTCAGTAGTACAATTTGTATCATTCACAGTAAGCACCGCTCCACTGTGATTTTTCCAAGCACATTTTTGCACAAGTGAAGAGGATGATTTTTTCCGTCGATATTGGAACGTGAGTGAAGTACAAAGCCTGTAATAAAGAATAGTTTAGCATCCAAATACATCGCAAATGTTGCAAAATTTAGATTCTAAAGAGAGATTTACGTGAGCCTAACACCACTTACTTTTACTTTTGTTTTAAATTATTTCGTTTTGGCTTTATTATAGTTATTTTTTTATTCGTGTTCTGTTCTGAATATCATTAAATTTAAAGGATTTGTTGTGGAATATTTTGAGTGTATAATCAAATAACACTAATCCGTCACTAGGTGTCGCCAGGCGACCGTCTTAATGAGCGGGTGCTGAAACAGAAAAAAGTCAATATTGCATATAAAATGTAAGTGATTTGACTTGTGTGTGTGTCTGTGTCTGTGTCTGTGTGTGTGTGTGTGTGTGTGTGTGTGTGTGTGTGTGTGTGTGTGTGTGTGTGTGTGTGTGTGTGTATGATTGTGTCTGTTACAGTGATTGTTTAACCCTTGTTAAAGTTTAGGCCTTGTCTTTTTGGATATATATCTTTTTATATAAAAAAAATAGGCATACAACCCATATATTTTAAATGTATTGTTTAGGCCTTGTCTTTTTGGATATATATCTTTTTATATAAAAAAAATAGGCATACAACCCATATATTTTAAATGTATTGTTTTCTTTAAATTACATTAAGATTTGTATGTTTGGTAATTGAACCTGAATGAATTTTAAATGAATGTGCTATATTTCAGAGTTTTCCTTAAAATTTGAACTAACACTAACTTTATTCTCATCTGAATGATAGATTATTTATTTCTGTATAAAATAAAAAAGAGATTTTGGTTGGGTGACAGTTGTAGTTTACAGTTTGACAAAAGCACAATGTTGTGTTTTATTGCGATTGTTCACAAATATAAGTAAACACTTTACAGTTTGAATAATGTCCTGTATGGACAAAAGGACGGAGTATGTTTTTATGTCTACATTGTTCAATCACGTTTCACACACACACACACACACACACACACACACACACACACACACACACACACAAACTTTTTTTCTAATCAGATCAGGCAAGTAATATTCTGTCTTGGCACAATTGATTTAACTTTCATAACTTATTTCATGTGTCCATTAAGTCCATGAGACCGTAGGGTGTCTCATTTTTCATTTTAGGTTTCAGAAGGTTGCTCACGCATATGATATGTGCCCTCAATGCACACTTTTGCAGAGCCCACACCACACTTCATATAACTTTCAAACTTGTGTACTTATTTCATGTGTCCATTATGTCCATGAGACCGTAGGGTGTCTCATTTTTCATTTTAGGTTTCAGAAGGTTGCTCACGCATACTTTGTGGTTGATATGTGCCCTCAATGCACACTTTTGCAGAGCCCACACCAATGCAAGCTTTACAGCACACATCTCAAAGGTCAAAGTGGAGTTACGATATTGCCCGTCATGCACAGTAACCCTAAAGGCACCGGGGTGGCGGTGCCACCGGCTTGTTTATATATATATATATATATATATATAAAGGCACCGGGGTGGCGGTGCCACCGGCTTGTTTATATATATATATATATATAAATATAGCTGCGAGCAGCGATGAAGGGCCAAAGCCGGCGGCACCGCCACTCCGGTGCCTTTAGGTAACTAAAGGCACCGGGGTTGCGGTGCCACCGGCTTGGGCCCGTAATCGCTGCTCGCAGCTATATTTATTTCTTATTATTTTTCTGCTACCTTTTGGACACTTTTGGAGGCCTTAACATGCTCAAAAACTCCTGAAACTTTGCACACTGGTCAGAACCCGCGGCCATCAGGGCCGGGCTGAAGATGGTACCCGGGCGTGGCAGGGGGGCTCGACAGCGCCCCCTGGAACGGGGTCCGAAAACATGGTCCATAAATCAAACACGCTTGCATGTAATAATATGAAACTCGGTACACATGTAGATCTCCTCGTTTCATATATACTTCACACTCTTACTTTTTACCCCAGCCCAACAGGAAGTCGGCTATTTAGGGTTGTTGGTAAAACACACGCAATGGAATGTGAAATACTCCTCCTAGAGAATTCAAACAAACGGCACGAAACTCGGTCAGCATGAAGTCAAGACATTGAGGATGAAAGTTTGCGAGGGGATTTTTGATATCTCGAACGGTTTGGCCGTGGCGAGGAAACAAAATTATGGCGAGAAACGTGAAACAGGAAGTGTGTCATAACTACTGCATACATTAACTGATCTTGATGAAACTTCACCAGTGTGTTCGTTGTAAGAGCCCGATCACATGGATGTGACTATTGTGAGTCAAAGTTATAGCGCCACCAACTGGCAGAAGGAAGTGTGTCACTTCCTAAATGCTTTGAAATCACCCTCTTATTTTTACCCGATTTGCTTCAAACTTCACTACTATAATGTAAACACACGGCAGATGTAGACCTGTGAATGGATTCTTGATATCTTAGATACTGTTGTCGTGGCAACGCATCAAACTTTAATATTCTTTTTTTATGCTTTTGAGACTCTTAGCATGCCTGAAATTGCTTAAAATTGCATGAAACTCACAGACACATCTCATTTATTAGCCAGTAGACATGTGCAAAGTTTCAGAAACGGGCGTGTTGAGGGCTCAGTAGCGCCACCTTTTGTCAAAAGTGGGGGGATTAATTTTATCTACAGTAATAAAAATCGGTATGTGTATTGTTCTCCTCCAGCCAGACAAGTTTCTAATTTACACTCAATAGCTCCAACCAACAGGAAGTCAGATATTTTGGTTTGAAAATTGTCATTTTATGTCTCTCTCTCTCTCTGAGCCTACGTCTCTGTGTGTGTGTGTGTCTGTGAGTGTGGGGAGGGGGAGGGGGGCTAGATTAACCATTTGACTGCTGTGTTGTTTGGCCTGCATTAAAAAAGAAAATAAATGTCTTACGCCTTGTATTTTTTAAATAAGTTGTATTAATAAGTAAAGGCATATAACCAGTTGAATTGTAGTGCATTGAAAATAGTTTTATATAATTAGTTTATTAATTAAATTAACTTGGTCCATAAACTTCGTCAGAAAATTTGGTCCATAAATCAAACACACTTGCATGTAATATTATGAAACTCGGTATATAGATCTCATCGGGCCAAACAACTTTAAGCCAGCCCAACAGGAAGTGGGCTATTTTTGTCTTAATGTGGATGTTTTGCAAAACCAGGCTCTACATTTTTACCCACTCCTCTTAAGTGGTTTATTTTATTCCCACCAAACTTTTTCAACATGATGAAAATACATTAAAGAAGCATAATTGTGAATATCTATTGAATATCTCTAATTGTTTTGCTATGGCGAGGGATTAAAATCATGTAAAAAAAAAATAAACACTAAAAGCCTCATATCTTCTAAAAATTTAATTATACACCATTTATTTCTAGATAAAATTATACAAATATCACAACTAAACCCATTTTATTCTTGTTTTCAATTTAAGAGTAATGTACAAGTTTAAAAACAGCCAGGATGCACTATTCAGTTAAAAAAATAAATATATCAAATAATACATAGGGCTATACTGCCCTCTTGTGTTCAAAATCAGGTAGGCCTATTGTATTTAAATATATTAGGTAGCCTATGTGACTCCGAGAATATTTTCTCACCGGTTATTTGACGTGTAAAACGTGTTAAATCGCTAAGTTAAAAGTGAAAGTAAAGTAAGGACGTCCGCACGGACATTTATAGTGGTGGCGCTCACAGTGCGCTCGAATGAATTTCTATGGAAGTAGAAATGAAAAAACATTCGCTCTGTTTTGCTCGCTCGTCGCCATGGACGCGCACCGTTATGAATTCCAGTGCAGCCGCATACTTTTTAGTGTCACTAAAATTAGCGCCATATCGGGGACCGATTGCTTCCGGTTTTCAGGGAAAAGACAACAACAAAAGAGTAAATGACAGATTCGCTTATATAGGCGCTTTTACACAAAATATTCCGTCATAATTTTTCCAGTCAGCTCTTCACTCTCGTGATTAATGAATTTTGACTCCTGTTGCTGATCTTTGCTGCAACTTTCGTTCTGCTCACAATTTAGTAAGCAAATACGTTCAAGTTTTAATTGTAGTGACTAAATGATTTTATTATACACACACCAAATTGACGGTGGGGGGCCATGGTATATTTAAATCTGCCAATTGTAATATCTGCTGGGCACCCCTAGTCTAGTCTTATTAAATGTATGCTTCATCTTTCATTTTTAATTTGTAAATTTGATCAATAAATTCAATTATTTAGAATAATAAGACACTATATGGCTGTTACTCTAGGTAGGGGTGATCAAATTAAATCGTTTACACTGAAAAATAACAATGCATTAAATAATGTGAGATTGTTTTAAATATGAGTTGGAAAGAATGATACTTTTAAACATAACACTAAACCGTCATTAGGTGTCGCCAGGCGACCGTCTTAATGAGTGAGTCATTGATTCATTCGTTCAAATGATTCGTTCGAACGACTGAGTCATTCATGAATGAGACAATACATGTTTATGGATTGGTCATTGAATCTTTGAGTCAATCGATTCGTTCAAAATGCTGAATCATTGTGTCTCTTACAGCGACAAGAGTTTAACCCTTGTTCAAGTTTAAGGCCTTGTCTTTTTGGATATATATCTTTTTTTTAAATTCCAAAATATGCATACAACCCATATATTTTAAATGTATCGTTTGCTTTAAATTAAATTAAGATTGTATGTTTGGTAATTTAACCTGAGATGAATGTGCTATATTTCAGATCAATATATTTGTTTTCCTTAAAATTTGAACTAACACTAACTTTATTCTCATCTGAATTATAAATAACTTATTCCTGTATAAAATAAAAACACATTAGAATTTTCTTTTTTAATCAATGTAGAATGTGTAATTGAAAAATAAACAGATTAGGGCTCTGAGGACAATAAATGAAAATCAATGCGATATGGTGAATGTCCAAAAGATGGCTCCCACAGACTGTTTTAAATGGGGTTGGATAAATATTTTTTGCTTTTAGACAGTGTGTGCGTGTGATTTTAGTTGGGTGACAGTTGTAGGTTACAGTTTGACAAGAGTTTATAGTTTGACAAAAGCACTTTGTTGTGTTTTATTGCGAGTGTACACAAATATAAGTAAACACTTTGCAGTTTGAATGATGTCCTCTATGAACAAAATGACGGAGTATGTTTTTATGTGTAACAGTTCAATCGCACCCGCACCCGCACCCGCACCTCACCCACACACACACACAGACACACAGACACACACACACACACACACACACACACACACACACACACACACACACATATTGAAACCTGAGTGAAGTACAAAGCCCATAATGAAGAATAGTTTAGCATCCAAATACATCGCAAATGTTGAAACAGTTTGATTCTAATGAGAGAGTTACGTGAGCCAAACACCACCTACTTTCACTTTCGCTTTCAATTATTTCGGTTATTTCTTAATTATAGTTTTTTTTTATTCTTGTTCTGTTCTGAATATCATTAAATTTAAAGAATTGCTTGTGTAATATTTTGAGTGTATCATCAAAACAGATTAATTCTCTCGGTTTAGTGATTCCCTAGTTATTTTTTTATTGTTTTCATTGTTCTAATCCGGTAAGGCAAGTGATATATATATATATATATATATATATATATTTTTTTATATATATATATATAATTTATATATATATATATATATATATATATATATATATAAATATAGCTGCGAGCAACGATGAAGGGCCAAAGCCGGCGGCACCGCCACCCCGGTGCCTTTAGGTAACTAAAGGAACCGGGGTTGCGGTGCCACCGGCTTGGGCCCGTAATCGCTGCTCGCAGCTATATTTATTATTATTATTATTATTCTTATTATTTTTCTGCTACCTTTTGGACACTTTTGGAGGCCTTAACATGCTCAAAAACTCCTGAAACTTTGCACACATGTCAGAACCCGCGGCCATCAGGGCCGGGCTGAAGATGGTACCCGGGCGTGGCAGGGGGGCTCGACAGCGCCCCCTGGAACGGGGTCCGAAAACATGGTCCATAAATCAAACACGCTTGCATGTAATAATATGAAACTCGGTACACATGTAGATCTCCTCGTTTCATATATACTTCACACTCTTACTTTTTACCCCAGCCCAACAGGAAGTCGGCTATTTAGGGTTGTTGGTAAAACACACGCAATGGAATGTGAAATACTCCTCCTAGAGAATTCAAACAAACGGCACGAAACTCGGTCAGCATGAAGTCAAGACATTGAGGATGAAAGTTTGCGAGGGGATTTTTGATATCTCGAACGGTTTGGCCGTGGCGAGGAAACAAAATTATGGCGAGAAACGTGAAACAGGAAGTGTGTCATAACTACTGCATACATTAACTGATCTTGATGAAACTTCAGCAGTGTGTTCGTTGTAAGAGCCCGATCACATGGATGTGACTATTGTGAGTCAAAGTTATAGCGCCACCAACTGGCAGCAGGAAGTGTGTCACTTCCTAAATGCTTTGAAATCACCCTCTTATTTTTACCCGATTTGCTTCAAACTTTATGTGTATAATGTAAACACACGGCAGATGTAGACCTGTGAAAGGATTATTGATATCTTAGATACTGTTGCCGTGGCAACACATCAAACTTTAATATTCTTGTTTGATGCTTTTGAGACTCTTAGCATGCTTGAAATTGCATGAAACTCGACAGACACAGGTATGCATATGGTTCAGATCAAGCCGGACAACTTTCTAATTAACTGTCATTAGCTCAGACCAAGAGGAAGTTAGATATTTTGGTTTGAATGTGGATGTTTCTGAGAATTTTCTCTCCCTCTCCCTCTGACAGAGAGAATGCACCCTGCCATTCGTGTGTGTCTGTGTCTGTGTCTGTGTGGGGAGGGGGGGAGGGGCTCTTTTAGTTTAAACACAAAATTATACATAGGGCCATACTGCCCTCTTGTGTCCAAAATTATATTTATATATACATTATACATATATTTGGTATGTGACTGAGGACCGAGAGCTTTTAAATACGGGACATTGATAATGGCCACGTGCAGAGCGCTCGAGGGAATTCCTATGGAAGTAGGAATGAACTAAAAAACGTTCGCTCTGTTCTGCTCGCTCGTCGCCATGGACGCGCACCATTATGAATGCCAGTGCAGCCGCATACTTTTTAGTGTCACTTTAAAATTAGTGCAATAACGGGGCCGATTGCTTGAATTGTGAGTTCAATAGTCTATTATTTTTCACGGAAAACACAACAACAAAAGAGTACAATGATAGATTCGCTTAAATAGGGGCTTTTACATAAAATAGCCTATTCCGTCATCATCTTTTCAGTCAGCTCTTCACTCTCGTGATTAATGAAATTTGACTCCTGTTGCTGATATTTGCTGCAACTTTCGTTCCGCTCACAATTTAGTAAGCAAACACGCTTCAAATGTGTTTTTATTTTATTTTTGTGTATATATATGTGTGTGTATATATATGTGTGTATATATATATATATATATATATATATATATATAGCTTATGTTTCAAATATGAGTTAATTAACAATCGTTGGAAAGAATGATACTTTTAAACATATCACTAAACCGTCATTAGGTGTCGCCAGGCGACCGTCTTAATGAGCGAGTCATTGATTCATTCGTTCAAACGATTCGTTCGAACGGCTGAGTCATTCATGAATGAGACAGATTATGGATTGGTCGTTGAATCTTTGAGTCAACCGATTCGTTCAAAATGCTGAATCATTCAGTAATGAGAACGCGTTGCTGTGAGATGCTCGATGGTTCTGCTGTGATCTTTGTTTAACTATTTTCGCTGCTGAAACAGAAAAAAAAGTCAATATTGCATCTAAAATGTAAGTGATTTGACGTGTGTGTGTGTGTGTGTGTGATTGTGTCTGTTACAGTGATTGTTTAACCCTTGTTAAAGTTTAGGCTTTGTCTTTTTGGATATATATCTTTTTATATAAAAAAAAATAGCATACAACCCATGTATTTTAAATGTATTGTTTGCTTTAAATTACATTGAGATTTGTATGTTTGGTAATTGAACCTGAATGAATTATAAATGAATGTGCTATATTTCAGATCATATATTTGTTTTCCTTAAAATTTGAACTAACACTAACTTTATTCTCATCTGAATGATAGATTATTTATTTCTGTATAAAATAAAAACACATTTGATTTTTCTTTTTTAATCAATGTAGAATGTGTAACTGAAAAAATAAACAGATTAGGGCTCTGATCGAGGACAATAATGTCAAAAAAAGAATCAGGGCATGTCTCATATCTTTCTAAAATGTAATTATACACCATTTATTTTTATATAAAATTATACAAATATTAGAACTAAACCCAATTTATTCCTTTTTTTCAATTTAAGAATTATTTTTAAGTTTAAAAACAGCCAGAATGGTTGTTTAGTCAAAAATAATAATAATCCAAATCATATATAGTGCTATACTGCCCTCTTGTGTTCAAAATCAGGTAGGCCTATTGAATTTATATATTTATATATTAGGGATGTTACTATGGGAATATTTTCCCACCGGTTAATCAACGTGTGATTGTGTAAACCAATTGTGTAAACCTCCCGCTGGGGGGTTTAAAAACACTAACTTGAAAGCGAAAGTATAATATGGACGTCCGCACGGACATTGAAATGGTGGCGCTCGAATGAATTCCTATGGAAGTAGAAATTAACTAAACGTTCGCTCTGTTCTGCTCGCTCGTCGCCATGGACGCGCACCGTTATGAATGCCAGTGCAGCCGCATACTTTTTAGTGTCACTAAAATTAGTGCAATTTCGGGGGCCGATTGCTTGAATTGTGAGTTCAATAGTCTATTATTTTTCACGGAAAACACAACAATAAAAGAGTACAATGACAGATTCGCTTAAATAGGCGTTTTTACATAAAATAGCCTATTCCGTCATCATCTTTTCAGTCAGCTCTTCACTCTCGTGATTAATGAAATTTGACTCCTGTTGCTGATATTTGCTGCAACTTTCGTTCAGCTCACAATTTAGTAAGCAAACACGTTTCAAATGTGTTTTTATTTTATTTGTGTGTATGTGTGTGTATATGTATGTATATATATAAATATAGCTTATGTTTCAAATATGAGTTAATTAACAATCGTTGGAAAGAATGATACTTTTAAACATAACACTAAACCGTCATTAGGTGTCGCCAGGCGACCGTCTTAATGAGCGAGTCATTGATTCATTCGTTTGAACGACTGAGTCATTCATGAATGAGATAGATGTTTATGGATTGATTGGTCATTGAATCTTTGAGTCAACCGATTCGTTCAAAATGCTGAATCATTCAGTAATGAGAACGCGTTGCTGTGAGATGCGCGATGGTTCTGCTGTGATCTTTGTTTAACTATTTTCGCTGCTGAAACAGAAAAAAAGTCAATATTGCATGTAAAATGTAAGTGATTTGACTTGTGTGTGTGTGTGTGTGATTGTGTGTGTGATTGTGTCTGTTACAGTGATAAGAGTTTAACCCTTGTTAAACTTTAGGCCTTGTCTTTTTGGATATATATCTTTTTATATTAAAAAATAGTCATACAACCCATATATTTTAAATGTATTGTTTGCTTTAAATTACATTAAGATTGTATGTTTGGTAATTGAACCTGAATGAATTTTAAATGAATGTGCTATATTTCAGATCATATATTTGTTTTCCTTAAAATTTGAACTAACACTAACTTTATTCTCATCTGAATGATAGATTATTTATTTCTGTATAAAATAAAAACACATTTGATTTTTCTTTTTTAATCAATGTAGAATGTGTAACTGAAAAAATAAACAGATTAGGGCTCTGTTTGATGACAAGAAATGAAAACCAATGCGATATGATGAATGTCCAAAAGATGGCTCCCACAGACTGTTTTTAAATAGGATTGTTTGATATTTTTTGCTTTTAAACTGTGTGTGTGTGTGTAAGAGATTTTGGTTGGGTGACAGTTGTAGTTTACAGTTTGACAAGAGTTTATAGCTTGACAAAAGCACAATGTTGTGTTTTATTGCAAGTGTACACAAATATAAGTAAACACTTTGCAGTTTGAATAATGTCCTGTATGAACAAAAGGACGGAGTATTTGTGAGTTCAATAGTCTATTATTTTTCACGGAAAACACAACAACAAAAGAGTACAATGATAGATTCGCTTAAATAGGGGCTTTTACATAAAATAGCCTATTCCGTCATCATCTTTTCAGTCAGCTCTTCACTCTCGTGATTAATGAAATTTGACTCCTGTTGCTGATATTTGCTGCAACTTTCGTTCCGCTCACAATTTAGTAAGCAAACACGCTTCAAATGTGTTTTTATTTTATTTTTGTGTATATATATGTGTGTGTATATATATGTGTGTATATATATATATATATATATATATATATAGCTTATGTTTCAAATATGAGTTAATTAACAATCGTTGGAAAGAATGATACTTTTAATATCACTAAACCGTCATTAGGTGTCGCCAGGCGACCGTCTTAATGAGCGAGTCATTGATTCATTCGTTCAAACGATTCGTTCGAACGGCTGAGTCATTCATGAATGAGACAGATTATGGATTGGTCATTGAATCTTTGAGTCAACCGATTCGTTCAAAATGCTGAATCATTCAGTAATGAGAACGCGTTGCTGTGAGATGCTCGATGGTTCTGCTGTGATCTTTGTTTAACTATTTTCGCTGCTGAAACAGAAAAAAAAGTCAATATTGCATCTAAAATGTAAGTGATTTGACGTGTGTGTGTGTGTGTGTGTGTGTGTGTGTGTGATTGTGTCTGTTACAGTGATTGTTTAACCCTTGTTAAAGTTTAGGCCTTGTCTTTTTGGATATATATCTTTTTATATAAAAAAAAATAGCATACAACCCATGTATTTTAAATGTATTGTTTGCTTTAAATTACATTGAGATTTGTATGTTTGGTAATTGAACCTGAATGAATTATAAATTAATGTGCTATATTTCAGATCATATATTTGTTTTCCTTAAAATTTGAACTAACACTAACTTTATTCTCATCTGAATGATAGATTATTTATATCTGTATAAAATAAAAACACATTTGATTTTTCTTTTTTAATCAATGTAGAATGTGTAACTGAAAAAATAAACAGATTAGGGCTCTGATCGAGGACAATAAATGAAAACCAATGCAATATGATGAATGTCCAAAAGATTTTTTTTGCTTTTAAACTATGTGTGTGTGTGTGTGTGTGTGTGTGTGTGTGTGTGTGTGTGTGTGTAAGAGATTTCGGTTGGGTGACAGTTGTAGTTTACAGTTTGACAAAAGCACAATGTTGTGTTTTATTGTGATTGTACACAAATATAAGTAAACACTTTGCAGTTTGAATAATGTCCTGTATGAACAAAAGGACGGGGTATGTTTTTATGTCTACATTGTTCAATCACGCCTCACACACACACACACACACACACACACCAACTATTTTTCTAATCAGATCAGGCAAGTAATATTCTGTCTTGGCACACTTCATATAACTTTCAAACTTGTGTACTTATTTCATGTGTCCATTAAGTCCATGAGACCGTAGAGTGTCTCATTTTTCATTTTAGGTTTCAGAAGGTTGCTCACGCATACTTTGTGGTTGATATGTGCCCTCAATGCACACTTTTGCAGAGCCCACACCAATGCAAGCTCTACAGCACACATCTTCTCAAAGGTCAAAGCGGAGTTACGATATTGCCCGTCATGCACAGTAACCCTAAAGGCACCAGGGTGGCGGTGCCACCGGCTTGTTTATATATATATATATATATATATATATATATATATATAAATATAGCTGCGAGCAGCGATGAAGGGCCAAAGCCGGCGGCACCGCCACTCCGGTGCCTTTAGATAACTAAAGGCACCGGGGTTGCGGTGACACCGGCTTGGGCCCGTAATCGCTGCTCGCAGCTATATTTATTATTATTATTATTATTATTATTATTTTTCTGCTACCTTTTGGACACTTTTGGAGGCCTTAACATGCTCAAAAACTCCTGAAACTTTGCACACATGTCAGAACCCGCGGCCATCAGGGCCGGGCTGAAGATGGTACCCGGGCGTGGCAGGGGGGCTCGACAGCGCCCCCTGGAACGGGGTCCGAAAACATGGTCCATAAATCAAACACGCTTGCATGTAATAATATGAAACTCGGTACACATGTAGATCTCCTCGTTTCATATATACTTCACACTCTTACTTTTTACCCCAGCCCAACAGGAAGTCGGCTATTTAGGGTTGTTGGTAAAACACACGCAATGGAATGTGAAATACTCCTCCTAGAGAATTCAAACAAACGGCACGAAACTCGGTCAGCATGAAGTCAAGACATTGAGGATGAAAGTTTGCGAGGGGATTTTTGATATCTCGAACGGTTTGGCCGTGGCGAGGAAACGAATTTATGGCGAGAAACAACAAACAAGAAGTGCGTTATAACTTATGCATACATTAACTGATCTTGATGAAACTTCAGCAGTGTGATCGCTGTAAGAGGCCGATCACATGGATGTGACTATTGTGAGTCAAAGTTATAGCGCCACCAACTGGCAGCAGGAAGTGTGTCACTTTCTAAATGCTTTTGACAAAAGTGGGGGGGTTAGTTTTATCTACAGTAACAAAACTCGATATGTATATTGTACTCTTCGAGCCGGACAACTTTCTAATTTACCGTAATTAGCTACGACCAACAGGAAGTCAGATATTTTGGTTTGAATGTGGATTTCAGATTCTGAGTTTTTAGCTACTCCTCCTAAGTAGTTTATTTTATTCATGCCAAACTTTTTCAACATGATGAAAATACATTGAAGATGCTAAATTGTGAACAGATATTGAATATCTCAAACGGTTTTGCTATGGTTGAGGGATTCAAGTAATGTCAAAAAAAGAATCAGGGCATGTCTCATATCTTTCTAAAATGTAATTATACACCATTTATTTTTATATAAAATTATACAAATATTAGAACTAAACCCATTTTATTCCTTTTTTTCAATTTAAGAATTATTTTTAAGTTTAAAAACAGCCAGAATGGTTGTTTAGTCAAAAATAATAATAATCCAAATCATATATAGTGCTATACTGCCCTCTTGTGTTCAAAATCAGGTAGGCCTATTGAATTTATAAATATTTATATATTAGGGATGTTACTATGGGAATATTTTCCCACCGGTTAATCAACGTGTGATTGTGTAAACCAATTGTGTAAACCTCCCGCTGGGGGGTTTAAAAACACTAACTTGAAAGCGAAAGTATAATATGGACGTCCGCACAGACATTGAAATGGTGGCGCTCGAATGAATTCCTATGGAAGTAGAAATTAACTAAACGTTCGCTCTGTTCTGCTCGCTCGTCGCCATGGACGCGCACCATTATGAATGCCAGTGCAGCCGCATACTTTTTAGTGTCACTAAAATTAGTGCAATTTCGGGGGCCGATTGCTTGAATTGTGAGTTCAATAGTCTATTATTTTTCACGGAAAACACAACAATAAAAGAGTACAATGACAGATTCGCTTAAATAGGCGTTTTTACATAAAATAGCCTATTCCATCATCATCTTTTCAGTCAGCTCTTCACTCTCGTGATTAATGAAATTTGACTCCTGTTGCTGATATTTGCTGCAACTTTCGTTCAGCTCACAATTTAGTAAGCAAACACGTTTCAAATGTGTTTTTATTTTATTTTTGTGTATGTGTGTGTATATGTATGTATATATATAAATATAGCTTATGTTTCAAATATGAGTTAATTAACAATCGTTGGAAAGAATGATACTTTTAACATAACACTAAACCGTCATTAGGTGTCGCCAGGCGACCGTCTTAATGAGCGAGTCATTGATTCATTCGTTTGAACGACATATGCTGCGGCCCAATTCGCATACTATCCGTCCTAAATAGTATTCGAAAATAGAATTAGTACGTCCCAAATCGTAGTATGTTGAAATGAGTGTCCCAATGAGACCCGGATGGTCTACTATATCCGGTCAGAATCCGAAGTGCAGATCGATGCGCACTCTAACGGCTGATATTGCCCACAACCCATCGCGCGTTGGACGAGGGTTCGGTTAGAACTACAAACACGAATGAAAAGTGTTCAAAAACTACAGACATGGAGGACGCGCGAGTCCGACGGTTATGTAGAGAGGTTTAGATAAAGGGGTTTGAGTGATTAATTATCAGTATCTAACCTGACGAAAATGTATTTATTCAATGTTGTCCACATTATATTGCATCTGCAGCAGCATTGTGAACTTTTGCAAAGATACGTTTAGCCATTAACTTTTAAATGCATTATTATATTCAAATTCCAAACACATGAGGAGAGTCTCCGCATGAAAGACCCATGACTGGCAGATGAACGTGCGACAACAATTATCTCCGAAATGGTAAGAAGTTATATTAGATTGAATGGAGGATTTTAACTGTGACGAGATGATTGACAGGGCAGTTTACGGTGATATGATTCACGCGACAGATCTGTCCGTTAAAGATGACGAAGTAGTATGTCCCAAAGCTTGCCTACTCTTTTGCTACACACTCAAAAGTATGTATTTTTTCTTCACAAAAAGAGTACATACTTTTAGGGCGTAGTATAAGTAGGCGAATTGGGACGCAGCATGAGTCATTCATGAATGAGATAGATGTTTATGGATTGATTGGTCATTGAATCTTTGAGTCAACCGATTCGTTCAAAATGCTGAATCATTCAGTAATGAGAACGCGTTGCTGTGAGATGCGCGATGGTTCTGCTGTGATCTTTGTTTAACTATTTTCGCTGCTGAAACAGAAAAAAAGTCAATATTGCATGTAAAATGTAAGTGATTTGACTTGTGTGTGTGTGTGTGTGATTGTGTGTGTGATTGTGTCTGTTACAGTGATAAGAGTTTAACCCTTGTTAAACTTTAGGCCTTGTCTTTTTGGATATATATCTTTTTATATTAAAAAATAGTCATACAACCCATATATTTTAAATGTATTGTTTGCTTTAAATTACATTAAGATTGTATGTTTGGTAATTGAACCTGAATGAATTTTAAATGAATGTGCTATATTTCAGATCATATATTTGTTTTCCTTAAAATTTGAACTAACACTAACTTTATTCTCATCTGAATGATAGATTATTTATTTCTGTATAAAATAAAAACACATTTGATTTTTCTTTTTTAATCAATGTAGAATGTGTAACTGAAAAAATAAACAGATTAGGGCTCTGTTTGATGACAAGAAATGAAAACCAATGCGATATGATGAATGTCCAAAAGATGGCTCCCACAGACTGTTTTTAAATAGGATTGTTTGATATTTTTTGCTTTTAAACTGTGTGTGTGTGTGTGTGTGTAAGAGATTTTGGTTGGGTGACAGTTGTAGTTTACAGTTTGACAAGAGTTTATAGCTTGACAAAAGCACAATGTTGTGTTTTATTGCAAGTGTACACAAATATAAGTAAACACTTTGCAGTTTGAATAATGTCCTGTATGAACAAAAGGACGGAGTATGTTTTTATGTCTACATTGTTCAATTACGCCACACACACACACACACACACAAACACACACACACACACACACACACACACACACACACACACACACACACACACACACACACACACACACAAACACTATTTTTCTAATCAGATCAGGCAAGTAATATTCTGTCTTGTCTCTTAAAAAAACAATATATATATATTTATGTATATATATATATATATATATATATATGTGTGTGTGTGTGTGTGTGTGTGTTTGTGTGTGTATATATATAAATATAGCTGCGAGCAGCGATGAAAGGGCCAAAGCCGGCGGCACCGCCACCCCGGTTATAGCGCCACCAACTGGCAGCAGGAAGTCTGTCACTTTCAAAAAGCTTTGAAATCACCTGATTGCTTCAAACTTCACTACTATGATGTAAACACACGGCAGATGTAGACCTGGATGTAGACCTGACCTTTCAGAAGGTTGCTCTCGCATACTTTGTGGTTGATATGTGCCCTCAATGCACACTTTTGCAGAGCCCACACTGATACAAGCTCTACAGCACACTTCTTTTCGACAGTCAAAGCAGGGTTACGTTTTTGCACGTCGTGCACAATAACCCTAAAGGCACCAGGGTGGCGGTGCCACCGGCTTTATATATATATATATATATATATATATATATATATATATATATATATATATATATATATATAAATATAGCTGCGAGCAGCGATGAAGGGCCAAAGCCGGTGGTACCGCCACCCCGGTGCCTTTAGGTAACTAAAGGCACCGGGGTTGCGGTGCCACCGGCTTGGGCCCGTAATCGCTGCTCGCAGCTATATTTATTATTATTCTTATTATTTTTCTGCTACCTTTTGGACACTTTTGGAGGCCTTAACATGCTCAAAAACTATTGAAACTTTGCACACATGTCAGAACCCGCGGCCATCAGGGCCGGGCTGAAGCTGGTACCCGGGCGTGGCAGGGGGGCTCAACAGCGCCCCCTTGAACGGGGTCCAACAATTTGGTCCATATATCCAACACGCTTGCATGAATTAATATGAAACTTAGTACACATATAGATCTCATCGGGCCGAACATCTTTCCCCTGGTCAAGTTTTACGCCAGCCCAACAGGAAATCGGCTATTATGGGTTGTTTGGAAAACGCTTGCTGTGGAATTTGAAGTACTACTCCTAGGCAATTCATTCAATCATTGCCAAACTCGGTGTGCATGAAGTCAAGACATTAAGGATGCTAAATTGTGGACAGATTTTTGATATCTCGAACGGTTTGGCCACGGAGAGGAAATTAATTTTCATGACTAAAAAAGGACATATAAAGTGTGTTATAACTTAGTTAGTTTTACCTACAGTTACAAAACTCAGCGTGTATATTCTTCTCCTCAAGCCGAACAACTTTCTAATTTAAAGTAATTAGCTCCGACCCTCAGAAAGTCAGATATTGTGGTTTGAATATGGTCATTTTCTCTCTCTCTCTCTGAGCCAATATAGCAAGCCGCTTTAACATTTAATCATTTTAACCTACTAGTCTCTATTTTCATGCTACTAGTACTTATTTTTTAGATACTAGTATCTATTCCATTAAGTACTAGTACTTATTCATTTGGGACTAGTGCTTATTCTTTAGTACTAGTGCCTATTCTTTAGATACTAGTGCTTATTCTTTAGATATTCTTTTGAATACGTATTAGTAGCTAATGAATAAGTACTGGTATCTATTTAATATGTACTAGTATCTAATGACTTAGTACTAGTATTTATTGAATAAATACTAGTATCTATTAATAGGTACTAGTATCTAAAAGGTCATTTTCTCTCTCTCTCTCTCTCTCTCTGAGCCAATATGGCAAGCCGTTTTAACATTTAATCATTTTAACCTACTAGTCTCTATTTTCATGCTACTAGTACTTATTTTTTAGATACTAGTATCTATTCCATTAAGTACTAGTACTTATTCATTAGCGACTAGTGCTTATTCTGTTTAGAATATTCAAAGTGCTTATTCAATTTTTATGCTTATTTATATTTTCAGAGCAGAAAATCCGATTTTTCTGCTTATTCAATATTGCATCTAAAATGTAAGTGACTTGACGTGTGTGTGTGTGTGTGTGTGTGTGTGTGTGTGTGTGTGTGTGTGTGTGTGTGTGTGTGTGTGTGAGAGAGAGAGAGAGAGAGAGAGAGAGAGAGAGAGAGAGAGAGAGAGAGAGAGAGAGAGAGAGAGAGAGAGAGAGAGAGAGAGAGAGAGAGAGAGATTGCGTCTGTTACAGTGACAAGAGTTTAACCCTTTAAGGCCTTGTCTTTTTGGATATATATCTTTTTTTTATATAAAAAAAAGTGCATACAACCCATATATTTTAAATGTATTGTTTGCTTTAAATTAAATTAAGATTGTATGTTTGGTAATTGAACCTAAATACATTTAAAATTAATGTGCTATATTTCAGATCAATATATTTGTTTTCCTTCATTTTAATCAACACTAACTTTATTCTCATCTGAATTATAAATAACTTATTTCTGTATAAAATAAAAAATCCAGAATAATCCAGACCAACCAGAGCGCACTATTTCTACAACATCATCAGTGCTGAAGCGGAACTACCAGAGCCGTTCGGCAGATAGCGAGCAGATATTTTGTGTCACGTCGTGCACAATAACCCTAAAGGCACCAGGGTGGCGGTGCCACCGGCTTTTTATATATATATATATATATATATATATATAAATATAGCTGCGAGCAGCGATGAAGGGCCAAAGCCGGCGGCACCGCCACCCCGGTGCCTTTAGGTAACTAAAGGCACCGGGGTTGCGGTGCCACCGGCTTGGGCCCGTAATCGCTGCTCGCAGCTATATTTTTAAATTGTAATCATATTTCACAATATTCCTGTTTTTACTGTATTTTTGATTAAATAAAAGCAGCCTTGGTGAACATAGGAGACTTCTTTCAAAAACATATATATTTTGTAATGTTTTCAAACTTTTGACAAGTACTGTAGTTTTAGTGAAGTAACATGTCACACCACAGAACATGGAACCTTTCCAAACGTATTTCATGTCAATAACCCATATGTTTAGGCTTCTTTGCAGAACTGTTTGGCTTCCATTAGTACATAATTTGTGTATGAGTCAAACAAATGCACACATACCTCTTGTTCTCTTTCACTGGTGTTCTCAAAGTTTAGATCCGGTCTGAAGAAAGAGTTCGTACTAGGGTATTGCACTCTGGCTAGCTTCTCTGGTAAAGGAAAGTGGGTTAGTTAAAGAATTAATTCACCTATAAATGAAAACAATTTGTTCCAAATTTTTCACGAATATCCTGGTTGCTCGTTCCAATAGCCATAAGTGAATGAGGACTGGGCCTGTCAAGCTCCAAAATGACAAAACAAGCACCATAAAAATATCATAAAAGTATTTATCGTGCAACATATTCCAAGCCTTTTGAAGCCTGTCATTGAAATTTAAGTCATTCTTTTTCCTTCCCATTGGAATGATCATGAATGAATGAATCTTTCTTTAAATTAAGTATTCAGTATACAAGTGCAAATGAAGTATTACAAAATAGTTCTGAATGACAAATCGGACTAATCCAGTTCTTGAATTCAATGAAAGTCAATGACCAATGCCCACTGGGGGGAAGATTATTAGTGAATAACAATTTAAATGGCTATTGTAACTGTCATTGGAGTCACTTGTCAGTTCCCTTTTGAAGTGGAACAACATTAGCGGATCGTCTGGAAGTATAAGTGATACACAACATCAGCTTTTTTGTCTTCAGGAGCCGTTTGTTTAGCTAGCACGTAGTGGAGGCGAATCTATAATGGAGAATTCGAGCAAGCATTTCAGGAAGTGTGTGCCTCCGTGTCCCATGTTTCTGACACCTGAGGATACACACAACCTGTGCATTCAAAGCTTGGGCGAGGAGCACGTGTGTTCAGTGCTTGAGGTCTCTGGATGTGCCCATTGTGAGAAGTTTATATTGTGGAAGCTCCATTCATTCTAGAGGGATGTAGGACAGGCGTCTACACCTCATGGCTCATGCCCCGCTGTTGGCGAAGCACAGAGGAGGCTTAAGTTGTGGGGTTGAGCTGGCTGAGGAATTCGAGAGAGGTATGGCTCTTTAGCGCTCCTCAGTCGTAGGTTCGAGCGATCTGCTCGATCATGATGTGATCCAGCAGATAGCAGATAACAAGATAGTAAAATGTACTGAATTCTCTCAGCCTGCCGGCCCCACATACTGTTGGTTGTCATGACACACACCACAACCAGATTGGATCTGGCTCGTGGGCTTGAGAAACAGGAAGTCGCTTGTGGCAGGCTGGACGAGCGCATCCTGTCAGGCCATAATTGCCCTTCACCCATTAGCCTTCCGACTGGAGTGGGTGTGATTAGAGAGGAGGGGCACTGAAGCAAGGAGAATTGGCGGCGCGTGATGAGGCACACCTAAAAGTAATGAAGCCTCATCACCGCTGCTGTTAAATGCTGAGCGCACCTCTATTCGAGAGACCGGCCTCTTTTCCCGTGCATGCACAGTGGTGTTCTCGTGGGTCCAGCAAAGGAGCGCGGAGGGACTCCACGCTGCCATAGACATGAGTCGCCGGACCCAAGGGAGTAAGGGAGAAGCATGCGAAGCGCTGCTGACAGGCTAGGATGCCGGGCCGCTATTCCCCTTAGTTGTCGTGGCCTAAAGAGGACGACCCGCTGTGCCGAAGCCACCCATCCTATCTGATCACTATCCATCCTTCACGATTCCCCAGCACGATGAGGACACCAGATCCCCTTTTTATTTGAACACTTTATTTCCCCCTTTTTGGACATTTTATGTTTGTTTATTCAGGAAGTACATCCCATACCCGGCTAAAGCCTCTGGGGAGGCAAGATCCGAGGGAGAGTGTAACCACTCGTGCGTGCTCTTCCTCCTTCAAGGAGTAGAGCACAGAGGACAAGGAGCGCTAAAAAGAAGAGGAAAGACCTGAAGGAGTTAATTAATAAAAAGCGGATTGTTAAAACACAAGAACGAACTGCTGAGGAGAATTAACATCTCTTCTCCTCCTTCCTCCCCCACATATTATTTAGTGTAGAGCAGAATAATAGAAGTGTAAAAGAAAATCTGCTTCATCGTTTCCCTCCCCAGCTATGACGGTCGTGGAGTAGGACTCCTCCCCTCTGGTAGCATATTATTATTTCCTCTCAGAGTTGAGTGAACTGAACTAAATTATTGGGCAATTGCATCCCCTGTTTAGTTAACCCTCTCTAACGATAGCAACAATAGTTTAGGTAAATATGATTAGGCACTATATTCCTTCTAGTTAGTTTGCTTCCCCTCCATAACTACCGTTGGGTTTTTAAGTAGGGGCATTCATTTACCCCAGGGAAGGGAGTCATCAGATACCTGTTTAACTATTACCTGGGTTGACAATGCTACGAGTCGAGGAAGTTCTCCTAGTCTCTCCTTGATATCTGTCACTTACTACGGCAAGCGAAAAAAAAAAAAAAAAACCTAGTCACCGCCTTTAGCAGAATGCAAGCAGGGTGTGAGCGCTACCCCTTTGTTGATATAGGATAATTCAGTAGAGCTGCAGCACCCCTGTGGTTGGTTTCCCAGTGATAGTGGTAATGGCCAAGTTCGACAGTGACATATTTCTCCCTGTGGCAATTATTCCCTAAGAGCTGTTTTAAGGCTAAGAGGCTGTCACAGCCAGGGGCGTCATGCAAGCCAAAATTCTGGGGGGGCACAATCTGAGACGTTGCAATTGTTTTCTGACGGGTGATATGGATCATGTTAGGGGGGGTCAGGGGGTTTCTCCCCCTGAAAATTTTTAAATTATGGCTGCTAAACATACCATTTCAATGCAGTTTGGGAGGGACAGAAATACCTTAACGAAGCTAGCTAGCAGCAACCCTCCTCTATCTGAGGACTAAGTTAAAGTATCTATTTTGTAAGACAGGTTGATGAAAGAACTGTAAGCTCAAATTCAAAAGCTTTTAAAGTCTACTTCATTAAAGCATGTTTACACACACACTTACTGTACACTTAGGCCTACTACACATGATTTTAAAAACAGTACCATTGCAGTTTTTATGTTATGATTTTAAATTGGTATGTGACCTAAGAACGATCTTACATTAAAGGTATGATAAAGGTGCTGAGGTCTGACTTTGTGGTGCTCTGAAATTAAGTTATTTTAAT
This sequence comes from Rhinichthys klamathensis goyatoka, assembly GCF_029890125.1. NCBI lineage: Eukaryota > Metazoa > Chordata > Actinopteri > Cypriniformes > Leuciscidae > Rhinichthys > Rhinichthys klamathensis. The sequence continues at coordinate 942,266 of NW_026606658.1, read as the reverse complement.
ATTAATGTGATGAAGGACTTTGAAAGAAGTTTGACAGATTTCAGTGCTGAATAAGGTTAACACTACCCCGTTTATTTGAATCAGATAACGTTACTATGGCTTATTGGCTTTGAATGGCAGGCAGTAACGTTAGCCAACTAGTTTACGGTTAGACTAGGCTAGCTATCGATAACGTTACACTGACACAACTTAAGTTAATGCTCTGAATTCGCAGCTAATATCAAATGCATAACTTTTTGATCAAGTTAAAATTTCCAGGTCAACCACAAATAATCCCACTACCTTTTAATATCATCCGATAACTAATTCAATGCCGATTTGTTGCTTTGCCCACTTACCACTTCAAGACCATCTGTAAAACATTGCCAGCTCAACGTGCGAGACGAGTGAGTTGCTTGAACATACACAGCAAAGATTCTAGAGCGCAACGCGCGTAGCGCTTTTTGATATACACAGACACCATATTAGGAAAAAGGGGCGGGCTGATGCTGACCGATTTATTAAATTATTACACATCCAGAAGAATACATTTGAGTCGTTGTAGGCTCTGGTAATTATGGAGCATAATAGGAATAAAGTTGTGACAAAAAAATTATCAGGGAGGAAAAATCTCAAGGTTTTCCCTTGCTATAAAGGCATAGAACCTGGAATATCGTGTACATCAGACGGTCCATGTACATCTTTTTATGGGCGCACCCTGGATTGGCTCCAGCTTCATTGACTCCATTGAATCTGATGAGTGAGTCAATGTATGCTATGCCCTCTATGATTGTGCATATTCTCCCCCAGTGAGACAGGCATCCCTGTGGCATGGCGGAGTGGGTATTTGTTCCCCATAGCGTCGATCCAAGACGCAGTGTTGAGTTCCACTTCGAAAGGGAACATCTCAGGTTATGACTGTAACAATGGTTCCTTTGCGTAATGGCTGCTGGTATTTGGAATTCCATTACAAAACACTGTGTCAGTAATAGTCTATTATATCGTAATATTCGGCCCACGCTAAATTGGAATGATGAGCATCAGTCTGGTGCAGTTGAGTTCAGGAGGAAAACACTGATGCGAAAAAAAAGAGTAGATAAAAAGGGAAGGCCTGAAAGACAACCAAACAAGATGAAGATACAAAGATAGAGCAGACAGCAAATGTTACTCCACCACCAACAATAGGGGAAAAGATGCACATACAGGAGCCTGAATGCAGCAGCAAAATAAATGTTACTAGGTCCCCATCCCGGGATCGATGCCGGACTCAATCCCGGGATGTGTTTGCGTTCACACAGAAGGCACTCTGGCATTTTTATAGCAATTTTCTGGGATCAACGCGTTGTGTGAAAGGGGCTTAAAGGGATACTCCACTTTTTTTTGGAAATAGGCTCATTTTACAACTCCCCCAGAGTTAAACTGTTGAGTTTTACCGTTTTTGAATCCATTCAGCCGATCTCCGGTTCTGGCGGTACCACTTTTAGCATAGCTTAGCATACATCATTGAAGTGGACAAGACCATTAGCATTTCTCAAAAAAAAAAATGACCAAAGAGTTTCGATATTTTTCCTATTTAAAACTTGACTCTTCTGTAGTTACATCGTGCACTAAGACCGACGGAAAATGTAAAGTTGGGATTTTCTAGGCTGATATGGCTAGGAACTATACTCTCATTCCTGCGTAATAATCAAGAAACTTTACTGCCGTACCATGAGTGCAGCAGGCGCAATGATATGACAAACTTAGTCCCGGTCACGTTGGAAGTTACCGAGCTGGGGACTATTTTCAGGCGCTGCGTCATATCATTACACCTGCTGCACTCATGGTACGGCAGTAAAGCTTCTTGATTATTACGCAGGAATGAGAGTATAGTTTTTTGAGAAATGCTAATGGTCTTGTCCACTTCAATGATGTATGCTAAGCTATGCTAAAAGTGGGTACCGCCAGAACCGGAGATCGGCTGAATGGATTCAAAAACGGTAAAACTCAACAGTTTAACTCTGGGGTAGTTGTAAAATGAGCCTATTTCCAAAAAAAGTGGAGTATCCCTTTAAGGCAAAAATAACCTAGAGGATGGTCTCCCTCTCAATGTTTGAGCATCAAGAAAATATACAGGTGGTGGATGAAAGAGACTAAAAGACAAGAAAAGAACAAGACTGAGCTTCAAGAAAATAAAAAGGCGGTGAGAGAGACAAGGAAAACAATATCAAATAAAGATTAATTGTTCATGTCAAGATCAAATGTCCTGCTGTGGTTTTACAGTGAAAAACAAGGACAATGAAAACCTTTTCTGAAATATGCCTGATCTAAAAAACAAAATCACAATCTCAATAAAATGAATTGCTAAAAGCAATAATCATAAACAACTGAAAATTGGTCTGTGCAGCATAGGTCACTGCACATGATGAAAGCATGTACATTTATTTCATAATTACATTTCATATAATTTCGTTTTGGAATTTGCACCATGTTTTTGTAAACAACAGGTAAATCAACATATTTTGAATCTCAAATTTTGTGGTAAAATGTTTGTCAAAAAAAGCTATTATATGGTTTCAGTAGACTTTGTATACAGCCCACATATAAGCTACTTTTTAACTTTTAAGCTACAGTCCTAATTTATTGTAAAAAAAGAAAATTAGGAAAAAAGCTACCAGCACTTCAGTCCAAATTTTCACCTTTGAGTGAGTAAATGAATGAGTTTAAATGAATTAAATTTTTTTGGCTTAATTATCCTTTTAAAGTGTGGACATGGATGAAGGAAAAATCACCAGTAGGTGTCACTGATGATTGTGTATTTTTGTGCAGCTGTCTATAACTCTTGTCTCACCAGCACGATTAGAGCAGGCCCTTGAGTAGAAGGTGCACTTCCTCATCATGATCTCCTGGGAAATGATGGCGAAACTGTACACATCTCCTTTCTGGGAGATCCCCTGCTTCCTCAGGTGTTCAGGAGCCGTCCACAGATCTGAGAGAAGTGGAAACACAAAGAGGTAAACATTAACGTAAGCAAATGGTTAACCAAATACTACCTTTTAATATAAGCGTAGAAGTGTAGAAATAACTGAACTTCTTTGTCAAGATAATAATAATAATAATATACCACCCTTTCACCTTTACTGGGACTGAGAATTGTATTGAAGCCAAAGTCTGCAATCTTCACAACCATACGGTTGTCAACCACACAGTTAGTGGATTTAAGACGTCCATGGACTGCAATGTTGCTTGTGTGGAGATAAGACATGCCCTAAAAAAAAAAGTTCAAAAAGTTCATCCGAGAATCTGTGTTAGTATAGGACATTTACATAACTATTAATGACATTCAGTATAGCACGTCTAGCTGGAATAGATGTTAAACGATCCATTGAGATGCTGCTATATGCAAAGAATTAAATAATAATTTAGAATTTAAGAAAATACTCTAAATGTACTGTAGGTAATCATTACCTTTGCAATGTCATACATGACAGAGATCTTAAACTGCCAGTCCATGAATGTTTCTTCTGGGTATGAAATCTTATCATTAAGCACATGCTAAAAAAAAAAAAAATCCATATTTTAGTATTCATTTACAATATTCGATTTTTTATTTTTTATTACGTCATAGTACGAGGCTCATTATAATACTCACTTTAAGGGATCCTCTTTCTCCATATTCAAACACGCCAAAATACTCATTGACAAATTTGACTGTCCCATAGAATTTGGTAAGATTGTAATAATCAATGTTCAAGAGCTGAAATGAAAGGGGCATTATGATATCTATTGTGAACAACACAAAGTTACTCAGGTTTTCTCTTAAAATGATTCAGTGTTTTGTTATTCAGTGAAGAAATGAAATCCTGCTACCGCATTGAGCTCTATCCTCTGTTTTTCAGTGAAGCTTCCATCTGTGAGCCTTAGCTCCTTAAGGATAACAACCTATAAAGAAAAATAATCCATTAATTAAAAAATTCTCAGAAAAAAGTAATCATTTTGGATAAAACTGAGTATTTACTGTACCTTTTTATCATAGCGTGCACGGCGTAGGATGTAGCTGCTATTTTGTGTAGAGTCTTCCTCAATCTGATTAGACAATGAAATATTCATGCAGTAAAAAATAGTAAACTTAAACATTTTTAAAAACATTATTATAAAGGTTAATTAAAGACTTTGATGCCAATGCATTACCTTCAGACAGATCATATTCCACTCATTCAACTCTAAAGGGGAAATGAGCTCTGAGGAAATGTGAGACCATTTTTTCCGCATATGATGGTAATTTCTATTTTGCCTTTAAAATATGTACAGAAACAACTGTAAATATCTTGGTACATACAATTTTATACACAATGTGCATATAAGATATGTACTGGTAAAACCAGTAGCATTACAAAAAGTGGCATTACAAAGGGACATATAATAATAGTGAAAAAAAACAATGTATTGCTCTTACCAGTAAAAGATGAAGGCAAGTGTACCCATGACACCCACAACAGCAGTGCACAAAACTATGACAATGGTGTTGACTTGAATGCCTATATAAATAAATAAATATTGGTTTCATTTAAATCATAAATAAAATTACATATACTACATACATAATACATTTTTACATTATTACACAATAAACAGCAAAATATGCTTGATGCTAAAAAAAAACAGTGAAATTTATGGTTTAAAAAAAACAGCAGTTGTTGTTGCCAGAACTTTACCGTTAAAATGGTAGTAATATTTTAGGATTTACACATTGAACTTAAATTTCCAGTAAAAACCATATGTTTCATTAATTTAAATAATGTTTATATACCAAGTTACTAAAATCTGTGTTTTACCTTTATAATATTACTAACAAACAATATATCGTGTCACAACATATCGCAATATAAAAATATAACAATGGATAGTGACAATATATATCGTGGATAGTGCACCCAAAACAAAAATTACGGTGTGAGAAAAAATTCAAGCTTTCAGAGTTTTAATGTCAGTACTACATTAAACTATAATATTGAATATAATGTATAATAATGCCAAATGTCTTATGGTACCAGTAAAAAGTGGCCAACATTATTTTAAATATATCTGTTCAGTGACAGAGTATATTCGTCTAAAATAATTCTGTAATTCAGAATCATGCATTCATGGATTTCTTTTTGTGATTTTCACAACTTTTTGTGAGTTGTGCCTCAGCACGGCCCAGCACGGATGAATCCAATGTTTTGAGGAGAATGTGCGGCTGTCAGTCACCGCGCCGGTGTGGATACTGTCATTCGGAATCACAGATTATACTTTTTGGAAGTATGACCAACATAAGAATTTCCACCCTAAATTGTCATCTGAACAAGTAACTAACATCCACTTTTGTTCTGACCAACTAAGGGAAAAAATGCATTCCAGTAAATTGCACTGATTAAATCTAACGATCGCTATCACATCACGTCAAACCGTGCAAATTATACTTTGTTGTCAAATTGTTAATGTTAACAACATCAGCATTGCGTGACTACATTTAATGCCCTTCCGATATCTTTGTTTTCGCATGGACCCGGTAGCAGTCTCTTTTTCCAAACTCTCAGTCCGAAGTCTTTTGCATTTTACAGCGGGTGAATCTGTTGTCACTTAGCCTGAATGCCAGCCCGAACCCCGCCCACAACATTTTTTGGTCGGGAAGTTCGGTCTGGACTCGCTCCATTGAGGAGTAATTATGATCAGTCAAAAAATGTTCGGGCCAATCAAATTGCCAGGGCGGGCTTTATACGATGATGGACAGATGATCTGCAGGGCCGTAATCATCACGTTATCAAAGAGCGCTTAACTGGTTTCCCTCAGAGATGACTGCAGCTGGAGAACTGAGATGTATAGATTCCGCTATCGCGTCTGTTGTATAAGAAATCGACAGCGCATTCATTTTAATAGACGAACAGAGAACTGCAATCAAGGCATTTGTCGATCAGAAAGATGTGTTTGCCGTCCTTCCTACGGGATTCGGCAAAAATTTAATTTATCAGCTGGCTCCGATGGTCACTAAGAAGATGGGACGCAATGAAAACCCTGTGGTCGTTGTGGTTTCTCCTTTGGTCGCACTCATGGAGGACCAAGTAAAAGAAGCAACACTTGTTATTTTACTACTTCCAGCGTGCATGCATTTGAGTTCTGTAGTTGACAACTGTGCTATGCAAAGTAGTTGACTTACTGCGTTGCTCTGATTGGTTGTAGGTCTATCCAATTGAGTGCAGAGTTTTTTTTTTCCTGGTTCGGTTAAGACACCCCTAATAATCAAAGCCCTATGGAGCAGTATCAGACTCACATTCTGACTAGAATATGAGTATGACGAAGTCAGGCTAGTTGTCACTGGTGATTGTCGTTTGAACCTTTCTGGATCCGCCATCAAATTAATAAGTTTAAATTATATCAAGTGCTGTGAGAAAAGGCTATAAATCTCCACCTCCAACATCCTCACACGCAATATAGCCTACTAGCCGAGACACCTTCTTTATGTGTACAGATGTGACGTAATGACGCAAAGACATGCTCGAATTTCCCGCGGAAATCCACCAGTACCACTGGAGTTAAAAACATTATTACAAGCTTACCGTTTTGAATCGAGCTAAGGCAAGCAGATAGTTTTGAACACTGGCTGGTTATGTACTTGCTCGAAAATTTATGTTGGATAATTTTTAACCCAAAAAAGTCACGGACTGCAGCTGATGGGTATCCCTCGCTAATCATCCACCCTCCTTATCCCGTTGTGCCACTTGTGCCGCTTCTTGACATGGGTTTACCGATTTCTAAAAATTATGTAATACACTTTTATATTAATGGTAAGGTACTTTACAATCAGAATTGATTGGCAAGCAGCTGCAGTTACTTCTGTTTAATGCGGTATTGATTGCCATTGGTTAAAGGCTTAAGGGCTTAAAGCAAAATTCTGCCGCGTTAGCCTGTGTTAGCTAAGTGTATTGAATAATTTTTAAATCGTCGTTAAAGTCGTTAAACCCATGTCAAGAAGCGGCACAAGTGGCACAACGGGATAAGGAGGGTGGATGATTAGCGAGGGATATCCGGTTCGTCTACCCGTCACAACATATCGTGTGAACATATTACTGACAATTTGATAATTTAATTAATAGTCTATATTTTACTGATAACTTAAACTATGTTAAAATAAACTGGAATAATTTGAGGAATGTTTCATTTGCATAGAACCTGTTGTCTCTCTTAACGCCGTAATGCACCTTCGCGTGAAGTGGAAAATCGATTCCTGAGCAATCGATGCCAACTAATTCAGCACTTTCACTTGGGACAGCGCCTTTGTAACGTCGAACATAAGAGGCAGCGTGTTAAGAAGCCTCTTAAGGGACACTTCGGGTAACATAAACAACTTTGGTAAGATATATCTTTCGAGTCTTCTTAGCGCGCTAAGAGTGAGCGTTATCGGGGAACCGGGCCCTGGACTGGATTCCCCGATAGCGTTGTCTGTCTTAGCGCGCTACGAAGACCCTTAAAGGGTTAGTTCACCCAAAAATGAAAATTATGTCATTAATGACTCACCCTCATGTCGTTCCAAGCCCGTAAGACCTCCGTTCATCTTCAGAACACAGTTTAAGACATTTTAGATTTATTCCGAGAGTTTTCTGTCCCTCCATTGAAAATGTATGTACGGTATACTGTCCTTGTCCAGAAAGGAAATAGAGACTAGGGCTGGGGCGGTATGGATTTTTTCTAACCGCGGTTGAAAAGCAAGATATTCCCGCGGTATAGCGGTAAACCGCTTTAAACAGCCAACCCCCCCCCCCCGAAATATTTTCACCTACATCCAAAAAAAACGAGCACAATTTGAAAGAGTCCAATTTTCATTAAGCTGTAATTTGGCATGAACCAATCACTGAATAGATTTCCTTATTTAAGAATATTCTCAGATACATTCGCACTGAATTCATCATTTTCAGGAGAATACATTATGATGTTGAACGAAATGAAAGATGAACACCTTTTCCAACATGTCTTAATTACAAAAATTATATTCCATATTTATGTTAACATAATATAATGTTATTTTTTATTTAATCTATGTCGATTGTATGAAAAGTGAACACCATGAGTAAGATAGGATCATAAGATGGGTCAGACATGATTTTGACCACTTTATTAAAGGAGCTGTATGTAAGAAATTTATTTGAATTAATCATAAAATGGCCCTGATATGTCACTAGACATTGAGAAATCATGTTCATTTCAAATACTTATATCACTGACAGTAGTCCGGCCAGGATATTGTCATTTAAAAAGTGAAGTTGCAGCCCTCAACTGATGTTGATGTTGTCATGTTGTGTTTTGGTCTGATGCTCCACCCTCCACCCATCGACCATTCACGAAGTCAGTAGTGTTGCGCCATCTGGGTTGCCAGCTCTGCTCTAGTTACCACAGCTGCAGCTACACACGTGTCGGATAAAAAAATGCAGCCGATCTGGCAACCTCGAGTCAGGGGGGAGGGGGAGGGGATACACCGCTCTACAGTAATTTGAAAGTGATTGCAGTACCGGTTTTGGCCACAATCTTACATACAGCTCCTTTAAGTTTTGTTTTGTAGAAAGCCTTTCTTCAAATTAAATTTCGTTTTGTATAAATTGTATCTTAATTTTAATCACTGTTTCATTAACTAATTGCCTGGAATTATACAAATATAGCAGACATATAATCAGGACGATGTGTGGAAGCAACGGTGCGATCTCTTGCGCGTGAACTGGAGCTCGTCTCATATAAATGAACCGAAACTCGTGCGCCCATCGGAGACGGAGTTCACTGCTGATATTCTGAGGATACAACATAGCCAATAGGCTATACTAGGGACTTTAGCCTTTAAAAATCTTTGCTGCATGCGCAGTCTCCTTTCTAGAACAGCCAAGAGCTTTCTAGCCTCGCGGCAGCAGCGCCTTGCGTCGCTCATGGACCTTAAAACTGATAAAAAAATTCAAAAAACGAAAATTGATCAAAAAACGTTGGTGCGGATGGATGGCGGACAGATGATAATTTTTGTGCTGCGGTTCCGTTGCGGATGAAATAATAATAATAATAATAATAGCCCATCCGCGCATCTCTAATAGAATGTAGGCCTAATGCTATGTGTCATGGAACATTGCGCTCCCCAACTCGCGAAAGGGATTTGCTCCATCTTTTAATAAGTTTTGTTTAGATAACCTTGAATCCATGTAAGACACACTATCATTAGAAATAATCCATGTCATTAGAATCAATGAATCCATAGCATTAGACACAACGAGCACACATGTGCAGGCCAATTTTTTTTTTTTTTTTTTTTGCGGTGATGACGGTGACGAGCTCAGACCCGCGGTTGGAGTCACGTGACCGCGGTATTGCGATAATGCGGTAACCGTCCCAGCCCTAATAGAGACATCATCAAAGTAGTCCATGTGACACCAGTGGCTTAGTTAGAATGTTTTGAAGCATCGAAAATACATTTTGGTCCAAAAATAACAAAAACTACAACTTTATTCAGCATTGTATTCTCTTCCGGTTCTGTTGTCAATCCGCGTTCACGAGTCCGCAGTGACGCTGATGACGTAAGACGCTGCTGACGTGTATCTGGTGCGTCCGTGTATTGGGTTCAAACAAAGTCCTTTTAGGCAAGTCATGCCACTCGGCCGCCATCTTGGCAACGCCTCCGGGCAGTTATTTCGGACTAACAAGGCCAGGCTCCTATCTAAATGAATGGGCAGAGAGTCAGAACTGCAGTTTCACTGGTCACCGGGACATAAAAACTGCATGCATAGAAACAGCAGTAAATTATGATAAAAATCGCTGAAAAGTTTGATGACTTTGCCCCAAAATAAGGTTTAAAACGCCTTTTTCCCCACAGGTTATACTTTTACTACGCATGCGCAAGGGTTCTCTCCCTCGGTCGTGCGCGCGCTACACAGTTTGAAGCAAAGTATGTGCAAGCTCTTGCTCGCTCGCTCTAGATTCCGGGAGATTTGAACTAATTTGCGGGCATCAGGGAGCCGCTATCAATCTGCGGGAGACTTCTGATGTCTGATATTACACAACTCACACATACACTGCATATCAAATCTGCCGCCTTTTCAAACAGAAACGTATTTTGCGCTGTCGCAAACCTCAACTGTGCGCATGCGTCAGTGGAACCAGACAATAGCCTTAAATGTTTCCCGGCTTGACTGTTAAAAGCAGACGATTGGCTTTCCAGCGGGAGGGGCGGGACATGTGCATACATCTTTGGCGTTACGGGTTTTCCCTATATAGTTGTATTAAGGATTGATGAAGTGGCATGTCTCTATAAATAGTCTCTGGTTCAAATAAATATGGCTGGGCAAAAAAATGCAAGTCTTCCTCTGTATCGAAATCCTTAGACATGTTTGCGAAGATTGTTTTGTTTACAGCGTGCGTCTCCCTCAGACTGTAAACGAAGCTCGGGCGCACCAGATACACGTCAGCAGCGTCACTGAACGCGGATTGACAACAGAACCGGAAGAGAATACAATGCTGAATAAAGTCTGAGTTTTTGTTATTTTTGGACCAAAATGTATTTTCGATGCTTCAAAACATTCTAACTAACCCACTGATGTCACATGGACTACTTTGATGATGTCTTTATTTCCTTTCTGGACAAGGACCGTATACCGTACATACATTTATAATGGAGGGACAGAAATCTCTCGGACTAAATCTAAAATATCTTAAACTGTGTTCCGAAGATGAACGGAGGTCTTACGGGCTTGGGACGACATGAGGGTGAGTCATTAATGACATAATTTTAATTTTTGGGTGAACTAACCCTTGGTATAGCATAATTTAACTAAAGGTATACCATTTCTAGGCGTGTTCCCCGAACCATACCTTAGGAAGTTGCTTATGATATACCTTCTTATGTGCGACGTTACCAGGTACTGTCTGAATTCTGAACCAGTGGTGCTGAATTGGTTGACATCGATGGCTTGAGAATCAATTATTCACGCAGGGGCTGCTTCACTGCGTTATGTGAGAAAGCGGTATTCTTTATAAAAGAACCACTTCAGAAATAGTTGAAATTGCATTTATTAGGACTCATGGGATATTATAAAAAATAATCCAAACTATCAGAACCTATAGCCAAGCCTGCATATTTTAAAATTGTATCATATATTGCTGCCACAATAACGGCCCATTTCAAATGCTTTCTTGTCTTTCCCATTTTTGTTCGCTGAGGTGAAGGTGTGATGAAATATTGTTCTTGTAAACACTTTCCAGCATTTCAGGCCCCGGGTACATCGTGCGTAGGTTACTGTGCTCGGCAGTGATCAAAAAGGATTTAAACAGTGACTTTTGAATCTCTTGTAAACTAGATGTGGATTCGGACGGCAATTAAATAGGCTACCACACGACCTTGGTGTTTGTCAAAAAACAGTAGGTAAATCTGTATACAATAAAAATCACCGACTAACCCCTGTAAATGTTGAAAATACCGTACGGTCCCATGAGAAACAATTACCGTCCGAATAGAGCTTAACTGGCAGCAGGCCTAGCCTATATGCTTTCACTGGCCGTTGAAAGCGCTCCGCGGACGGCGCCGTCTTTGATTTAGCACCGCTATTCCAATAGTTTGAGCAAACTCCCCACCGCAATCATTCCCTTTAAATAGACTATTAAGCCTTTACTGCATAATGGTTTTTCAGCTGATGTACCTTTGGATAATATAATTAAAAATCTAACAACAATCAGTGACAATTTTATTCTTTGCATGAAAACACTTGAATTAGCCTAATTGAACACTGTTGGTGTATTGCAACTTCAGAATTATATTCCTATAGACTGTCAACAGTGATAAGGTATAGTATAGTTAGGTATAACTTAAGAACGTTGTAGCGTTAAGAAGGTTTCGGGAAATCCAGGTTACGAAACTCGCATTAGCCTACTTGTAATGAGACACAAACACTGACACAAATATGTTACAAATACAAATGTATTAACAACATAAGTTGAACATTGAACCCTAATGTGGGCTATATAACTGACAAGAAAAAAAGATAAGAAGAAACATAGTTATGGTTTTTCACTGTAAATTAAGATTTCTTTTTTTACTTGCAAAAAGTGTGCATTTAACAGCATTTTACTGTAAAATCACATGAAATGACCCATTAGATCTATTACAGTTTTCCACCATATGGAGTAATGGAACTTCTTTTAACAAAATAAGAGGATTTTACCACAACATTTTTACAGTTGTTTTTTTTACCATTAAAATTACAATCACTTGATTTTTAAAAGTGATGGAATCCTCATACCTTTTGAATCTATTAATCGATGGTCTTCAGGAAGTCTGAGTTGAGCCCAAATGAAGGAAGGTTTGCTGTCTATTAGCTGTGTGTGGTTGGTGGAAGTGTTGAACTCATAAAGAATGTTGTACTAAAGTACAGAAGAGGTAAGTTTTAATGTCCAATAATCACTTTATAGTTTTCTAAAAAAAAATCCATTCTGTAAATAGAGTGATATATCTGAAATCTGTGGCATACCTCATTGTCATTGTTAGTGTAGATCAAAGAAAATATCAGATCCCTGTCACCATATTCATCCAGCTGATAATCTCCTGCTATGCCTGTGGTTTGGATTTTTCCAATCTTAATTATCTTGTGGATCTACGAAAGCAACTACAACATTATAAGACATGGCTGAAGGGTTTCACCTTTGAAAGAAACGTTTCTGAAGTAGTTCATGCTGACAGACTCTATATCCTGAATTTCTGAGAAGGCTGTGTTCCAGATGTTCCTCATCACCTGTCTGAACAGCAGCACCGCATCATGATATGCTGCAATATAATCATTCATCTGCACACAGAACAGTGAGGAGATGAGAGTTAGTACTTCTAGATCCAGAAGAGGAAGCATGTAAATGTGAACACTGTGCAATAACACACTACAAAATGACAAAACGGACAGATTTTTGAAGCTTTCTTTTATAGTATAACATTACATAAAATGTGAAATTTCATCATAACAAATAGAAATGATTGCATAAGTGCAATTGACAACCTAAATAATGAATAAAATAACAATAAACTATTTAAATATTTATTGTGTGAAAATGATCTATATCAGATTTTAAAAAGGTATGACTGTTTTACAGTTGTGGCAAACTTATGCAACAAGCATTCAAACACACTTGGGTTTGGTAAGATTTTTTAATCTTTTGAAAGTCTCTTATTCTCACCAGTGCTGTATTTCTTATATGAAACATACAGTAAAAATAGTAAAATATTATTACAGTTAAAAAAAACTGCTTTCTATTTTAATATATTTTAAAATGTAATTTATTCTTGTGATGCAAAATTGAATTTTATCATTTATCATTACTCCAGTCTTAAGTGTCACATGACCGTTCAGAAATTATTCTAATATGTTGATTTGGTGCTCAAAAAACATTTCTTATTATTATCAATGTTAAAGACAGTGGTGCTGCTTAATATTTTTGTGGAAACCGTGATACAATTTTTTTCCGGAATTCTTTGATGAATAGAAAGCTCAAAAGAACATTTATTTCAAATAGAAATCTTCTGTAATCACTTTTGATTTGTGCATTTTGTTTGAAAGTATTAATTTCTTTTCAAAAAAATCTTGACCCCAAACTTTTGACCGGTAGTGTATATAAAATATATATTTCTTGATTGATATTTATAAATGTGTATTTAATAGACATAAATGCAAGCTATGAATTAAATATAGCAAGAAAAAATGTCATTTCCAGAATGGTGATTAGAGAGTGCTGGAAATTACAATGGGTTTTGGCCTGTCAGGACAGAGATCAATAAAAACACGGTACCTACCGTGTTGTTACCAGAAGTGTCAATGGTGTATTGTCTTGTGTTGGGCATTGTTAACACCAGGACATTCTTCATAGCATCGTTAGATGACCCATTATAATATCTGTCGCTGTGAGAGAAAGTTAGTATTGTTTCTCACTTACAAATCCCAGTCTTTCTAGACTCTTTAAATTAGGAGATTAGCATAGTTATATATATCTCAGTTAGCTGGCTAACCATGCGCATTAAGTTAAGTCAAGATCAGCAGATATCATAGAAAGCTCTAGCTTAAAGAAAGCAGGAATTGAAAGTGAATGACTGACTTGTAAAGGTCAATCAGAAAAAAAGCAGTTTCATCATCAAACTCCATAGTGCCGTTCTTCAGATCCATGATGTCATCAGGTGTCCCACAAATAATGAACACTGTGAAATAGAAATAAAGTAACAAAACAAATAAAAACACACTTCAACGTTTGACTTTTTGAATGTAACAGTGGAACATTTTGACCAGTGACACAAATATTAACTTATAAATTACCATAAGTAAAACATTTACAAACTAATATTCAAATAAAATAAGTTCTCACGGTTGCTCTCCCGGTCATGGTTGGCCAGAGCTTTACTGAGCTCATCCTCTTTTCGTAGAACCACTAATTTCTTTAATCTGGTGGAAAAGTTGCCTAAACCCACTTCCAGAGCATTTATATACCTACAGACAAGACCCAAAAATCAGAAAGCCACAAGGGAATATTCCTATATTCCTTCATGAAACTCTTCTGTTGTTGCAAACTATTAATGTACAATATCACTACATACTCACCAGAAACAGTCCTCTGTGAAATTCAGTTTCTTGTATACATACGCTGTTTCCCATTTAGGCTTGATAGGATCTTCGAAACTCCAAAAGTAAGAGAAGAAGCTGGAGATTTTTCTCGCTGGAGGCAGAAGGCGAGTCAGATCTCTCTTGAAGTCACAAGACAATCCAAAGCTTCCTGCTGATATGATGGGCATGTTGAGGTTCAGACCGATCTCCAAACTACAAAAGTGGCCGAACGAACACATATCAGGTGTTGAGTAAACTCAGTTTTGAATAGCAATGAATTGCCCCAAAAACATCCATTTCTTAAATTGACTGACAGGTCCATTATCTTTTCAGTGAGGTCAACATGTTGTTCCTGTTGTTGCCATCATATACTACAACTTTGTGTCACTAAATCATTTTTTTTTGTTTTTTTGGTTAACAGTATCTGCCTGATGAATAAACATAAAAGTACATTATCCCAAAAATATACTCATACGGTATTATATTGGAAAATGTATTATTGTAACGAGGTGCGATGAAGCTGAGAAGAGGCGCTGGATCCAAACGCAATGTGGCTTTATTAAACAGGTTACGAACTTAGACAGGAACAGGATACAAAGACTCAGAAACAGGAATAACCAACATTAACATCAAACATTCAACAACTCACAAAGACAGGGCAGAAACACAGGGCTTAAATAATCATAGACAAACGAGCTAACAAGGAGGCGTGGGAGATCAGAAACACCTGGGATAATTAATAGACAAGACAGGGAACCATAGAACATGACAGGAAACAAACCCACATCGTGACATGCGCGGCCTCGGCAGGGCAGACGTGAAGCGCGGGCTCGGCTGGGCTGACGAGAGGCGACGAGAGCTCGAGCCTCCGCGGGTAATGTGAACTCGGGAGGTGTCGAGTAGAACAAGCCCGTAATAGAGGACAGATCATCCAAGGAGCAAGCCTGAGCGATATACCGGTCAAGAGTCCAGTCGGTAAAATATCTTAATTTGTGTTCCGAAGATGAACGAAAGTCTTACGGGTTTGGAACGACATGAGGGTGAGTAATTACTGACAGAATTTACTTTTTTGGGTGGACTAACCCTTTAGGTTGGTCAAAAAAACGACTTGCATTTTATATAGATTTAGGCCTTGTCCACACGGACACGGGTATTTTTATAACCGGAGTTTTACCTACAGCGTTTTTAAAAAAAATCCCGTCCACACATGCTCGGTCTCCGTCTACATGAAAACGTAAAAACACGCTATCAAGCGCGGTCAAGAGCATGCCATGCCAGCAGGCGGCGATATAAACATTAACCGTAAAGCCACGTTGGCCAATCAGAAGCGCAAATCTGACGTCAAACACAGCGGGTAACGGCGCAAACTCTGACGTCGCAAGGCAAAAACCCCGGTTTCACTGTCTACACGACAACACTGTAACCGGGGTTTCTGAAAATCCTCACCCTGGCAGGGGTTTTCAAAAATGTTCGGTTTCAGTGCGTTTTCGTGTGGACGAACGGCCGAACCGCGTAAAAAAAGTCACGGTTATAAAAATACCCGTGTCCGTGTGGACAGGGCCTTAAACTACTGTCATGTTCTATGGTTCCCTGTCTTGTCTATTAAAGCTGCAGTCCGGCGTTTTTCCTCTTTGTCGCCATCTCTGTTCGAAATCTGCAATTGCAATCATTTGCGGAATTATCAACTTTACGTGAGTTGTACTTCAACACCCTCGACAAGGCACAGCGCGGATGAACACAATGTTTGAGCAGCTGTCAATCACCGCGGCGGTGTGGATACTGGCATTCAGAATCACAGATTGTTCTTTTTGGAAGTATGACCAACATAAGAATTTTCACCGGAAAATGTCATCTGAACAAGTAAGAAACATCCACCTTTGTTCTGGTTCTGACATTGCAGTAAATCACACTGATTAAATCTAACAATCGCATATAAGTTATCATATTACGCAAAACCGTGCAAAGTATACTTTGTTCTCACATCAGTGTTTCCCCTACCATTGTTTTACGACCCCCGCCCCCCCCTAAATTGCTGACGAAATCCAGTCATAAAAAATAAATTTACTGTAGCCTATAACGCGGAATTTCATGGAATTTGTCAATCTTTTGAGGAATAAATAGAAAGCAGTTCAGTATACACTTGAAATCAAATCGCGATGTAGACAAGTGTGTGTGGA
This sequence comes from Rhinichthys klamathensis goyatoka, assembly GCF_029890125.1. Lineage (NCBI taxonomy): Eukaryota > Metazoa > Chordata > Actinopteri > Cypriniformes > Leuciscidae > Rhinichthys > Rhinichthys klamathensis. Next base: position 925,498 of record NW_026606658.1, on the reverse strand, counting down.
TATTAAACCACAAAGACAATTTAAATACGAATCCTGCTTGTTCTGTGTGAATGAGTGGTGCCGCCGACGCGCAGTTTCATTTACCACACACACACACACACACACACTGAAGCACGTGTGACGCTTGCGCTGTTTTTTTTTTTTTTGCCTATATGAAGACACAAATGCATAAACTTCCTCTCCAGGCTCTAGATCCACTCCGAAAGTCACTTCGTGATCATTTAACCGCTTCATTTGAGAAAAACTATCATTATGACATAAACACACAAACTCAAAAGGTCTTCACGGCAACCCGTCAAAATAAAAGTTCGGTTTAACTTGACAGAAATATATTACAGTTGTACAGTAGAATTTAGATATGTCCCAATGCAATAATACTAACACTAATCCAAATAAATTATCATCAAAACTGAATTTAAGGAATAATCCATGTTTTAATTTTTACAGTAAAGCTCATTGTGCAGCACGTTATTTGACAAAAAGTTTATTTAATTTCATATGATTAAAACTGATGATAAATGATAAAATTTGTGTTTTATGTCTTCATTTTATTACCAGAAAAAACACAACACAGAATTAGTGTGAATTTTTTTTTCATATTTTTAAAAAAATGTTGTATACGTTTAATGATTCATAATACACTATTTCAATTAATTAGACATGCTTTTTGATTGCTAAAAAATTTACACCACGTATCCGTAACACGCCCGCTCTGCAACACTAGCAGTCCTAGGGGAAACACTGCACATTGTTAATGTTAACAACGTCAGCATCGCGTGACTACATGTAATGTCCTTCCGATATGTATCCTTGTTTTCGCATGGGTCCGGTTGCAGTCTCTTTTTTTCTGTAGCCACTCCGAAGTCCGAACGAAGTCTTTTGCATTTTACAGCGGGTGAATCTCTAGTTGTCACTGGTGATTGTCGTTTGAACCTTTCTGGATCCGCCATCAAATTGATAAGTTTAATTATATCAAGTGCTGTGAGAAAAGGCTATAAATCTACACCTCCAGCATCCTCACACGCAATATAGCTTATACTAGCCGAGACTCCTCCTTTATGTGTACAGATGTGACGTAATGACGCAAAGACATGCTCGAATTTCCCGCGGAAATCCACCAGTACCACTGGAATTAAAAACATTATTACAAGCTTACCGCTTTGAATCGAGCTAAGGCAAGCAGATAGTTTTGAACACTGGCTGGTTATGTTTTTTCTCAAATATGTGTTTTGGATCATTTTTAACCCCAAACGGACAGCAGCTTTAAAGTTGATTCCTAAGGAGGCAGATAGCATGAACTAAAACAAGAAAGCAAGGAAGTGTACAATACAGACAAATAACTGTAAAAGCAAAATCTGACATACTCAACCATTTGGAAAGTGGCATAAGTGCAGGTTGGTCCCAGTAGAGCACATCCCTCCTCCCCTGCATACTACAAAAGAAATCACAACAATCAGTGTAAACCTTATATATCCTATATTGTAGCTTCTATAAAGTATGTCAGAGGAAATAAAAGACTCAAAACTGACCGCAAGATCATTTAAAATTTCAACTCCCTCGCAGGCGCTACTGGTACAGCCTTTTTTTTGGAAGTAAATGGTTTGAAACCCTCTGAACTTCACTGATAAATCCACACCTTAAAAAAGTAGAAAAAGAAACAAATTAATTCCTTAATTATTCAAATACCATTCAAACCATGGTATTGATTGAAATATGAAATTGAACTAAATTTCATATTTAAACAATATTAAGTTGTCACTAAATCTTGTTTTTGTTTTACATAACTTTAAAGGGATAGTTCACCCAAAAATGTTACAATTTACCCACCCTCAATTTGTTCAAAACCTGTATGAGTTTCTTTCTTCTGTTGAACACAAAAGAAGATATTTTGAAGAACGTTGGTAACCAAATAGTTTCAGGTCCCTATTTACTTCCATAATATATATTTTTTTCATACTATGGAAGTCAATGGGGACCAGCATCTGTCTGGTTGTCCATATTCTTCAAAATATCTTCTTTTGTGCTCAACATAAGGTAGAAACTCATACAGGTTTTGAACAACATAAGGGTGAGTAAATGATGACAGAATTTAGATTTTTGGGTGAACTACCCCTTTAATTATGTCTTCACAAGACTGTAATTTCTGATGGTGTTGATTAGTTCCTCATATTCTATAAAATGTTGTTAGGATTATACTTTACCATCTTTTGAGTTGATTACAGAATCAGATTCAATAGCCCTCATCACCGCAGGCTTCACAAAATTGATACTCCAGGGCGACACGTCGTCATCCAATAAAATTACATTCATCAGAAGAGTGCCATTAAAACAAGACTCTTTCATGAAGTGACTTTGCTTTAGTAAAGCCCACGATAGACATGCAAATAACCAGATGTAATAATCCATAGTCTAATGTGAGGAAGAAAGACAAAGACGCCGCCCAATGTAACTGATTTTCATTATGTTTCAGTTCATAGTTTGTATTGTCCAGGTCTTTCCTGAGTTTTTTCCTGCAGACTTCATCATATTTATGTGAATATCCCAAGAATGGAAACCACTAATAAGGTTGTTTTATCCAAGCTGGTCTTTTGTCCTAGACAGGCGCACTTTCACACGGATCACTTTGCTCTCACCTCGGCGTGTTGCGTGTTAATGAACAACATAGTCAGTGGCCGTGTCCCAAACCCTAGTGAGCTGCCTACAAAGACAGCATTTATAAGCATCATAGGCAGATTTTTTTTTTTTTTTTTTTGCTGTCTAGATTGCAAGTTCACAAGGCTTGCTCACACAGTTACGGTCAGAGCGAAAGTTTTGGCCTAATATTCTCATAGAGGTGCTCTTATAAACATACAGTAGCCTACATGGGTAAGTAATCACATTTTTGTTAAAGCAACTGAAGCAGAAGCTCTCCGAGTCTATTGAACACTAGTGTACAAAGAAAACAACATGTTTAGGACGGTGAGAAGAGGAGTGAAGGACAAAGGTTGAGCCATAAAGCCATCGTCCCGTGATAAATGGATGCGTCATTAGCGATCAGAATGAAGCACCTGTCCTGTTTGTTTTCCCAGGTAAGAGGAGGATAATAAATTTCTCCTGGTGATGCATGATATGATTTGTTGTGCGTAGGTTATTTGCGTGTCTATTTTATTGTATTTATTTTAGGCATATTAAATACATTATAGCCTATAAAACATTTTTATTTAAGTTGTATTTAATTTTAAAGTTTAATTTATCCCCAGGAGGACTGTGTAGGCTACTGTGTCTTTCAACTTACAGGCAACTAAAAACGTTGTAAATAAATGTAGGTAGGCCTACACTTCTCATCTTTTTTCTTAAATGTAGGCTACTTGAATGTGCCACGCTTTCCAACACGTTTATGCACTGGGTGCTTTCCCTCTGTAATGGTTTATCATCAAACAATAGTCATGGCACTTCATATATTTATGATTCAGTTTCATTTATGACTTCTGAGAAAAATCTGAGAAGTAAATCTTATTTTAATCTCGATCAAAAGACGTCAGCAGACATAAGTCATTTTTTCGGTTCTCTCTTCTCTAGCTAACTTTCATTCATTGCACGTAAATGTGTAATTATATACAGTTAGTAGTTGTTTCTTTGTAGAATTGCCCCATAACTAGTTGCTGGTTTATGAGCTGAGGGTGCAATATAAAATGTATGATTAAAAAAAAAGTAAAATGTGTGGGGAAAAAATCACTATCCTTTCATAGTTTTTTGTTGTTGTTGTATTGCATTCCGTTTATTGTTTTCCGCACCGAAATTTAAATAGTCTTGCATTTTTCATGTGTAGTGCTCTCTTCTTTGACAGTATTTTATTAGCTATTTCCACATAACCACAATCTCTAGTTCTCATGATGTACTGCTCCCTCTAGTGGACATCTGTACACGTCACCTAATAAAAAACCCACCTCTTGCTTCTCTTCTGCCAAAAGATGGCACTACATCACTCAACACATTTATTGAATTCATGGCTGTACTTTGACATTTTCAAGGGAACAGTTTTGGTTTTGACACTGGATAATAGCGTATAATATGTGTATTTTGTTTTTCATTTTATATAGGCCTATACTTTATGTATATTTGATATGCATGCAGTAGGCTAATCAGTGAAAATTGTATAATTATTTTTTTTATATTCAATTATTTATTCGATACATAATATTTTAATATTTATTTTCATTACTGATTTGGCATTTACCTTTGCAATCTCAAAATCCACAGAGATAAATTATATCTCTATAAGCACTTTATTTACATAATCTGAGTGGAATTTAAAAATGTTACAATTTGACAAAATCTGTCCAGGAAAAACTTAAAAGAATAATCTCAAAATGTACAATTTGTGAAAATAACACTGCATTGAATGATTATGTTATTTCAATTTTATTAGAATTATCATAAGAAGCATTGTTCTTGACAAAATTAACAGATTTTTGTGATTTGTTACAGAAAACGAATACCTATCAATTACAAGTAAAGAAATGGAAGTTTTCATTGATGTGTATTAATTTATTTTAGGAAATCCGTTTTACATAAATGACTTAAACATACTCAGCACAATGAAATCAAATGCCTCTGTACATAAAATAAAAATAAATACATAATTAAGTACATATAAATGACAAATATTCAAACAAGGGCAAACACTGCTGCTCACAGTTATGTTATGTTATGTTCTGGCAATGCTATATCAAAGCTCAGCTGACTTGCATCCCAAACCATTTTCCAAACAGACCTCTGACCAACTTCCTGTTGCTTATTTGCCAGGCTGGAGAAAACAACAGTTGCATAACCCTAATTACTATTCCATCACTATCCTACTTACACACAACACCATTTTACACCAGCATGAGCACCGTGAGTTAAATCCCTTCCTTTATCTGTTTATTCCTCTATTGGGCTTGAATGTGTGAGCTAGGAGCTGATAACTTGCCCAGACCAGGTCTCATGCTTCCTTCCGGAAGAAAGGTTGGTGATCACCACATCAACAGCTTGGAACTTTATGTTCTTGGGAGGAACAGGACACACTTTGTAAGTCACCTCATCCCCCTCCATAGGCACATATTCACCCTCAATACTAGGTAAAAAAGAGAACTGTGGTTAAACAAATAGATGCTAAAACTACAAGTATTTTTTATATTGCATATTTCTAGAATTATATTTGTATATTCACTTACTCTGAGATGTGAACAAATATGTCTTCTCCTCCATGGGAGGGGTGAATGAATCCGTGACCTTGTGACCTGGAGAAGTTCTTGCAAATGCCCTTGAAGACGGGTCCAGATTTGGCTCTCACCGATCTGACAAAACACCAGAGGAAAACGTCTCTAATCAACTAACATGACTCCTTTTAGTAAATAAGAAGAGCAAAACATCTCTTTATGTTTTGTTGAAATGAACAACAATATATGGTGCACCAATACTTTTTTTTTTCTCAATACATCCATAGATTCTCTATACAATAACTATTATTTTTTATATATTTCAGTGTCTGTGTCGGGTTTATGTTTTGTCATTATCTTGTGTATTTAAGCCCTGAGTTTAGTTCTGTCCATTGTTCTGTATTGTCTTTGAGTTGAAGCCAAAGCTGTTACGTTGTTGTACTCCTACGATTCCTTTGTTTTGTTTATTAATAAAGTTAAACTGGCTGATATTAAGATCTACCTCTCTCTGCTCCTTCATCTTGATCTCCAATATGGCAGACTGTTAGCCAATGCAGAACAAGTTTAACTATGGTTTTACTTCTGCTTTTGACAAAAGTAAATAATCATTATTATATTACAACAATAAAAACCGAGAATGCATTATATTTTATTAAATAATAAAAACCATGTCATTTAATAATATAAAATAATAAATATTATATAAACATTTTAAAAATATTATTTCTTATAAATATTATAAATAATATGAATTATTTATATTATTTATAAATACTAAATTACATTATATAAATAGGATGTGCAAAGATTAATAGCATCCAAAATAAAAGTTTGTGTTTACATAATATGTATGTGTACTGTGTATAATTATTTTGTATATACAAATACACACACTTACATGTATATATTTAAGAAAAATTTGCATGTATATACTGTATATATATTTATATATAATTTATATTATATATAAATATTTTATGTAGAAATAACATATTTTTCTTAAATATATACATGCATGTGCGTGTATTTATATGTACAAAATAATTATACACAGTACCCATACATATAATGTAAACACAAACTTTTATTTTGGATGCAATTAATCGCAATTAATCGTTGGACAGCCCACATATTAAACATAAAAAAGTAAGATTTTTTTTTTCTGCGTTGATTTGAAGTCTTAATGGTTACAAAATGTATTTTCATGGTTTCATTTTATTTATTTATTTGCTTTGAGATCTTTAAATTGATTAAACTGTTATATGTTTTTCACTCTCTTTGCACTTATCGGTAGACCCAATACTGAAGAACAAAGTAGAAGAGTGTCAATATTAGTAAAAAAAAAAAAAATCTATCACCAACGTTAAAGTGAGACAGAATTTAAAAATCATTCAAAATCCTTTTTGCACTACCTTTACACAAAGTATATGAAATATTTTTACACCGTTAACATAGGTACTCACGCTGAATAGGTGCGTGTGCGTTTGGTTGGCAGTGGGCTAAGAGGTTCCCCTGTCTGATGCGGTTTCCTCTCCAAGACATTACTGCCTTCCCTCAGGAAAGGTAATGAAAGAGAGACGGGTGTATGTGGGCAGTGCAGCTTTCGATCAGATGTAGATGTGCTGTCTGAATCAGCCATTGGTGTGAAGTTCACTGGAGATGAGATGAGGCCTCTGTGGTTTGAAAATGGGTTAAATCAGGGAGAAAATAAATAACATTTGTATTTGTATGTATGCATGTATGTATATATAAATACAAATGTTATTATATATATATATATTATATATATATAAATATTAGTGCTTGGCAACGATTAATTGCATCCAAAATAAAAGTTTGTGTTTACATAATGTGTGTGTTCTGTGTATAATTATTCTGTATATATATAAATACACACATATGCTGTGCATGTATATATTTAAGAAATATTTCCATGTACTGTATATACATTTAAACAATTTATATTATATATAAATATTTCATATATAAATAAAAAAAATTTCTTACATTTACGTGCATGTGTATTTATATAAACACAAAATAATTATACACCGTACACAAATGTATATAACAGTATATGACAAAACGGTTTCTTCGAAATATCCAGACTGATTTTATCCATCCAGTCTGATTTGATCAGCTTTTACTGTGTTGTGTTGTCTTTGCCCTCAAATCTGGGTGCAGCAGCTGCATCGGGATTCGGGACCACATCAGATCGTATTACTTGGGGAGACTGTTTTCCACCATCAAACTGTTTCCTTTTCATTGTTTTCCAATGCACCACTGGTTTCTGCCCCGAATTCTAAGAAAGGCCAAGCATCTGTGTACCGCAGACTTCATATCAGTCTAATCGACAGTGACTAAACTGCGATTACGTGCGCTTTATTACCATACTATCAACCTGCGCTCAACAATGCAGGTTGTTGACAAACGTCGAGGAATTACTCTCAGCTTCTACAGTAACGTTACACAGCATGCGAAACCATAACAGTAAAGGCGTTTTCGATCAACGCTAACATATACAGACAGGATAGGAAAATACAATAGGATAATGATGAAATTCTTACCGTACTGTACGTTATAGTGGATACCAATTTGTTGGTTGTTATCTCGAGCGCCGCGAAAACAAATATATCTAACTTACATAGCTACACTAGAATCCACTATTAAATGTCTATCATTCGTGGTCCACATATGCACATATTCGACTCAATGGACCCTAGCACACAATAAATGAGGTTACGGGTGGAGAGGGAGGGACACCCCATCAAAATTGAACGCGTGAGACGCGACGCGACAAAACAAAAACGCTCCAATTATAATCAACGACACTACGCTGCACGCGGCAGAATAATGACGTCAGCCTTCAGTCGTCAAATCAGAGGGCCCATAATGTCATACAGGCGCGTCCTAGTTGATTTTGACGCGTCGCTATGTAGATGTGATGCTGTGGGGTTGTTATTTATGTTTCTTCTTCATAATATTTAAATGTATTACAGTTCAGTCAACGGTCTTTAAAGACCGATACTTTATAATATCGAGGGATTAAGAAGAAATTAATCACTATAATCAGAACAAAATTATATTGAACACCAATGGCTCCAGGGACCACCAGGGGCCTGCAAGGGAGTGGTAGTGGGTCCATGGAAAGGTTAAGAGAAAAACAGAATAAAAATGCAAAAATAAAAACATGGCAATTTAAAAATGTAACCGTAGTTAAAATATTTTTAAAATACTACTTTACACATTTATAATATTACTTTTTCACAGTATAATATTTAGCTGCCTTTTAAATTTAAGGATGGGGTTCCCTTGCACAAAGATGATCACATTTGGGGGTCCATAACATCTAATCCAAAATATTGAGAACCTGCATGCAAAGCTATATTATGTATTGTTTACCAATATAGGGTGTACAATATAATGTTGCGGAGGAAAAAGGCATGAGTCTAATACATACATTAACAAAGACTTAATTATTTGAAATGGCTTTTATTTTATAACCCACTGTGACTGATCAGCATTCATTTCCTCACAAACAAGAAAAAAAAAGAAAATAATGGAGTTATTACCTAGAGGCTGTGTTTGTGAGCTGTTACGAGCTGCAGTAAAAGTTCATCTGATGAGCAAACATGTTGAGTCAGACAAAGCTAGTAATTTACACCTTGGTGTCTTAGTAGTTGCTATTGTCTGCTGGTCAGAGTGATTGATGTCACTGCTTCGACATGGGTACAGCTCTGAATGAAAGAAAAGAAAACAACCCTACAAAAAAGGGCACTCAAATATACAGAAAAGGTGCTCAAGAGGTTGGAGTTCTGATTACTGACCAATTACTCAATAACTGTCATCCAAAACACTTAAGATAATGCACATCCAAGATTCTTTGCAAAGGTTTATAAATAAGCATTATGTTTAAAACATGAACAGATTTGACCTGCTGTGCATTCAGTACAGACATATTTGATAGATTTTGGTGTTGTAAATGATATAATCTGCCAAAGTTTGACTAACAGGCATAGACAAGTCACTCTGACTCAGTAAGAATTAGCGACATGAACAATAACTGGTCAAGTTTCAAGCTTCCATGAACAAGAAAACCAATTATCATGAAAAGTTGAAAAGCAGTTGTTAGAATGGTGTGAAATAAGATATCATTCCATCAAGAGAGACTATAACAGGACAGCAAACTCACAAGCAGCTCTCATTACAGTTAAGTGTAATATTTCAAATAACAGAAATTAATAATCAACAGTTGCATGAACACCTGCACAGAGAATTGGATGGTTTTATGAATTAAACACTGGTGTCTCCCTCTAACATGTATGTGCTTAGCATCTTTTGTAGGTTAACTTATTTTTTTAATTCTCCATTCTGTAATAAACACAGGCCCAGCTTGAAATTTATAAGCATTACAGTTGCTAAACTTCACATCTTTTATCTGCCCTGCAATATATTATATAGATTTGAGAAGTTTGTGTATTGACATGACTTGTCTATGCAGTACAGTTTTGAAAATGTATTGTGTATACAGTTCATAATTACATGAGAGCATTTAAACCTTTCATACACATACCAATCCACCTGCTTGATGCATAACCCCTCCCACATATGTATATCGATGGCCAATCACACTCATTACTGCATCTCTTTCATTCTGTTGAGGGCGGAGCCTGCCTTGAACCATTCAATCTGGGTTTCGTTGAAGGTGTGGTTCAACTCAATGGTTTCCGAGCTTCCGTCAATGTGCTTGATGATGGCATTAAGGGGCTAAAGGAACAATAGATTAAATAGATTTTTAGCGTCATGTTTGTGGGCTCTCACATTTTAAAAATCGGACAAGACTTTAAAAATCTTTTAGTGTGGGCCAGCCTTAACACAAACCAGTAAAGATAAACTAGAAACTGTTTAACAGAATAGGTCTTACCTTTCCAGGGGCAAAGGTCTTAAGCCCTTTAATGGAGATTTTATCGTCTGGGCGGATTTTGTCGTAGTCAGCAGGATTGGAGAAGGTGAGGGGCAGCAGGCCCTGTTTCTTCAAGTTAGTTTCTGTTGACAGTCATGACAGATTCATTCAAATCAATTGCTAAATGAGACGCTTGGCTTCAAGCAGGGAATAAAAGGTGTTTGCATTCAAATTCACTTACCATGGATTCTAGCAAAGCTTTTCACAATGATGGCCCTCCCTCCTAGATGTCTGGGTTCCAGAGCCGCGTGCTCTCTGCTGGAACCCTCACCGTAGTTCTCATCTCCAACAACTATCCATGAAACATTGTGCTTCTGCAAGTGGGGAAATTACAGACCATCCAGAAATCGTTATGAATACAAATGCTCTCAATATGACAAATATAAAAAAAGAAGCATTTACTTTGTAATGGCGGGCAACATCAGGGACGCCCCCAAACTCTCCAGTTAGAAGGTTGCGAATTTTATTGACGGCATCGTTCTCAGTATTAACGGCACCAATGAGAAGGTTATTGGAGATGTTATCGAGGTGGCCACGAAACTTAAGCCAGGGTCCAGCAGCGCTGATGTGGTCAGTGGTGCACTTTCCTTTCACCTGACAGAATGAGTTACATAGTTCAGAGTGATATTGAAAACCAGAATTTCAAACATCCATGACTAAAACTTACCTTGATGAGCACTTGGAGGTCCTCAAGGTCTTTCCCACTCCATTTGTCGAAGGGCTCGAGCAGCTGCAGGCGGTTGCTCTGAGGGTTCACATCTACTTTCAGACCAGACCCATCAGGTGGTGGGTGCTGGTAGGTGTCCTGACCTGGGTCGAAGTCACGAGCAGGAAGCTCATCTCCTGTGGGCGGCACCAGTTTAAACTTCTCTCCGTTGGGGGCTGTGAGAAAGTCAGTCTCAGGGTTGAAATTCAGAGTGCCTGCAATGGCAAGGGCTGTGACAATCTGCAACACAAATGATATGAAAAAGTGAAAAAATAAATAAATTGCCAAGACTTCATACAAATGGTTTTGGGGGGAAAAACATTCAGAGATTGTAGCACATTTGTGAGCAGGTGCGAAATACCTCTGGTGAGGTGACAAAAGCATGAGTGGCAGGGTTAGCGTCATTTCTGGCCGTGAAGTTTCTGTTGAATGATGTAACAATGGTGTTCTTTTCTCCCTTCTTAACGTCACGTCTGCAAGAAAGATTTTTTATTGGTTTATGATATGGCTTTATTACATAGCTTTATTACACAGTTCTTTGAATTACTTCATTCTGATTGGACAATCGTGGAATTTACGTCAAATATTTTAAAATGGTCAACTATGAACGTTGTCCCAGGCACCTGATTTTTCTACTTTCATATCTCTCATGTGACTCAGAGCTCTCAACCTTCTCACATAATACAACGAGTCAACTGAAATCAATTTCATAGCCAATATTTTAACAAGTAACCCTGTATTACCTTAATTTAGTCATTTAATACTTACACAAACAACTTTGGGACAGTAAGGTCATTAGGTAGGTTTATTTATTTATTTTTTACTTTTATTCAGCAAGGATGCTTAATTTATAATTTACAGTAAAACACTTTTAATGTTGAAACAGATGTTACCATTTCAAATAAATGTTCTTTTTAACTTTCTATTCATCAAAGTACCTCAACCTCTTGAATACCTGGGAAACCTGTTTCCACAAAAATATTAAGTAGCACAACTATTTTCAACATTAATAATAAGAAATGTTAATTGAGCAGTAAAATCAGCACATTAGAATGATTTCTGAAGGATCATATGACACTGAAGACTGGAGTAATAATGCTGAAAAAAATCTATTTTGCCATCACAGGAAAAAATCAGATTTTAAAATGTGTTAAAATCGTAATCAAAGTAATTGACAATAGGTCATTGAATTATTTGAATATAAATGTACACCAGAGGTTGTAATGCAGCCATGATCTGAAGATTGGTTCATCAACCAATAAACAGCCCTGTAGTATAAATTGTTTTAATATTTCACAATATTATATACCCCAAACTTTTGAACGGTAGTGTACAAAAGAAAATCTACAATGTTGAATTAAAACCTGCGTTGAAGACAAATACTTTACCTGTCCCACTGACCAATGCAGGGTCCACAGGCATTAGCCAAGACAACTCCACCAACATCCCTCAACACTTTGGCCTGCAGGTAAAGAAACACATTCAACTGTTAGACTAAACGCAGAACAATCAAGTCATTTGGACGAACACACAACCAATTTCAAGCTATTTCAAATAATAAAATCCCCGGGCTCTCCAAATCAGACTCACATAGCCATCTCTCTCAATCGTGGCACGAATCTGCTCGGACCCAGGGGTAATCGTGAACTGGGCTTTGCTTTTGAGTCCTTTGTCGAGTGCTTGTTTGGCCACGGAGGCAGCTCTGCCCATGTCCTCATAACTGGAGTTGGTGCAGCTTCCAATCAGACCTGTAATGTTCATGGACAGGGAGCAATTTTATAGAATAATAAAAGTATATCAATGACCATTAAAATGGGGTGGACTCTAAATCACTGACCAACTTTAACATCCAGGGGCCAGCCATTTTTCTCAGCGACAGACCCGATGTCTGAAACAGGGTGGGCCAGGTCAGGAGTAAATGGGCCATTGATGTGAGGCTTCAGCTGTAAAGGAGGATAATAAATCATGTTGAAGTGAATTTTTAACACTTAACTGTAAGATGCATTCAACTTTTACCTTAACTGACCTGCTCTTACCTCACTTAGATTAATCTCGATCACCTGGTCGTACTGACAACCCGAATCAGGTACCAGTAGATCTTGATTCTCATTTGATAGAGCAGCGATTTCTGAGAGGGAAAAGTAGAATGAGAGGCCGAACTTATGAAGCAACAGTTGAATTATCCATTGATGAGAGACTACCGCTGCTTACCTCCACGACCAGTCTTCTCCATGTATGTCCTCATACGGTGGTTGTAAGGGAACACAGAGGTGGTGGCTCCAATTTCAGCACCCATATTACAGATGGTGGCCATTCCTGATTAGAAAACCCAAAAGCATATTCAGATTTTACAATGACTGATATAACACTCCCTCCTTATGCCACCAACACAGTACACGATTTTAGGCCCGATTTTGAGCTCGTCGGCAGTTCATAGAGATCGCAGCAACAAAAAAAAAAGAAAGATTTGAGGCACCTCAGCGATTGTTCATGCGGGTGATGACAGCTATGTTTAAATGATCAAAGAAATGACCTTAGAGAAGCCCTGGTGGCCGAGAGATATTTAGTAGGTTAAATAACTCGAAATTTCTGTAATAAAAAATGACTAATTAAATTTAATTAAAGGAGCTGTATGTAAGATTGTGGCCAAAATTGGTACTGCAATCACTTTCAAATTACTGTAGAGCTGTGTATCCCCTCCCCCTCCCCCCTGACTCGAGGTTGCCAGATAGGCTGCAGGATCCAGCAGGAACATAGGCTGCTACAAGGAGCTTTCAACTAGAGCAGAGCTGGCAACCCGGATGCCGAAACACTACTGACTTCGTGATTGGTAGATAGGTGGAGGGTGGGGCTTCAGGCCAAAACACAAGATGACAACATCAACATCAGTTGAGGGCTGCAACTTCACTTTTTAAATGACAATATCGTGGCCGTACTACTGTTGTCAGTGATATAAGTATTTGAAATGAACATGATTTCTTAATGTCTAGAGACACATCAGGGCCATTTTATGATTAATTGAAATACATTTCTTACATACAGCTCCTTTAAGTACAAACTGTAATTAAATATCTAGAAATGTCTGTAATTAAATGTCTGTAACTAAATGTCTGTAATTAAAGTTCTGTAGTGTGAAATGTTTTTTGACAGGAACTGACATGGAGACAATAATGTGACAAGACAGCAATCCGACGACTTCAAAGGTCCTTTAGTGTTTGGGTGGCATGAGGGAAATTAGAAACATCCAAATTGGACTTTGTGCATTTGTGTTTCACAGATTTACAAGTGATTTAAATCCCATCTATATTCTACGGAACCCCTAAGGGACATGGTAAAAGGAAAAAAAAATATGAGATGGGAGGAACAAATATTTCAATGCTTTTGCGTTCTCTCGCAAATGTTTGCGTTCCCCCGAGAAATATTGAGTCCGCACACAAAATGCTTTGCATTCCCTCAAGAAATAATGCGTTCTGTCACAAAATGTTTTGCATTTCCATGATAAATATTGAGTTTCCTCACAAAATGTTTTGCGTTCTCCTGAAAAACTGCATTCGCTCACAGAAAATGTTTTACATTCCCCTGAGAAATATTACGTTCTCTCACAAAATGTTTTGTGAGCTAACACAAAGTTTCTCTGGGGAACGCAGAAGCATTGAAATATATATATTTTTTGAGTAGTATTCAACATGCCTGTTTTTATTCACTCAACATATAAAAATGACGAAGCAAATAACACACTGTTTGTCAGCTAATTGCCATCCTCTGAGAAATCTAATTCCATCTGGACAATAACGTCTTAACGCTTCTCATTCATTATGACCTTCGTTGAACACCATAACTAAAGTTAAATTTATCACTGCACACTCTGGTGCACTATAATTGTGTATTTCGACCTTACGTTATGGATACAGACTTTCAGCTCAAAGTAACAGTTGACCAAATGAAGGAAGGACAGTTAAATGCCAAAATTGCTCAAAATGGTCACTGTAATAGCAGCTACAGGTATGATCCCTAACTTAACTACCTTATGTAACCCTACCTTACCCTAATTATCTTAATTAACGAATTAAGTTGTTGATGCTTATATGAATGATGATATATATGAAATGGCACGATGATATATGAAATGTCCAATATTAATAATTGTATCTCAAAAATTATTTAGAAAATTAATCCAATCTAAATATTGCTTAAGCAAGTTTTCACCTGTGCAGGAGATAGAGTCCACACCAGGGCCGTGGTACTCCACAATGGCACCAGTGCCACCCTTCACAGTCAAAATACCAGCAACTTTAAGGATGACATCTTTTGGTGAGGTCCAGCCAGATAATGAGCCTGTTAGTTTCACACCGATGACCTGGAAAAGCAGATAGAACCTATAAATATACACTTCCAGTTGCCCAATTTTAGATAGCAAGTGTAAAGTCCAATGGAAACGGGCAATAGCAGCTTACGTTTGGGCACTTCAGCTCCCAGGGGATGCCTGCCATGACATCAACAGCATCAGCTCCACCAACTCCAATGCAGATGGAGCCCAGACCACCACCATTAGGGGTGTGAGAGTCTGTACCAATCAACATGACTCCTGGGTACGCGTAGTTCTCCAAGATAATCTTTAAATATAATAAAGGAAAAGAAAAGGTTGATTAATATTGCTTGCTGTGATCAGCTAAGAACAAAAAAGGAACATGACTTCTCTCATTATTATTATTATTTATAATGTTTTTAATCATTTAAATGGTCAAAATTAAAGCAAAGAAACATTACTATTGCAATATTATTGTGATAATCAAATAAATACAAATTGGAAATAATAATATTTTACAGAATATCAGTGACATCACAATATCCCACTAGTATTTTAATTTCTTAATTATAAAGTCTTAATTTATTTGCTTTCAAACGTTAGAGATTTTATTGGGACCAAAAACGATGGGGGACCTTAAATCATTTTTTTATTGATAACAAATTAGTTTAAACGAATTGGTAGTAAACAAATCGCATAACAAATTTGATAAGATGGTTGGCACGTTTCCCTCAGATTTACGTGGGCTCAGGCCGAAAAATAAAGAATGTATAAATATGGAAAAATCACATCCCTGATACTCGGACTTTTAGTATTAATTTTAATTAAGCAATTTAAGGGTGCTCTGATCATGATTTTTGGGCCTGATCACCGATTACAGATCACTGGAAGCACTTTTGGCTGATACTGATCAACTGAAACCCATCACTGAAATAAATAATAGGCCAACTAATCTTAACAACAACAAAATTAAGAGATGAGAAAGTATCATGATTTGACAACTCATTATTTATCGGCAAGCAACATGTACAACATATTCCATTCCCTTTCTTAGAGGTGATCAGGAACAGCTTAGAGCTTAACAAATAAAGAATTCCTGTGAAATATATAATAATAAACAACAACAGTGTTTATCAACAGAAAGTAATAAAATATAAAACACTACATAGTCTTCACTGTATAAATTAAATATAGATTAATGTCTGTTTAGGAATATTAGGCTGCTGTCACTTTAAGACCGAATGCTCGGATCCAGTATACTGTGCTGTTACACATGCAACTTATTTCCCAACTGTTTATGTTCACATAAGTCGATAGTGTTTAAGCGAATACTCACCAAGCGGGGCATTTTGACATATTTCTGTTTGTATTTAACCGTTTAGGAACGAACTCGAAGTTCAAAGCTGACTTTGCTTGCCCGTGTTCCACTCCGTCTCGGAGTGAGCGCAGAGAAAGCCACTTGGGGAACAGTATCTCTTTCGCGGCTTAATGCAGTTTTAATAACTCTTTTTATTATCGAGCACATCCTGCAGTTTAGCAACAGTAGACTGTATTTTGTAACAATCACTGATCTAGCTAATTTAGAGAAGCAATTTTAGCTGCGCATAGCAAAATTGTCTCGCGTTATCTGATCAACCTTTATCGGCCGATAACGTTTGGCGCCCGATCAATTGGAGCATCCTTAAAGCAATTATGTGTACATCTTATGTGAAATTTAATAGTCATGGACAAACCACCTGAAAAAAGTCATACTGGTTAACAACTAGTCAAACGTTTTTTTCTCCAGTACCTGATGGATGATCCCAGAGCCAGGTTTCCAAAAGCCAACACCATATTTAGCCCCAGCACTAGCAAGAAAACTGTAAACCTCTTGATTCACTTCCTGGTTGACAGCGAGAAAAGGAATGAAATAATGAAATAAAGGAATAAAAACAGTGAAGAATAAATAAATAAAATATCTTCTTTTGTGATATTTTCAGAAGAAAGAAATTCATACAGGTTTGGAATACAAGCAAATCATTTTCAACAACATCCCTATATGGCATCATTCACCTTTGCTTTCTGTAGATCTTGGACTCCTCCGGTCTGGGCCTCGATAAGATGGTCACAGTGGATGGTGGATGGCACTGCCACTTTTGGGAGTCCACTGCTGATGAACTGCAGCATGGCCATTTGTGCTGTTGCATCTTGCATAGCAACTCGATCCGGTCGCAGGCGCAAATATGTGCGTCCTCGAGCGATTTCCTGTCCAGCCGGGTCATCCAGATGGCCATAGACAATCTTCTCTGACAGGGTGAGAGGCCGATTGAGTCTGGAAGATGCGATTTCACATGTAAAGCACTTGGAAAAACTCACAGGATTTTAAACTAACCAATTGCATGAAAAAAAGTATTTTTCTTCTGTAAAAGTAAAAAAGAGCCACTGAGTCGCCTTATTAAAGATAAGAAGGGCGGAAGCAAATAAAATTAAGTGTAAAATACTGTAATGCTTTCTGACCTTTTGCGCACAATGTCAATATTTGAGCGAAGCTGGTCATAGTTGACGCAACTGCTTGGCTCAAAGCGGCTCATGGCCACCTGGGCCTTTGCGTTGAGGGCTGCCGCCACATGAAAGCGGCGGGCACCCTGACCCAGAGCGAGCTGAAATAAAATAAACGGAATCAGTACACAAAAAGCTGAGACACAAACTCAGAAATCACATAGAAACAACTAGACTATAATATAAACAGGGTTCCAACATCTTTGACCAATGAAATTCCATTATATTTCCATGACTTCCAGATATTGCTCCCTTGAAGAGGACATTTTAGAGGATTAAATACTTTTGAGAACATCATAAATAATAATAATCATCTGTATTTTCTAGAGAAAAGTCTATGACTTCTTGGGATTTTGTGTACTTTCATGCCTTGAAATAAGTTGTAAAATTCCCTGATATTGTAATGAAAGTGAGAACTGAAAAATACATTTAAGTTGACATACACAACAAATAAATATATCGTATATCTTGTCAAATAAACAGTAAATAAATATATATAGGCCTACTCAATCTTGACCTGAACACACTGTCATACATGTGATGCCTGCATCCATGACAGCATCAAGGTTATATGTTGTTGTTTTTTTAACCTCATGTGGACAGAAACATGTTACTGGATTGTTTGAACTCCCGTCATATATGTTTTTAGGCTCATATTATTAATGACGACATCAGTATAGATTACCAGTGTAACGTTATTGTATTTTTGAAATCACAGCTGCTCACTTCGCTCATTAAGATCAGACCTCAGGTGTAAAGTTATGCCAATTTAAGAATGCATATAATAGTGTTAGATAGATACAAATGTAATCATTTGCTTTCAAGGATTCCATGACGTTGTCATGTAGCGGTGTCACTAGTTAATCTACACCGACAGCGCCGTTATCCTCACTACGCTGTTTTAACCTTGTGTTCACCTTGCGACTAAAACCAAACAGCCAGACATGAAAAATACACAATGACCGAATCAATGAAATAGCTGTGAGTATTTCTGGTTTCGTGCTTTGGCTGTCTTGTATCAAACAGCTGGAAATAAAGATTTTACGCCATCGGCGAGGCAAACGCGTCTGCTATGACATCCTTGGCCACAATGACCTGTGAGCACTTGATGAGCAGATTTCAGCACACAAACAGTCAGATCACTCATTGCGAGCAGCTCAAACTGCCAAACACAGATCTGGGCGACATTACTATACGAATTAAAAAATCCAAACCATGCGTGTTGACTAGATAACATTTAGATGTTCATGTACCTGAAGCCGGGCGACGGTTAAGCAGTAGGTTGCCATTTTGTTCACTGACAAAGATGTGACGCGAGAATATGACGTGCGGGTATAAGAACTCGTTGTCTTGGAAGGATGTTGAAATGTTTGGATCTAATTGTGTCTTATTTTAAAAGACCAACAATTTAAGATACTCACATTTTTTCCACATTAATTATTAACGCAAAAAACATGAAAGTAAAATGAAAAATTGAAGTAATATTAAATTCTAGTAATGTTTTGTCCAGATGTGCATCTCTTTCTTTTAGGACCTTATTGTCTAAAATGACACAAAGATTTCTAACAATATTTCCTAAACCTGTGATATATCTACCAACATAACAATATACAAACATTTATTTTAAAATATTAAAATATATAAAGCCAAACATAGATTTTTTTATTTTTAGATAACACGTTACAGTAAGATTTCACTGAACATTTAGTAATACATTTTTTAAATAAATTGTTGTATATCTGTAAATAATATTTTATGGACCATGAACTAACAATGGACAGTTGTCTTTTTATTACCTAAAGTTAACAAAGATTAATAAATAATATAACAAATGTATTGTTCGTTGTTAGTTAATGTTAGTTAAAGTTAATTTTAACTAGCGGGACCTTATTGTAAAGTGTTACCATATTTTACCATAGAAGCAGACCTTAATTTTGATTAAATTAATTGAAAAATATTCTACGTGTGTTTTTTTTTTTTTATTTACAAAATTAACAGCAAACATTCCTGTTTTTCCCGGACTTTTTTCCAGATTAATTGAGAATGGAATTTTACTAAATGTCCCCTTGTTGAGATCGGTTGAGATACGTTTCTTTTCACTTTTAAAAACGTGTCTGGTATCTTGATTATTTCGTACACATTTGGTCAAATAATGTGCTTGCCTTTGAATTAAAATAAAAAAAATCTCTCTGGTCATGTTGTATTGTGTCCAGTAGGTGGCAGTAAGTTGCTGCTCAGCCTTCAGTCCGAACAATCAGAAGAAGGAAGTTCGAAGGTCATCGTTGCATCGCCGCTAGTATCTCGCTAGCTGGCTACGTTCGTTCTTTTATAATGGCAAAACATCACCCAGATTTGATTTTTTGCCGAAAACAGGCTGGAGTTGGTAAGGCTTTATATTTATTAAATCTAGATTTTATTAAAAGCTTTAAATACATGAATTGTTATTTCATGTATTTGTTAACGAACAAATGTATAGCTAACAAGGCAGTGAATGGTCGCAAGCGCTAAATGAATGAATAGTCGTATTAAAATTAAAGTGGGAGGTGATTAAATTATTTATGTAGCCAACGCTTAATATATCTCCCTGACTTAAGTTAATTTATTAGTTGCTAGTTAATGGCTTAACCAGATATTTATTCTGAGAAAAATCTGGTGAAGTATTGTAGCAACAGATGCAAAGGTAAAGTCAACGTTACTTGGTCGTTTGTTTAATAGTTGGAGCCTGGAGGGCAGTATTGTCATAATTAATATTTTTTTTGTTTACCTTTTGCTGTTTTGTTCATTTGCATGGTTTCAATTTGATCAATTATAAAGTACGTTGTATCTAATTTTATCTTTCCTTTCTTTGCAGCCATTGGGAGACTGTGTGAAAAATGTAAGTTTTGGACTTTATCGAAAAAAATCACATTTGTTCGTTTTACAGATGATTAGTTAAAGAAAAAGTAGTCACTTTGTGCATGCTTATATAAATACTATTTAACAGTAGGAAAATTTCCATTTTTTAAACAACAAACATTTCAAGACAGAGTTACCATGAGCTCCAAGTGATTAATATACGCCACAATGGTAGAAGTAGGGCTGCTCAATAATGACAAAAATTATAATCAGGATTATTTAACATGCTTATGAGTGGGCGATATTGACCAAAACCTTATATATGTGATTTTATTTTTAATTTATTGCAAAATGTAATCAACTATATTTTGCTTGAATTTCACAATTCTTGATACCAATCAATTTATTGATTGCCACAGCAGAATATTAGGCTAACTAATGTAAGTTAAAAAAAAAAGTCCTCAAACAATTATTGAAGACAAGTAAACAGTCAGCAGTTCTGGGTAGATTATTTGCAAATTATAGTCGGTCACTGATTCCAAATTGCATGACAAAATTTGTAGTAACATATTGTTGTAATGTAACATAATCCCTTACATTACTCGTTCAAAGTAATATAATCTGACTTTTGATTACTTTTATATTACTTAAACTCATTTATCACATTGAGTAGGACAATCTTGTACCATATTCATATAAAAATACAAAGATATATTTTTTTTATTCCATTCTTTATCAACAACATGAAGTGCATTAAATATTACATTATTGAATATTACACATCCTGTTTTCTCCCAACTATTCACGTTCTCTTAAAACGTAACCTACTGTGTTTATGTGAATACAGTAAACAGAAAGCCACTTCCGTGTGATCAGGATGGTACTGCTACGATGTTATGCTCTTTAACTCAACAAATGTCTGTTTCTTTTCTTTTTAAGGTGATGGCAAATGCGTTATCTGTGACTCTTATGTCAGGCCTTGCACACTAGTTCGTATCTGTGATGAATGCAACTATGGGTCTTACCAAGGGCGCTGTGTCATCTGTGGAGGTCCTGGAGTTTCTGATGCCTACTACTGCAAAGAGTGCACCATCCAGGAGAAAGATGTGAGTAAATCTGCCTGATCATCGTTTGACTGACTGATGCGAAATCTATTTTGCCCAGTATCAGGGATGTGTAACCATATTTCCCTTCATTCAGTACTTGGGTAACTGCTCCTCATATTGAATTTTCAAATGTAATTATGATGCGTTTTGGATGCATGCTTTTTATTATATTACTGGAAGTTTCTGAAGAACTGTCTGTTTCATTGTTTTTCAGAGAGACGGCTGCCCCAAGATCGTGAACCTCGGAAGCTCGAAGACTGACCTTTTCTATGAGAGAAAAAAATATGGCTTCAAGAAGAGGTGAAGAAACAGGGATTTTGTTTGTCGCAGTAGTGCAAGAGTTTTCCATTTTGTTGATACAATAAAACGTTTTTTTTAATGTTGTGGTGTTGATTATTCTGTTCTGTTTGATTTGATTTGATGCTATTGTAGGGGAATTTACAGTTAGAGACCCAAGGACCAGATATGATTAATGAAGACCATGAGTCAGAAATGCAATCAAGTGAATCAGATTAAGAATAGTTTGCATTTTCATCAGCAGAAGTCAGCTTCCACACTCAGCAAGGAGTTCGTAGGCATCTCTGCGTACACACTCATTACAGCAGCAATTCTACTCACACAATCACTAAGCTACGTCATCACGTCAGGTTGAATGATTCTGATTGGTTAAGGCACAGATAAACTTTAAATATTTCTATTGAGGTCACCAATCTGGGTTTCTAGGCTCCAGTTTGTCTGTCAGATGGTCATCCCACCTCCTGTGCGTGCCAGCTGTTCACCTTGTGAACGTCAGGTCCTGTACAAAAGAGTACCAGAAATGCACGCACAGATACACAGCTTCTTCAAGGTTGGAGTTGGTCGAGCTCTTGCTCTGATCAGGAAACTGACCCAAAACATTCTAAGTTGTACTTTCTCTCAGCTAGAGGTTCAGACAAAATTCGTCAATATTCTCTAGTGATTGAAGATAAAAAAATGAAGTAAATGTTTTAACTAAGATTTGGTTAAGTAGGAGAAGGGCTTGAGTGACCCTGGTGACCTTGACTGTCATGGTCAGCTAGAAGAGTAAATGTATGTTTTGACATGTTGGGTGCTTCTCTCAAAAAACATAGAGAGCAAATTCCAGTAAACAGAAATGTATTTCTATAACTACATAAATCCAATAAGCCTGAAGAAGTCATTCAAATCATTTAATGTGTGGAAGGATAAATATGAATACCTTGATTATAATCACTCAAAAGGATATACAGTACATTGAAGAGGCAGTGGATTATTTTATTTTTAGGATTAGAAGGTTGTAAGATTGAATATTTTATCTCCATCATTTTGGAAGTAGTATAGATATTTCAATATTAGAGTCCTGATTTGTTTCAAACTTCTATAAATAAAACTCCAGCCTGTTATGCCGGGTCTTTTTTATTTTTCCTGCGTGTTGTTGGAATTTTGGTTACAAAATACGCTATCTGATTTAATTATTTAATTCAACGTAAACTCTTGTGGCTTCTGTCTGGGCCACCCTGTCACAGGAAGGAAAGAATAAGAACAAAATGTAACACGTTCGATATAGATTTTATGGTAGCACATTACAATAAGGTTCCCTAATGCATAATTGAAATCAAAAGTTGTATCTCTTAATAGTATTCAATGGACTTGAGCTAACATTATCAATGAATGTTAAAAAAGATTAAATACTGTAATAAATGTATGGCTAATTAAAGTTAATCTTAGTTAATGGCTGCAGTAATAGGAACTTACTGTGGAGTGTGTAACACTACACCGTCCTGACCTATTTTTTTTACAGTCTATGGTCCTGACAGCACGCAATTTGTTATGTCAGAACTAGCGCGAGCGCTTTAAGTATGTCAGAAATGGTCAGAAGGGGGATCAGTTTACAGCATCGCAGATTATAAAGGGTTCTATTTGCTGTTTTCTAGTCTGGTGTGGGGCAGACACTGTGTTACATACTTTACTAACATAAGCACAATAATCGTTTTATTGTCTTTCTTTAAACATGATCATAAAATACAATATTGATCAACTATTACATTCATATTTATTGATATGTATATAGAGTATTTTCAAATTCTACTTTTTTTCAGTTAAATATGTACTTGAGAAAAAATACATGATTTATTTTGGGATTGTATGGGCTTGTTCTGTATGGACATATATTCATTTTATTTGGGCATGTCTTAAAAAGTCTTCATTTAATTTTTTTTCAAGTCTGTAAAAGGTTCCTTGTTAGGCATTGAGAGAGTTGTAATTCAGTGAATGTTAGGTAATCTTGACTGAAATGTGATCGCTCCTTATGAAAAAAACCTTTATTGAAATGCATCACACTGCCTTTTTTAGCCCCTCCCTCTTTGTGTTATGCAACTTTTTTTTCTTTTTTCTTTTTGCCGTCTGTCTTACACAACACTCTACCATCTGAAATTTGAGATTCAGTTAGTCATAATTCTCCTAGGCATCAAAGAATTTTCTGATTTAAATGCACTGTTAAATATTGTTAAAATTACATGTAGGTAAGACACGTTTTTGAGTTCTTTAATAATATGTACAACACGAAACAGACAAGACACAGAGAAAACATTTACAAGTCAAAAAAATGTTTAAAAGACAAAGAAATTTCTTTCCTCAAAAAAAAAAGACCAATAACAATTAGAAAACCATTCAAATCTGACAAAATAAAGATTTGTTACTGCAACAAAGATGGCATCTCACATAAGCAACCGAGTTCTTTTCTAGTTGATTAGAAGAAATGCTTCATAACAGGCAGAGACAGTCACTATTCCTTTCAGAACAGCCATTAAGCCCCATTTTATTTTATTGTTGTTCCTCATCTCTCGTTTCACACTCATCAGAAAGGAAGCTCAAGGAGAAATGACAAACCGTAAGTGCAACATTAAAGAGTGTCTACAGACCACAGATATGAAAAAGTTTAAACACCTGATTTAAATGGAGTCATATAAGCTACAGAAAATGGTATCTTCAGCGTTTTTGATCAAAGTTAACTTTGGTCAAAATTACATTACATATCAGATTCCCTTTCCACAAAACATGAAAAACGACAAATGTGGTCACACGTAATGCAAAATTAAACTTGGTAATAAACATCTGCCTAATTTCCACTTCACAACAATAAACCGTGAGCAAAAGATATTGACTGCTTGTGAAACCGTTATCTTTATTTTCTTTCCCTGGTGATATTACGGGTGCTTCTCAATCGGAAGGCTGCATATCTCGGCTGCCAAAGGACATCTCTATTTAAAGGATCCTTAAGGCCCTTTGCACACTGAGTCCGAAATTTTCATATGCGTTTTTTCGTATTCGTGATTCGGTGGCTCTGAATTGTCAAAACACCATTCAAACTGCTTGCTACGGATGCGAAAAACGCAGAAAACTGAACCCGATCTGATTTTTTTATGACGGACGAAAGTTTCGGAGGCAGTGTGCAAGCGTGATTGACATAACGTGAGGTCGTATTTATTTTTTAACGTGCGAAAATTTCGGACTCAGTGTGCAAAGGCCATTAGAAGGCAGCCTTCGTTTCGCGTCCTTCATTCAGCTCATTTTGAAGGATGCATCAAGTTTATACTTCAGGTCCTCCAATTACCCACAATCCTTTTTTACAAATGAATTGTGTAAACATGAACATGTGACATAGCCATGCGCACTTACTAGACCGTCTCATTTAATGCTGAGGAGGACTCTAGACTAGACTAGGAAGAACGCAACCTCACTAGGATGCAGTCTTCCGTTTGAAAAGCTCCCTACATGTTTCAAAAAGACAAGACAAGTTGCACAAAATATGTACCTGAAAAAGTAGGACAGTGGCGAGCGGGGGGCCGACGCCCTTTCAAGAGGTTTGAGCTTGGTTTCTGATTTGTAACTTTAGCGCGCTTTACAAACAGGCACTCCGCTGAAGACACTTATGGATCCTTGTTGACTCTGAGCTATGAACGGTGTGGTTCACACTGCGAAGCCATTTTTTTTTAAATATTTGAAGTTATCTAAAAAAATATACATCATATGATACATATGGGAAAAAAACACTATATCAGCACTACATTTGTTTTGCTGAGTTCCAAACAGAAACAAGATCCGTCACATGTACAGAGGGTTATTTCTGTACATAAACTGACCTCCATGAGTCCCAGAAAGGGTGAACCAGTAAACAAGGTATGGTTTTAGGAGATCTAATGAGTTATTATGAAAGACTCCATATCTACTGTACAATATTTGTCAAGTTTTGCAGATATACAACAGTGCACATATTTCCAGTACATTTTTTGATGAATTCTAGCACTTGCTGACAGACAAAACATTTAACAAGGTTTTTTTCTGCAGCACAAAAACATGATAAATTTACATTACCTGCTTAACGTTTTTTTTCAGTTACCTGTAAATACATACTTTTGAAGTGATGCATTCTCTCCATATTTCAATAATAGCATTTTAATTATTTTGCAGATAAAAATGCACCGAGTAGTGGTAAAATGTACCAAATTTGTAAAAGGAATTCTTAGAATCAATGTCATTTGTTCAGGGATAAACAAACTGATATTTAAGAAAGTATATTAAAGTCAATGCCAGTCATTCTTCATAAATAAAGACCAGTGACTTCCAACGCACATTATTCCTTAAAACTACCATAAAACAAGAAAAGGTAGAGGGGAAAGACCTTTTCTACAATGCAATGCTTTACAAAAAAAGCACTCAAAAGCTCTATTGGAAATATTGGGTATGCTGTTGCACTGAATATAAGATTATTATATTGATAAGAGTGGCTGACAGGATTCATAATCATGAATATCACTTAGCTTTACAGTCTGAATTATTCATTCACTTATCTTCTGTCTTCTCCTTTTCATTCCATACCATTATTAATTTATTGCCTTTCGACAATGCAAATAAATCAATAATTGTTTAGAGGTCTTCAGCTGGTCCACTTGAAAAAGAAGAGAAAAAGTTGTAAATCACCACATTTGTAACAGTGACCTACTTCACTTGTAAGAGTTAGTGTTTAACTCTGAGTGCGAGCTATATGAGCAAATGCAATTAGCAAATTATGCAAATTCTCTGTCTGCACAATTGTCTCTTACAGTGGCCCGTATTTGGCTTCATAGCGTGCCACGACGTTCTTGCAGCGCCCAAAGTCCTTGCGTAACTCTGCCACTTCCTGCCTCAACACCGAGTTCTCTCGCTCCAGGAAGGCTGCTCGTACTGTGATCTGATTCTCTTTAAGCCGCCTGGCATCTCGTGAACGTTTGGCTGCAATATTATTCTTCTTCCTCCGCTGCCAGTATTTGTCGTCCTGAAATAGTTAGTGGACATAAAAAATGTTGTGAAAAATTTTCAATTCAAAAATTGTCAATACAAGATCTTGACCAAAAAATGTATGCACCTCTCGATGGAAATAAATGTTGTGATGTTATTTCCATCAAGAGGTGTATCCATTTTTGGATTGTAAGAGTCCATCACTCTGTAAAGTGTCCTCCAGCACATCCCAAAGACTTTCAGTTTCATGTGTGAAAGTGATTCTTCATGCTCACTCCAAACCATTTTTTCACAATTTGAGCCTGATGAATCGTGACATTGTCATCCTGGAGTATGGCCATGATATGTCTTCCTACATGGTTGTTTAAGAAATGAAAAGCTACAAACTCCATCAGAACTGTTGCCAAACATTTAACATGCCAGAAACATAATAATCACTGCAATAATGATCCAGTCATAGACCCTTATGCATTTGCCTATTTAAATCCAAACAGCGACTTTTTTTTTGGCTGTCAAGTGTATAATTACATAAGACACTCTCTAAAATAATTTTCACCAAATTAACGTTTAGGGTGTAACAGTATAATTAAGTTTTGGCCCTCAGGCACAAATACTTGCTTGGCTTTCTTGATCAGAGTTCAAGTGTAATGTTATACAATATTAAGGTAGTTTTTCGGCAATATTTTTTTTAGCATCATTGGCATACTCATAGTTTTTATTAATATTTTGAATTAGTATTTATTTTTATACTTTCTGTTCACATTTTAAGTTTAGTTAAAGTTTTAGTGTATTTACCTTCTTCTCCTCAGGCACATATACTTTCTTTGCTTTCTTGATCATAGGCTGAGGCTTCAGCTCCTCCTCGGAGAAGCGATGTTTCCGGGGATTAAACAGTTCGCCTCCGGGTATGCTGGAGAGCACAAGGTCTGTGGGATCCGGCTCGAAGTTGATCTCTACCTCAATATCATCTGGATCAATAGGCTCTGGTGTCGCACGGTCCTCATCTGTGGTGAAAAGTGAATTAGTAAATACCAACAATGAAATGAAATCTAAATCTAGTTCTGTTTTATTACTTCCAGACATTATTTGTTATTCTAATTGAATGTTTGAACATCACTTGATCATTGCTGACTCTTACAGTCAGATCATCATGAAAAACAGCTTAACCATGATTTTAGTGAGTTGTGACAGAAAGTACACTGTGTTCTGTTCTCCTTCTGCTGACCTGATTTAGTGTCTGTTGAGCTGGAGGCCGTGAATGTGACCACTTCCTCCTCACATTGATCCAGTTCCATGACTGGCATAAGAGAGATTGCTGGGGCTGTTTCGCTTGTAGAGATTGTGGTTGGTTTTTCAGTTGTCAGCTGTAAGTTTTCCTTCCCAAGACTCTTTTGCTGACCCTCATCCTCTGAGGCAGAAATGCCATTCTCCATGAGAAATTCCTCCAGATCCATGTATTCCAGGTGGAAGGTTTCGCCATCATAGGGAATGGTCTTTTCCCAGATGGCAGGTGTTAGGGCGGCTGATGGTCCCATTCCACTGACCCCTCCAGAGTCCACATCCTCAAAGAGTTTCTCTTTATCATTTTCTGCAATATCAAAATTACCGTAATAAACTAATTATGACAGACAAAATATTTTGTTCAAATCCCAGATATTACATCAGAAAGACTGGCAATCAAACACTAAACTGAAAGACTATTGAAAGACTGCAATGGGTATCTAGAACGGGCAACAAAGGTTTACCTGAGAAAATCTATTTAACAAAATGACAAAAGGTGTTGTATTGTTAATTGTATCAGTGAAACGAAAATTTTGTCATCACTTACTGACCCCCAAGTTGTTCCAAACCTGTATAAGTTTATTTATTCTATTGAACACAAAATAACATATTTTGAAGAATGTTGGTAACCACTAGACAGTTGACGGCACCCATTAACTTCCATAGTAAGAAAAAAATACTATGGCAGTCAATGGGTGCCGTCAACTGTCTGGTTACCAACATTCTTCAAAATATGTTATTTTGTGTTCAACAGAAGAAAGAAATTAATACAGATTTGGAACAACGTAAGGATGAGTAAATAATGACATTTTTGGGCGAGCTATCCCTTTAATTTCATATATCTTAGTTCAGCTTGCTATATGCAAGATTCAGCATACAAAAACAACTTTGTATAACATCTATATAATTTGCATGTACATTAAATAGTACTAAAGTGACGAATCGTTCTTTAACCAACTGAGATTGTCTAAAGAACGATTCATTTAGGAAGCGGACATCATTGGTTCCATCCAGTTTTTATGAGTTTGCAACATTAAGTGCCGCGAAGCAAGTTGTAAATAGCACAAAAACACGTTCTGTATTTACATAAAGAGGCAATGATACCTGGTCTGTCGTTGTATGAACATACAGGATGCATTTGACGATAAGAATTCTGCAATGCAGCGAGAGCAGCGACCGCGCGCCCGACTGCTGCAGACAGAGGCACTTACCACCATCATCGCCTTCCAGAAGATTCGGTGGAGGAATTTCCATGATTTTCTTTAAAACTACTGGGAAGGGAATCGGAGTATCAGTGCCCGAGTCCATCGTTACCGAAATAGGCTCCGCGTCCATTTTTACCGACGCTTCGGACAGCGCGTGAGAATAGCTTAACTTTAAAAACGACTTCAAATCCCTGGTTTAATTAAGAAAAATATTTAAATTTCTTCAATACCTTAGGTACGAGGGAGAAAAAAATTAAATCACCTCGCCAGTCGACACCTTTCTATTCACAGACTATTTCTGTGTTTGACCCGATTTTCCAGTTAGCCACAAAAGTGTTTTAATATCCACGCCCCCTCTGCAGAAAAAAAAACACTGTTTTTCGATGCGGATAGGTTGGTTGTGGCTCTGCTCTCATGATTAATTAAGTAGACGTGACGACAAAGCTGCGTGTCCGTGAAAAAAATGAAGGTTAGTTGTCTTCAAAAGCGACTCCTCATTGGTCGGCGGTCAAAACGGTTATATTTTTCACTAATGTTAGAAAAAGTGTCACGAGACCCATATGGATACAATGACGATATAGAGTATGTGCATATATGCCACATACAACTTTAAAATGACATGCCTTTCACGCTTCTGTAATTAATAGACCAATTTATTCCAAATCAATTAATTTTACAATTGACCTTCAAACGTTTACTTATAACAAGTAATAACAAAACTGTGTTAGGGATTAACATAATAATAAACAATAATATGCTTGGTCATTGCACTTAATGAGCTCATGTCTCGCGGGGGAACAGCCAGTGGGTCCTGGCACATGGCCTCGCACGTGCACTCATGACACGTTAGTGTGCAAACAGACCAATCGCAAAGCAGAATAGATACAGGAAAAATATCGCATGTCTCACGTGTACAATTAGGTTGTAATTAACTTGCCCTTCGGTTTAAGACATGTATGTGAAATACAATTTATGTTATTCGGTCATATTGCATGATCTGTTCTATATGATGTCTTGCATATAATACACTACAAAATTAACAGTGATTGCATATTTCTATTATTGCACATTTAATTAATATCTAAAAAAAATCTGTCATCGTATTTAAAATATCAGTCCCACTTTGCATGTCTCAATATATTTGACAAAATAATCGTATCGTTCTGAATATGCCTTTTCATAATTTCTCCTAGTGAAATAAAAAGTTTTTCATGTTAGGATTATATTAATGCAATTAATTGCTACACCAGTAAATGTAATCTATACAGAAACCTTTATAAAAGACAGTCTACATGCTGCCAAGATGCAATACTCATTGAATAGGATAATTTGCTAAATAAATAAATATGTAAATTGGAACAGGCCCCAACTGGGAAGAAGGAAAAACTAGGTTAAGGCATTTTTGCTATAATATTAATAGATTAATTGCAGATATCTAGACACTGTTAGTAATGAAATGCAGCCAAAAACAGATGTTAGAAAACAATTTCTCAATACACAGTATTTATAAAAGAAAAAGTTCACGTTCATAAAAAAAACCTGCATTTCTTGTTAGTGCGATAAAAAAGGAAACTCAATCAATTCACGTCATACTTTGAATCACTTGATCTACTTAATGGCTGACGTAGTATCTAATGTCACAAGTAACGTTAGAATTCTGCGGCATGACAATTACAGATTACCCTATATACATATAGTGGGAAATAAGAGTGTCCCGATTTACATGTATGCTCAATAGAGAAATTCTTACCACTGTCATCAATCGAAGGGACAGAGAAGGGGTACTCAAGCAAGGATTTGAATATCTCCGGAATTTCTGAAGACATGTCAAAACAGTATCAGTATCAACACCTGGGGAAAAAAGCTGGATGCAGACGCTTAATCAATTTATCAATAGCTTTCAGTTAATCAAACTGTCTCCGCATTAAGAGTAATATGATGCAACACTGAGAATTCAGAAACTTTTTATCGCGGTCACAAGGTCTGTAGTGTCCTAACGTTAACACGAAGTTACTTAACTAGTCCCACCCTTACAGTCTATGGTCCCACCTTAAATTGCCTTGTTTTCATAGGGTTGAACGTTTTGACCAATGAATATCGTTTCAGTCTGCCTGTTGATTCATATTCAATGCGGCGCGGTAGTTTATTGGTCATTTCAGCTGTGTGTCTTCACTCTTTGAGCCAATAGAGATCTAGATAAGTTATCTAAGGCAAAAACATCTGCGTGTCAGTGAGTGTTACGAAAGTGTGGGCAAAAATGTCTTTTGAACGGCGCTATCAGTGTCATTCACAGGGGCGTCACTAGGCCCTTTTTAGGGGGGCTTCAGCCCCCCTAAACTTCTGCCTAGCCCCCCTAAAAATGTGCGATTAATGTAGGCTACACAAATTCGTGTTCGCTTCAGTCTTGTTATAATCAGATTCAGCGCGTTCTTCATCTTCAATCCGCAGCGGCGCCGACAGAGAGCACGTCAGAAACAGAGGACAGGGTGTGTGTGTGTGTGTGTGTGTGTGTTCATGTGTGTTCATCTGAGCCTCATTGGTCTGTCACTGCTCGTCAATGTCAGAATATTTGAGATGACCAATCAAATCAAAGTAGGCAGGCTTTATGTTCACAGACGCTGCTGAGCGCGAATTTTAACAGTGCGACTCGACGCGTACGGTCAAGTGCGAGATAAGATGTAAGTAGCTAAACTTAACATTTCATATTTTACTTTTTTTAGGTCATAAATGTTAAACGAATGACAAAAAATAATCAGGCAAACTAATATAGTTTTGTCTAATTTCGCCATTTTGAACTGAAAATAGGCTGTAACGTGACTCATGTAATGTAATAATTAGTTTACAAGAAACATTAACAAAGCCGTTTTCATCATGTTAGGCACAAGATTAATAATGAATGTGTACATATTGAGGATATAATACAAATTGTAGCCTTTAGTAAATTAAAAAACCTCAGCTTTAGGAGGGGAAGAGAAAGGGATGAAGAGACTGAGAAAAAAAGGAAGAGTGATGGAGATGAGAAGAGAGCAGGTATTGACAAATAATCTGCCCACTGACATGGTTTTAAAGCTATTTCTTATCCTTTTTTGGTCTTCAAACGTCTTGAAATGCACATATCAGAGAAATAAAAAATTTGAACCCCCTACCAACCTCAAATTTAGGACCTCTGTGACTAAAGCCCTGTCTACGGCCCTGTGTTAGGCATAAGATCAATAATAAATGTGTAGCCTACATATTGTGAATGCATTTAATAAACTTAATTCCCTTTAGTAGCTTTCAGTAAATAAACGCGTCTGAGAAAATGATTCATAGGCAAAATCAACCTATCAGTTGACCCTATGTTTACTTTCTTCACTGACAGACAAAAATATAAAGCCTATATCAGTCAAAGCTCAGCTGGGCAAGATAAAAACAAAGAGAAAAAGAGTGTGATGCTGATGAGGAGAGAAAAATAATCAGCTGCCCACTATCCAAGTTTTTTGGCCTTCAGAACATCTTAAAATGCACATATGTAGATCAGAGAAATCAAAATTTTCTCGGGGAGACCCCGAACCCCCTTATTTGCCCTACCTCACATTAGGGACCACAGTTATTATAAAACCGTGCCTTTGCATCGTAATGAAAATGGTTAATAGTGATCTTTAGATCCTAAACTAAAGTGTTACATTTTTTTATTTTTAAAAAAAAAATCATATTGGGGGCTTAGCCCCCCTAAAATGAAAATCCTAGTGACGCCCCTGGTCATTCACATTACCAGCGACAGAGAGGCAGACATGTACGTCGAGTTAAAAAAAATTAAAGGTCTTCTCACTTTTTTAAAATAGCCAGTAGACTGTAGGCTAGTTATATAAATGCATTAGAGTATTGTATTCATTATGAACTGCCTATTGATGAAATGCATGTCGCATGTACATGTACATGTCCAGGTGTGTGGAATGAATATGTTTCCAGGCTAATACAAATGTCATCTTTGACCTCTATATTCTTTTGACCTACTACGACGTACCAAACAACACAGTTGTAAAAAAAAAAAAAAAAAAAGTTTAAAATAGGCCTAGTATAGTATTGCTCTTCTACTGTTCCATGAATACTGACTACCCGGGGAGATTTATACTTGTTTTGAGTTCCAGTTCTACTTGCTTGTCATAATTTTCACTCAAGTCACGTGTCTGGCGCAGAGATGTTGAAATCGCTCTTTTGGATGGGGGATGGTTGGGTCTTTCTCTCTTTTTTTACAGTCTATGGTCTCTAGAATCGTCACCAGTCACACCACCTTTCGCCCAGAGTCATATCTCTAGCCTCTATATGGCTCTGCTTTTGCCCCGTTACCAATGGCTATGATTGGCAGAGACATCATTTTGTGTGTCACAAAGATTTCTGCCTCAGTATTTGTAGATCATTTGTACACGTTTCTAAGCCTTTAATGGAAAACAAGTATTCCGTAAGTTTTAAAGGCTATATTGACAAAAACGTTCAATATATGCAAAGAGTCGATATTTAGGGAGTGGGGGTTCAATCTTCAGCTGGCTGGCAGGAGCCGCCACTGGCATGTCACGTGACCTGTCAGTGGCTGGCTGGCAGCTGCCAGTCTGATTCTGGCATGTCACGTGACCTGTCAGTGGCTGGCTAGTTGTCTGGCAGTCTGCCTTTGCCAAGTTTCAGAAACCTTTGACTTTTGGCCGTTTTTTGTGTTCCTCCCTTTCTAGCTCATTTATTATGCAACTGTTGACGGCTGACTCCATGAGCGTCGAGCAAAGCGTCAGTAAGCTGCCAGTCTGATCATGGCTCATTTGACTGGTTTAATTGGGATAACAGTCCACAAAACATCAATTATACTAAAGAATAGATGTGTGACATTATATTCATAATAAGAAAACAATTAATTACCTTGCAACGAGAGTGTCAGGCAACGCGTTATACTCGCTGATCAGTCACGACTGACTGGATGAGCGTTCAGCAAGCGTCTGTAAGCTGCCAGTCTGATCACGGCCATTTGACTGGTTATATTGGGATAACAGTCCCCAAAACATCAATCATACTAAATAACATAATCATATCAACAGATGCATAAAGGGAGGAACACAAAACACAAAAACTGTCAAAAATCAATGGTTTCTGAAACTTGCCAAAGGCAGATTGCCAGACAACTAGCCAGCCACTGACAGGTCACGTGACATGCCAGGCTCAGATTGGCAGCTGCCAGCCAGCCACTGACAGGTCACTTGACATGCCAGTGGCGGCTCCTGCCAGCCAGCTGAAGATTGAACCCCTACTGTATTTAGGTGTACTCTTCTTCATAACCTCTGCTTCTAGGCAAAATCCTGAATGATGACGATCCATTCTTGTCTTATTAGTACTCGGAGTAGATCACAATTTGTGGGCTTCTGCTTGTCCACTCGCCTTTTTGAGGATTGATAACAGGTTCTCTATGAGTTTAAGATCTGAGGTGTTTCCTGGCCACGGATCCCAAATTTTTATTGATCTCAATGCCACTTCATTATCACTCTTGCCTTGTGACATGTTGCCCCATCATGCTGGAGGATCTTGCAGGACATTTTGATACCATTCTTTATTCATGGCACTGGCAGTGTTTATGGGCAGAATTGTGAGAGCCTTCCTCAGATGAAAAGGGAGGCTCACACATGGATGGTCTCAGGATGCTTCGCTGTTGGCACGACACAGGACTCAGTAGTAGGGTTCACCTTTCCTTCTCCAGTCCGGTCAATCAATTTTCCATATGTCACAGAAAATCAGAACCGGGCTTCATCAGAGAAAATAACGTTGCACTTGTCTTCTGCTGTCCAATCCTTATACTTCCTGCAGAATTTCAGTCTGTCCCTGATGTTTTTCTTGGAGAAGTGGCTTCTTTGCTGCCCTTCTTGACACCAGATTGTTGTCCAAAAGTCTTCGCCTCGCTTTGCGTGGGATGCACTCACACATACAGCTGTCCGTACTGAACAAGTTCTGCACTGGTGGTGACATGATTCTATAGCTGACCCCTCAGGAGAAGACGGTCCTTGCTGGACACTCTGGGACGTCCTGAAGCTTCTTCACTGCAGTTGAACCTCTCTCCTTGAAGTTCTCGATGATCCAGTAAATGTTTTTTTCAGGTACAATATTCTTTGCTGCAATTTCCTTGCATGTGAGGCCATTTTGATGCAAAACAATAATGGCTGCATGTTTTCTTTATAGGTAACCATTGCTAAAATAAGAACAAAATGATTGGAAGCAGAATGATACTTCACAGTTTCCCATGTGCTGATAATATGATTAGTGAAATGTTAACTGGTCATGTTGTGCCAGGGCAAAAAAAAAAAAAAAAAAAAAACAGGGGCAAAAAACAAAACTGTTGTGTCAGGGCCAAAAAAAAAAACTCTTTTTTTTTCGCCACTTAAGTTTTTTTTGCAATTATTTAGAATTCATCTGATCACTCTGCACAATAATCTAGAAACAATGTGAATCAACACCACAACATAAGGAAGCAGCAAACTTTGCGAAACACAAAATGTATGTCACTGCCAGTGCCAATACTTTTGGCCAAGGGTGTAGAACTGGAGGACAGGCGTCAATTTTCCATCCGTTTCAAGCCACATATATTTAGATCACCTCAAGAAAAGAAGAAAAAACAATGTGTGAACAAAATGCTAGTTTTGGGCACTTGTGATACATATACAGCGGCTGCTGCTGATTTCAAATCACTAATAACAACTGGACATTCTAAAACGCTTAACATATTCTGGTGGGTTCATCTGCTTGCCTGCACATAGTATGCATCATCAATAAGGCATAAATTGAACTGTCTTACTAAGTTTGTAGTACTTAGTACAAACCTGGTAAAAATAAATGGTTGGCAAAGGAGGAAAGCCTTGTTTTGCCCTCCAGCTACATATAGGGTTGCCAACCGTTCCGTATAATACGGAATCGTTCCGTATTTGACACATAAAAGGCTTGTTCCGTATTGAACTGATACGGAACGCACTTTGTTCCGTATTTTTGAGAATCAATTCAGTGCAAATCCATGACAGACGCATAGCTTCTAATATATATGCCAGACAGACTATGATGAATGAACGAAGACCCGCTGCTATAATGGCAAATTCGGGGACTTGGCGCCCCCTTGACGGGCTGACGTGTATTGACGTAGAGTTGGCTCATTGGTCGCACGTCAGAGGCGCCCGCGCCATTGGATGTGCAGTTGCCGCAGCGCAGCCTGAGCGAGCCAGACGCTCAATGTGCAAGCTGTGCAGCTGCAAATGCATTTTACAGGCTTCAGTAAATCGAGTAAAATGTGTTTCCGAAGACATTTGTAGGCTATGATAAGAAAAAAAATGTTATTTTTTATTTTTTGCACCGGAAAGAACATTCTAGAAGTCTAATTCTATTGAATAAGTTCGCACAAGGCTACAGAAAACTGTTGTGTTTATTTTTCTTCAAATGCAGTCTAAGCCGATGAGTTTCGAATGTTATATGTTGTATTTGTTTAAGTTAAAAAATAAAACGTATTATAATCTAAACAAGTACATGGTTCATTTTTGGCAAAATGATCATGATAGCCTTTATATATCTGTGTGGTTAAGTCTTGTATATTGATTAAGCCTACTTTGCTATTCTATAAATATATAGGCCTAATAAGTTGCATTATAATATGATATAAAATGTATGAATTTCAGGGAGCATGTCACTACAGCCCCCCCCCCCCCCCCCCTGTTCCTTATTTCCATTTCAGAAAGTTGGCAACCCTAGCTACATATAAGAATGTGGCACCACATGAAACCTATGAATTAGGGAAAATGGACATCTGATTGGACAAAATATATGTAGTGCAGGATGAGTCATCAATTTTTTTAATCAATTTCCACAGAGATACTGTAAATTTTAAATGCATTTCCTAAAATACATTTTGTTATTGTTCAGTACAGTAGGATATAGATAACCTCAAAGCTAACATGTTGAAAGTCACAACTCTTAATTTTGATTCAACATTGTCTAAAAAGTAATTCGATAAAAAGCAATAACATCTCACACATTTTCTAAAACAGTCTATTTATTGTTAAACACTTTCATGAGATTTGGTCCACTGTGATCAATATATCACTTCCAACCAGGGAGAAAAAGGAGAAACAAAACAAACAAATGTAAAAATACAGTACAAAAAGAGGCATTGTTGTTTTACCTTTTCCTTTTTTCAAACTCCTGATTTTCACTGGTTATCTATGCAGGTGAAAATTAAAGCCATCCTAACAGAAAAGTCTCAACCGATATAATCCAACATTTGCTAAATCCCACATTGTCTTTTTAGGCTGAACATGGATTATGAACAACATATTTCTGGTTTACACTCAGAAAGTGTGACACACAAAGGTAGTTTTAAAGTGGGCAATCTTTCTTGGTGTCTGTCCAGAAAGCCCAGAACGTTCCAGTTCTGTGATGAAATAAACTCAAGTGGAGAATGAGGATGGTGGGTATATAACTATTACTGCAGCCTTCAGATAGTCAATGGCCAGCAGTACTAACCCTTTGATATGAATATGAATGACTGCCAACTTCATCCCGTATTAGAGCAAGAGAGAATTAACTGAGCATCTTGGTTCTCAGATTGTTCTCTCTTTCTCTCTATGGTTAAGCACACTACCTCAGCTCTACCATGATCTAGCATGATCATGTTCCTCAGAATATTTTAGATGCGAGTTACGTGCAAAACCAGACTCCATTGTCACTGAGAGAACATTTACGATACACTTCCCTCCCCTATTTCCTTAAACAAATTGTCTAAGAGTGTATATATCATTATACTGAAAGAGTAGGATTATTTGTTAAGGTATTTATAATTGTATATAAATGTATAAGGCGCTATGCAGACAAACAAATATCCATGTATGCTTTGTGTTCCGTCACAGTATAGCACTGTGAGAATCGAATCAGAAATATGGTGCAGAGGGAATTTGCTAAGGCATGTAGTTTTTAAAGATGTCTCTTTACTACAACCACTTTATAAACCCTCTTACAAGAGATCCCAAGTTTCAGAAAACAGACTAACTAAAACACACCACAAAAGCATGACACTCTATACGTTAATGGCATCGCTTGCTTTTCATTGTGTTTAGGTTGAAGAAAAAGACCGATAACTACCCTAGGATCTCAATTCCTCTATTCTGGACAGCTCACTAAGCATACATAGACATAATTCACTGTTAAGTATTATATTCATACATGGATACATATATTTAAAGTGTTATACATAGCAATTAACATATACATATATCAATAGCATATAGGAAGATAGAAGTAGTCATAATGACAATCATTATCATCACTGTCATCATCATAATAATAGCAGTAGTAATAATATGATCCCTCGGTAAAGCGTACTAGGTCACTCCAGAACGTCCCTCTCAATTTCCATACCAGCTGGAATCTGCTACCAGGCCCAAATCTGCTCCTTCATATGTCATTTAAACCCCGAAATTCAATGCAACAAGGTACACACTTGACTACGGTATATTTTTTTTTTCTCATTTCAGGGTGCTTCAATTACATTTATAGGCAGTTTAGGGCAGCAGATTATCATCTAGACCTCACAAAACAGACACTTCTGTAGTGACTCATAAGGAAAAAAAATCACTAACCATCTAATCAGCAATACATGTCATATAGCATAGCTCAATAACAAGAAGTTCTATGTAATCAATACAAGGTAAGGTTATACTTAATAAAGCTTAACTGCTAAGTTATCAATAATCATTAGTAGTATGCCAATATAGTAGATATATTTGTGTGTGTGTGTTTGTGTATATATATTTATATATATATCAAGTCCACTGAAAGTTAGGACAAGGCATACTAAGGGTAGCACTGCATGTCTTGACAGTATATTTTGAATATAACTAGGCATAGGCAGGGCAAGTAGAACTCTTTTGCCTAATTTCTTGCTAATGTGTCTCCGTTCATGCGCCTATTATGAAACATTAAACATGGAAAACGAATGAGCTACTGGTCCGCATTGAACTGTGGCGAACAGGAGTCTCCTAGATGCATGTTAATGTGTTTTATAGATTACGCACTTAAAATCCCAATCTAATAGCTCGAACGAGACAAACATGGGAGCATATTCCAACCGTCAATCAAAGAAAAGAAAAAATTAATACAAAGTGTTACAATCCAAATTGTCAGATCACTCCAGACTGCAAACAGCCCTCATGTGCATTCATTCCTACTCTTTATCAAGCACTGCCAAATTGTCACTCAGTGCAATCTGAAGGAATGAGGAAATGAATGCGTGTCAGTTCAAGATCTGTGACTGGTGTTATGCAAGCATCTACACGGGTGTTGTTGGGGTGCTTTTTACTTACTCCATAATTAATTGCCTTGGTGCATCAAATACATTTGACATCTGAACAAATCTCAAATCTCTTGTAAATGGCCACTTTTGGCTGTACATTCAAACTCTTCTACCAATATGGCAGGAACACAGGGTTAAGCACCACTTCATAAATTCAGACAAAAATTATTAATCTGCCATCTGACACCGTATACTTGACTGAAACATGAGTGGCCTTCGTGACATGTGCTTTGATTTGAGTCAGGGAGATCCATTTGGTTTTGGGTTTAAGTTTAAAAAAAGCACTGTGGGAACATCATCAACTCCTCATAAATGCGTTTAAGGAACATAAAAACTGCCCTTACTTGAGTTAAAAGTACCAGTGTGCACTCGCATACATGACACCCTACAAGCCTGTGCCAAGTGTCATGTCAGTGAGTGGGTGCATGTGTTTGATAATGAGTGAAATAGCACGTGGTGTGTGTGTGTGTATGTGGTAACAATCAGTGTGTTAATCCTACAGTCATGAGCTCTTGCCCTGAAGGGCAACAGAGCCTGGTACTTCCCAGAGTGGCACTAAAAGAGTGGGGAAGGGCTTTAGAAGCTGATATCTGAACAGGAAGACTCATCCAGACTGCCTGTAACTGCACACTTTCGGCCCAGGTCACAGATCCCCTCCACCACCAGACATCCGTCGCCCAACCTGTCAGAAAGAACATGGATAAAGGGCCATTCACACCAAGGACTGTAAATATAGCGATAAAGATATAGTTCTAAACATAAAAGCAGCAAGAAAACGGCACAGAGGAACAATATCAATGGAATTACTTTCAGAACGATTTTTTTCCAGGTGATGAACAATAAAAACATTGACAGTCAATCAGAATCCACCCTGCTTTAAAGAGCTCGAGCATTTAAAGCAGCAGACGACAAACTAAGAACAAACAGAATGATATTGTGCATTGGTGTGGACATGAATATGAGAGCTTTTTATTTACAAGCCACTTAAATCACACAAAGAAATCAATCCTCTGCGGCCACCCACCATTGACTCAGAATAGTCAGTTGGCATGGCGATCTGTTTTTCCTCTGGGGGTGGAGTCATGAGAGTGCCGTCTGCACGCCGGTTCTGATTGGTCAACGATAGCCACATCTCATACATCTGCTGCATGTCTCTCACTTGGAGTACAGAAAGATACACAGCTCAAGTTAAAACATAATAAATGAATTAAACAAACATGACTGCACCACACCCATAAAACAATTGTATTAATAACTTAAGCTCTGAATTATCTAGTTGAAGGAAGTGGATTTCTCACAGCTGTTATTTTTCATATAGGTCCATACATCCCTCTCCTCCAAACTGTGTGCAAAAGAACAGTTCCCAATATAGTGGCACTTCTTCTGTTTCATGACATGAACACACATCTGCAAGCACAAATGGATAGTCAGAGGATAGTGCATAGAGATTATGTAACAATGCTCAAATTTCTCAGTTCAGTTCAAGTCATTTTAAAATGGAAACAATGATCCAAGTCTTCAATTGTTCACTGGTAACTCTTTCAGGGTTTAAACTCTCCAGAAAAGATCAATTTAAGATTAGTGCTTCATTAAAATTGAGCTTGAAATTTAACAAAAAGTGCTGTGTGGGATGCTGAAACATGATTTCCAAACAGGGTTCCCACACCTTGGTTAGCTTCAAATTTAAGGACCTTTCAAGGACTTTCCAGGTCCAATACCCTCAAATTCAAGAACTTATTGTGGGGACACATTTGATGTGTCCAATAACAAACGTTGGGGTACCATCGTAGTAGTTTTGTGCGCGCGTGAACGTCATGGCAACGTACAACACAAAGTACCTCACGCAGGAAACACAACGTAGCGCGTAAATGTGTGTAACTAACGTGAATCAAG
Organism: Rhinichthys klamathensis goyatoka; assembly: GCF_029890125.1. NCBI lineage: Eukaryota > Metazoa > Chordata > Actinopteri > Cypriniformes > Leuciscidae > Rhinichthys > Rhinichthys klamathensis. The sequence continues at coordinate 883,872 of NW_026606658.1, read as the reverse complement.
AAAGCTAGTGCGCATAGGCCACGAAGTGTAGGCGAAATAACACATTAGCGGACCGGATGGAATAATATGGAATTTTTTCCAGAAAATGTTTTGCACAAAATAAATTCAAGCACTTTCAAGGCCATTTATCTATGCATGTTTATTTTCAAAAACTTTCCAGGGCCTTGAATTTTTTTCTCTCAGATTCACAATTTCAAGGACCCGTGGGAACCCTGTCCAAAACATTATTTGATGACACACCCAAGATTTTACATAAATTATGATAATGAGGGCTGGGTTGAAAATTTCCAGATTTAACCGATCTTCATTTTAAATCGCAAGTGATCTTTTAGTCTATGCTGTTTTCAGTCGATGCACAAATTATCCAGTGATTGCCTGCCATCCAATAATTGTGCTATGAAAACTGAGACTTTTCATATCATAAAGTCAATTATATTAAGAAATTTAAACAATGAATGCTGTTTTAACGCTTTTTGTGGCACGACGGATCGCTGAAGCGATCAAATCTTCCACTTTGCTACTAGGCACAGCACAAAATAAACATGAATGAACATCAAAAAATAAAACGCTGCAACTTACTGAGATATATGATGTAACATGTAATCGCTCATTAGTTAACTAGAAAGAAAATTTAGCTAAATATATACATACTCTATTACATATTCTTTATATTTTTGCCTGTTAGTTTGGTCTTATTTAAAAGCACAGTAAGTTTTGCCGTTATAGGTTGAATATGTATTCAACCTGTTATCTGTCTGAACAAAATCATTACATAAAACACCATTTGTTGTTGATAGAAACTATAATAGAACAGAAAACATGGCTGCGTCCAAAATCGCATATTCAAAATAAATACCTTCTCAAAAGAATAACTAATTACTTTGCGACTGCTAAAAAAGTATGTTCAATATAGTATGAAATTCAATGTAATCCGGACATACTACATTTACCATGTTGTCATTATCATGTGACCTACCAGCGTCAGTTGCATCATTTCAATGCCATTCACAAATCCTCTCCCGTGGCCTTATGGGATAGTATGCACACTTCAGATTTCAGAATTTCGCCGGAAGCAGCAGGTCATCTGGGTACTTCTTGCCTACTCTTTTATGAGTACAGTGAATTCAAACACTTCCTTTATCAAATACTGTCTTTCGCCTACTATATAGTAGAGAAGTATGCGATTCCGGATGCAGCCTATATTTCTTAATTAACCATAGGCATTAGAACTTCCATTATCATAAATATTACATTGTATGATGTTTAACAGATCATGAGAACAGCACTGCAGCTCAGTGTCAGAACTACAACCCGCTAATCTGAAGAACCTGACATAACAGTTTCTGTTTGCTGTCAAAATTTAATCAACAAAGGACAGACTTACATCATATTGTTGGGGGTAGGTACGGGAGAAAGGAAGCGGCCGCACTACCACCCACTTTTTCTTCTCAAACGATTTCACTAGCAACACCCTGCGCTCTTTTGTCCAGCTGGGAAAAGCAACAGAAAAAGCAAAAAGCAGCATTATACCATAATTACCCCAAGAACCATCAGCAAAGATGCTGTCTACTGTGTCTAATAAAAGCAGTCACATTATAACCATTCCAGTAAACATTATAGGCACATCAATTTTTAATGAGCATGTATCGAGCATCCTGGCGGTAAGATGATGCCTTCTTGAATAAGGGAAGCTAACCTGTGCCTGGCTTTGGCAGTGCAGTACTTCAGTGACTTGTCTGGCTCATTGACCTGGCCCTCCCTCCAACACTGTCCACACACAAACTTCATCTTCAGATTCAGGCCGCGCCCTCGACCGCATCCTACTAGTCCTCCACCTCCTCCTGTGCTTCCGCCCCCAATGCAGTCTCCTCCCATCCCTCCAGAGACCACAGAACTACCACTATGAGCACTGCTGTTACTGCTGCTCCCGGTGGGCTGGTGCGGCCCGAGCATGGGCTGAAGACGAGGGTGAAGAAAGAGAGACTTATTTTGTAAACCAGACTTGAAGCAACAAAAAGCAATCAAATAAAAGGATTCGATTTCAGAAATGATGACCGTTTGTGAGACAGCACAGTGGTGTTTTTGTCAAAGCCTCACCTTCTGTCTCTGAGAATTTTGTTCCAATCGGTGCCAGTGTCTCTTTGACTCCTGCACCATTTCCTCATGGGTAATACCTGACGGGTAAGAAATAAGCACAAACAAAAACTCATTTTATTATTATTATTCATATTATTTTTACTATCAGCTTTCAACTGTCTGAGTAAAAGACAGTGATAAAACCAGGGTGTAGGGCAAAAACAGAAACGAAAATTAAATTACAGTAATGCCCCTACACTACAAAAAGTTGGGGTTTGGTAAGATCTTTTCAAGGTTTTGAAAAGTATCATATGATCATGAAGACAGCATTTATTTGTTTAATAATACAGTAAAATCAGTAATGTTGTAAAATATTGTTACAATAATAAAAAAAAATGTTTTCAGCTTTAATTTATTTGAAAATCTATTTATTCCTGTGATGGCAAAGCTGAATTTTCAACAGGCAAAATACATTTCTTATTATTGGAAACTTTTGACTTTTTTTCAGGATTTTTAAACAAAGTTCAAAAGAACACCATTTAGTCTTTTGTAAATTACAAATTTACTGTCACTTTTGATCAATTGAATGCATCCTTGCTGAATAAAAGTATTAATTTCTTTAAAAAAAAAAAAACGAACTCACCCTAAATTTTCGTGTAAAATGGTGCAATTTAAAGGGGTCATATATGATGCTATTTTTTTTGGGTGTAATAGAACAGGTTAACACGCTTCAATGCTCAAAAAACATTATTTTTCACATTGTGTAAATTATTGCAGCTCCTCTATTCCTAGTCTTTCTGAACGCACTGAATTCTGCAAAGCCCCTCCTTCCGAAAAGCTCAGAGTGCGCTGATTGGCCAGCTGACCCAGTGCGTTGTGATTGGCCAAACACCTCAAGCGTGTCTGAAATGACCTTACCATGACGGCCCTTACCATAATCACAAGCTTCAGCTTTCAAAGCTTTAAGTAATTGTAAACAACACACAGTTAATTATGTCGATGTTTTAAATGTATCAGTTCAAGCTCAATTCTGAAAATGCGGATGATCAAGCCCATCAATCGGAATCAACGTTGCAAGCACAACTTGAGCAGAACGTTTTCACACTGGTAAGTAGTCTTTGTATATAGCCGGTTTCATACTCTCCCAAGTTCAGGAAGCTGTCTTTAAAATATGTGATGTGCACAAGCAAACTTTTGGGTTGTACTACTCAGGAACAGCGTTATAAATCAATCTTAAAGGGATAGTTCACCCCAAAATGAAAATTCTGTCAGTAATTACTCACCCTCATGTTGTTCCAACCCCGTAAGACTTTCGTTCATCTTCGGAACACAAATTAAGATATTTTTGATTAAATCTGAGAGCTGGATCATTCCTCCATCGGCTTCTAAGGGATCGAAACTTGCCGGCACAGAAAAGTTAAAGACATCGTTAAAATAGTCCAAGTGACTACAGTGGCTCAACCTTAAGTTTATCAAGCGACGAGAATACTTTTTGTGCGCAAAAAACAAACAAAAATAACAACTTTATTCAACTATTCATTTCCTTCTCTGTGGGCCTCGAGATAGTTCACGTAGTGGAACTGCGCAGTGCTTCTAGGTTGTACGTCACACGCATCACACACGACCAGCGTCGGCCAATAGTGAGCCTACGTGTGACGTACAACACAGAAGCGTTGCGCAGTTTCACTACGTGAACTATCTCGAGGCCCACAGAGAAGGAAATGAATAGTTGAATAAAGTTGTTATTTTTGTTTGTTTTTTTGCGCACAAAAAGAATTCTCGTCACTTGATAAACTTAAGATTGAGCCACTGTAGTCACTCGGACTATTTTAACGATGTCTTTAACTTCTCTGGGCCGGCAAGTTTCGATCCCTTAGAAGCCTATGGAGGAGTGATCCAGCTCTCAGATTTAATCAAAAATATCTTAATTTGTAGGGCTGTCAACTTTAGTCGTTTAGTCGACTAATCGGTCGATGCCGTCTTGGTCGACTAACATTCTTATTGGTCGACCAGTCGCATTTTTTATTTTTTTTTACCAATAGAAAGAAATTTTCAATGATTTACTCCTTGATATTTATTCCTTTATAAGCCGTTATATATTACTGTATTCTAAATATAATTAGCCTATGGTTTATCCCCAACTTTAAATGCTTTAATTTAGGCTATTTTGTAACAGCGCCACAGTTTAGCGCACACACATAGAACACTCGCACCTGTGGCTGGCTGCGCTGCTGCTTCGTGCTCAGTAAGGGATATAGGTAGTTTAGCTGTATTCATTCAGTTAGAACGCTACTTGTTTCGGTTTTTATACACTATATGTTTTTTATCTCGATGGGGCGTGGACGCACTTGGAAAAAAAGAGCACGTCGCACCGCGACCACGTTGCTTCCATCATGAGCGCGCACACACGCGCCTACATTTGAAATCGAACTTGAGCGCGCAAAACACGTGAGCAGTCCCTTTAACGGCTTTATCATGCGGACTCAATAGATTGTGTTTTCTTGATATGTTTTTGTTTTTATTTGTACACTTGACGCATTTGAAAATAGCCTAAATAATGTAACAAAACGAAAATAAACCTATATCCGGTCCTACAATACAGCCTATTATTATTAGGATTGTTTTTTAGGCTCTTTGGGTTTTTTTGTGTGTTTGTTTTAAAACTCCTAGATCGGCTGGACAAAAGTTAACCCATAGCTTTGAAAGTAAAGAAGAATATACAGCCTGTATAAACGAGAGCTTTTGTTAGGATTTTTCATTGTGGCAGTTATATTTTTTGTAGCGTGTGGTGTGGTCAGGTGCGCGATTGTGACTGTTACTATAGACAGTGCTCCTCACTTTTTGCAGTTAAAAAAAATCACTTAATTTTCAAATAATTGTATTATTATTATAGTTTTATGTATTTTTGATGTTTTTTCGTTGTTGTTTTATAAATGCTCTGACAATTGTTAAAAAATGTTCAATCAAAACATTGCGTTTTTTTTTTTTAGTCGACTAATCGTTGCGCAGGACAAGACTTTGGTCGACTAAGGATTTCTTTGGTTGAATACAGCCCTAAATTTGTGTTCCGAAGATGAACGAAAGTCTTACGGGGTTGGAACAACATGAGGGTAAGTAATTACTGACAGAATTTTCATTTTGGGGTGAACTATCCCTTTAACCACTGATACCTAACAAAGGGGTTTTGCTTTTGCATCCAAACTTTTTTGGGCTTCAAAATCTCATCCTCCATTCACTGCCATTATAAAGCTTGTAAGAGACAGGACATTTTTTAATAGAACTCCAATTATATTCGTCTGAAATAAGAAAGTCATATACACCTAGGAAGGCTTAAGGGTGAGTAAATCATGGGGTAATTTAAATTTTTTGGTGAACTATCCCATTAATAAGGCAAAAACAGAAGACCGCAGTCTGCATGCATAAAAATATTATTATAGCATGTCTTATGTACCTGTGTCCTGCTGAAGCACCCAACACTTGAGTTCTATGACTGAATGTGCAAAGGAGCAACTGTCCTCCCGCTGGCAGCCATATCGCACCTCATGGCGGCACACGTCAAACTGGCAGAGTGGGTGAAGAGGGCGTACTTTACTGTAGCGCACGTTTGCTGAGCGAACCACATGCACCAGGCACCTGTCCGGCATTATAAGAGACAAACGTATGAGAAGAGATATAATGCGATGGATCACTAATATGATGTTGTGGCACCTAAGTGACCAAGTCTCAATACAGCGATGGATAAAAAGACAGAAGTCGGGAGGCGATGACTCACTTGTTATCATCAAAGGGATGTCGTGCAGTGAGGTTGGAACACACAGCGAGATTCTCTTTGCTTCGCTTGCTAATGATACGAGGCTTACTGTCAAAACATTCCTACAGAAAAGCAGGGGCCAGAACAACAACTTAGCATTTCTGAACAAGAATGTAACATTTCTAGGTGTGAGAAAAGTATTAAACGAAGGCGCACATTACCTCACAGAGGAACATAAACATGCCCATATGGAGCTGAAGGAGACGGGTGACACTTAGGGCCCGTCGTTCATTGGTGCCCAGAGGGTCAAATAGAAGCTCACGACTTAGAGCTCCCTTCCTCTCTTGGGTCCACACATCTATCTCCTCCTGGCAATAGGCAAAAGTGCAGTTTTCACCATATTGGCACTCCTGACGCTCCTGTACTTCTGCAAAGACAGAATGATGACAAAAAACGAAATCATTTAATCACTGGATATCAGAATCATTAATTATAAATCATATCATAATGTATATATTTTTATAAAACATTATTAATTTAAAAAAGTTACCTTTTTTTTTTTTTTTATGGGAAGAAAAAAAATCTGACAAAACTGATAACAAAACCAATGCTGACATTGGCCACTACCATTATAGTATATTGTTCACCCCTAACTGAAACATCCATCCAATACACAGACTTTAGTAAATAGAGCCATACCTTTACAGAGAACAAACGCCCCAAGAAAGTTATTACGAGCTGGACGGGGTCGCACCCTTTTCCAGGTGGTGTCGTCAGAGGATTTGAGGCGACAGAGCAGCACATCTCTCTTGCAACGATGCGCTGCATCAGGCTGATAATGGTAGTCCATGACCCGAGGCCCTAATTAAGAGAGAAAGAAAAAAATCCACCTCTTTCAGACAGGTATAACATGTTTAGGAATAGTTCTGATATGTACCTTTATTTCATATCACACATTAAGGGACACAGTACCTATGCGACTGTAGCAAGCATTACAGGCCTGTCTGAACTCATGTGTGGCAGCCAAAGGGTTCCGTGACAGCAGAGAAAGATTGGTACCGACTGGGCCATTCTGCAAACAAGAAAGGACAATTTTCTGACAAGGTGATTTCAAACCATTATGGGGAAAATTTGGTGTTATATCAACCAAATTTCTGAAACTTCCCCAGTTAAAATCTTTTATTTTGTTAATATTTTTCTGGAAAAAAGCCAACATATTAGATGTCATGGATGTATATTTACAGAGTATTCCACTATTTTTCACCTGAGATTTGGAGCCAAATTACAGGGGGGCAAAAATGACTTCAGAAAGATGGAAGCATCATTATTATATATTGACTTTAGCAATCTTTGTTGCATTATATGCCAACGGGGACAGTTCAAAAATGTCAAAAAGCACTTTTAGTGTTTTTGCCCCAAATTTGCATGCCTGTAACTCTAAAAGTATTAAAGATATCTTAATATCCTTTTATATTTTTGTTTTTAACCCTTTAAGTGTCAACTTCAATTTGAACATGGAGCTGCTTTGAGATCCCCATATCTCTGGGATTGAACCATATAGGTTTTTGAAAATGAAGATTACAAAAGAAAGGTTAAAAACCAGAATCTAAAACCATATTAAGATATCTTTAATACTTTTTAAGTGACAGGGACACTTTGGAAAAACAATAGTCATGGCATTCAGACAGGTATCTTCTATGCAATTGTGTTGATAGAAAAAAAACTATACATTTCTAGTTTCAACATGAACAACATTGTTGTTCAGATATTCCTCTTTAAAAGAAAAAAAGATCAACTTTATGCAAAGTGACCCACATTTGGTTTTTGACCACTAAATATGTGTACAATTGACCATTTACTCATGGAGCTGCATTAATACCCCCATATCTCTGGGATTGAACCGTATAGGGCTTTTAAAATGAAGATTCCAAAAGAAATGTTTGTTAAGAACCAAAATCTAAAAGGATATTGATGCATCTTTAATAATTCTTGAGTTACAGGCATAGAAATTTGGGGCAAAAAACACAAGTAGTGCTTTTTACCATTTTTGAACTGTCACTGTTGCCATATAATGCAACAAAGATGGCTAAAGTCAACATATTTAACTAATAGACCTATTAGGCATTGTTGAAATAAAACCATGATGCTGCCATCTTTGTAAAGTAATTTTTACCCCCTGTAATTTGGCTCCAAATCTCAGGTGAAAATTGTCATTTTGACCCCCCTCTACAAAATAGTGAATTACTCAGTAAAAATACATCCATGAAATTTAATATTTGGGCTTTCTTCATTTATGCATTTCTTTCACCAGACAAAAAATTATCAAAATCAAAATTTTTAGCTGGGACCTCTGATTTAAATAATGGAATGACCCTATGAACATTTAAAGAACTTTACTACGTTGAAGTTTTCATGAGTAAGACTGAAGAACAAAACAGTTAAGACTCACTGCATTGGCGGCATGATGATTACGCAAACTGGGGATGAAACTGTGAGAGATTCGTCCACCTAAGATTTGTAAGGAAAGGAAAATAATTAATATCAAATTATTATAATGTGAAGACATTTTCTCCATTTTTTAAATACAGGTACACTAACGTTCAAAAGTTTAGCGTCAGTAAAAAAATGTTTTTGTGTTTTTGAAAGAAGTCTCATGATCACCAAGGCTGCATTCATTTGATCAAATACAGTAAACACAGTAACATTTGTCAGAGCCATTAACCTTGTGAGCAGCGCTCTGACATGTAGCGCGGTTACGCTTCGGGTAACCCGAGTTTGAGTCCCGGCTCGGGTAACTTTTCCGATCCTGTCCCATCTCTCTCTCTCCCACTTTGCTTCCTTTCAGTTTTCTATGCTATTCTACCTCATAGGCAAAAATGTCTCACACACAAAAAAATACAGCAATATTGTGATAAATGATTACAATGTAAAATATATGTTTTCCAAATAAATACATATTACAAAGTGTAATATATTCCTGTGATGGCAAAACATCACAAACCTTTTTGTTAAGAAAAAAATCTTATTATATATGCTGATTACAGATGTGCTGATTAATATATATATATATATATATATATATATATATATATATATATGGAACCAAGAAACTTATTTTTTTCAGGATTCTTTGATGAATAAAAAGCATTTATTAAAAATGAAAATATTTTGTAGTGTTATACATGCCTTTACTATCACTTTTGATAAAGTTAATGCATCCTTGCTGAATAAAAGTATGAATTTCTTTCCAGACTTTTGAACGCTAGTAACACACCAAGTCAGTTAAAACCCTTACCAGGAAGTGTGTACTCAGAGAGGGAATCCAGTCCTCCTGTGCTCAGTGATCCAGACCCGCCCTTCCCTGCAGTGTCTCGGGCTCCAGAGCTAAAGGAGCCAAGGGAGTCCATCGTCTGGGAAGAGGCTTCGCTTTGACCCAGCACTGAGAAAGGCTCCAGTGGGGGGAGCGGACTGACAGCAGTGTTGAAAAATGGAGTTGTGAGCTGAGCCGAGGAAGTTGAGAGACCCGGAGAGTATGGGGGCCTCAAACCCACAGCAGTGTTTGGTAGGTTAGTGGGAATTGCCCCCTGAACTGGGTTCTGATGGAGAGACAAGTAAATATTAAGTCCTTTTACAGTGATCAATCCAGTATTGAGTGACAATGTCCAACTGTCCCTCCCTGCAGCTCTCCATTACACTCACCACGCTGACCTCAGCTCCTTTGGGAATACTTTCCAGCAATGTGTCCAGACACGAGGTGTCCTCATTCATCACACATTCACCCATGTGTTCAGATACAGGCACAGAGTATGGCACCCGCCCCGACGGCTCCTGGCTTGGGCTTTCTGGCATGTCTTGGGGCAAAACTGGGTTCTGTGAGGGAATCTGTGGGTCATCACTGACTGGGATTGGTGTGGCCAGAGGGGCAGGGATGCATTGGGCACTTGTTAAGTCTGTGGGATAAACAGATGAATAAACTGACTCACCTTATATATGCTTAATGATTATACTCATAAAGTAATATATTTTAATCAAAATATTAAATGCTATAGGGACATTCCATGACAAATCAACCAGATTTCAGAAACTTCCCCGGCTCAAATTTTTGTTTTTGTTAATATTTTTCTGGAAGAAAGACAAACATAAATAGTGATTAGAACCAAAATATTACATGTCATGATGTGTATCTACGAAGTAATCCACTATTTTGTAGAGGGGGGTCAAAATGACAATTTTTACCTGAGATTTGGAGCCCGATTACAGGGGGTAAAAATTACTTTAGGAAGATGGCAGCATCATGGTTTTATTTTTACACTGAGATTGGTAGATATATTAGTAAAATTTGTTGACTTTAGCCATCTTTGTTGCATTATATGCCAAACAGTGAAAGTTCAAAAATGGGGAAAAAAAGTACTTCTTGTGTTTTTTTGCACAAAGTTTGCATGCCTAGTGTAACTCAAGAATTATTAAAGATCTCTTAATATCCTTTTAGATTCCTGTTCTAAATTAACTTTACTTTTGATATCTTATTTTTTAAGACCCTACATGGTTCATTTCCAAAGATATGGGGATTTCCACGTGGCTCCATGAGTAAAATTGTACACATTTTCAGTGGTCAAAAACCGAATGTGGATCACATTCCATTACCGTTGATACTTTTTAGTACTTTCAAAGAGGAATATCTGAAGAACAAATCATGTTGAAACTAGAAATGCATCTTGTTTTTTCTATCAACAGAAAGAAAAATAAATCAAAATCATCAGCTGGGGACCTCTGGTTGAGTTGACATGGAATGACCATATATGTATGTATGTATGTGATATATAAAAAATACCTGATCCAATATCAGTCAAAGACTCAAGACCATTTGAGGAGGTCTGAAAAGAAAGAGCAAGAAGGTGTTAATTTAATCCAAACCATGCAATTCTCGTTTTACAAACTAGCTTTTATTTTATAAACCAATTTTATACTACTTTTAATTAGTTTATTGACCAAAATAGGGAAAGTCTGTTTGTTTTTTTAAAACTTGCCTCCCCTGTATGAGAATTAGTTTCTCCATTGCTGTCTGCCCCAGATGTTGTAGAATCAAGCTGAAATAAAAAGTATCATGTTAGGACAAGTATAATTATATAATTAGCAAATGATCAACATTTTAAACATTCATCATTTAATCTAAAAGACAAACCTGAGGGCTGACGTAGGCTTTGCGGATTTTCAAACCAAGTTTGTTAGCTAGATCCTGAGCAAGCTCACTGACTTGCCTGTCCTGTGTAAAATAAAGCAAGCAAACAATGTTTCAAACTACATATATTATTACATAGAATTACATAGACTAATATTCAAAAGTTTGGGGTCAGTAAGACTTTTGAGAAAAGTATCTTATGCTCAGTAAGGCTGCATTTATTTGATCAGAAATACAGTAGAAACAGCTAAATTAACAGTTAACCAGTAAAGGTAAAATATTATCATTTAAAATAACTTTTCAATTTTTATTCCTGTGAAGACAAAGCTGAATTTTCAGCCATTAGTCCAGTCTCCAGTAGCTATGTTTCCATCCACTACTTTAATATGAATTCTAAAAACATGCGCAGAAACTATGATGAAAACATATTTACCAAAACCTTGACGTCCATCAAAAAAAGTCACCAATCTCGCTGCACGGCATCTAAAATGTTCCTTTGGTCATTCTGAAATGCCTTAGCCAAAGTCTGTTTGTCAAAGTGGTTCGGTATAATTACCTCCCAGAACTTACACGACTTCGTTCCCAAACAGCAGGCATCCTCCTCCGAAAGTGCGCTCTGAGGCGCAAGTATTTTACTTTATAAAAAAAGACCCTTCAGTGGCTAAAAGTTCTATAGCATTTATTTGAAATAGAAATATTATGTAACATTCTAAACATCTTTACTGTCACGGTTGATCAATTTAACGCATCCTTGCTGAATATAAGTGTTTTATTTAATTTTTTTATTCTGACCCCAAACTTTTACATGGTAGTGTATAAAAATATAAACTGCAGATTAATGTTCCATTGCTTCTGCATATGAATACATACGTGAGGGGCAGTTAATAGGCATCCAGTGCCACACTCATAAGCCTCTCTGAGTCGGCCCAGCTCCCTCAGACAAAGAGCCTTCCTGTAGAGTGCTCTGCGACTGCCCTCCGACACACACAGTGCGCTATCACAGTCCTGCACTCCACGCTCGTACTCCCCCTAAACATAAAAGACAAGAGAAGTTTGATTTGCAGAAAATGACTTTGCAACACTTACTGTTGGAGTACTACATGATAATTTGCACATACTGAATTCCTTCAAATCCTCAGTTTACAATGACAGATTTAAATGTCAACCAAATGTCCAATCAAAATAGTATAGACTTACAAGACTATAATGTGCAGCTGCCCGGTTCACATAAAGGCTCTCTAACAGCTCAGGGGGAATGACCAGTGCTTCAGACTGAGCATAGCGAGCTACATTCACACCCTCGCCGTAATGGACTGCTGCCTGTCTCCACTCTCCATCACGATACACTGCATTACCTTCATCCAGCAAATTACATACTAGCTGAGTCAGGAATGCCTGCAGAAGAAAGGAAGAGACTTTCCATTTAAATTAAGATCATAAAATTCAATAAACATGGATTATCTAGGTGGGGTGTTTTTTCCCCCCAGAGATATTACACATAAATCATACCTCATATCCTTCAGGTTCTGGGAAAGGCAAAGATGACCTGTGAGAAGTAGAGAAATACATTTAGCAATTTTGGAATGATAAAAATCCACAGAGCAGATTGGAAAAGCAGCACAGAAATCTACAAACTTACTGAATGAATCCCAAAGCTTTCTGTATTTCTTCCTTACGCTTCTGTCGATCTGGATCCATAGCTGTAATCCATCACAAACAGAACAAATAACCATTATGAGAAAGAAAAAAACAACTTATGATATAACAAAATAAACACACGGTTTGTAGGGGCAAAACATACAACTACGATGTGCTTTTATAAAGCCCAAAAAACACAAAATGTTACGTGAAAACATTTCAGTTTTGTGTGTTTTCATTATTCTAACTAGTAAGTGAATAATATTGGCGTGAAAAAAAATGTAGTGGCAGTAATTAGTCACAAAAAGACTAAAGATTACAAATATTAACATTTAATAACGCACAATGATGGCAACTAAAACATAATTATAAGCATAAACAGTGAGTATTACATAAATATAATGTCTAAGGCCTAAAATGTGAGATCAGCAAGTGAGAGCACATCCCCGAGCTCGCCTTAGAATAACACCCACTAATGCAACTCTCTCCGAAATCAAAAACAACTAACAGCAATCCTTCCGCGATACTTGAAACACTCCTCAATATAATGTAGGTTATATACATTTTTACAGACTTAACCTCTAAAGGAACTGCCAGTGCAACACACTAATGATAAAGTTAACGTGCAAAGGCTTCGGGTTAACATTAGCTTTAATGCTAGCTTGCACTCGGCTAGCCCGCTAATGCTGTCAACTTCAGGTTTGTTTACACCAATTAATATCAATGACTAGTTTTATATGCCGGCACAAAACAGTCCCAACAAACATCTAAAACATATTTCTAGAGTTTAATATTTTGTAATTAAATTCTAACTGACATTTTCAGCGCCGTGTAGTATAAAAATCTATTTAAAATTCTCCTGGTAACGTTAGCCAATTAGCAAGCTACGTTTCGCGAACTGCTGCAGCGAGGTAGCGTTTAAAGAATTATTTACCTTAATAATAATAATAATTTTAAAACACCATAAGATAAAATACTAAATAGATTATAAAAATATAAAATAAAAGTTGGTCACCATTTCAAAAATCAGCTAACGTTAAGTAGCACGCTAAAACAGAGGCTTGCTGGGAGGACATTAAACCCACCTAAGACTTTAGATCTTCTCCTCAACAAGGAACTGTTTGTTAAAGCAATAAATCCTTTGAAATGCCAGGTAAAACGTTTTGATTTTTTATTCCTTCAAAATCATACTTTTAATTTATTCGCCTGTCCCAAATCAACGGACAGAGCATGTGCGCCTTCAGTTGCGCTCAAGTTGAACTAAACCGTCCAGACTGTGAGGTCCTAAAGGCAGAGAGATGGATCTTTTTTGTTTAAAGTTCGCCACTGGGGGCGTCTGTGACTTTCTTTACAAAACTTGACAAAATTTTAATAAAGTCAAACCTAAAGCTCCATTTTGCTCTTATAAAAAATAACAATAATAAATAAATAAAAACCTGTCTATTGTCTACCTGTGTTGACAGTTATTTTAAATCAGGCACATCTGTCAGTGTCTCGGTTGGAAATCGTTTGTTTATATAGATGTCATAGCAATATAAAGAAATACTTTTATAAAGGTCAATGCAACCACATGGCTCTAAATATGCATTTTCATGTACTTTACAAGGGACCAGTGAGTAATATCACAGGAATATTTATTATTATTATAGCTTACTGGAAAGGCTTCTCAAGAATGTTCATTATGTACTAAATCATAGAAGTGGTCAAATTATTATGCATTGGTGTTTTTCGAAAATGTGTCCCTAAAATGTCATATTAAGTTGTAGATTTTTTTGGAAAGGTACTTTTAACTTGTAAAATTGAGCTTCCGGCGTTGCTAGGCTGCCCCGGAATTAGCCTTTTGTTTACACATGTCTTTGGCTTTAAGGGATATCGTTGAAACAATCGTGAGGAGAAACTAAAGCAGCAGTGTAAGCCTTTTACGTTATACATACATTTATTTTCCAAAAGCAGTTGCGCTCAATTTGTATTGAATAATATGTATTTATAATTAGCTGCTTGCCTGTTAACTTACTTGTTGCTGACAGTAAATAGTCTCTCGAAGATAACGGTAGTCTCTCCCCTTATTATCCGAGTCATTTATTTTGATATCAAGATATTATTGTATATCTGTTATTAGAGCCGGATCTGGACACTGTGTGATGGCTACAGCGATTAATGCTAAAAAGAAAAAAAAAGAAAAAAAGAAACTTGCAAAAAAACATCTACTGAAATATGTTTTGTGTTGATGCAGGTTGGACTTTTACTTCAAAATGCCCTTGTTTGGCAATACTTTCAGTCCCAAGAAAACCCCTCCTAGGAAGTCTGCTTCCCTTTCCAATCTACATACAGTAAGTACAAGTTTATGTCGGTAAGATGCATTTCACAAAACTAATATATGTATAAACAAATCATTTATGTTTTTGTCAGTTGGATCGGTCAACACGGGAGATTGAACTAGGTCTGGAATATGGATACCCGATGATGAATCTTGGCAGCCAGAACTTTAAATTTGAAGATGGCCAGTGGATCTCAGGTATGGCTTCCTACAATAAACAGACCGATTTAATTCAATGCCAGTTAGTAGCCTGTTTAAAGAATGTAATGAATGTCTTTATGTCAATCACAGAGTCAGGAGGTAATGTATCAGGAAAAGAGGTACAGCGACTGAAGAAGAGGAATCTACAGTTAGAGGAGGAGAATAATCTGCTCAGGCTAAAGATTGAGGTTCTTCTTGACATGGTGAGTGTTGAATGATTATAATGCTGAAAGCCACCACAGCTTGAAAAATATGAAGCTAAATCTAAATAATAAAAATGATATGTGTTGGCAAAATTCTCTCGCACAAAGTGATTTTACATATTTTCTTTAGCTTTCGGAATCAACCGCAGAAACACATCTAATACAGAAGGAACTTGAACATGTGAGTAGAAGAAAGAAATGATGGAAGGAAATAAAGGGGATTATCTCTTCTTTTTAAGTGTGTGTATACAATGAATTCCCAATGAAATTAGAAGAACTATTCTAAGACAATGTTTAAATATAAGTTTCATTTACACAATTGATTACTTATCACACTTTGTATATTTCCTTTTTTACATTTGCTGTTCCAATGCCAATTATATGACTGAACAAAAATATTTAGGTTAATATTTCATTTTTTTTTGTGCATTTCTTACATTTTACCCTTAAAAATCTATATTGTGTTTTAAAGAAAACTACCATTGTGATAGAAACATGCTGTTGAATTCAACAAAATTATTTCAGATTACATAAAAAGCAGCTAAAGGTCGCTCATTATGTTTAGAATACAATAACTTGAGATTCTTATAGCCAGTTATTCCAAATCTTCATTCCTGTGGCTCCAGTAAGCGCTCTTACATGACAGTCCCAAAACCTTTCTGCATGTGTAGATCTAAATGTGTTTTCAAATCACAGGAAACAATCACACTCTTTCTTTGGTTCCACAGTAAGATTAGCCAAGAGCTGTAAAGGTTTTAACGTGTACATGCAGATTTAAGAGGATTTTCTTATGTGTGAGGCACGTATTGCACGGCTAAGGTTGTTTTTTCTTTTCTTTTCTCTTGTCTTTTCTTTTTACATAATTAATAAATTGCCATGAATAAATCTTGTACTGATTTTATGCCGCAGTGTTAATTCCAAATAGTGCATTATTTCCTTGTTTTTCTTTTATTTAATTGGACTTCTTTAAAGTGGATCTCGTCGAAACAAACATTTCCAAACCAAAAAAAGAACACTTGCTATTGTATCGCATTTAGTTTTCACTACATAACTAAACTACTTACATTGATGTATTGACTCTGTGTTGTTTTTAGGATGAAAATGTCAACAAGTAAATAACCAAACAAGAGTGCTGTAATACCACTTGTGCTGTCCAGTAATTTCACCTCATTTCCTACAAATAAGAGACTTTGTGGGTATTACAGATTAATAGTTTGAAGTTTGAGAAAAGGAAGGAGGTGCACCAGAAGGTTTATTTAACAGATTATCCTTTAAATTCATTCATATGTACAGTGCAGTCTCGATAACATAAGACAACGTAACTTATGTATTCACATAAACATTATGTTTATTAAGAAGGCCAGGTATACAGCTACTTGAAGAGATTGTCTGCCGTATCAAAAGCCAGGTAAGACATTGTTTTGTGTTTCGAGTGACTTAAAGACAATCAAATAATTGTTCTCAAGCTGATATTTTATACATCTCTATAAAGATTTTTAATCTTCCAGGTAATTGAGGGGCATCTGAATTCCACTTTCCCTTATGACTACTCATTCTAGTGGTTTCATTAATTGCGGTATACAAATGTTACATTAAGATTCTGTGCGGTTACACAAAACTGTCTAGTTGTAAAACTTTTGCATGCCTACATTTTTTTTCTCTAAATTTAGAGATTCTGCAAAACACTGTAGTGTTAAGGCCCGTTCACTCCAATAAGGATAACTGTAATGATATATTCTACACGCTTGCTTGTCGGTCACTTTAAATGCTCGAGCTCGTTATAGCAGGATGGACTTTGATTGGCTGTTTTCATCATTCATCCGTTGGATAACATCGTTCTGAAAGTGATTCCGACTATACGTTTATCTGTGCCGTTATCGTTATAGCTGTGGTGTGAACTCTGCTATTCTTTAATATTGAGAACAATATAGAACTATAGGCTATCTTTATAGTTATAACTTATCGTCCGTGGTGTGAATGGGCCTTTATAGTATAAAGAATATTATAGTATATTGACATCCATGTCTAGATTCACATTTAAAACAGTAAAGAGGAATTGTAGTAATGAAAAGATTTAAAACAGGCATTTTAAAAGTCTGTCCCAATTGGAATCTTTCAGACTTTCTGTTTATGTCAAAATCCAGACATTCTGAATCAGATCATATAATGTCAATGCACAAAAGTGGTGTAAAAAAGACATTATTAAAGGAAACAAATATATCCACACCCTGAATGTGTTTCCTCCTCATTGTACAAATAATGCATCCTGTTAAAATATTCATGTTATACTTTATAATCTGAGGTGTAACCAGAGACTTGGCATTTGAGAGCAGAAATGATTCAATCAATTGTAACAGAAATCAATGGGGAAAAACGTATATAGATACTTGATAAGAATTAGTAAATATGATACATTACACGTAACTGCAGTATGTCAGTCACTTAATGAGTAGGTCGGCCTATGACTCTACTTCCGGGGGGTGAAGGGAAATGTGTGGCTTGTACTTCTATACTTACTTCCTTTGTGTAATGTGGCGCAGGTGAACCAGCACATGTTCAGTAGTGCATCGACTGCGTAGCTTCCTTCTGAAAAAGTGTTTTGATTCTACAGATAATATAAGCATATCCAAAAAGTTTTGTCTTCTCTTTTGGAGGCCTGAGCCACTATGGGAATTATTGTAGATGAGAGAGAGACAGAAGGTGCCCCGGATGGCGGCTGGGGCTGGATTGTTCTGCTGGGAGGTTTTGTCATCACTGGCTTCTCGTATGCCTTCCCAAAAGCTATAAGTGTTTATTTCAAAGAACTTATGCAAGAATTTAAGTGTGGATACAGTGACACTGCCTGGATTTCTTCTATAATATTAGCAATGCTCTATGGTTCAGGTAAGATCATGTACATTGAAAGTTGTCAGATTTATAAAAACTTTAAGATTTTTATAAAAGTCTTTTTTTTTTCTTAATGGTCAATATATTTATTTTCATTTAATCCAGGTCCAGTCTGTAGCATTATGGTTAATACATTTGGATGCCGGCCAGTCATGTTGGTTGGAGGATTACTGGCGTCAGGAGGGATGATAAGTGCATCTTTCACTAATAACATTATACAGCTTTACCTCACTGCAGGTGTCATCACAGGTAACTAATAGATATTTGTGATAAATAACTTATGATTCTAAAGACAGTTAGTTCTGGTACTCTGTGGGGAGTTTTCAGTGACTCTTTCAACATTTTACATAGTTACGCCAGTGTCTAAATGTGTCTTTATGAGTGAGTTATTGAATCGTTCATTCAACCTATTCGTTCATATACATTGATTAATTCATGACCAAAACATCATCTGTGTGTTGCTTGGTGGTTGATTCTGTTTTGATTCATTTGGACTGTTTTCTTTGGTGAAGCAAAAAGTAGTAACTGGTAATGTGTCTTGTTGTAAAATGTAAATTATTCAGCATTGACCTATTTTTTTTTTTTAAATGTGAATATCAGCACAGGCAATATTGCTTAAAGGGATATTTCACCCAAAAATGAAAATTCTGTCATTATTTGATCACCCTCATTCCAAACCTGAATGACTTTCTTTCTTTTGCAGGTATGATATTTATAACATTTTGATTTAAAAAAAAAAAAGAAGTTAATATTAGAGACATATTTAAGGACATATTTACCAACATAAATAGTTCCAAAGAAAGTCAAAGCAAAATCCTACATTGGGTGTATTGATATTGCTAAACACAAGACAAAGCTTTGTTTTAGAAACGAAAATACCATTATAAAAACGTGTATGGAAGTTGTTAATGTCAGTGTAGTTGCATCCATTTTTGAACGAATAATGCCTTTCTCTCTTTAAAGGTTTTGGACTGGCTTTGAACTTCCAACCATCACTGATTATGCTGGGGTCTTATTTTGACAAACGCAGACCACTTGCCAATGGACTGGCGGCAGCTGGAAGTCCTGTATTTCTGGCAGTTCTTTCTCCATTAGGACAAATGCTGCTCAACCAATATGGATGGAGAGGAGGCTTTCTCATTACTGGCGGTCTTCTGCTCAACTGTTGCACCTGTGCAGCTGTAATGAGACCCCTGAAACGTAAAGAAAGGAAAGCGATAGCCTGTTCCCAAGAGCTCAAGGAAATGCTGCCTCCTGAGGCTGGACAAGAGAATATCATTTGTGAAAACAATATTGATAAAAAGCCCACTAAAAAGAAGCTTTTGGACTTCAGTGTACTTTGTAACAGAGGGCTTATTATTTATATCATTGCAAAATTTATAGTTGTCCTTGGCCTATTTGTTCCAACTATTCTCTTAGTCAACTACGCTAAGGACCAAGGAGTGCCTGCGCATGATGCTGCCTTTTTGTTGTCTATTATAGGATTTGTTGACATCTTTGCTCGTCCCACATGTGGCATATTGGCTGGTTTAAATTGGATTCGACCCAAGATGTCTTATTTCTTCAGCCTGGCCTTGATCTTCAATGGCCTAACAGATGTTTGTTCAGCTACAAGCACAGACTACAAGGGACTAGTTATCTTTTGCGTGTTCTTTGGGCTGTCTTATGGCATGGTGGGTGCACTACAATTTGAAGTTCTGATGGGTATTGTGGGAACAAGCAGTTTTTCCAGTGCACTTGGCCTAGTGCTTCTCTTTGAGGCATTGGCTGTGCTGATCGGACCACCCTCTGCTGGTGAGTTATCATGAAGACATGCATTAAACTAAATCATCGCCTCTGGAATGGGAGTTTTTATGATCCATTTGTAAATTTAATAAATATTTTACATGTATTTTTCTCCACAGGTTATTTGGTGGACAAGTACAAGAACTATGAACTGATTTTTTACATGGCTGGAGGAGAGCTGATCACCGCTGGAATATTTCTTGCCCTTGCATCATTCTGTTTTATTAACCAAAAGAAACACAAAGACTCACAGCAGAAACATCATGCTGATGTGGTAATCAATCCTAAAAGATAAACAGTGGAGAGAGCTGAAGAGAGGGACATTCATGTTCAATTAATTTTGTTTAGTTATGTGTGTTATTAAAATGAGTGTTTTGTATTGTGTGTGAGTGTGTTCAGGTTTTCCTAATTACTAACTCTTATGTATAAATTACACAAAATAATTCAACAATCAGAAAACCCATTTTGTGGGTCAATGAGAAATCAGGAAGATAATAAAAAGGAGAAATCTTGTGCCACATTCTTAGAAATGCTATTTTATATTCATGTTGGTTTTATGTGCTATACATTGATATACATTTTATAAATTACAGTTGAATTTACATAGAATCAGTGTTGTTATTGTTAACTAATAGTTAACTATTGTTTTCTGAAGATGAACAAAAGTCTAATGGGTTCTGAACAACGTGCCATACATTCATGTAATACATTTTATAAATCATAATTTAATCTACAAAGAATCAGTGTTGTGATTGTTAACTAAAACTATTAAAAACCGTTTTCTTAATTGAAATACAACTGAAATAAAGTATAGGCTTAATATAAAGTAAAAAAACATAAACTTAAAAAAGTTAAAACGAAAATTAGAAATGTTGCCTTGGCCACTAACTGAAATAAATAGGTTAAAGTTGAAATCCTATTTACAACATGGCACTAAAACTTAAATAAAAAAAGCACATGACTAAAACTTAAACTAAAATGAAAACTGAAAATCTAAAAATAAAAGTTAGTTCAAGATATTAATAAATATTTTACTGGCGTAAACATAATACAAAGATAACTGCATAGAATGATACGAAGATTACATGACATCGCATTGGATAACTGCCTCTGTCGTAAAAATCATTTTGAATTTTGATTGGCCAACCCAGCATTCAATCATCAACAGTAAAGTCTCTTGACGTCACTCACAGGAAGCGGCAGAATAGTGCATTCAGCGGTACTAATTTGAGTCGACGAGGTTGCGTCATATTTAACTTTAAAATAGCCATTTTGTAGAAGTTTATAGAACATATTAAAGCTATTCAATTCTAGAGGGTACATTTCATATTACGACCAGAAATAGTCTTTTTCCTTTGAGGGTTTTCATCGTCACAGAGTGATTCCACGATGCCGAGAGGAGGTGAGTGTCGTGCGCCTGCCTGATCGCTGTTTTACCGTTTCCAACACACCGCCAGAGCCAGTATAAAAAAAAAGAAGAAAACTTATGAAAGGGAAATATGAAATTGACGGTGAATATAAGGCCTCTGAGGATACCGTTAGTGGCTACAGCTTCTCTATAATGGGCAAATCACGGTGGGGAAAGAAGCATGGACGCTAGTATAAACTCAGGCCATATTGGACCAGTGCAGTAACATGTGATTGTCCGATAAGTCGACAGTTTCACTGACGACTCTTGTTCATGCTTCGCCTAATTATGGCATTAAATGTTTGCATATAGTATCATCGCCTCTTACTGTTTTTAATTTGTTTATTTTCTTATTTTACCTTGTCCACCACCTTAGGCAGAAAGAGCCATAAGGGCCGTGGGAAGCAGTTCAGCAACCCTGAGGAGATTGATCGGCAGATGAAAGCTCAGAGGGAACTGGTGAGTGTATAAGTTCTTCTTCTGCCACTTTCCTTTAGTTGCCACACTTCTGAAGTTCACGTTTACTCTGCTGAACTGCTTCCAGTTTGTAAAATGGAAAATGTGATTTATGTTGTGTGTAGGAGGCGAAAGAAGGGGCTGAACGTGAAAGTTCAGAATCTGAAGAGGAGAGCAGCAGTGACGATGAAGTATGATGTTTTAATTAAATTCACTTAAAGGGATAGTTCTTTAAACAATTAGAATCCTGTCATTTACTCACCCTAGTTCCAAACCCATTTAAGATACAAGTGCATTGTAAACGTAATCCATTCCATATGAAACGAGTTGTTTAGTCCAAGTTTCCTGAAGATCCTCGTTTGCTTTATAAGATAAGCTGATTTCATTTAGGTTTTTATTCACATATAAACATTGACCAAAGCACATGCATGGAGCACATCACATATAGTAAACACAAGCTCAAACATGTTGGCCTGAAGCACAAGAACCAATGAGGTTTGTTCTCACATGTCACAGTCACGCAAAGACGTTTAAGCTTCAGTGAACCATATTTTATGTAGTTTTGTCAAAAATATTGATATTTCGATATGTATTGATTAGGGGTGTAACAGTATTCAAACCAAAACGAAAAACGCGATGCACAACCCACGGTATGTACAGCGGTATTCTCATGCTGTACCCCGCCCCCTGATGCCAAGCCCTAGCCCATTGTTGAGGTTGACCTCACTTTACCTTATATCACAAAACAAATTTTTCTTCCCTAACATTTGATTAAATAGTAATTAGGTGTGTAATTAATTTTTGTGTCTTTTGTGTACAAGACGAATACAGCGTTGTAGCCTAACCACCAATAATCGCAGTAAGCTCCGCGGTTTGTTATTTCGATTGGAAACGGTGTCATTTTTCAAATTATGTTCATTTTATCACGAAATTCAAACAACAAATGCCATTTTGATGCTCTTTAATGTGGCGTAACAGAACATTATATAGGCGCCTCAGTTTAAGCAGCGAGTGAACGTGATCATCTCTTTCTAATAAACATGAATGAACATCTGAAGGTATGTTGAAATATACAGTACAACTTACTGAAATGTATTATATCTAGTGTAATCGCTAAGCGTTTCAACGGAGGAAAGCGTGACATCAAAACCGTTGTACGTACTAAACCGTCAGTTTTGTGTACCGTCACAAACCCTAGTATCGATACTGAAATACCTCAAATGGTACCAATTAGGGCTGCAGGATTAATAGAATTTTAATCACGATCACGATTTTGGCTTCCCACGATCAAATTTGCGTGATCGAGCGATATTTAAAATGCGTCATTCCATTCACAGAATGCTCCGTATCAAAGTTTTTTTTTTGTGTGTCTGCGCGCGAGCAACAGTGCACGAAAGAGACCGAGTGTCCAAGAGCGCGCTCGAAAGTGCGCGTGAGATACCGAGTGTGTCTGCACGTGAGAGACGAGTGTGTCTGCGCGCGAGAGATACCGATTGTGTCTGCGCGCGAGAGATACCGATTGTGTCTGCGCGCGAGAGATACCGATTGTGTCTGCGCGCAGGGTCCGAAATTAACTTTTTGGCTCACCTGCCACGGGGACTGGTAGATGAAAAAATCCACCAGCCAAGCATATTTTTTACCGGCCAAAAACAGCCTTTTTGTGTCACATATACATTAATTTATATATAGGCTATATTTAAACATTTTTGTCATATTTCTGGTCTATTATTTTCCATTTTTACTTTTATTTACACACATATTACACAAGTTACACACATTAAAATAATATTTTTGTGGTGGTGCCTATATGAAAATAGTTCTGTACAAATGAAATGTATTATTGTATATTTAATAAAATATATGCTATAATCATATATTATAATTATTTCAAAAAAATATTTAGTTTTACTCTGCCTATTTTTTTTACTCCATTCACTCTGACTGATCCGATCAGTAACTGAAGGACTGGAAATATCAGTTGTTTAAACCATTCATTAAAATGAACCGGTTCAAAGGAGTCATTAGTTCGCGAATTGGACGTGTCATTATCGGATGTGTACGCGTTGTGTGGTTATCCTGGCGGTTGGGACATCCCACAAGATTTGTGTCAACACAGAAAACATTTAATCACTGGATAGGTTTTTTCGTTTATTTAAAGTGTGGTTTATGTCAGCTGAATGTGCGGAACGCTTTTCAGAGAAGAGAAGGTATTTTAGCACAATTCCCACCCAGCGGTAATTCAGGAAAAAACATATCCGAATGCTCCACATGAAACTATGGTCTTCCGACCTTTTACCATCGTGTCGATTTATTTTGATTAATATGTGACAAGGAGAGAGAGAGCAAGACAGCGCTTAGGAGACGGTGAAGCCTTGTTACTTTCACCTGGCTCCGAAGAGAAAGAGTGCGTGCGCGCGACCGGGCTCTCTCTCTCTCTGCTCGTGCTTTAGTTGCGCCCTGTCAGACGCACTACTGTCGTCTATTACTCACAGATCAAATAAGACTATGGCGAGACAAAAAATCGCTTTGGAGCAGGAGCATCGATAAGAGGACTCGTTAACTCGTTACATTACTATTTTGGTATGAACATTCACCCGCCAGTGGGGCGGATAGCCTTTTGAGATTTACTCGCCAAGCGGAAAATCTACCCGCATTTGGCGCTTGGCGGGTGTTAATGTCGGACCCTGTCTGCGCGCGAGAGAGACCGATTGTGTCTGCGCGCGAGAGAGACCGATTGTGTCTGCGCGCGAGAGAGACCGATTGTGTCTGCGCGCGAGAGAGACCGATTGTGTCTGCGCGCCTGAGACCGAGTGTGAGCATTAGTAAATTGGTACATACTACATAGTAATATGTATTTACTATATAAGAGGCATGAAAGTTCGATTAATGTACGCCAATAATCAGTACTACAAACGTCTTGTTTTGATCTATTGTTTAACAAATAGAAATAATTCGAGCACATGAACTTTCATATGGAGGATTAAATAGATTAAATTTATGCGGTAAGATTTCACAACTAATCACTGACTGTACTACCACAACATTTTACATTTCTTAAGCGTCAAATCTCAATTTCATCCATTAATCGAACTTCCATAGTGCATAGTTCTGCCTTGACATGTTCTCATTGGGTTACATTCTGTTATGGAATATTTGTTTTTTAATATTTGTTTTATTCACATCCATTATGCAGGTACAATGCAAGTTTATATTTTGCTTCCTAAAATATATTTACACAATGTAAAATAGTGCCCTGTTGAAGTTTTGCTACATTTTCTTTTTATTTCTTTTTATTTATTCTTTAAGGAGATGCACTGAATTTTGGTGAATAAGAGGACCTATTTTATTTTGATGCACATAGTTGTAAGGGTTTCTAATGATATACTGTTAGCGACCGATGCTGGTGACTCTATGATCTTATTACTTTTAGACTTAACCTCGGCCTTTGATACAGTTGATCATAAAACTCTATTATCCCGACTAGAATACTCTGTGGGCATCCAGGGAACTGTCCTCAGTTGGTTTAGATCTTATCTAACAAATAGAAGTTGCTCTGTCAAACTGGGTAATTTTTCTTCCTCACCAGCTCAACTCTCCTGTGGAGTGCCGCAGGGGTCTATTCTCGCACCCATTCTTTTTTTCCATGTATTTACTTCCTCTGGGCTCCATTTTCAGAAAGCATGGTGTATCATTTCACTGCTATGCAGATGATACACAAATTTTATTTCCCTCTGAAACCCAACAAAGATACTGCTCTAAAATCTCTTTTTGCATACCTAGAAGTAAAAATGTGGTTTTCTCAATTTCTTATTTTTGAATGAATCCAAGACCGAGGTTATAGTCTTTGGCCCCCATGACAACTATAATAGCAGCAACATTGATCTGGTCTATCTTTATCCAAAGTCATCTTGCATTAAGAACCTAGGTGTTCTCTGGGATCAGAACCTCAAATTTGAAAAACAAATCAATGCGGTGATTAGTGCTTGCTTTTTTCAGTTACGTCTTCTCTCTAAAATTAAATCCTCCCTTTCTGAGAAAACACTAGAGATTGCTATCCATGCGCTCATTACATCGCGGTTGGACTACTGCAACTCTCTCTACTTTGGCATACCCAAACACTCTATTGC
The DNA here is from genome assembly GCF_029890125.1 of Rhinichthys klamathensis goyatoka. Lineage (NCBI taxonomy): Eukaryota > Metazoa > Chordata > Actinopteri > Cypriniformes > Leuciscidae > Rhinichthys > Rhinichthys klamathensis. The sequence continues at coordinate 857,845 of NW_026606658.1, read as the reverse complement.
TCGTCTCCAATTAGTACAGAACGCTGCTGCAAAGTTCCTCAAAAGAAAACGCAAATTTGGTCATGTTTCACCTATCTTAAAATCTCTGCATTGGCTACCTGTGCATTTTAGAATCGAGTTTAAAATTCTTTTATTTGTTTTTAAACCCGTAAATAACCTGGCACCAAGCTATCTGTCTGAGCTACTCTGCCCACACAACCCCACACGAAACCTGAGGTCTGGTGATCAGAGACTTCTGTCTGTCCCCAGATCACGGTTAAAGAATAGAGGAGACAGAGCCTTTGCTGTTGCTGGTCCTAGGCTTTGGAACAGCCTTCCGGTTTACATCAGAGCTGCTCAATCTTTAACTGTTTTTAAATCCTCTCTTAAAACCTATTTTTTTTCTTTAGCTTAATTCATTGTGAGCTTCTGTCATGAATGTGTGGTTTGTCCTTGTTCTTTATCTTGTGTATTGTTCAGCAGTTTGGTCAGCCCTGTTTGCTGTTTTTAAATGTCCTATATAAATAAATAAAACTTGTACATTAGCAGGAATGTAGCACAATATGGATGTGAAAGCAAATTTTGTCAAAATGCTGTCTTGCCGAGTATTCAGGTAAATACAGTCAGTTTTGGAATGTAATTAGTTGTGTAACAGTGACATGGGATCATCCAATTGGATCATAAATTGACAGCAGCCCAATAAACCTGTTGCTTTCTGTCATGTTAATCAAAGAACAAAAGACAAAGATAAAATCACTCGCTGCTCTTGACTGAATAACTTTTGTAACTTAAATTGTAAGCATTAATTAGGCCCTGTCCACACGGACACGGGTATTTTTATAACCGTGACTTTTTTTTTACGCGGTTCGGCCGTTCGTCCACACGAAAACGCACTGAAACGGAAAATTTTTGAAAACCCCTGCCAGGGTGAGGATATTCAAAAACGCCGGTTACAGTGTTGTCGTGTAGACAGTGAAACCGGGGTTTTTGCCTTGCGACGTCAGAGTGAGCGCCGTTATCCGCTGTGTTTGACATCATATTTGCGCTTCTGATTGGCCAACGTGGCTTTACGGTTAAGGTTTATATCGCCGCCTGCTGGCGTGGCATGCACTTGACCGCGCTTGATAGCGTGTTTTTGCGTTTTCATGTAGACGGAGACCGAGCATGTGTGGACGGGATTTCTTTTTAAAAACGGCAAAACTCCGGTTATAAAAATACCCGTGTCCGTGTGGACAAGGCCTTAATCTAATCCTGTGTTATTTTACAATTTAATTACTTTAAATTCTGTAGTATTTCTTACCAAAATATACTGTTAGACCCACCTGAAAAACTTAAAGCCATGTTTATTTAATTTGGCTCTTTATCCTATTGTATTTATTTGTGCTATCGTTTGCTATTTGTTTTCATTTCATTACTGACTGTTTATTTGTTTTTGTGTTTTTTAAATGTAGTTCAACGATTCAAATAAGCTATTACAACAAAATTACCCAAATTATCAAAAAATTATGAGGAGATAAGAAATTATTTGTATGGCAGTATAAATGGCAGTTTTCCCCATGGTATCAAAAATGTTATAGAATATCGATATTTTTCAAGGTATCGTATCAAAGTTGGAAATTCCAGTATCATGGCAACACTAATTTGATGTGCTCTATATGTGTGCGTTGATTGTTTATAGGTGAATAAAAGTGTAAAATAAATCTGTTCATCATATAAAGTGATTGTGTTTCAGAAGGCTTGAATTAAACTGCTCATTTCAAATGGGTTAATTATATAATGTCTTTTGTACTTTTTAATGCTTTTGCTTGGGCTGTCAATGGACAGACAAAGAAATAATGAGAGAATATTAAAAATGTCTTAATTTTTTAGTTTGAATTTTTTCGTTCTGAACGACATGAGGGTTATGAAATTTTTCATCTTTGAGTGAACTTTCCCTTTAACACATTATGTTATGGTTCTAATAGGGCAACTGTTTTAAATTTGATGGTGCTGCAGAGGGTGTTTCTGATTTATAAAGTTTCTAATTAAAATTATTTTTTACTAATGATTTCATTTCTTCTTTAAGGAACCTAAAAGGAAAGGTGTAGAAGGAATAATTGAAATCGAAAACCCGAACAGGATCTCCCAGAAAAGCAAGAAGGTTGTGGAAGTAGATGTCAATGCACCTAAAGAGCTCTCGCGTCGAGAAAGGTCTGTGGGATAGCGTAAACTTGAGATCCTCAGTCAAATAAATGGTTGTTGCGTTATATACATCGTGTTTCCATGTGTAGGGAGGAGATTGAGAAGCAGAAGGCTAAGGAGCGATACATGAAGCTGCATCTTGAGGGGAAGACGGACCAGGCTAGGGCGGACCTTGCCAGGCTGGCTATTATCAAAAAACAGAGGGAGGATGCAGCAAAAAAGCGAGAAGATCTACGGAAAGGTGAGCTGATAGCATTACGTATTCTGATGCAAGATCAATGAATGACAACCTGTATAACAGACAAAAGAAATGATATTGGTTCCTGTTTAGTTGTGTGTGCATGTTGAGAGCTGCTGAAACCAGGCCCGTCATGACCTTTGATATCACCTGCCGTGCCATATCAAAAAAACATACCATTGAAGCATATCTTTTTAGAATTTATTTTTGTTATAACTTTTTTTGCTTCATTATTGAAATATAGATTATATACCGGTAAATAATATATTTATTCATACATTTATTTATTTAATTTATTATAAATTCCTATTTATTTATATAATACTAAAATTATTTATTACATTTTAATATAATATAGTTGGGTATAATGCAGTATTTACTTTCAGCCCATGCCCCTCATTCAAGTTTGATTGATGGCCCTTCATAGTAGAAAGTTTTGACACTTCTGCTCGGGATAATACTGATGGACTGGTTAAAGGGATGGTCCGCCCAAAAAAATTAAAATTGTCATTCTGTCTCACCCTCATGTTGTTTCAAACTTGTTTGCATTTCTTTCTTCTGTAGAACATAATAGATAATTTCAAAGAATGTTGGTAGGCAAAGAGTTTTGGTTCCCATTGATTTCCATTGAATGGTCAAAAAATGGTCACTGGGAACTGAAAAAAGCTCAAACTTTTTATTAAAAAAATCAGACTTGTTGAGGTCCATGGGGCGAAGGTAAATCCCTATTATATTTTTAATTTTTGGGTGAACTATCCCTTTGATAACTAGTATTGACAATGGTCTTGTCTGCTTTTTCTTTTCAGAAAAAGAAGCAGAAGAGACAAAGTCGAAACGCTAGCCCGAGCATCATCACACAGGACAGGGCTTTTCTGGGGGGGGGGGGGGGGGGAGGGAAGGGGACTAGTTGTTTAGAGAAAACAGCTCAGGGGTATCCATACTTGTCATCCTTCCATCCATTCAAGGTTGGACGGGCATTTGGACATTTATAGGAAGTCAAATGGGAGGTGGTGTTGGAGTTTGTTGGGTTATTATTAGTTTTCAAAACCACCAAACTTCACTCACTTTATCCCTCCCCTGACATATTCACTGTGCTCAGACTCTAAAGCTGCTGGAGTTTACGCTCAATTTCTACATTTCTCTGATGTTATCACCATTACGTTAGATTGGGATGTTATGGCAAAGTGAGGTAGGGATGCAGGTGTACTTGCGTGAGCTGTTGTTTTCTGATGGGGAAGAAGCATGCTGTAGTGTGTAACAGTCAAACACTAAATAGACATTTAGTCTTTTTATGCATCGAATGACATCAACCCTTTTACTGTCTTTAATTTTGTCCACCTTTGTGGCCTCATTCTGTTTAAGTTCCAAACAATGCAGCTCTAGTCATTTAAAGGTTAATAGGTGGGTATATTTGGTTGTTACTTGGTGTAATCAGGACATTCTTGGACATGATGCTGCAGCTAAATTCTTACTTAAAATGTTAATGTTTTTAAATACTTAAACACAATAATGTAGTCTTGGAACAAGGTGTCACTATCAACAGGACAGTATTAATGTAACCGCTTCAGCACTGCTGACTGAGCTGATTCATGTCTCCGCAACACTTCAGCACATCAACTTTGATAATACCCCTTTACTCAGGGTTTTGCATTTCTCTTGAAGTGGGACCCTTGTTTTTGTCACTACCAGACCCACTGGTGTGTCCTCATAATATTTTGAGTTTATGCTTTAGCCCGCTGCTGGGACCTGACTTGCCTTGACTGTTTAAGGAAAGCAATATTACCTAGATAATGCTGATGGTGCAACTTCTTTTTTTTTCTTTTTTTTTCAGCTCTTAAACACAATTATTTACAGTGTTTTAACGTTTGTAATGCATTCATCAGTACCGAAATATGTATGTACTTGGGGTATTGATTTGAAATTAGTGGAATTCCTTATTTGAAATTTTGTTGTATACAAATAAATGAATTGGTAAATAAATAAAGTGTTTTCTCCTTGTGATATTTTGAGCAGAAATAATAATAAAAAAATGATGAAAGCTAAAAGTACATTTTTGGTAGCTTTATTCTAACCACCTTTGACCACCTAGTATTGGTAAAGCTAGACATTTAGAAAGCTTGCAGACTTTTTTTTCCAGTCCATAGATTGGGAAATTGTGATGAAACAGAAACGATAGCTGTAGAACGGAAACGAGTTTAGCAGGTCATTCAATTTAGAGGCTGTGTAAAAATCGAAAGGTTGAAAATTAGATCTGCAAGAAATTATTTTAAGCATTTCTTTCTGTATTTAGCGATCATAAATAAAAAGTGGTTATTGCAAAGTAGTGTAAATGCTAAAACCTCATAGCTTCAAGTTAAACAGCATGTGTTGCCGTTGCTTTTCTCAACACTGATGTGGATGGACTACATTTGTGGTCGAAAAGACGTTTTCTAATTTTCAATACTGTGTAAAATAATTGAGCAATGATTTATCATTCTAAAGTGAATCAATAGGATTGCCACAATTTCAAGAGATCGATCGGTCAATCCATGTTATTTATTTAAATAACTGAACATGTCACACCAGATCTTAGGTCATTACAATTAAACTTCAGAATTATTACTATTACTCAGAATTAATTTTAAAGTTCTATTGTTGGTGGAATACAAACCAAACGGAGCTCTCAGATCCGAAGTATATATCAGGCCAGTTAATAACAGGTAAATTCAAAACAAGTGTTTTGTCCTGCAAGATGTACAGGGTCGGCACCAGGACCCACAAAGTGGGTGTGCAATAACTTGGAATTACCACTGTGATTGATAGCACCTTGACAGACCGTGATTCCGAGAGAGAAAAAACTTCCAATGCGGCTTGAGTAGGCCTGCAAAAAATGACCAGGGTAACCACAGTTTGCCCTAATTACTTAAGTTATTGTTGTATTTATTCTTTGACAGCAAAAGTAATATTTGTAGTAAATATTGTATTTATCTGTGTTGCAGAGCGCCCCCTGTAGGAGGCTCCATCTCCCCCCTCATATTTACTTAGGACATTCCACTGGTTTCAGTTCATTGTCTTAACCGCATTGTTTCCCAAGGTAATTATTTGTGATGACACGCCTTTTATAATATAAAAAATTATTTCCCCTTTCATCTTTTTCACATCCTGCTGTTTGCAAACACAAACAGTGCACTTGTAATGGTTGTAATGTGATGGACACTTGATTGCCTAAGGACAATTTATAAGGATAATAAGAACAATTGATGTTCGCTGTCTAAAGCCCCTATACTCCCACCTCACTCCTGGCACTGGCAGCTGGACAATACTAAAAATCCTAAGGCCAAAAATCCATCATTTTCTAAATGACAAAATCTGAATTTTCAGCATCATTACTTCATTCTTCAGTGTCACATGATCCTTCAGAAATCATTCTAATATGCTGATTTTGTACTCGCGAAACATGTCTTCATTGATTTATCAGTTGAAAAAAGGTTTTTGTTGTTTTTGTGGAAACCATGATACATAACCATTCAAAAAGTCTGAGGTAAGTTTTGTTACACCTAATGTTGTTAAATTAATGTTTATTGCATTACTTTAGTGTCATGTGTCTGTGTGTTACCATGATGGTGGTTTGTATTTGTGTGAATGACAGTACTTCAATAGGTTGGTATATATTGCATCAGGCCTATCAGTTAATGATATACGTTTGTTTTACTGTAAATTTAAGTTAAATTTTGTAAAACCTAAAATGTTGCTACTGTATTATTTACAGTTCGTTTCTGGCAACTACAGATGCCAGCTTTTTACTGTAATTTAATTTAATTATTATTATTTTATTTTTTTAAATTAACAGTGTAATTTAACTGACATTGGTTGAAGTAAAAGTTTTAACAAAATGTTTGGTCATGATTATTAATGTGTTTTCTTGTTATATAGCAAATGAAGGCTGTGCAAATCTACTTCAGTGTTCTCTGTGGCCAGAGAGGACTGCATGACTTTCACAGCACGATATGAAATTGCCTTTCCTCTTATGCATTTGGTAACTTCCTCTTTCTCCGAGTCGATGAGGTGTGTGCTCAAATGTGAAACAGTCAAGTTGAGACTGTTGCTGACACAAGTCTGAATGACATGCCTGTTGTTTACTGAGTTCAGAGAGCAATATTTTCTATCAAATGAAACGAATATACCATTGACCTTCGCTTAGGAACAAGTATTTGAAGGCGTCCGTTTCTTCACAATCATGCTAAAGCAGTTTAACATCTTAAAGCAGTTTGGAAATGGGGGGAAGTAAGTACTTTCATTTGTTGATTTCAGACTGTTTGTGGTGTTGTATGTGACTGTTACAGGAATGTCACTACATGTGACCAAGTTGTGACTTTTTTTCCAGCAGTCTTGCTTATCTTTTGTAGCTAAACAAAATATTAATATGATAGATGGCTGTTTTATTTCTCCTAACATGGCTAATTTGTTGTGTAAGAAGGCAACTTGTTTCAACGTCTGTTGTGGTGAAAGCATGAATCGGATAACAGTACAATTGTTCATTAATTGATATGTTTATAACTTTCACTAACAATTTCATTGACTGGTAACTTTATTTCAGGCTGGGTCTTGTTTCAGTTGTTTAAGCCTGAGGAAATAGCTAGGGCTGACTGCAAAAACAAAATGTCACGCAAACAATGTGTACCAATATTAGATTTTTGATTTCAGTGACATTTGCGCACTCATGTGCACAGCTTAAAGTATGTTCTTTGAGAAGATATTTCACATAGCTACATTTATTAATATGTAAAGTCTTAAACACTTGACAGTGATTGGGCGATTGTTTTGAAAGAGGCCATGAATAAAGTTGCCAGTTTTTAGTTGCTGAGGGTGGAGAGCACATCTGCAGGTTGCACAGAACAAGATGCTAGTTTTGCAGCCCTCCCTAATATGACGTTAACAGGATATTAATAAACTTCTTAACCCCAGACTCAAAGCAGAGATAATACTTTCCTTTTAAAACAGTTTGTGTGACCTTTGAAGCTGAAACCGTATACCACGTATGTACAACAAGTGCTTGTTAAGGTCCTATGAAACAAACAAGGTAACAAGCTATACAATCTATAATAGAATAAAGCCTCTGAGTATTTTATAATTGAGATATGTGATGCACACTAGTGTTCAAAAGTTATAAGGTCAGAAAGATTTTTTTAAAGGAATTAATACTTTTATTCAGCAAAGATGCATTAAGTAAGTTGATCAAAAGTGACAGTAAAGACTGTTATAATTACAAGATTTATATTTCAAATAAAGGCCTATGTATCACGTATTCCACAAAAATTGAGCAGAACAACTGTTTTCAACTTAATAATAATAATAAGAAATGTTTCTTGAGCACCAAATCAGCATATTATAATGACTTTAACATGCAGGAATAAATTACATTTAAAAAAATATATTAAATAGAAAACAGTTATTTTAAATTATAATAATATTTCACAATATTGCTGTTTCTACTGTGTTTTTAATCAAATAAATAAGACTAATAAGACTTGGATACAGACAAATAGAACATGATTTTCTGATGCAATCGCAGTGAAACCTCCCCTCCTCAGAGACACAAAAATGGCTTCTCGTGTTTTTGTGTTCTTGGATGCTTTTAGAAACATTGCATACATAGGAAATAACACATGTCTCATTGATGACTTTTAAGGCTACAAATGATGTAGTTTGTGCATCTACTCATTATACATGCTGAACAATAGATTGTGGTTAAAAGAGAGAGAGAGAGAGAGAGTAAAAGGGTTTGTGCTTCGACCTTCAGTCCACTTCCCCTATACCCATGGCCTGTTTTCTACAGTGGCTTTGGCTCTCTAATTTTAGTTTAGCTGCTTTGGGTATGGTGAATGGTATGTTTTATCCGCAACTTTTGCTTGGAAAAAGTGATTTCTATAAATTCAATAGATTCTATATTCTATAAATTTAAAGGGCACCTATTATGCTATTTGAAAGGTTTTCTAAATTTGGAGATCTCCATCAACTGTTTTACTTGCATGAAAGGTAAAAAAAAAAAAAAAAAACACTTTCATTTTCTGTGGTGAAAATTTTAATTTTATAAATTGCACATCACCACATTTTTCAAAGATTATCAAACGACTCCAGATTCAGTCTCTCTAAATCGCTCCTTTCCGAGAGAGTACTCTGCTCTGATTGGTCAGATGGCCCAGTCTGTTGTGATTGGTCTACCGCTTACAGAAACTAAACGGCCATACCATAACTGAACTTCAGCTCCAGAGGCTTCCTCAACCCTCAGTGATTGTACACACTGTAACAATGTTTACAATATAAAACTCAAAACAACGATTTTGAATACCCTGTAGATTGGAAAATATATACATCAATAATTAATCAAGACCATTGATGGGCATTATGCAAAGTTTTACAGATCAAAGTGCACAATAAATAAATGTATTGTCGTGACTTTCGTGACCTGCATATGTAACACAGTAAAACATTTGTTATATTACACACTATGAAAAGTTTTTAAAAAAGCATAATAGGGGCACTTTAATACTAAGCCTGAACCTAATTTACACATATTTTTTGATTTACATATAAACCATATCTTTATATGAGTCAAATATGTTTATACAAAAGTCAGTTTTGGTCTTTGAATGAGTTCCAAGAGTGCAGATATACAGTCCAACAACACTGGGATTTTTCACTGTGTGTATCATTATCAATCGGTATATTAGTGTTGAGGATTTTCAATGACTCTTCACACAGGTTACATTGTTACAAGTGACTCGTTGAATCATTTGTTCAACCGTTTCATTAATACACACTGAATTATCCAGGAACAAAACAATGGCTGCATCCGAAATTGCATAAATTCTGAGAAGGTATGTCTTTTGAACAAGTTCTTATTTCGCAAGGACTGTTAAAAAAACATGTTCTATATAGTATGGATGTTTGTATAATGAATGAAATCCAGATGTACCACATTCGTCATGTGTAAAGTGTCCATGGGATGCAAACTTAAGAATCTCAAAAAATCCGGGTAATTCTTGTCAACTGTTTTATGAATACTGGGAAGTCAGACTTCTCAGACCGGGAGTCAGAAGATCAGTCGGACTGTTTTCACATACTGTTTTTTGCCAACTATATTGTAAGGATGCAAGTAGGCTATAGTTATATGCAGCACTGTCTTTTATGATTCAGTCATTGAATCATTAATTCAACCAGTTCATTCAAAAATATCGATTCATTCAGGTACTAAACAGTCTTTATGAGTGAGTCGAGCGAATTTGTTCACTCCCATTCTACTGTGGTGTGGTTTGGAACTGTTTTTGTTAAGTAAATACAATTTACTCAGAATTAACTTCTTGTTTATTGAGCTTAATTAAGCAATATTACATTTGCAATCATGCTGTTGGTCTGAATGTCAACACAGCTGTGATTACCTGCGGCCTCGTGGCGGTTGCCATCTGTATTATGCAAGTCATGTTCAAGGTAATTGTTTCTGTTTTGTAGGTCACAAGATGCAACTGACCTTCTCTCGGAGGATCTGGTTTTGGTGAGGCATTTCTACCAATATTACACCTTAACTATTAAATCTACATAAACCACAATTGCTGAGATGCCTTCATACACGCTATGTTAACAGTATTTGAATACAGGGCCCTGTAAATGAATGCTCCATCTGGTTGCTTTAAGGTGGAACAACGTGTGGAGCCAGCCAAGAAAGCTGCCCAGATCATTCATAAGAAGTTGGTAGGCTGCCTGCAGAGTCAGCAGGGACTGGACTCAGAGAGACGGATGGTAAGCTGACCCCCGATTCAATCATGTGGTTTGTAAGTGTGTTGGCTCAGACTTTGAAGCAGAGTAAGCAGTTGCTGTATATGAAAAGTGAGTAATGTTCACAGAGACAAAATAAAATGGTCATATGATGAAATGCTGTGGCTGTGAAGATCATCTACACATAGACCACCATCACAGTGGATGATGGCTAGCTATCTTGGCCTACCATTTTGTGAAGTTAATCCCAAATTGCTCCAGGGGTGATGGAGAGTCCCTGAATCAGTCTTCTGAGGTTTTCGTCATGTCTATGTATAGATAATTATGTCTGGACAAAATGTTTTGGATATGCTTCAAACATGATGCAGCTGCACAGAAGTGCAGGCTTTCATTTTCTTATTCTTCAAGAACATTCTTCATTTCTTTCTCTTTGTAAAAAAAGATTTAGTGAGGAAAGTCTGTTCCATTTCTCTGATTTTTGCTCAATTTCCCCCTCATATTTCCTCCTTTGCATTTTGTCTTGGGCCGTGAAATTACACTGTTACATTTGTCCCTTAGCTGTGATAACCATCTAAACTAATAGTTTAAAAGCAGAACTATCCAAAAACGTGACTTTCTATACTTCCTGATTTCCTCACTCACTTTGCTCATTCATATTTTTCATTATTTACAGAAAAAGTTACCCCTCATGATGCTGTCCGTCAGTATGGCTGAGAGCTTTAAAGATTTTGATGGTGAATCTTCTATGAGGTGAGTATGATATAATATCCAGCATGATACTGATGTAAATGTTTTTTACAGGCAGAGTTAGGAGTAAATGGCAATGAGGCACAGTTGCCTTGGAAATACTCCGTTTACAGTCTGTTTCTAAGCACACCTAACCTTCCTGCAGAAAAGTTCTGGAAATGTGCTGCTTCATGCAAAATTTCCTGGCTCGGACTCTGGCTGACTTTGAGATGAAGTTGGAGAAAGAAGTTCTTGTGCCTCTGAATAAGCTCAGTGAGGTAGCTTTTTTTTCTTACTACTAAACCATGTTAACTGAAACAGACAGTAAACATGACCTATTCATGGCTGATGTTATCTATGCAGGAGGACCTGCCAGAGATCTTGAAAAACAAAAAACAGTTTGCTAAACTTACAACAGACTGGAATAATGCTCGTGTCAGGTGATTTTCTTATTTTTGTCAACATGACCACAATGTGTCTCAAACATCTCTTTCAACATAAATCACAACTTCATATCTGTGCAATCATCTTTTATGAAGACATCCACTTTCACTTTTAGATCTCAGAGCAGCACAGGCCCCCAGGCTAAGCAGGATGGTCTACGAGAGGATGTAGAGGAGGCCTGGAAGAGACTGGAGTCTATCAAGGTTAAACTTGGTTAAAGTTTGTTTTTTTCACTGGTCCCAGACTTATTATGCTAGCATGGCCAATTTAACATAGTTCAGTCATGAAACTCTAGATGGCGCAGACTGTTTCTATACATGAAATCTACATCTGCTGTTTCTGCAGCCAGTGAGCTTGCTTGCTCAACATTTAAATGGTCTGGTTCAGTGTTCGCTGCAAGCTGGTCTTGAAGTGCACTGTTAGAGATCCTCTGAGATCCCCCAACTCCACCTGTCTAGATCTGCTGTGTATCTACTGGCAGTAGCAAGTCTATACACAGTACGTAGCACTAGTCCCTCAAGACCAAATAATTTACATTTACAATGTCATATAAATGAACAGTCTAAAATTATTCAGAGAGTTGTCATGATAGGACAATATTTTGCTACTCTCATACTAATCCTTAACCTCGTTGTTGATTAGAATTGTTCTAACCTTGGCTGCTTTTACAAATGGTTACGATAACATCAAATTTGACAACAAACTGAAACTTCACAGCACTTGTGTCAAACTGTCCTGCAGTGTTGCTCCAACCAGCTCCAAAATACCTGTCTGGCAGTTTCTAGTGATCTTGAAGACCTTAGCTGTGTTCAAAATCTCCCCCTATACCCTCATTCACTATTCCCTACTTTACTCCACTTATATAGTCTACTTGAAGGAGTGAATGAAAATGAGTGAGCGAATTCGGACACTGAGTGCATCGGAAGGGCTGTCCCTTTGCATAGTTTGTGCTTGCAGTTTAATAATCATTTGAAACTTCGCAAACTGGCAGCTCCAGTAGTAATGAAAAGATTTATCGGTAACGCTTTAGATTACAGCCCGGAAAGTACTGCGTAATTAAAGCGATTTTACAGTGTAACGTTCAGTAATTATAGTGTACCTATAAACATACTTACAATATAAGTATAAGGGAACAATATGTAAAGTTTGGGAAATAAAGGTGTAACAACCAGGAGAATTAAACAATTATTTATACTGTAAGTATTATAGAACTAAAGGGTGCTTATTCTACTATTATGATATAACAATCTTACATTTGGGAGCAATTTAGCAAGAACATACACTGCGTACCTTTGTGAAATAATGGTGAACCAGTACATACTGTATAGGCTTTTAAAAAATTACAGGGTACATATCTATGCATTTATAAAGTAATCTTTTCAACAAAAGTGCACTGAAAACGAAAACTATTGCAACTTTTGCTTAAATATTGGGGAAAGATACTCTTGTTTCATGTAGTGGTGCTTGTTACCCTCTTGTTCCATGTAGTTACTGGGTAAGTGTGACGTTGCGGGCTGTAAATTAAAGTGGTGCTTGTTACCCTCTTGTTCCATGTAGTTACAGGGTAAGTAGAATAAAAATGCATACACACAATCTTATATCACTGACTCGGAAACCTTTATTTATTATATAAGCACCACTTACCCTGTAACCACATGAAACCGGATTTATTTCCCAGTATATTTAAAAAAATTGCAATAGTCTTGGCTTTTCTTGCCTTGAAACATGTTAACCCAAACTTAAACATCTGCACTTTTGCTATAAAAAAAAAATATATATATATATATATTTTTTTTATAAATGCATAGATATGTACCCTGTCATTTTTAAAAAGCCTATACAGTATGTATTGCCTTGGTACACAATTATTACAAAAAGGTACGCAGTGTTCTCGCTAAATTGTTCCCAAATGTAAGATTGTTGTATCATAATAGTAGAATAAGTACCCCTTAGTTCTATAATACTTACAGTATAAATTTTTTTTTTTATTTCCCCTGGTTGTTACCCCTTTATTCCCCAAACTTTACATATTGTTCCCTTATACTTTCATGTAAGTACTTTATAGGTACACAATAATCACAGAAAGTTACACTGTAAATTCCTCTTAATTACACAGTACTTTCCGGGCTGTAATCTAAAGCGTTACCGATTTATCTTGATCTCTGCATGGAAACTAGCAAGTATAACCCAATTTAATGATCAATTAAAAAGGAATTTATACCTGTATGATATTACGCTGTACCCACATTGGACCAGCGGTTTGGAAAATGGATGGATGGATGATTCAGCTGCGGGCGCCATCTTCTTGCGATACGTGGGAACTCATTCGGCACAACCCTCACAGTGCATTGTGGGCATTCTCTGGCTGTTGAGTGTACATCAGCTGTACACTCGTTATTGCGGTGCATTATGTTGAAGGAGTTCACTCGATAACGTCCACTATTGTTTCGGACACCACTTCAAATGGCTGTCCTATCAAATAGTGGCCTATTTAAGGGTATAGGGGGTGATTTCGGACACAGCCCTTGATTAGCTGGTTCAGGTGTGTTTAATTAGGGTTGGGGAGCTAAACTCTGCAGGACAGTGGCCATCCAGTAACTGAGTTTGACATCCCTGCTTTACAGCTTGTTCAAATCTAGCTCACATCATTTGCTGATCTTATTTCCTCTCTCTGCTTTTCATACTGTCAAGGATCTAAACAATCCTTTTTGGGGTTTGCTAAGCTGACATTAAATGTGTGATATGATTTCTGTTAATTTCTCAGGCTTCACTACTTTTAAGGAATGCACAGGAAAGAAAACAATAAACCTATACATTTTCTTTCTCTCAGGATCAGTACTCAGCAGACCTCTATCATTTTGCCACTAAAGAGGATGAGTACGCCAGCTACTTCATTCGTGTGAGTATTTATGTCCTTACCTTCACAGGCCCATTAGTAATGCTCAAGTACCACTTTTAATCAATACCAAAATAGAATTGTTCCTTTCAACTCGTATTACACACTAGATATTACACTCAGCATTATTATCATTAGTAAAAAGGTCAATTGTTACAGTGATTAGATTTTAATCTACAAATAGTCAATACTGTGAGATAAAAACACTCACCAAATGGCTTCCTCTCTTTAAAAAAAAAGAAAAGACGACGACCTTTTTTAAATATTATTTTTATATTCCATCTATCCATCCATTCACCACTTATCCTCTGTTGGGTCACGGTTATTCATTTATTTATTTGTGTTCTTGGTATTGTATGAATAAAATGATTGATTTATATATAAATACATGTCTATATGTTTTCTTCTTAATGATATTTCATTGTTCTGAGATGACTCCTTGGAATGTTTTCAATCATTTTAATTATAATGATAAGGAAACAAAATATAAGGGAAAAAAAAATATATATATATAAAGACTGTCTTTCACTGCTCTAACTGACAGCTTCTAGATCTGCAAGCTGAATATCACAAGGCCTCCCATGAATTCCTGGAGAGAAACATAACAGAGCTGAAAGAGAGTCACAGCAACACAGGTGAGCGGAGGAAAATTACGTTTAGCAGTGATTTAAACATCTAAACATTTGCATATCACATAGACAGCAGCATTATCACAACTTTGAAATGTGTAATTGTCTGTTTGAATAAAGAGACCCAAGTGAGTTCATCAGAAAATAAGGTTTTCGGAGAGCCTCTGCTGTCTCACCTTCAGACTTGTGGGAAAAAGATTGCTGTGCCTATTGAGGAGTGTGTAAGCATGCTGCTTCGTACAGGACTCAGGGAAGAGGTAAGCACACAGACGTGTATTTCAAGTGCAGCTTTGCACCTACACACAAAGAATTGCACACCCACATAACGGCATGCCCAGTATCATCAGTAGATCTTTCGCTTTTCGACTCTCGTGTCTCGTCTTCACTATCTCTCACTATCTATTTTTATGACTATCATCTAGGGGTTGTTCAGACTAGCAGCTGCTGCATCTGTTATGAGAAAACTGAAAAGCTGTCTGGATTCAGGGACAGTCGACCAGAATGAGTTCAGCTCTGACCCACATGCTGTGGCAGGTAAAAGGCCACTGTAACTTTTGTGTGTGTGTTTTGTATGACAGACTGTAACTTTTTTTTATTCTTTGATTAATTTTAAATGTGCAACCCGAGTTATGAGCTTAGTCTTAGCTAACAGTTCCCAGAACTTTGGCTAACCTTAAGGTTCTCTCAATGTTATGAATGAAACCTTCTTCCAGTAACATTAATAGAACGTTCGGTCAAAGTTATCGGGTCTTTAATAACGTTATCAAAACGTTATCCCAAAAACATTATATATATTGTTCACGGAATTCACATATATTTTGTTCTTCTGAATCATTATAGTTGGACATAAGTCTAATGTTTTTTAAATGTTGCAAATTTGTTAAAGATGGATGGTTCAGAGAACATTCAAATGTATGAATTTATTCGGTGTATGAATGAGTGAGTGAATGGGTGAATGTGAGGCAAAATGTAAAGCGCTTTGGTGGCCATTGGGTCTGTGAAAGCGCTATATAAATGCAGTCCATTTACCATTTACCATTCAAATGTAGCGTTTTAAACATTTAGAAAACTAGTTGTTTTGACCCATCTGAGAACAATCAGAAATAACATTTTCCTAACTTAATGGGTACGTTAGCAAAACGTTCTTAGAACATATTTTTGTTAGCTTAGATATTGTCTGATGCTTTAACTGACAATGATGGGAAAGGTGCATGCATGGTGTTACACCATATGTGGTTGCTATATGTGGTTGAGGTGACAAACTGCAGCATATTAAAAAACAGATGTTTCTAGGATCCTCGTTGTCTATTACAGGAACATTTCAGTCATCATTTATACATGTGGTTTCAAACCTGTATGATTTTCTTACATGGAACACAAAATTAAACGTTTTTTTCCTGTCTTACATTATTGGACACACTGATTAATCCAGGTGTGTCTGATTATTGTTGCTATGACTACTGAGGTCAGGCACACCTGAATTAATCAGTGTGTCCAATAATGTAAGACAGGAAATAAAGGAGCTGGCTTAAGTTCAGGAAGTAGTGCAGCTGTGCATAAAGTCAATTGAGCTTGAAAATGACTAAAATACACCATAAACATCTGTGTGCTATATTCAAAGTCTTCTGAAGCCATATAGCTTTTTGTATGGAACATTTTTAAAAGTCAATTGAAATCATTCCTCTTTGTCATAGCAAAAATCTCATTCACGTTTCATGTCTGCGTATATTCATCAGGTTTGACATCAGTGGTTATCAAGTGTCTCATCATTTACGTCAAAATCGCCTCAATACATCTTACCAAAATTATTATTATTATTATTATTTGAAGATTTAAAAGCTTGACTGTTTCAGTCCCGATTCACTTTCATTGTAGGAAAAAAATGATATTCTGCTAAACAACTTCTTTTGTATTGGAACAAAGAAAGTCATGTGGGTTTGGAACAACTTGAAAATGTTGCTTTAGCGTAAACTACTTTGCATTTTGTGCCAATCAAACCTTTTGCTAAAAATGAAAGGATATAAAATATTATTAAAAATATTTAGTTATTTTGTTTGCACTGTCTTTGCAGGGGCTCTTAAGTGTTACTTGAGAGAATTGCCTGAACCGCTCTTGACATTTGAACTATACAATGACTGGTTCACAGCTGCAGGGTAAGTCAGTACATGTGGCTTGTTTTCTTCTGTATCAATCATTTTAAAACACCTCAGATACCGAGTTTAAATCCATTTTCATTGTCTTGTCATTTTTAAAATTAGAGAAAAAGAAACAGATGAAAAATTAAAGCAGCTACGGACAGTGTTGCAAAAACTTCCCACAGAAAACTACAATAACCTCAGGTACGGTAGATTTTCAACTTTCTCATATCCACCACAAACTATTAATGTTCATGTTCACACCTAACTTTCACTCTCTGGTTCTAACTTTGACTTCATCTCTCTCTCTCTCTCTTCATCAGATACCTTGTCCAGTTTTTGTCACACTTGTCAGAGCAGCGAGCAGTGAACAAGATGACACCCAGCAACATTGCTATAGTGCTTGGGCCTAATCTACTCTGGCCTCTCTGTGAGGGGTCAGTATAGCACACACAAACACAAGTCTGGACTTCTCAATTATGCATCTACAACTCAATCTCCTGAAATAACCCTCTGCTTTTCTCTATTTCAGAGAGACATCATTGCTGAACATGGCATCTGCTTCCTCGGTGCAAGTTGTGACTATCATAGAGCCTCTTATACAGTATTCCCAGAACCTCTTTCCCGAAGGTACAGAAACATTACTTTTCAAGTCATTACAGAAACAAGTCATTGTTCACCTCACTTCCCCCCGGTTTCACAGACAAGGCTTAAGCCTAGTCCCGACTAAAATGTATGTTTGAGCTGTTTTAACTGAAAGCAACTTGCAATGAATTAACTCTTTACCTGCCAGTTTAAAAAAAGAAATAAGTTGCCAGCCACCGCTAGCATTGTTGATCATTTTCACAAACGTTTTATGGCCCCCAGAATATTTTTTTTTTGTATGAATATCTAAACTTTTCAATGCTTTTAAAACAAAACAAAAACGTTTTATTCTAGCTTAATGCATTCTTTTTTATCAACACTTGAATGTGGGTAAGTTTCATTAAAAAGCAAGATTTTGAGCAAAAAGCTGAGAACATCCAGATCAGATTCAGAACGATGATCAAAACATAGATGGAGTAGACCGAGTCCATCAACACCTCCAAAACTTCAGTCCTATAGCTCATCCTGGGTCGACATTTCATTCAGTAACATTAGGCAGTTTTTATTAATATGCTGTTTAATGTTGATGATCGCGTTATTTTACATAATGCATCTGCTATCGCTTGTTTCTGCTTCTTCACATGTGTTTGTTTTGATCAGGAGATTCAGTACTGTTTCAGAAGATGTAATAGCGCTCTATAAAACAGTTAAGATTTAGCTGGTCATCAAACTCCGCCCACGTCCGAATGTGACGTCAGAAGCCACACCCATGTCCAATACGTCACCTTGTGACTCCCCATCCTCGTTCCGCACGGAAACCTGATTTATTGTATAGGTTTCCGATTGAAAGGGTTTTAAGTTGTAAGGGTAGGTTTTGAATGGGTTTCAGGCATAAGGGTTTTAGGTGGGTTTCAGTATATAGGTTTCAGATTAAAAGGGTTTTTTAGGCATACGGGTAGGTTTTCAGTCTGGTCTGTCATTAAAAGAGAAATATAAGTAAAAGGAAAAAATAAGTGTGAGGGTTAAGTCTTCTCGATGCTTCTTCCTGTTTCAAAGTTAATGAGGAAGAGCGATAAAAAAAAAAAGGAAATTCCAAACGCTTCTTTTGGGCGTGGCTTCTGACATCACAGTGTGGGCCGGGTTGAATGTCCAATACAAACTGCAGCGAGACGTTTCTTGAAATTTCTGTCAATGGCAGGGAAAGAGTTACAATATGTCCTTGCCATTGTTTTGTCTCAAGATGCATACCAGTAATGTTTTTTCTAAGGCATGTTTAGAAAAGCTTTTTAAGTGTCCTAATTGAATTAAGGCCCAATCCTGGCTTAATCTAAGCTCTGTCTGTGAAACAGGGCCTTCATGAGGTAAAAACCGCAATAGATTGCCATAACATTTTTTTTTAAATTCTATTTGGTATGGTTAATGCTTCCAGTTCATTTCTGTTCATCCTTTATTGTATGTAATTGGGAAGTTTTATGTTTTTAATGTTGCTTAAATCATTTAAAGAGTGTAATTGCAATAATCATTTGTGAAATTCCAAATGTAAAAATATTTCCAAATGAATCAAATGTTCTTTTAGAGGCTGATTTCGAGATCCCAGAACTGCCTGAAAGCCCACTGTCCCAGAGATCTCTTTCTGACAGCGTCTTTCCCTCTCTCCCTCTCTCCTCTGGTCGACCATCCCTATCAAAAACTGACAGGTAGGGAACCTCCTTTATAGAACCACCTAAGGTCAAGACTCTCCTAAATGAGTTAAGTTTACAAAAGTCTTGTTTTATTTTGGCTGTGCTTATTTCAGCTCAGCATCATCTGAGGACTTTGGGGTGACAGTAGTTAAATCTGGTCAGGTGATCCGTGATGCTGTTGTGTGGGACAACAACGATTCTGATCCAATCACTCAACCACCTACACAGAATTACATGCCTTCAGCACTTCCTCGTTACACTCCGGTACACGCCCAAAGCCAATCGCAGACTAAGACGAAGTACTTCAGCCAATCAGAGCCAACTCAGGAGCTGCCCTCCCAGTCCCAGGAGCCCATGCTGAAGATCTCTACTCCTTACAAACGTATGTCTGCAATTATTAAAGCTTTCTGTGTCATATTACTGTAGTAGAAACTACATTTTCAGTTGATTTCTACAGCAAGGAGGTCGTTCATCCAGCACAAGACATCAAACCTCTCCAAAGGCCCTCCTGTGAGCCAGGCAGGCATTTTATCCACAGCCCAGACGAGAATGTTCCCTGTTCCTCTGCCTAGGGGGTCTGAAATAAAACCCCCACCTTCACCAAAGCCCGAAATCGCCCAAGCTCCACTACCCACATTGCCCGAAGCAGGACCACAAAAGAAACCCCAAGGCAGAAGACCCAAAGTCCCTCCTCCACAACCACCCCAAGCACTGAACAAGCAGCTCTCCTTTCCAGATCAGTGAGTCTTGGAATAGAAAGTCGACTGGATTTAACAGTTTGTGCAGTATCTTATGGTTAAGCTTTTAAACAAAGTTTGGAGTCTGTAAGATTTTTTTTTACTGTTTTTGCAAGAAGTCTCTTATGCTCACTAAGGCTACATTTATTCGATTGAAAATGTAGTAAAAACAGTAATATTGTGAAATATTATTACAATTTAAAATAACTGTTTTAATATATTTTAAAATGTAATTTATTCCTGTGATGGCAAAGCTGAATTTTCAGCATCATTACTCTAGTCTTCAGTGTCACATGATCCTTCAGAAATCATTCTAATACGATGCTCAAGAAATATTTCTTATTATTATCAAAGTTGATAACAGCTGTGTTGCTTAATATTTTGCTGGAAATCTTGATAAAACATTTTCAGGGTTCTTTGATGGAATAGAAACCTTTTTTTTAAACAGAAATTAAATGTCTTTACTGTCACTTGATCAATTTGATGCATCCTCCTCACTGAATAAAATAAGTTTCTTTAAAAATCTTACTGACCCCAAACTTTTGACCAGTAGTGTGTCTTTTTTTTGGTTATCTTGTATAGGGTTTTAGATCCGGGTTTTTGGGACTATCAAATACAAATATAACAATCTGACTTCCTTTGGTTTTGGTCTGAGGCGTACTGACACGCTTCACATTAGCTATTTATGTATAAGCTTATTCTGAAGCATGACATTTGAAACGCCATAAGTCAAATCATTATTTGCACTTACACTTATTAAAGCATTTTAAGGCTGATGTTGTTCATAGCTTCTTTTAATGAAAACTTTATTGCTGTCATTGATAGATAACATACATTGCTATTTTGTATATTTCTTGTGCAAACCCGCACAAACGTAAAATTTGTACATATTATATTGTGATTAAGGGAATGAATGGAGAGGTCAATTCCTCTATCATAATAAACAAAACTTAAATTCAAACAAAATTAATATTTAATCATAGTTTCATAATACATTGATAAACATTGGTGGGCATAATATTACTGAATACTGTGTTGATCTGAAGATATTTATCATGTAATAAAGGAAATGACAGTCATGGTTGCTTATTTTTTCTGTTTTGTTTGTGCATATGTGAGAACATAAAGCACATCACAGCTTTGTGCAGCACAGTGACCCGTAGGCCTTGTCTTGACTTGTAAAGATTGCTGGTTTCCCAGGAAATAAGGGTTTAAAAAATGAAACTGCCACACAATGTCATCCACAATTGAAATATGAGCTATTAAAACTAAATGAATGCAAACTGCAAAGTGTTTTGCATAGTAAAAGTTAGCTAGCAGGTATATGTCTGTGCTTCTACATGGCATTACTGTACACTACATAAGGTTTACTCGAAATGTAAATATACTGCAAACTAAAATATTGCATATTTTAATTGTATACTGTTACCATTGTTAGCCAGCTGTTTATTGTGCAATACAGAGCAACTGTGGCCGGTTTTATTTCCCTGGAACAAAGCTTATATTTTAGGGATGAGAAGGTAGGATCAAACAAAAGTGAAAATTTGAGATGCCAATATTAGTTTATGTCCTTGTAGATCTGCTCATATTTCAGGTTTTCATCACTTTCTTCAAAACACGATGAATGCAGGGGTAAATAACAATCCATTAGCTTTCATTTTCCCCATTGCAAACATTTAGAAATGTTATTAAAGGAATAGTTCCTCTAAAAAAAAAATTCTGTCATCACCCTCCTTGCTGCTCTTTTCCAAAAAATGATCCTGAATGAGAACTGGGGATGTTAGACTCCTAAATAAAAAAAGAAATCCGACCATAAGTTTAACAATAGTCTTGTTGTCTTGACTTGTGGTTGACTTGTGGTCTTCTGGAGTCATATCTCATTATTTAAATTTTATTCTTTGATCGTTATTAAAGCGGTACTCCACCCAAAAAATGTAATTCTGTCATTATTTACTCACCCTCATGTCATTCCAAATCTTCCAGAACCTTTTTCTGCTGAACAAAGATAATTTGAAGAACACAGGGTACCAACCCAACTGACTGTCGTGTCGTGGAGTTTTGGAACAACATGGAACAAACATAATGACAGAATTTGTATTTTTTGGATGAACTATCCCTTTAAAAGTGCTGTGTGATTTGGACTTTAGGCATCTCGTAGTGTTAGACTTTAATCTCATCCTCCTCATCAGCATAGTTGTATGCTTCTCTCCTGTGAGAGTTGTTGGTGTTTGTATTCCTGAGTCTTCCACTCCCATAATGACGTGCCAGCACATCAGCAGCCCTCTGGAAACTCTCCGGCTCCATGCCGTGATCCTCAACAGAGAAGGAGTGCATCCGATCCCCCAGCATGGACCTTTTGAGTGACTCACCATTAACAAAGTCTGAATGTTTCCACTCTCCTCCATACAACCGCGTCCTACCGTCATCATCTTCTCTCAGGAGCGAGTCCACCAGGGACATGGTTGCGTCTGAGTCCACCTCAGAGTTTTCATCGGTGGACGGTGTCTTTTCACTGATGGGACTGGCCATTTCACACATAGGGCTGTCAATCATAGCAAAGACTTCAGACATGAGGGAAGGGCCCAGATCCAGGGTGAAAGAGTTCATGGAGTCAGAAGGACTGACGGAGTCTGAACAGGGAAAGGACGGGATACCCATGTCTGTGAGCGAGCCTCTATGGATTTCAGGAGGGCAAGCTGAGGGAGAGCTGCCCTGGGCTGGACGCTCAGTGCGTGACAGTCTCGGCAAGGTCACAAAGCCAGACTCCAAACCTGCAAAACAAAGAAAGAAAAACAAAATTGTTCTTGCTTATGAGTTTGACCAACAGAGGGCAGTGAGAAGCTACACATTACATTTAGTGGTTCCGGACTGCAGCATAAGCAAAAGTAGCAAATCATTTCTGCCATGTGGTTGGACTAGATACCCTTAAAGAGATAGTTCATTTACCCTTAAAGAGAACGAACATTTTGTCATCATTTACTCACCCTAATGAAAAGTGTATTTGTGAATACAATGGAAGTCAATGGGGTCCAAATGTTAGAATTTTTGGATCCCATTGACTTGGATTGTATTGACAAAAAAAAAAAATCTTCTTTTGTGTTCCACAGAAGAAATTTATACAGGTTTGGAATGATATGAGGACGTGAGAAAATTATAACAGAATTAAACATTTTAGGTGAACTGTCCCTTAAATATTTCTCTCTTACAAAAAGCTTTGCTAAAGTGCACACTTGTCACAGAAAGGGCAGAAATTACAATCTACAGCATAGTTGTACATTATATGGATACAAAAAAAGTCTTCACATGATTGAAAACAGGGCTCTGAAACAGGATGTGCGCTCAGCACTAAAACATCTCATTCATAGCTCCTGGTCAGAACAACATTAGCGTTCAGTCCGATGGCGAGTCATTCAGTAAGCTGAATTAAACACTTAGTTTGCATACTAATACTTTCCTTAAATGTGACCCTGGACCACAAAACCAGTCACATGGGTCAATTCATACATCATCTGAAAACTGAATAAATAAGCTTTCCATTGATGTATGGTTTGTTAGGATAGGACAATATTTGGCCGAGATACAACTATTTGAAAATCTGGAATCTGAGGGTGCAAAAAAATCGAAACATTGAGAAAATCGCCTTCAAATTTGTCCATTTATGTTCCCGATTGTGCTGCATTCACTCACAAAAATATATATTTTATATATTTACGGTAAGAAATGTACTCAATATCTTCATGGAACATGATGTTTACTTAATATCCTAATGATTTTTGGCATAAAAAAAAATCGATAATTTTGACCCATACAACCTATTGTTGGCTATTGCCACAAATATGCCTGTGCGACTTGTGACTGGTTTAGTGGTCCAGGGTCACATTTTGATAATTAAACTAAGGATAAACATCAGACTGTTTGGGTGTGAGTTTGGTGTGTGTTTATGAGCATGCAGGGGTTTTGTTTTTGAAGCCAGTGAGGCATGTTTGAGGTATTTCAATGGGTGAGGCAGACGCTGATCGCTGAACTGTAATGTCTGGGTCTAAAAAGGAGTCTGGGATTGCCACAGGTGTTTATGGTTTATCAAATACTTTCTGTTTGATCTACCTCGTGTTTCCCTAAAGGACAGAAAGCTAGTAAACAAACATATTTAATTTAGACAAAACATGCATGAGACACACTACCGTTCAAACGTTTGGGGTCGGTAAGATTTCCGGTAAGAAGTCTCTTTTATATGCTCAACAAGCCTGAATGTATTTGATTCACCCCTAAAAAACAGTAAATTTGTTGAAATTATAACAATTAAAATAACTATTTTCTGTTTTAAAATGTAACTTATTTCTGTGATGGCAAAGCTTAATTTTCAGCATCATTACTCTAGTCTTCAGTGTCACATGATCCTTCAGAAATCATTCTAATATGCTAATTTGGTGCTCAAGTAACATTTCTTTTTATTGTCAATGTTGATATAAATATTTTTGTGGAACCTGCTATGGATAATTTTTCAGGATTCTTTGATGAATGGAATATGAAAAAACAGCATTTGTGTGAAATAGAAATCTTAACATTATAAGTGTTTACAGTCACCTTTGTGCATGTGTCCTTTCTGAATAAAAGCATTCATTTCTTTCCAAAAAAATAAAAAAATCTCACTGACGCCAAATGTTTGAACATTAGTGTAGACACTGCTAAATATGGTTGTCCTACTCCTATTCTGAGTGCTTAATCCTGTTCGGTACAGACACATTTATTTAATAATAATTCATTTTAATAATAGAATTTGCTCACAAAAACTGCACATTCAAACTTTATTTACATTCAACAGAACTGAACTTATTTTGTTAATGCAGTGACATCCCTATCCTTTTAGACGCTTTTAGATCATTTGTCTGAGCTGTGGTGCTACAAACATTTGTGAAATTTTGATATTGTCTCTCTCCGAGTCTCCCCTGTACAGGTTTACCGCCATGCACCTTTAACCAATACATTTACATGACATTTCCCATGATTATTTGTTTATGATTACTGAATAAGTCTGGAAACTGGACATTTTCATCTGTATGTGAGGTGCCAATCTTTTAAATTGATACATTTAAATTATTTTTTTGTCGACTTTGCTGACAAGTTATTCCCAAACAGCAATTTCTGGGAAATGAAATATTATACAAAGGAGTAAAACTAGACAAAATAAATAAATAAATAAAAATACATCATGGAAACCACGATTTTTTCATTCATTTTCATTCTAAGCCTAGATATCTCAAATTTAAAATTCCTTCATTGTGGGATCAGCCCTGCATGTTCAACCATTTCAGGAGCGGCTTCTGTATTCTGTACACACACAGAACACACATAGTTTATGGGATTCACTTCTGAATTTGAATCTGATTCTGAGTGTGAACATTGACAGACTCACCATATAAGCATGTGGAGTTCTCAGGTGTTTTTGGTGAACTAGGGAAAAGCACTTTCACAGGACAGCCGTTGGGTGAGTCCACGTCCAGCCGGGGGAGGGAAATGGCATTCTTTATGATTGGAGAAACTGGTGGAGGTGGGGGTGAAAGGTCCTTGGATCCGCCGCGGGGCCTGTCGGGGGTCTTGCGGACATGGCGAAACGTGCGGGAGAAGAATCCCTCATTCTTCTCTGAAGTGGAGGAGGAGTCTCCATCTGCATTATTTCCTGCTCCACCATGATTGCTGAGGAACGAGGTGTCCCCGAACACGTCCCCTCCGCGGCCCACGTGCATTGTGTGGCGGAAGTCGCCCAATGGGGGACTGATCATGTCCGGGGTGAGGTCACCTTTAAAACGACGCTTTCCTGAGGAGTGGGAAACCAGGCCCTTCAGGCCAGACAACTTACCCAGGTTCATGGCTTCTCCAAGTACAAATCGTAAATTTCCAGAGCCAGTAAAAAAAAAAAACTCTTTTTTAAAATGGCGAGAACAACGCGAGAAAGCAAATTATACACGTATCACCGTTCAAGCTTCAAAATATCTCAGCAGAATAAAAACCGCAGTGGAGTGGAAAGTTTCTTTTCACAGCTTCTCAAAAGGCAGACACATTCAGCTATGTCCCATTTTGGCCATCAGTCTTTGTTCATATCCAGAAAGATTCGGTGAAGATAAATTTGAGCTGAAAATATGCATGACTCCAATTCCTGAAAACCTCTGCTGCATATGTGGTCAAAGCTTCTGGGCTTCACAGTTGTTCTGGGTTCGTGCTTCTGAAAAAAAATCAGTTCAGAAATAAATTCAGCTCTGGCTGCAGATATCTCTGTGGTTTAGGACTGAAACCATGAGCTCCTTCTTTAGTAAGGTCCAGAGAATCTGCTGCTACATGCTCTGGAAGATGCAAATGTTAACAATATCACAATTCAGTTCCTAAAAAGAAACTGATGCCATGTCTGTGGTATAAGATATTGGCACAGAAATGCAACATTAATTATCAACTTTTGCTGTGAAAATGTATATCTATTTAAAATTGTGCGCTCTGTAAATCTCAGCTAATTTGACTTGACGAGTTTTTAATTAGTCTTTTATTTAATTATTGAGTGTAGTGCCCTTTAAAGGCCTAAATTCAGCTTTGACTCCTCAGTCATTCACTTGCACTGTACAGTATTTCGGTCGTTCACTTTAAGGGTATCCTGTTACAAAAGTATGTCTATTTACCAGAGCATTTTCCCAGTCTCAGATTGTAAAAGCAAAGAGACACTGAGTGTACAATGACGTGAAGTTGGAAAAAAGAAGCCCAAATTTCTATTAAAATATACTTTCTCTCATTTTTTTCATATCAAAAACTAACCTAAAAGTGTGGTATTCAGTTAATAGATAAAAAAAAACATTTGGGAAACAATTTGATTAATAGTTAAGCCAATAAATTTTTTAAAAATCATTAAAAAAATTGTAATTGATTATTTAATTTATAAAAAAAAGAAAACATTTTTTAAAACATTTTTTTAATAAAACTATTTTAAGGGCCACCCACAATTAGTCTGAGTTTGTTAGTAGTTTATTTGATCTAATTTAGCATTGGGGTCAGCTCAGACTTTTTATTTGTGCTTGACTGTAGTTAAAGTAATGAGAATCATTTTTAAAAGGAGTAAAGTCTCATGTCTCACTACACGACAAGCTTTGCTTTGGCTGTGTTGCAAATTTCACGCTAAATTGCCACTAAAGACTCACCGTATGTGATAAGCACAAGTCATTTAGCCAAACCCTTTACCTGATTAGCGTCGGGTTAAAAATCTAATCATAGACTGTTTGGTCCTGGGAGAAACACTACAAACAATTTTTACAACTGAAAACATACAGAAGCCACATACCTTAATCAGTTTTGTGTAATCAATGTGACCACATACTTTCCCAATCCAAGTTCATTCAGTGACCCTTGACCTGCACCATGCTGGAGTGTGAGACGGCAGGGAGGCTTGTTGCTTTATCCCCGCATGTATACTCTCCTCATGCTCCTCCACTCCCAACGGCTGCTGCTCCTGATCCTTTGTTTTTTAAGATACTCAAATCCAGCGGCCCACTCGCCAGGAATCCCCGAGGGGAGATAAAGGGTCTTTAAAAGGCAATAAATTAAATGTAATAATCTGGGCAATAGTACTGCTTGACGGAGGCTCCTTAAGGATTGGTCATGTCCAGGATTAGCCCCTAATCCCTCTTCCCTTCCTTCACCCTGAATCCCCCTCTGCTGGCTTTAGTCCACTCAAGACGTCCCGGTTTGAAAAATCTTGTAAAATCAATAAACGTCCTGTATGAGAGAGGGAAACAGGTGGATATGTAACACAGATCAGGATCAAAGCAGACCAAAAGTCCAAAAGTCTTGACCACTAATGATTTTTTTTTCCAATTAAATAAATATTTTAATTGCAAATTATATTATCAGCATAACAATTTGAGTGAAAAGTTGAATTTAACAAAAAAAAAAAACAACAACACGATTTTCAGAATGTCTTAGCATTTGGTTTTTCTTCATTTGCTAGGTACTGTATTTCTAGAGAGGAGTATTTATGAAACAAATATGTTTTTTAGTGACCTAGAAATGACCTAGTGTGTGTTTACAGTGTCAGTGTTTATTTTTATATTATTATTTATATTACTGTGTCTGTTTTAAATAATATAGGCCTAGTATTAAATAATAGCCTATTACACTACCGGTCAAAAGTTTGTGACATATTAACATATTAATGATTTCTGTTCATGTGACACTGAAGACTGGAGTAATGATGCTGAAAATTCAGCTTTGCCATCACAGGAATAAATTACATTTTAAAATATATCAAAATAGAAATCAGTTATTTTAAATGTAATAATATTTCACAATATTACTGTTTTTAATGTATTTTGGTCAAATAAATTCAGCCTAGGTGACACTTATGATAAAATAAAAACTTAATTACTCCAAACTTTTGTATATAAATAAAATAAAATTGTGTTTCGAAGTATTCATATTCAAGTATTAGGTCAACATTGTGTCAAACATGAAATCACATCTGTCCATAGATCTATGGTCTAAAATGAATTTATTAATACAACATTGTCCCCAAACATAAATTTTTTTCCCCAACATCTTCTGAGAAATGGGAATGGTTGGTGGCATATATCATGTAATGTGCTAAACATAACATAACCAACTCGTACGCTGACACTCAGCAGGGCTGCTGTTGACTCTTGACATGACAAACGGCAATAAACCAAAACACACTGTCACATAATTCTTGCAGCTGTTTCTAGTGGATGCAAACAATGCAATTATGTCTGTGGAAATGGCTGTGCATTGTTTCAAAGAAGGATAGGCACACGTCAACCAGTAAACCGCAGTCTAATACAACTTGTGTGTGTGAATGCATTCCTGGGGGAAACATCTCTGTCTATTACAGACATCCAGTACAGTACCCACATCCCAGATTGGAAACATGTTTAGGGTTTTTCCTCTTCTTTCTTTCTGTGGGACTGTCTGCCTTCTTTCATGTGGGCATTAAAGTTGATCTGTCTGATCTTAACAGCATTTGATTTTTGCAGCCGTCCACTGCAGATTCATATGATGTCATTAAAATAAGTGATTTGAACATCAGTCACACTGACTGAACATTTGTTCTTTTGAACCGAAAAATGGTTCAAGTGGGATTTCTTAACATCATTCTCCCTTTGCCCAAAACTAAATCTTGATCAGCTAGGCTACACTATAACTTAGCAAACTAGGTGAACAAACATTCAAGATAAGGCCTCATTTTTCCTTTTCACCCAATGACCTCCACTTTGTTCTGGTATCTCATGTTGTCTAAAGAAAAAAAGGGCCCCCTAGGCGTAAATCATGATTACAAATATACTCATTTCATCATCTGAACATTCCCTATTTTTACGCAAAGCACTCAGCATGACCGTCTGGCAGAGTGAGTCCATGATGGAAAATACCATGATGGTTTTATGTGAAAAAAATATACAGCAACTGGCTGGGTCAGTTTTACTCACATCTTTATTCTCTTTATTATCTTATTTACACTTCTTTAACTTTAATTTGTTAATAAACCTAAATGCTATCTACAAAATGATTTACTAATCTAAACAAATCCAAAAGCACAATGATAAAAACTAGTTGATTAACTAGTTAACGGAGATTTTCATTTTAATTTTCATCTGAACATTAACTAAACATAGCCTAGGACAAGGACAGATCAATGTTGCTGTACTGAAATGTTGCTGAAGCGGTTTTCACTACAGTCCATTGATCTAATCATTTGTGAACTTTGGATTTTATTGCTTCACAGAAATGTCATCCTAGTTTATTCATCCTCACTAAAAAGGAACAGTGAGGGAACATATAAGTTGCAAAAGAGTGCATGTTCTGCTGATCAGTTAAAAAAACAACTAATTTTGAATCAAGCTCATGATCTAAAGTATGTTATTAAGTAATCTTAATTCATCATAAAGAATTCAAATCATCATTTGACTGCCGCTCATAAGGGGCATGAACTGTAAGTATGCAGTGGCGCGCGCATACTAATTTTACAGCAGCAAAGATTAGGTTTCCTCCGTCATGCACACAATCACACACGACAAGTCTGTACAGCCTTCTTACCAAATTAACACTGGTTAGCTGTTAATAGTACGCACTAAACAAACGCAAATTTAGTATACTTTTGATAGAAGGTTTGATCTTAAATGTGTTGATAATTCAAAATGCTGAGGCGAAAATAATCTGTCGTCAATCTGACAATTGAGTAAATCAAAACAACTCACCTAGTGGGTTGATGAATATAAGTTTATCATGACCCAAAAAGCAATAATGAGTTTTATCTCCAAAAGGTAAGATCCAGCCGTCCACCATAAAACTTTTCTCTTGAGTAGCCTACAGTCTTCTGTTTGAGAGGCAGCGGTCAGTGTGAAGCTCTGTGTCAGTCTCGCGCTCGCGCTCGCGCTGCTGGGCAGAATCGGGGGCGGGCATTTCGAAGACTTCTTGGACAAGTTCCATGTTCCCAATGTGTTCAATGCCACGACTGTAGATCTCTCGGGTAGTCGAAAAAAACGCTTTATTGCTTAATAAATTGCTTATCGCGTTTAGACGGAGAAGGATTCATTTAAGTTTTGTTACATATCTGACGTTTTAAGCTGTAGGCTATTTATTTGTGTATTTATTTGCTAAAAAAAAAAAGAATAGCACGTTGGGGTAGTGTTATTAAAATTATGTACAATTAAATGAGGCAAAGATTCCAGACATATAGGTAAAGCTGAAATGTGTTGTCTTCACTCGGACGCGCGCTTCAATCCGTTGCGGAGATTCTATTCGTTCAAAATGCACACAAACGTGTCCCTGCTTCTCTGGGTTCTAATCCGCACTCGTATAGTTTTTTTTCCCTCATCAAAACCGATATCAGTGTTTATCAGTGGTTGTATATAAAGAATCTTTATATACTTTATCACTGATAAACATTATCGGTTTTGATGAGGGAAAAAAAACTATACGAGTGCGGATTAGAACCCAGAACCTCCGACACGCTTGGCAAAAATTCTGCCAACCAATTAAGCCCAAAGTACCATCACATTTTTGGTCGGACATCATCACATCTTTGTATACATTTATTTTTATTTACATCAGTAAGCTACAGGACATCGTCTTTCAAAACATGACCTGCGCGAAAGAGAAAAAAGAATGAATGCGTCATTGTACACAGCACTTTTGAAAATGCCCTTCCGAATGCGTCTCTGTCCCCAGCACATTTCAAACCAAACTGACGCCCATGCTATAGGCCTAGGTGTGTTCGACTTGAAGCAGCGCTGCAGACAAATGTCTATTAAAGTATGACATCAAAGTACTGTGAGAGCGATTCGAAAGCATACGGGCGGTCTACTCTCTGATCGCACTTGCCCAACTTTGATGTCATTCACCGATCTGTCTGCGCAGCGCCTCTTCAAGTCGAACACACCTTAAGCCGGGTTCACACTGTACGATTTTGGCCACTATTTGGCCATCTTCCTCTGATCCTAGGCTAAAATCTGAAATCTTTACTCGTTACCTTAACATCTTCAGAATCAGCGACAGACAATTAATGACCGCTGCGATCAAATTTTACCTCCGACAAAATTCTGGCAGTGTCAGAAGATTTGACTCACAGTCCTGCAGTGTGACTTGTCCTACTACGACAACCGTCAAATCTTAATTACTCCAAAAAGTCTTAGTTTTTTTAAGATGAGCCAAGACCAAAATTTACGTTAGAGATTTCTTTACAGCCACTATTGAAATCCAGCGTGTTTCAATCCTCACTGTTACAGAACGTGTCATTGATTGATGAAGTAAAACTCTTGACGAGTCTTCTTGTTTGCGTCCGTTTTTAACGTGTCGTGACTGTTGTACAGTCTGACATTAATGACAACTGTGATCTTACTGTGTGACGTGGGTGGATTACATTGGGGATCATGTTTGTACAATCTGACAAGTAACAATCATAAGGACTATTATAAATCGCACAGTGAGCACCCGGCTTTGTACTACTTTTAAAACTTTGTCATAGCATTACATTATTATTGGAAACATTTTAAAAGTCGCTCAGATTTCACACAATTCCATTTTATCCTCATGTCTTTATCAAAGCATGTATTGTGCTCAGGAAATGTAACTATAAAGTCTTACATTTTCAAATTTAAATACTGCGTCCCCGTTTGAAGATGTTTGCTTTCAGCAGGGATTGCATAAACTGTAAATAGGACTGTGATCAAAGTCTATGGCTTTAGTTTTGGTGTCACCAATTGGGTCAGAATAATTCATAACCCAGAGCGGTGTTGATGTAAGCAGATCAGTAGATCAATGAAAGTCTGGCAGTTTGTATCCAAGAGCTATGCATGAGCATCAGTGGGAAATTGATTGTGATTCAGAGCAGTTCTCTCATGCATTGAGAGGGAAAATAGCCCGGAATAACACGCTGGTCCATTCAAAATCACTGTTGCTGCTGTTACAATTTAGAGATGGATAGGTGAAAAAGCCATTTGGGAGGGTGTTGGGAGTCATCATGGATTACGAAGCAGCAATTTCCAGAGATATAATGCCATTGACTGGCTGATAGAATATGGACAGTGTATGTTTGTCTATGCCTGTTTGTCAAGATGGTTTCTGTCACATAGGCTATCTTTTCATCTTTATTTTCTGTTTTTCTCTCTGCTCTTTCATTGTCCCATCAGCTGCTCTATCTTGTTCTTCCTAGAGTAAACAATCCCCTCTGCTCAAGCATGCCAGCTATTTGCTGTGGATAACATGTAGCTTTTGGATACTTTTCAGATGTTGGTCCCAAAAGGGAGGCAGGGATATAATTTTAGGTTTTTCTCTCCCCTTTTTGACTTCACAACAGTCTATCTTTTCCTTTTTTCTTTGTCCACACCAGTCTCTCTCTCTCTCAATCTGTTTCCCCCCAGTTCCTCCTCTTCCTTTCACATAAGTATTATTTTATATAATGCATAGTCAATAATTACACAAAAAAACACAATATCCTTTTCCCAACCCCTTTTCAAAATTTAAACAAAAACTTTTAAAAACATTTTTGTTCATTGAAATCAAACCATGAAATAAAATAAAAATGTAAATATTAGATGAAAAACTAAATGAAATTTTGAAATTTTGCCTTGGCAACTGGAAATAACTGGAAATAACTAAAAAGTACAATTAAACTAAAATTAAAATGGACATATAATTTAAACCTAAATAGTAATATATTTACCGGTACTTAAAAAAATAACAATTACAAAAGCACATATCTAAATTACTCGAAATATAAACTATAATTGAAATGAAATCTGAACACATAAAAATAAAACCTATTTCAAAATATTAAATGTATAGTAAATGTTATCA
Source organism: Rhinichthys klamathensis goyatoka (assembly GCF_029890125.1). NCBI lineage: Eukaryota > Metazoa > Chordata > Actinopteri > Cypriniformes > Leuciscidae > Rhinichthys > Rhinichthys klamathensis. The sequence continues at coordinate 824,520 of NW_026606658.1, read as the reverse complement.
AAATAACAGAGTCCTTAATCCCACATTGCACCAATATTGTCCAGTGTTTTAGGCCTGGTTTCACAGACAAGGCTTAGATTGAGCCAGGATTAGGCCTTAGTTTAATTAGGACAAATAAGTATTTTTTATAAATGTGCCAATGAGACAAGACAATGGCACTGACATATTTTAAGATTGCTCAGTGCAAGTTGCTTTCAATTAAAAGAGCTCAAACATGTATTTTAGTCTGGGACTATATCTTAAGCCTTGTCTGTGATCCCTGGGGTTAAAGTATTTTGTCTACAAGCTTAAATTATAGGCTGTTTCCTTAAAAACTTAAATCAAAAGAAATAAATAGCTGTTTCTAACATGTCCATGTTGTCTTCCTGCGTTCTTTCCGTAGTGATTGCGCTGAAACCGCTGGTGTTCAGGCCCGTTAACTGTGATTCCTGTCTTGAGATCAGTGCCAAAAAGGGAATGGATCCAGGGGAGAATTCTTAGCTTATCATGGCAATGTTTATGGAGCTCGGATTTGAGTGATGTCCTGGGGCTGGCTTTCCTCTATGTATGCTACCTCGTAATGAACTCTGGGTTAACAAATAGCAAGTGTTGAAGTTTATAATATCACGTTTCGCTTCAAAAGCTTCAAACAGTCCACAAAGGCATTTAAACATGCACAGAGTTATTTTCACACATGATCTGATGATGACAAATGCCTTTGAGAAAACAATGTGATTCTTTCTTTCCCACACTTGATGCTTATTCTTGATAGTGAGGTGATTATTAAGAAATGTAAGATAAGCTTGTAATTGAGTATAGTGTACATACACACAGTCTAATGTTATCAGAGTTTCCGCCCTGAGTTATTTTCTGCTTTGAGCTTTTTTTGTTTATTTCCTTTTTGACTGTAGTAGACATGTATCGATGTAGGGTAATGGCACTTATGGAACAGCAGAAATGCAGCCTTTACCACGGTAACCCCAGTAAACAAAGCAGGCTGTGCTACTTTCTGGTTCTCTTACGAGAGGTTCTCTCGTATTGCGTAAGCTAGCTTACGCTGCGGGAAAGATTCATCTTTGCTGAGATATTGAAGCCAAAAAATTATTTCATAATTTTGTATCCATACACAACGCAGTTCCTCTGCGGCAGACCTAGAGCGGGCTAGCTAGCAGCTCATTGGTTCGCTCAGAGAGAACTGCTTAAGCCTATGGGAGAGCGGGGCTGAACCCGCTTCCAATGAGAGGCGCCCGCGCGCTCATTGCGTCATGACCCGCCAGAATGGGCGTGGCCATGGTGTATATAAGGCGCTCTCCCAGGCTTATATGTTGATTCATTTCATCTTCAGCAAGCTGCACGCTTCTGCTGTTCCTGAGAAAAGCCATCGCCGTCGAAGAAGGCATCCTCTAGCGAGCTCAAGGACCCTGAAGAAGCCGGCCGTCTTCGCCACCTTCAGCCGCCCAGCAAGCTAGGCCATCCGACGATTGTATCCTTTCTCTATTTCTAAAAGAGCCGAGCGTCTTTTTAAAGATGTCTCGTTTTTCCTGCGGCTCTTGCCGCGCTCGTCTCGAGGACGGAGACCGCCATGTCATCTGCGCTCTCTGCTTGGGACTCGAGCATGCAGAACTCGCCCTCGCTGATGGAGGATGCGACCTCTGTGAAAGCCTGCCGTTATCGTCCCTGCGGGCACGACTTCTGGCAGTGAAAACCGCTCCCGCGCCGCCTATTCTCTCGCCGCGTAAAAAGAAACGCCGCTCTCAAAGGCCGCCGGAGCCCCCAGCGGAAACATGCGGGCCGCCGCCGCCGCCTCCCGCTTCCCGCTCTCCCTCCCCGCCCCTGCCGGACATTCAGTTGCCGCCGAGTGGCCGCTCTGTTGTTTCCGATGACGCCGCGGAGGAGAAGGACTCCTGTTCACTGCTCGCTTCTGACAGTGAAGACTGGTCATCTCTCGGATCCGCGAGAGAGTCGACGGGGACCCGCGCCGGGATAGAAGAGGAGCTGATGCGCCTCCTCTCACAGGCCGTCGAACGCCTCGGTCTCGAGTGGTCTCCTCCACCCGAGCAGGCCCCGAACCGAATGGACGGTAGCTTTTTTCATCGGCGCTCGACCCCCGCGTGCACCCGGGCCGCTCCATTCCTGCCTGAACTTCACGCAGAGCTGACAAAATCCTGGAATGCACCGCTCTCGGCTAGAAATCGCTCCGATGTATCCGCCTCGCTGCGCTCGGTGGACGGAGCCGCCGAGAAAGGCTATGCAGCCATGCCGCCCGTCGAGGACTTGGTCGCCACACACCTCTGCCCGCCCTCCGCTAGATGGCGTTCTTCACCCACGCTTCCTTCGAAGGCTTGCAGAGCGACCTCGAGCTTTCATGCTCGCGCTTACGCCGCCGCCGGTCAGGCCGCCGCTGCGCTTCACTCTATGTCTGTCCTCCAAGTGTTACAGAGCGATATTCTCCGTGAATGGGCCGAAGGCGGTAGAAAACCCCCCCCCGCCGTCACGGATTTGAGAAGTGCTACGGATCTCGCCCTTCGCGCCACTAAAGCCGCCGCACAAGCTCTGGGGAAATGCATGGCCAGCCTTTGTGTTGCTGAGAGACACTTATGGCTCACGCTCGCCGACATGGGAGATTCTGAGCGCGCCGCGTTTCTCAACGCGCCCCTCTCCCCGACGGGCCTGTTTGGATCTGCCGTCACGGGAATTGTCGATCGCTTTTCTGAAGTACAGAAAGCTTCTCAGGCGATGAACTTGTTTCTACCCCGCCGCGCTAGCTCTTCAGCGGGCCGCTCTCACGAGCCCTCCGCCAGAGCCCCATCACAGCGCCCCCCTCCGCAGACTCAAACAACTCAGCGCAGTCAGAGCGGCCGCCCTCGCCCTCGCTCTCGCTCTGACAGCCGCCGCAGACCGCCGCCCCCCCGTGGCCCGCGACCCAAGATCACGCTGAAGCCTGATCATCAGAAGTCTGCCTAACAATGTCAAGAAAACGACGGTGCTCTCCCGCCGCGGCCGGACCGCCGTCAAAGCTTCGCCCTCTGCCAGTCCCCGTTATTTCGCCGACTGCTGTAGTGTTGACCGCCACAAACAAGCCGGTGTCCCAGCCCGCTTGCGAGCGACAAAAAGCCGTTTTTACGGCTACCCAGAGAAATCTCAAAAAGAGAAATTTTGCCAGTTGTGTAGAAAATGTGCCCACAATCATGTGTTCACCCATACACACAAGCATAACATATCCCGTGTCTCTATCAGAGCCCCATCACATGAAACGGGCACAGCCCGCTCTAATATCAGAGAACATAAACACGCCCACGAGCTCGTGCACGTGTCCCCTCTCTGCTCGCTCTGTGTCACGGCCCATAGACTCCTCTCTGAGTGCAAATCCCGTTGCCACACACATTCAAAGCGCGCCCCCACACTGTGTCCAGCCCGCTATGTGCAGCAATCAGGGCAATACAGCCATTCGGCCACTAGCCGCATGCTCCAAAGCGTGGGAAGCCATTCCAGGCATTTCCCCGTGGGTGTTAAGCATTATAAAGAACGGCTACCTGCTACAGTTTCGCCGCCGCCCGCCTCGTGCGCGCGCGCAGCTCGAATCTTCTGTCAGCCCGCTGGCCGCCGGCACGCTCCGCTCAGAAATTGCGACGCTGTTGCAAAAGGGCGCGATAGAGAGAGTCCCGCCATCTATGACCGAGTCGGGGTTTTACGGCCGTTATTTTCTGGTTCCCAAGAAAGACGGCGGCCTCAGACCGATCTTAGATCTCAGGTCTTTGAACAAAGCGCTCATGAAGAGACCGTTCAAGATGCTCACTACCAGGAAACTCCTCGCGCAGGTGCGCCAAGGGGACTGGTTCATATCTCTAGACCTGAAAGACGCCTATTTTCAGATCCAGATAAATCCCCGTCACAGGCCATTCTTACGTTTCGCCTTCGAGGGTCTTGTTTATCAATACGCCGTTCTCCCGTTCGGCTTATCTCTGGCGCCCCGTACATTCACGAAGTGCATGGATACGGCGCTCGCCCCCCTGCGAAGCCAGGGGCTGCGCATTCTGAATTATCTGGACGACTGGCTGATTTTGGCCCAATCACAGACGGAGCTTCTGTCGCACCGCGCAGTTCTCCTCGACCATTTGGAAACGCTGGGCCTCTCTGTCAACTGGACAAAGAGCTCCCTTCATCCCAGTCAATCGATTTCCTTCCTAGGAATAGATTTGGACTCGGTCACGATGACGGCTCGCCTGTCTACACAGCGCGCGCGCAGTGTTCAGCGTCTAGCCGCCTCGTTCCAGATGGGCACCCGCAGGCCTCTGAAAACTTTTCAGAGGATGCTGGGTTACATGGCCTCAGCCTCCGCTGTACTTCAGCTGGGCCTTCTGCACATGCGCCCGCTTCAGTTCTGGTTGAACAGCCGTGTACCCCACCGCGCGTGGAACACGGGTCGCCAGCTGATCAGGGTTACGCAAACGTGTCTCACGGCGCTGCAGCCATGGACAGTAGCAGAATGGTTTCGTCTAGGCGTCACGATGGGGACCTTTTCCTGCCGAAAAGTCATCTCGACAGATGCATCCAACACGGGTTGGGGTGCAGTCTGCGAGGGCTCACCGGCCTTCGGCCACTGGTCGATTCAGGAAAGCCCATTACATATAAACTGTCTGGAAATGCTGGCGGTCGAGAACGCGCTCTCGCACTTTCTCCCGCGCATCCAGGGACACCACGTCCTGATCCGTTCGGACAATATGGCCGTGGTCTCCTATCTCAACCGTCAGGGCGGTGTCAGATCCAGAAATCTCTGTCGACTGACGCACCGCATTCTAGTTTGGTCTCAGAGCCGCCTGCTCTCGCTCAGAGCGACGCACGTGCCGGGCCATCTGAACGACGGTCCAGACATACTGCCCAGGAACCTCATCTCCACAGGAGAATGGTCCCTGAACTCACAGACGGTCCAGTTACTGTGGCGACTATTCGGCAGAGCAGAAGTAGACCTCTTCGCGTCAGAAGAGAACGCTCACTGCCCAATATATTTCTCGAAGAGCGAGGACGCGCTAGCCCAGGAATGGCCTCGCCGCCCGCTCTATGCATTCCCTCCGATCGCTCTGTTACCACAGGTAATTCAGAGGATCAGGGACACACGCCACTCGGTGCTCCTCATAGCCCCGCGTTGGGAGAGTCAGAATTGGGTTCCGGAGCTCACGCAGCTGTCACAGACAGCCCCGTGGCCCATCCCAGTCAGAGCAGATCTCCTCTCTCAAGCTCGCGGCACGATCTGGCACCCCCATCCACAGCGCTGGGCGCTGCATGCATGGGTGATCAACGACTATTCGTTGATTTGCCAGAGGGAGTAAGAAACACTGTCATACAGGCTAGAGCACCTTCCACGAGAAGGCTCTATGCGTCTAAATGGTCTGTGTTCTCAAAATGGTGCACCGACAAACAGCTGGACCCACGGTCGTGCGAGGTGCCGTCTTTGCTTGTTTTCCTTCAAGAGATGCTGGACAAGGGCAGGTCCCCCTCCACTCTCAAGGTTTATGTGGCAGCCGTCGCGGCGTTCGCGGAACCCCGACGCGCTCAGTCATTGGGCAAAGACGAGTTAGTCATCCGCTTCCTCAGGGGAGCTAAGAGGATGAACCCTCCGCGGCCCCCGTCGGTTCCGGTTTGGGATCTTTCTATAGTCCTTGAAGCTATGAAAGCACCCCCGTTCGAACCGCTCGAGTCTGTGGATCTGAAATACCTCTCGCTCAAAACCGTTTTCCTGACGGCTCTGTCCTCAGTTAAACGCGTTGGGGATCTTCACGCGCTCTCATCCAGCGCCGCGTGTCTTGAGTTTGGACCGAATGATTCGATTGTCATTCTCAAACTTAGGCATGGCTATGTCCCGAAGGCGATTGGTACCCCGTTCAGGGCTCAGATTATCTCCCTATCGGCTCTGCCTTCATCCGATAGTGAGCGCGATGCCAATCTCCTTTGTCCGGTGCGGGCTCTGAGATTGTACACTACGCGCGCTGCCGCGTTCAGACGCGCTGAGCAGCTTTTCGTGTCGTTTGGGGGGCGCACCAAGGGTCTGGCCGCCTCAAAACAGACACTGTCTAGATGGATAGTGGACGCTATCGCCTCTGCTTACGCATCTAAATGCCTGTCCTGCCCTCTGGGCATCAGGGCGCACTCCACTAGAGGCATGGCCTCATCGTGGGCATGGTCCTGTGGAATTTCCATTCATGACATTTGTGTGGCCGCGGGATGGGCCTCCCCGTCCACTTTTGTCAGGTTTTATAACTTGGAAGTTCCCGCCTTGCAGGCAAAATTACTAGCTGTCTGACGAACAGCTCTCTAAGAAGCTGCATTTCTGGAGGTCCCTCACAACCGGTTCGCCCCTTGTGCTCTCCTGTAATGCTTATACACTTCATGTGCCCGCTCTGCTGGCCCCATACATGCTTATGTGTACACTTCATGAGCCCGCTCTGCGGCCTCTTTGTACATTCACTCCACGTTAAGAAATTCCCCCGGTATATCCCTGGGTTTTTCATGAGTGGATTCGTAGCGCGCACGGCGTTGGCCAGGTGTTCCCGCAGCGTAAGCTAGCTTACGCAATACGAGAGAACCTCTCGTAAGAGAACGAATCGGTTACCTAACGTAACCTCGGTTCTCTCTAGAAGAGGGAACGAGTATTGCGTTCCCGGCCGTGCTTGCGCTACTAGCGTTTCGCTTCACGCTGAAATAAATCAACATATAAGCCTGGGAGAGCGCCTTATATACACCATGGCCACGCCCATTCTGGCGGGTCATGACGCAATGAGCGCGCGGGCGCCTCTCATTGGAAGCGGGTTCAGCCCCGCTCTCCCATAGGCTTAAGCAGTTCTCTCTGAGCGAACCAATGAGCTGCTAGCTAGCCCGCTCTAGGTCTGCCGCAGAGGAACTGCGTTGTGTATGGATACAAAATTATGAAATAATTTTTTGGCTTCAATATCTCAGCAAAGATGAATCTTTCCCGCAGCGTAAGCTAGCTTACGCAATACTCGTTCCCTCTTCTAGAGAGAACCGAGGTTACGTTAGGTAACCGATTCGTTTTGAACAGTATTTAAATGCTTAAAACAACCCTTCAGATTTTTAAGGTGTTTACTACAGCACTATACTTACCATGTTTAAACCCAAAATTGTAAATTATGTCATTATTTACTCAGCCTCAAGTTTTTCCGAACCTGTATGAATGTCTTTTTTTCTGATGAACACAAAAATATATTTTGAAGAATGTCAGTAACCAAACAGTTGATGGGACCCTATTTACGTCCATAGATTTTTTTTTTTTTTTTTTTTTTTTTATACTATGGAAGTCAATGGACCCCATCAACTGTTTGGTTACCCATATTCTTCAAAGTATATTCTTTGAAGAATATACAGAAGCAGAAGAAAGAAATTCATAAAGGTTGGAACAACTTGAGGGTGAGTAAATGATGACACATTTTTGGATGAACTAAAGACTTGTTAGGTTTTCATACATTTTTTTTGTTTTTTTTTGTAGCCTATTGTTTTATTTTATTTTAATATTCTTTTTTGCCATAAGAGAGTAAGCTATTAATCCTGTTAGGAGGATAACACTTAAGTTTTGTTATGTAATTCAATACCGTGATAAAAGTTTCAGTAATTATCGGGATATGAAAATGTGTTACCATCATACGCCAAGACTGTAGAAATGTTTTGTACTCTCAAAGCTCGCTCTAGTCCCATTCTGTTCTTGAGTTGCACTAGTATATAAAAGTATGTCTTCTTGAATCCCCTCATCTTACAGTTTGTGTTTAGTCTACGCCATCATCTCTTTTTAGAGATACTGATCATCCTGTATTTTCCATGATGAGAGACTAATTACCCCAATCCACAGAGAAACAGCATGGCATGTGTTTAAGTAGACACATGTTATCACATGGACAGGTCTTTTTGCCCATGCAGTGATTTGTCCATGTGACTGGGACTGTGTTCTTGCTTACAGCAAAATACAATTAGTCCAGATGTCAATAATGTTATCTTACTGGATCAGTGTGACAGGGCTTTGGGTAAATCCTACTTGTAAATACGCATTTGTAAGACAAGACAGACAGTGATATCACTAGAAAGCAGATGTTTCAGGTTTCAAGAAACAGGTGGATAATGCAGTATAAGGGATAAGGATCAAGAGCACTTTAAAGTAGTGGGGGTAGAGGAAGCGAGATGGAGGCTGGGGAAAGGGGGCTAGTAAAACAGGATAAATTTTTCCCGGTGAAAAAGAATGTCTCCTCAGGAAATTACTTTCACATAGGTTTCGAAGCCTGCCAAGACTTTAAACTCTCTTTCTCATTTCGTTCTTTTTAAATGCAACCCAAAACATTTGATAGCAGTTGTCTTCCTACAATAGTTCTGTCTGGGTGTGAAATTAAATTCCATCAGTCCAACAAAGCCATGTAGTCATTCTCTTGTTGTTGTAGGTGATGACAGAGATGTTTATACTGCTTTGACTTGACGTAGTGCCCAAGTCTTTGAGGTGGAGTCTAGGTCAATTCTTTCGAGGACGAGTGCAAGTCAAGTCTCATATCCTTTTTGGTAATATTTGTATACTCTGTAGATTAGTTATATAAACCTTGTTGAAGAGCAATCGATTTCATATTTTGTTTTTTGTTTTCATATTTGGTGTCCAAGTGAAGTCTTAAGTAATTTGTTCACAAATCTTTGTAGCATAAATAAGAAAATTCTTAAATACATTTTTAGAAAGGCTGTTTAAACTGCAAGTTATATATGTTCAGAACTGATTTTTTTTGGACTGCATTCGTTTTGCTGTTGCGTCCCTGGTTGTGCAACACGGCCAAACCCTTTAAGTTCATTGTGCTTGAGACCTTAACGATGGATGTTTCGCCATTGTTTATGTTTTTCATGAGGGCAGTCTGCACACATTTGTGTCACACAAATGAAATTTGTGAAATTTGTGAAATTTTTCACACAGTTTTGTTTGTTCATAGATCTGTTTTCATGGACTTTAAGTTTGTTTTCATCAGTCACATGTGTTCTTTGTCTTCGTTTCCCGCCACTCATCTGTTTCCATAGACAACTCATCATCACAGCTGATTCCTCCCTGTGCAGTCTCAGTTGTCGGTCAATGTTTGCATGTTGTGTGAATTTACCCTTGTTTCACGCACGCACTGTTACACCTTCTGTCTGCTCCTGTGCTTATTGTTTTATTAAAATCACTTTGTATTGAATCCCGTGTGTACCTTCGACCGAACCTAGAATGGATTATGCAGGCAAATTCGCTACGATCGCTTTTGAGAGCCTGGACTTCCTTGTTTTCACCAAAAACTTCTGTCGTCTTGCCATCACCAGCCCCTTCGACGACGAGAACCTGAAGTCATTCTGTTCTGGATCGGGGCAAATTATCATCACCCTGTAGACCTCCCAGACACCTCTGGACTCAACTGGAGGGTCGCTATCATCCGGTGTCTGGAAAGTGTCTACCCCTGGTCCATAACAGAGCTGCACCCAGAGCCTGTTTCACCACCTGCGACCATGGAGGAATTGTACGAGCCCCCCGCAGACGGAGAGCTACAACACGCCGCAATGCGTCACCCAGAGCCCGAGGATAAGTGGACAGCACTGACCCTTGCCCCAGAAGAGGAGCCCCCGCAGTGAGTCTGACCAGGGGTGTGAGCCCACGACAGCTGTGGTTGAGGGTATACTGGTGGAAAAAGTGACTGAGGACTGGCTGATGGACTTCAGTATGGAGGTATCGTCTCCCACCCTATCCCACTCCATTTCTCGTTCTTCATCGCTGTCTAGACAGTACTATGAACTGTGATTTTTGTTTGCTCTGAACATTCATCGCTGTTTCTAGACAGCACAATGGACTGTTTGAACTCTGATTTATCTGTTTGCTCGGATCCTTCATCGCTAGACAGCACATTGGACTGTTTAGACTGTGATTTATCTGTTTGCTCTGAACCTTTATCACTGTTTCTAAACAGCACAGAGACCTGCATGGACAATGTATTATTACCTTCGACCCTGTCAAGTCTCCATCTGCCTCCGTTACCGCCCTTCTCAGCCAGTCCTCCAGCCCCGTCTCTGCTGGAGGTTTGCAGCCCATCGCAATCTCCTGGAATGCTATGCTGTGACGCAACCACCATCCGCCTCCGCCCTCTGATCACCTTGCTACGTCTCGGCCCGTCGACCTGTCGGCTCCGCCTTGGCTCCTCTCACCTTCGGCTCCACTAGACACCCTCTGCCTTTCGACTCTACTGGGTTCCCTTGTCCCATTGGCTCCCCCTTGGTCAGTCGTCACTCCGCTACAGACTTGCGGATCTTCCGCTACGCTCCATTTCTTCACTCAGCGGGCTCCTTCTTCCCTTCGGGTACACCTTGGTCCTCCATCACACCGGTATCGCCTCAGTTCTCGGGCACTCTGGCCCCACCTCAGACGTCCGTCGCCGCAGCATCGCCTAGGCCTGCTGGAAACCATCGGTTCCGCCTCCGTCAGTCGTCCCCCAGTTGACGTCAGCCTCTACTCCACCTTGGCTCCTCCCTCCCTCGACTCCGCAGTGGGCTGTCTCTGGGCTCTGGGTTTGTGCCTTCGGACGTCTACCATCATCGCCGCCAGGGTCTCGTCGTCGCCTCCATCTCTACACCCTCCTTCTTAGCCTCCTCCTTCTCCTCACCTCCTCGTTCTGTCACACGCATTCAGTCTTCATCCGTCTTTAGCCTCGTGACAATTTGTCTCAGAAAACGGTGTAAAAATAACCAAGAAAAGGTGACCAGTGAAATTTGCTTAAAGCTAAAGGTGACGAATCCATGCAGTGAATTATTAACTTGCCGAACGTTACTCAACTCTCAGAGAATTCCGGCTGTCTTGTTTTAATAGTCCATTTCTGATCTACACCTTCCTTTCCATTTCTGAAGAATACACTGAGATACTGTGTGTGATTTGTGCGTGAATATATAAGTGACCGACAAGAACAGTTAAGGGGTTCAGTGACTGTCAATTAGACATAAGCATCTGCCATTACATGTCACGCTCACAAACTCAAACATATTTTTCTCATATTTCTCCATCCAATTTTCCCCTAAAAGCAAATATTTGTCTAATTGTTGCGCCAAGGCACAGACACAGAGCCCAGTGGTCAGGTCTCCTATTTAAAGTCCATTAGTAGCTGGAAAGGAGCATTGACTTGGGTTATGAAAGCCAGATGTTGCCGTCTGAGAGGGAAAGCGTTTTTTTCTTGTCTTTGTGTGTGTGTGTGTGTTGGATTGGGTGGAGGATGGGGTGTATAATGTGTGGTTCGTGGGCTATTGAAGAATTTTTAGCATTTAAAATTAACCCAGAAGCTAACGACAGAGCATCTTTACAACCTTTACAGACTTAATGAACTCATAATGAGGATAAACACATCCATATTTTCTACAGTAAGTGCATGAGAAGCCAGTAATATTTCTGACTCCACCTGCTTCCTTCCGGCTTTCCTGAGGAGCTTGACGCTAATTAACTTCCTTTTGGGAACATGCCCTTTCTTGGCACAGGCCTCCTTGGAATGGCGGGTGCTGTGAAACCGGGTTGGAGGTGTAGCCGAAAGAATTTGTTTGGACTATGTCCCTGCTTCCGTGAATTCTGCCCTGTCAGGAAGTGTGACTCGGCCCAGACAATAGGCAATTGTGAGGCTGGACCTGCGCTAGCAGGAAACTCAACACACACACACACACACACACACAGTGTCAAAATCAACCTTAGTGTCTTAAAACAGTCCACTGAAGTCAAAGTAGCCATCTCAAAATGACTTTTTAAAGGCCCGTTCACAACAAGAATGATCACTTTAATGATATTAAGGATAAAGGTAAAGTTTTAAAAATCTATCTAAATTGAAAAGAATTGCAGTCCTTGCCACAACTATAACAATAACAACAAAGGATTGAACTTTCAAAACAATTTTTTTCCAGCTGATGATCAATAAAAACATTAACAGCCAATCAGAATCCATCCAACTTTAAAGTCACCATGAAATCAAAACTGACAATTCTTATTTTTTTATGGAATATTGCAGTATTTATTATAAATGATTTCCATGGACATCATTATTTTTATTAAATACATGTGCATTCATCTTCTTTATTCAAAAGAAGTCATCGCTTGCAGTAACATCTCTTCTCTGATGATGTGTTTACTGGCGTGAGGGCGGTACAGCCTGTCACTCACATGAGATCACTGCAACAATAGCAAACCACAACGATCCAATCAAATTCTGATGGACAAAATCAAGCCCGCCCAACATTTTTTCTTGTTCGAGAAGCTGCTTCACTTGGATATATGTCACAATAGGGAAGAAAATACTATCACAACTTCCTTTTTATGCCGACTTAAAGCCTTGGATGACAAAACTGCAACACACGCTTATATTAACTTATCGTCCATGAGTGTGGATGCTAATTTAGTTATCATTACAGTTATCGTCCTTGATGTCAACAGCCATTAAATGTTCTTTTTCTCTTTCACCAGTCTATGTGTTCTATGAAAAGGCTGCTGTGAATCCCATGGAAAATGTCATCCCCTTTCCCTAATCCTGAATCTATCTGCTTGGTGTGATAACACTTAAGAGGACAGCTTACATAACTATGTGTATGTTTACATAGTTTAGCCTGTTTTTAGAGTATGTCCAAGGACAAAAACATAGGTCAAGAATGTGTGTGTGTCCAGAGCTGTGAGGAATGTGGTAGTGTGACCTCTGACCCCTCTGTGTGTTTGTGTGTCCACGCCTTGCTTGTCTCCACTCATGCACACACACGCATAAAAAGATCTGAAATCTTTCCCTTTGGCCTTGTACAAAGATTAGACATATACACAAAGAAAAACACCTGAAATTGGACGCTTCCTAAAACAAACAAATGTACTATTGTGTCCTCATGTATCCTTCGTTCTTTCACAGTTAGCCTTTCGTGTGTATTGCCAATAAATGTTTGTGTCTGTCTGAGCAAACGTGGTGTTTCTAGTCTGTTTCTCTTGGATTCTTTTGCCTGTGCATTTGAAGTCTGTGCACATATCTCAGTGTAATTACCCTTGTGGTGTGCCAGGGGTGGGATCTAAATGGTAGAGTCTGTCAGGGAGGGTATAAAGCGTGGCATTTGGGTTTTTATACAGTAGCAGCATTTTAAAGTCAAAGCTAATGGATATTACATTACTGTTGTGGGAATAGAAGAGCTCAAAATACAGTAAAAATGCATGGGATGCAGTATCTTTAAGCAAAGCATAATTTATTTTTACAGCTAACACTCACTATTTTGCTTTGCTGAGAAGTAATCCAAGACTAGCTTTCAGGTGTTTTTGTCTTTTCAGGTGTAAATCCACACTGCTCAAATCATTTAATATCAAATTTCAGCAATAGGGATTTACAACTGAAAAGAAAAAACAAGTTTTACAAACAGAGTTTTTTCTATAAATAAATTATGTCTATTATTGTAATGAAAAAAAGTTAAAATATAAAACATATATAATTTTTATTTTTTTTAATTACAAATACTGTACGTTGGTAAAGAGAATTAAATAGGAATCACTCACTATTCAGAATAATGGCATTGTAAAAAAAAAAAAAAAAAAAAAAAATTTTTTATCTAGACCAGTGTTTCTTAATGTAATTAAATAATGTGAGGCCGCCTCAGCAAACTTCCAAAAGTTAATTTAAATAAAATGCTAAAACACACACACACACACATTTTTCCTATCTATAAATTATTTTTATTGATATCATACATAATCAAAATCTTGAATTTTACATAAGAAAAAAACTGTTTAATTAACACTCCTAGTTTCTGTTAATAAAAAAGTTTGAAAAAAGTGTATACTGTCATAATTATAGCAGAAATATCTTATCTGGAGTTGTGAATATTGTTCACAATAAAGAATATTGTGTTGGACAATGGGTTGAGAATCACTGGTCTAGCCATTACCATGGCAATTGAGTGGATGCTGAATTATTAATAATGATTAAAGCAAAATATGACTTGTTTTTATTACTTTGATTTAGGGTGTGTGACCTGGACATGTCTTTAGGCGTTTCAAATCTATTAATGTGCTGTCTAATTAACACTGTATATCATAATATCTGTATATCACTGTATATCATAATATCCAGCATCCTTCAGCTGAAATTCAGGAAAGTAAATATCCACCAGCATGCATAGACTATCTGGATGTTATGTGGTTACCAGAGTAACAGGGCTCTTGGAGGACCAGGCTGGAGCCTGCGGCCGCTGGGCTGCTGTGTATGAAGGCCTGTCGCTCCGTGGCTCTATGCCCAGCCACCACTCCGGAAAATTCCTCAGTAAGGGTCAGCAGCGGAGATGCATTCGAAGCCATATACAGCCATTTTACTAACTGCACCTTTAAATGGTTACCTCATTAAATGTGTTTGCTGAGAATGCAAGGCAAGGGATGCACATTCATGTGGTTCCACATATTAAATAAATCTTGCACAAACATTAAAACTAAATCAGAGGAATTGCAGTTGGTTTGTGATTTATGAGAAACGCAGTAGAAAAAGACTGTGTGGTCCATCGATTTTGCTCATCTGGCACTGCGTCATCTGGCTCATAAGGCTTTCAGTCTGTTGAAGTGAGGCTTTGCTAAGCCTGATGTTACATGTACTCACCAAAACATTAGCATTTGCAGTTCTTAAGTACACTAGATAACCGTCATTTTAATTTCACACAGCTAACGAAAACCGCCACAGGCCCCCAAAGGATTTTCAAATATTTTTTATAAAACCAAAACATTTTATCCTGACAGATCCCAACAAATGTGCAACATTGGGGAAACTACTGTTCAAACAGTAACTTAGCAGGAGTCCTGCAGCCTCCAAGTTGTTTGTTCTTCTTTGGCTTTGCCTTCAGCTGATTTTAAGGTAAACTGAATAGTGTATGCCTAAAAATGAGAGGATATTACATATTATATCCCTTTTATATAATATTATATCCCGGTTTATAGAATTTTTAAGTATTTAACTCAAGTATAATAGACTAGAGCTTTATACCTCAGGCTCTATTAATTAGCTTTAATAGTCAAAAGTTTCATTTCAGGTTAAGTTTAAGAAGGAAAACCTAATGAGAATTGGAAATTTCTGATGCCATTTGCATACCAAATGTTTTATCTTAGATGAATTGGAGAGAAACTAAAACAAAACACAGAACATCTCGGTGATATGAATACATATTAATTCATACACTGAGTGTCTTATGATTAAGTTTCAAAACCTATGTTCGCCCTGTGGTTTATTAACTCCATGACTGATATTTCCTGTTGCCTGGCAAAGAGTAGCAGATTCCAATGCAAGGCACTTTTGTCTTCCTGTATAAATTCACACTCTAAAACA
The DNA here is from genome assembly GCF_029890125.1 of Rhinichthys klamathensis goyatoka. Taxonomy (NCBI): domain Eukaryota; kingdom Metazoa; phylum Chordata; class Actinopteri; order Cypriniformes; family Leuciscidae; genus Rhinichthys; species Rhinichthys klamathensis. Next base: position 809,194 of record NW_026606658.1, on the reverse strand, counting down.
TCCTTCCTACAGCTACTTTAAAAGTCTAAAACCACTTATATAGGTTTCTAGATGGCAGCCTCACTAAAAATGTGTTTTTGCAAGACTGCATGGCATTCTTGTGTGGTCCAGCTAATGGTGGGCTGTGGAAGTGTAGAGTTGCGAGCAGCTGCACCTGAGACGGGACTTGGGCCTGGGGTGACTTGTGAACATTGTCAACGAATTAAAGGGATAGTTCACCCCAAAATAAAAATTCTGTCAGTAATTACTCACCCTCATGTTGTTCCAACCCCGTAAGACTTTCGTTCATCTTCGCAACACAAATTAAGATATTTTTGATTAAATCTGAGAGCTGTCTCACTCCTCCATCGGCTTCTAAGGGATCGAAACTTGCCGGCCCAGAAAAGTTATTAAAGACATTGTTAAAATACAGGTCCTTCTCAAAAAATTAGCATATTGTGATAAAGTTAATTATTTTCCATAATGTAATGATAAAAATTAAACTTTCATATATTTTAGATTCATTGCACACCAACTGAAATATTTCAGGTCTTTTATTGTTTTAATACTGATGATTTTGGCATACAGCTCATGAAAACCCAAAATTCCTGTCTCAAAAAATTTGCATATCATGAAAAGGGTCTCTAAACGAGCTATTAACTTAATCATCTGAATCAACTAATTAACTCTAAACACCTGCAAAAGATTCCTGAGGCTTTTAAAAACTCCCAGCCTGTTTCATTACTCAAAACCGCAATCATGGGTAAGACTGCCGACCTGACTGCTGTCCAGAAGGCCATCATTGACACCCTCAAGCAAGAGGGTAAGACAGAAAGAAATTTCTGAACAAATAGGCTGTTCCCAGAGTGCTGTATCAAGGCACCTCAGTGGGAAGTCTGTGGGAAGGAAAAAGTGTAGCAAAAAACGCTGCACAACGAGAAGAGGTGACCGGACCCTGAGGAAGATTGTGGAGAAGGACCGATTCCAGACCTTGGGGAACCTGCGGAAGCAGTGGACTGAGTCTGGAGTAGAAACATCCAGAGCCACCATGCACAGGCGTGTGCAGGAAATGGGCTACAGGTGCCGCATTCCCCAGGTCAAGCCACTTTTGAACCAGAAACAGCGGCAGAAGCGCCTGACCTGGGCTACAGAGAAGCAGCACTGGACTGTTGCTCAGTTTTGCATGTCATTCGGAAATCAAGGTGCCAGAGTCTGGAGGAAGACTGGGGAGAAGGAAATGCCAAAATGCCTGAAGTCCAGTGTCAAGTACCCACAGTCAGTGATGGTCTGGGGTGCCATGTCAGCTGCTGGTGTTGGAGCACTGTGTTTTATCAAGGGCAGGGTCAATGCAGCTAGCTATCAGGAGATTTTGGAGCACTTCATGCTTCCATCTGCTGAAAAGCTTTATGGAGATGAAGATTTCATTTTTCAGCACGACCTGGCACCTGGCCACAGTGCCAAAACCACTGGTAAATGGTTTACTGACCATGGTATTACTGTGCTCAATTGGCCTGCCAACTCTCCTGACCTGAACCCCATAGAGAATCTGTGGGATATTGTGAAGAGAAAGTTGAGAGACGCAAGACCCAACACTCTGGATGAGCTTAAGGCCGCTATCGAAGCATCCTGGGCCTCCATAACACCTCAGCAGTGCCACAGACTGATTGCCTTCATGCCAAGCCGCATTGAAGCAGTCATTTCTGCAAAAGGATTCCCGACCAAGTATTGACTATTGAGTGCATAACTGAACATAATTATTTGAAGGTTGACTTTTTTTTTTTTTTAAAAACACTTCTTTTATTGGTCGGATGAAATATGCAAATTTTTTGAGACAGGAATTTTGGGTTTTCATGAGCTGTATGCCAAAATCATCAGTATTAAAACAATAAAAGACCTGATATATTTCAGTTGGTGTGCAATGAATCTAAAATATATGAAAGTTAAATTTTTATCATTACATTATGGAAAATAATGAACTTTATCACAATATGCAAATTTTTTGAGAAGGACCTGTAGTCCAAGTGACTACAGTGGCTCAATCTTAAGTTTATCAAGCGACGAGAATACTTTTTGTGCGCAAAAAACGAACAAAAATAATGACTTTATTCAACTATTCATTTCCTTCTCTGTGGGCTTCGAGATTTCACGTAGTGAAACTGCGCAATGCTTCTGTGTTGTTCGTCACACGTAGGCTCACTATTGGCCAACGCTGGTCATGTGTGTGATGCGTGTGACGTACAAGCAGAAGCGCTGCACAGTTACACTACAACTTCTAAGGTCCCTTCAACTCTAACTGATGAGAAAGATATGGTGGAGAAAAAGCTAAATATTTACAGCATTGAAGAGCAGGGTTATTATCCTTAATTAAATCAAATGAACATGAAAACTGAAAAATATACAAATAAAAGCTAATTCAGAAGTAAACTAAAAACTAAAGTAACTGAAGAGACAAGAGTGCACAGAATAAGCAGTCGCCACTCCTGACCTATGTGTCCAAATCCTGGTTCCTGGCTCCCTCTTATGGTCAAAATGTTTATAACTCCAGAATCAGCAGAATCTTAGGAACTGTTCAAAATACTGATATGCAGACTAAATTAAAATTCAGCTTATTTAATAAAAAAGAAAAGAAAACTGTGACCAAAAACAACAGTATTTCTAGAAACATGAAAGGATCTTAAAATCAAATGGAGATCTCATTAAATGCTCAATTAATAAAATGCAGACTTACATAATCAGGGTAATATTTATTATGCTTTACAATAATAACTTCCTTTGGTGCCAAGGAGGCTGGCACCCAGCAGATGTCTAATTCTTCACCTTTTTTCACAAAGGGAGTAAAGGAGCTCTATCTGTTCAGCATACTCAAAGCCTGGGCTAGAATGAGAGGACGCAGATAAAATGCAAGTCAATGTTGTCGGTTCATTTAATTCGCAACAAATTTTGTTTTTCCAACCTGAAACTTACCGACCGGGTGTTTCTAGAATCAGAGGGATATTATCCAGTCGAGGCTCATTCACAATTTCTCGGAAAGCAGTAATACCTATTTGGCCACGTCCAATGTCTTCATGGCGGTCCAGATGGCTGCCTAATGTTCCTTTTAAAGACAAATTACACAATCTCAAAAGAAGAAACAATATATATATTCATATAGGCTAAACTTGTCACACTGTCATTGCACAACCAATTACAGCATTAGAGTGCTACAGTGATGATGTATTTTTGAAGGCCAACAGTTTCATCCTGGTTCCCTCTACAAAAATCCTATAGGATTTTTCCATTGGCTTTTGGATTATTGCATAAGCTCTGTGAACACCAAAAGTATTTATTTACACATTTTTTCATAATATAATCTTCACAAATGAACACAACTTTTATGATTTTTAAAGCCTAAATACATTCGACAAAATGTAAAAGTTTTAGGTTGTAAAAGGGGACTAGTGAGTAGTAGATTAATTTTTCTGTTCAGCGTGATGACGTTTAATGTCCCTGACATTCTCTATAGGCCTAGTCCCATTTAGCCACTTGTTAGTAACCTGCTGAATTCGGAACTGCCAAATACTACTATCCTTACTGGTTTTACCATATCTTTCTATGGCAGAAAATGTAGGAGTAGTATGCATGTGTACTGTGTGTGTGTGTGTGTGTGTGTGTGTGTGTGTGTGTGTGTGTGTGTGTGTGTGTGTGTGTGTGTGTGTGTGTGTGTTTTACATTTATTAGCTAGATTTGTCTCAAATTACTTCTGTAGCCTTTTTCCTACTCTCACAGAATTTTTTACAAAACACATCATTCCTGAAGCACTTTATATTGAGAAGACCAAATGAATGCTGCATACCTTTAGAGTCATTTAAATGAACAGCTCTCAAATAATGCAACCCAACCACACGGTCAAATTCATCAAGCATATTCTTTACTCCTCCAGGTGGTGAAATGTCATAGCCTAAACAGAAGAATATCATCTCATCTCAAATGCTTTATATATTTAATCAGCAGAGCTATCTTAAAGTAAAAAAAGTTAAGGTTTGTCATGTTAGCCCATACTTTTGATCTTTGTACCAAACTTATCTTTTTCCAAATAATTTGTGGTAATATATATGGGACTTCACACCATACCTGCTGCAAAAGCATGGCAAGTGTCCAGACACACCCCAACACGTGTCTTGTCACGCACCCGGTCTATTATGCTTCTCAGTTCAATGAACTGCCCACCTACAGTGCTGCCCTGACCACTCATGTTTTCAAGCACTATTGAGAGAAAAGAAAGAGCAAAAGAAAGAATATAATCCAGCTAAATTCACCAGAAAGCATGAACACAGTTGCACATTTTCTGCAAATCATCACGGTTGTATAGTTGACCTGTAATGACGGCAGGGGTTTGCTGGTGTGCGTGGTTAATAGCTTGGGCAATTTTCTCTATGCATTTCTCAGGGCTGGAGTCCAAAGAAGCTCCAGGGTGAAAGTTAAACTGGCTGAGACCCAGTGCACTGCAGCGACTCAGTTCGTCCACAAGCATAGACTTGCTCTTACTGAACACATCTGGATTACAACATGCAGAGTCATTTGACATTCAGTCTTATATACAAAACATATGCAGCCTAGTATTATTGACAAGATATTGACTAAATCAGCTGAGCTGTGTTTTTAAATATGCCAAACTTGTGGCTTTTGATTATCTTTAAATAATCAGTATTTGGTGGATGCACACAACCAGAGCGGGAACAGTCAGCGCACAAACCTTCTTTTGGGGAACCGCAGTTCATCAAATAAGATCCATGTGGCAGGATGTGTATCGGATCGAAGCCATGTTGAGCACAGGCTTTTTGAAATTTAACTGCAGCAGCTGGATCAAGGGCTGGTCTGGTCCAGGAGCGCTGGGAGCCCAAGAAAAGGGCAAAAGCATGACCTCCCATGGTCACACTTGATTCGACTGCTTTCCATATTCCTCCTTAAAGAGATAGTTTACACAAAAACGAAAATTTTGTAACTACTCCCTCACCCTCATGTTGTTCCAAACCTGTATGAATTTCTTTCTTCTGTTGAATACAAGAGAAGCTATTTTAAAGAATGTTGGTAACCAGAAAGTTGATGGCACCCATTGACTTCCATAGTAAGAAATAAAATACTATGGAAGTCAATGGGTGCCGTCAACTGTCTGGTTACCGACAATCTTCAAAATATCTCTTTTTTTTTGTGTTCAACAGAAGAAAGAAACTCATACAGTTTGGAACAACATGAGGGTAAGTAAATGATGACAACGTTTTCATTTGTGGAAGAATATTTGTAAAATTGATATGCATTCAGCACAAACACTGCACTCAAAATAAAGCATCTTTGCTCACCTGATACTGAGACGTGAGCGCCTATGTATTTTTTCTTTGCCTTTATCTTTCTTTTCTGTGCCATTTCTTCTTCTCTGCTGCCCCCATCTGATAGTTCTGCATCAAAATGTTGTAGCTCCTTTGTTTCAGTAACCTCCTCAGTCTTTCTCTTCTTGCCTTTTATTCGTGAGGCCATATTTTTCTAAATCAAGAATAAGCATGTGATTAGACATACTTAAAACTATGAATAATAAACAACCAAATATGATGTGGTAAATCTACACTGATGAAAACATTATTAATCATGAACCAAAAATTGGTGTGCAGTTTACCTAAGAGATATATAGTGCAATAAAAACATAAAGATTTTTTTTCTAACATTTAAAATACTCTAGATCTAAACTGATTTTGGCTACTTTTATATTAGGGCAGGTCATTTGTGATCTGACATTATACATTTCAAATAATATTTTACACTGGAGATGATACTAAGACAGGAGCTTTCAACATTGTATCCGGGCACGCACCCCTAGGGACCTCAAGAGTGTGAAAATTCAGTGGAATTTTTTTTCAGAAGGTTAAAGTTAAAATTACGGAATTTGACATAATTTTTGTTTCATTCTGCTTTCTATAAAAAGAAAGAAAATGAAATTACAAATTATTTTATCATATGGACAATTTTATACAGTATATCTAACAAAGGTATAAAAGCTTCAGATAAAAGCTTTATTACAATGGCAACATAAAAGTCAATTATTTAATTCTAAAAACAGTAATTTTTTTATTGTAAAAATGGATGTTTATACAAAAAAGAAAATCCCTGTACTAAAACATTATTCTATATTTAAATAATATGTGAAATTTGATGGATAGACTGAAGAAGCCATTTAACTGATGTTGAAAGAGAAACAGTACAGTAACCAACCATTCCAAAAGAGCTTGATCTCACAATAAATAGTACATTGTTTTATTATAAGAACGGCCAAATAAAGAGTTATTGGACTTTTAATATTGAAGGTCAAAAATCTCCCTCGGTTGCCCCCTTTCCGTCAGACCTGTCCAGACACACACATTCACAACGAGCAGTAAAATGGCCGACCGTCAACCAACTGACTTTACAGCGCTTTAAACATAGATTTCGCCTCTTTCGTTTACATTATCGTATTTCACATTTAAAAACAATAGAAGGAGTGTTTTCATGACTAGCTATTCGATTTTGATGGAGTATTGTATTTCACGTTGCCTCAAAACCCAGAAATTCGCACTTAAGCACTTTAGCTGTAGCTAGAAGTCTAGCTGCGGTGCATGTAATTCCTGAGGTAAGTGCTTTGTTTAAAAAAACCCAACTTATATGAAATGTTATTTGCTACCAATGGTAGTAATATGCATTTGAAAAACCGCACTGGCGTGAAAGTATTTATGTGTGATACAGTTTTTCCTCGTCGACATCTGTTAGCCACTAGCTCGATTGCTAGTTAAATTAGCCAGCCAGCTAGTTAGCATATACTTGTTTGCAGGTTTAGCTTTCCGCTAGTCGGTCGTAAAACATACTAGTTTTTATTTAGTCTGTACTAATTGATATGGACAATGATTGCATTAAATGGAAACACATATGAGTTTGCTTTATGGTTTTGGTGGGCAATGTATCCCGACTCATAGTCTATTGCTGTTGCTCCCCAAATTTGATCAAATGCATATTTATGCGTGTCTTGTTTTGACGGTTGCTTACCCATTTGATTTGTGTTGCTATCCGTATGCAATTAATCGACGGATTCAGGGGGAATTTAACGAAATTACCAGATTACCAGTCATTTTCTTCTAACAAACTAACGTTAGCTAACTCGGTAACAAGATTTGGCAGGACCACTAAAGCATACGAGTTAACGCAATATTTTAGTCATTGTCGTTTAAATAGTTGATTTTTAACGAATCGTTCGGATAGCTGACGCATGGAATGTAATGTATGTATTATCGTATATTGCACTGGAGGAAATGGGCGGGTGAACGGAGAGCCTGTCCGAAACTGCCCTGCCTGCCAACTGCAGGCTCGCAGACAGATTACAGCAATAATTTCTCCCATTACCACGATCACAGTATGATTTTAATGGGCATCCGATTTATTACATGACACACGCAAACTCAGGTTGACCCTATAACCAACATTCCTTTGACGTTACGTATACAGTGATTTGTGATGGTATGATCATGTGAATGGTGCCGCTGTTGTGTCTCAGGCTGTTATGCATTTGGTTTGGTAACAAGGCAGTGCCTGGACTAGTTGAAGGTGATACTCATCAAAAACTGTACATTTTACCGATCCTTGGTAGTGCGTACTCCGGATTAGACAGAAAAGGTCTATATCCTTGATAAGGTTTTTCAGTTGAACAATATTGTTTTTTAAACAGTATAATGAGCTCCATATCGTTTGTAGAAAGGAGCATCAGAAAAGGGAACAGCAGTTCATGGAAGACAAGAAAAGGAAAAAGGAAGATAAAAGGAAACGGGAAACCTCACAGAAGGTATTTGTTATATTATGTATGAATTAATTATTTTGGATTGTTAAATTATAGTAAATTAATGCTCCCTGTGATGGTAATTTATGTGGCAGGTGTGCATTAATTTTCAATAATTCAGTGTCACAGAGTCAATTCTTCAGCTTATGTGTGTAGAACTACTTTCTTACACCACTGATTTGACATCAAAAAAATTTGAAAGTCATCCAAGCCTCTGTTACTAGTTTTTCAAAGCGAATTGGAACTAGTGATGTAGGCTTGTACTAAGCAGTTATTGGATTAACAACACGTTTATTTTTATGTGTGGGACAGATGGAGAGACAGTAAAAGTAGTAGCAGAAAACATTTGAAATTGTCAGCTTATTCTATTTTTCTGTAGTTAATTTGCTTCGTTTTTATTGTTCTTTTGCGGTGGTAGGCTGTAAAGGGCCATTCACACCAAGAATGATAACTATAAAGATGATAATTATATTAGTGTCCACACCAACGGATGATAATATTCAGTTTATTCCAGAGCATGTGAGCGGAGCGGTAATATTTCCTCCGTAGTGGAGAGTGCCTTTCTGAAGATTCCTCTCCACTCTCTCAGTATCCAGAATACTCGTTGTGATATGCTGGTTTGAGAATATGTGAAATTATTCAATAGCAATAGGTCTTAGGTTATGGAGTTCAAATATTGTTTTAATGAAGTTACGAACCCAATACATAGCCTAAATGCACCATAAACATCAAAGTTAAGAACAAAGAATGAGAAGAAAGAGTTACCAAAGATTAATTGTGTGATCTACTTGCAGTGAAAGTCTTTTTTGTTGTTTGCTTATGGATAAAAAGAAGTTTGAAATACCTTCGCAACGCTATACTGTTAAAAAACATCTAGACATCCATACTGATGAGAGCGCCGTTTAGACGATTATGTAAATATGTGCTGCGCGCTTTCCTCAATAACAAAAAAAAAATAGGCAACAAAAATAACAGTGGTGAGAAAACAAAAGTGATGGGCGGCAAAATTGCAAGAAAAGCTTGACGTGTACTGCCAACTATAGGTTAGGATGTTGATATTGCAACTGTTCAAGTGTCAAGTAGCCTAAGTTTCATTCATAATGTTTTTCCTTTAATCCAATATAAAATGTCATACTGTATTGTCCCTCATAACCAGTAGTATAACAAACCTATGACCTAAGCAAGCTTAATTGTTATACTAGTTTGACATGACATAGAAGAAAATGGAAAAGTTTTATGTAGGCGTTCAAAATACTGCCTCACCTTGCTCATCTTGCGAGTGGAAGTTTCTCTGAACCTACCGCGAGCACCACAAAGAAAAGAACGCATGCACAATCTGAGGTAAAATTAAATAAGTTTGTTTTCCACTGCAGATACACTTTTCAAAATCATATATTCATTTTAAGATGTGACGGTAATTTAAACGTGGCCTTTGTAAAAATATAAAGCAAAACATTAAATGTGCAAAAAGAAGTAAAGTAAACGACTAGTATTTCCAAGTCAACTAGCAGCAGCAGTATCTTTTAATCGACTAGTCGGCTAGTCTCACACATCCCTAATAGTTATCATCCTTGGTGTGAATAGACCTCTAAGGGATAGTTCACCCAAAAATGAAAATTCTGTCATTAATTACTCACCCTCATGTCGTTCCAAACCCGTAAGACCTTTGTTCATCCTTCGGAACACAAATTAAGATATTTTTGATGAAATCCGATGGCTCAGAGGGGCTCCATTGACAGCTATTTATTTAATTAAGGCCCGAAAAGGTAGGAAAGACATCGTTAAAATAGTCCATGTGACTACATTGTTTCAACCTTAATTTTATGAACCTTAATTAATGACAGAATTAAATTTTTGGGGTGAACTAACCCTTTAATGCTCTTTGCAATAGCTAAAATGGTTATAGAAAAATAGTCATGAAGATCTGCTTGGCACAAATCTATGAATGAATAATTTTCAAGAATCAGCCCAGCAAACATTGTTCTGTACTTTAAGAAATTAAATATCAATAGTGACACCTTTTCCCCCTTTTGTTTCAGGTTGCAGAGCAAAAAAATAAAGGTAACTACATTCTGTTGTCTTTTTAAAGTGTGTTTTGCTATAGTTGTGGCATTTTTTTTCTCAAAGCTTTTTTAAAATTAGTTTTTTTTTAAAAAACAAATCAGATTCAACTATCCCCCAACCATCACCAACAAATCCGTGGGATTACATCCATGCTGACCAATGATTTCTATAATAATTCAAAATTGAAAAGTAGTATATACATGCATGCCTACACACATAAACTCTCACCTATATGTAGGCCTATATAGGTGCACGCACTGACTCGATGTAAAAAGAAACAAAAAATAAGATATATTAAAGAACACTGGTTTGGCATCCATTTAGGTTTTAACAGTCAATAATAGGGCGTTATTTATAAATAATCAAGGAATTGTTTTTCTGATACTCTTAATGAGTACCTTATCTTTTCAAGGCAAAGACAAGACATTATATCTCTGATCCACTGGGTGTGAGTGGGTGGAGCAGCCTCCTTACACTTTAGTAGTAATGCTCTGCATGCTAACAAGGAAGAAAAAGCAAGGACTTTACACATTGATGTAAATAACCATGACTCTTCTGGGGCAACTCCAAATAATGCCACCAGGGCATCTGGCTCTTAACCGGTGTGGAGAACCGATGAAAGAGTGTCAAATGCAGATCGCCAAAGCGCCTTAATTTAGGGCATGTCCTGAATATATGAACTAGTGAACCCTCAGCACATTGACATATGTTACACATGGGACTAGTACCAAGGAACATTTTAACTAATTTAACTTTTGACATATGAGCTCTTTGTACTACTTTGAACTGAATAAGTGAGTGCTGAGCACACATTGATGATGAGTGGACACTGTCCCATGTGTCATCCGAGAGTGGTCTGCCAAGATCTTCCTCCCAAGTCCTCCGTATTTTATCTAAAGAAGATGCCTGACCTGTTATTAAATTATGAATGACAGAGATCAAGCCCTTGACTAATATGTTGCATGAAAGAAAACTATCTAAGATAGTTTTGGCATTTTTAATGCTGTTGTGGCATTTTTAATGCTATTTTTCATCTTTTTGGTCTGTACTGTGTGCGGATATCCTGAAAGTTACAGAGACAATGTGTCATTCTGCTGACAAACAAACATGAAATGAAAAAGTGTGTCAGTGTGTTAATGTGTAAAATCCATTTATTCTTTCCTTTACCTTAATGTAGATGTTCTGTAGTTCTGCTCTCATTTGCTCCTAAATTTTCCACTACACAGTGCCAGAATTGACCAAGCCTCCATCTGCACAGTCTCCTGCCACCCCCAACTCAACTTTCCCCAGCCCTGGCCCCGTCCCCTCTTCAACCCCATCCGCTGCCACCCCGGCTGCTGGCGCCCTCCCTCAGGGTGGGAACAATGCTAAGCGGCCGGCGGTGGCCAACGGACAGCCCTCCCCCGGCACACAGAATTCCCAGCGCTACATGCCCCGTGAAGTGCCCCCTCGATTCCGTTCCCAGCCGGACCAGAAAGTGCTACTGAAGCGGGGCCAGCCACCACTGTCCTCCATGCTGCTGGGGGGAGGCAACAGCGGGGGAGACAGCCCCAATGAAACAGTGGCTTCGACCTCAGGTAAGAATCATCAATTGAATCATTTTAATAACAGAGATAGTGATTTATATACTTGTACATGTAAATGTACTTCATGATATCTAGCCTTCTTGTCTTCTAAAAGCTAACTTATTTTATGCAGCAGCACAGAGGATATATGTTAAAGGTGCTTTAAGCACTTTGAATACTATGCATAAAATATCCCTGCTACCTGAGATGTCGGTAGACTAACCTAGGCTGTTTAAAATGACACAAAATAGTCAGGGGGAGTGGTCTGCACTTTTTTTTTAGCCAATCAGAAAACTAGCTAATCAAAAACACTTTCAGCCTGCAAATAATTTTGTGTGATCTGAATTGCTAATATATCTTTGGAGAGAGGATTTTGTTTAGCAAAATGACTCACAGCATCTATAAAGGGATAGTTCACCCAAAAATGAAAATTCATGAAAATGCAGTTCTTCAAAATATCTTCTTTTGTATTTCACAGAAGTCATGCAGGTTTGGAATCACATGGGTGAGTGATTGATGAATTTTTGGGGTGAACTATCCCTGTTTGTATCTCATTGGTTTGGCTTATTTACATATAGAAAATAGTCTGGCAGGTTCATAAAGAGTTTTGTATTTTGTTTACAGATCCAAGCCAGGGCCCTTTGGGTCCAGCTGCTCTCTCACTGCCCCATACGTCGTCATCCTCATCAATCGCTGCTTCTTCTTCAAATTATGCAAATTCCATGTGGGGGACCAGCTCTGGCAGCCAACCCCTCTCTCAGGGCAGGGAAAAGGTGATAGTGGACCGGTCAGACCTGGAGGAATGGCCTAGTATTGCTGCTGGGGATGGGTCAAAGGCGGGGGATACAGCAGGTACCGGAGGTGCAGACGGTAGTGGGTTTCTGAATTGCAGCGCCTCATGGGGTGAGAGGCATATCCAGCAGCAAGCAAAAGTTGTGGGAGGAGGGAACGGGAGAAAAGGAGTCAATTCCGGCAGCCCCTCCCCACCCACATCCTCTGGTTCACCCAATGAATGTATGCAGTCTGGTAGTGTTTGGGCTTCATCCTCCCATGAACTCATCGGGGGGAATGCAGTAGCAGCAGGCTCATTGCCCCCCATATCCAAAGCTGTCCCTCTCCCAGGGAGCTCCGATAGCTCCTTTGGTGTCAGCTGTGGGATTCCAGGTGCCAATTTTACCCCTAATGCCAATCCCTCTGCTTGGCCAGCCCTGGTACAGGAAGGGGCTGGGACAGTTGCAACAGAGGGGGGCTCCTCTTCCCTCCAAAGCTCATCTTTGTCTGCCAGCAACTCTCTTTCTGTGAATCAAGCCTCTCATCAGCACCAACTTCACCAAATGCAATCCAGAGACAGAGAGCCATCCAGTGGAGAGTGGGGTGGCGCAGCACTGGAACCAGGAGCAGGACCAAAAAACACAGGGGTGGCAGAGGGGGCTGATATGGACTGTGGAAGCACAGGTGGAGGGGACGGCTCAGCTTCCTCTTCCTCCTCCACCAGCTCATCATTGTGGAGACCTCAGCCTTTCCCCTCAAACTCCAAAACGGGTGCCTCAAGGACTGAATCTTGGGAGGACGGAGCAGGGGGGAGCTCTGTGTCTGCCGAAGGCGGGAAGGCGTGGGGTTTTGCCAGCCAGGACGATCGAGGAGATTTGACAGGGGCAAGTGCGTGGGGAAAAGGAAGTGGTGGTCAGACCCCCGGGGTATCTCAGGGAGCGTGGGGTGGGGACCATATGTTGGTTGGGGAATGGGGGGCATCCAGTGGGGTTGGGGGTGTCAGCAATCCAGATGGGAAAAATGTCTCGAGCAGTAACAGCAGCAGCAGCGGCAGTAGTGTCGTCAACCAGACGACTTCTACCTCCACACCTTCAACTATGACAAGAGCTTGGGACAATCAGAAAGGAGTTGGGGATGTAGGAGCAGGGGAATCGAGTGAGTGGGGAGGCCAGGGTAGCAAAGGTGGGGGAGGTACCTCATCCTCCAGTGGCGGAGGAAACTCCAAAAGTGGCAATCAGCGCCATGGCCACCACCGCACTCATCAGCCTCCCAACCCTGAAGTGGCCTTACAGAATCTGCTTAGCCGGTCTGACCTGGACCCCAGAGTGCTGTCCAACTCTGGTTGGGGTCAGACGCAAATACGTCAGAATGTGGCATGGGATTTGGAGAAAGGTGGTGGAGCAGCAGCATCAGGCGGGCCAAACTCGTCATCTACAATGAGTGCACCTGCCCACGCCCAACCGTACTCTGGTCCTACTGGCACCACAACTACTGATCCATCTTCGTCCCCTCTGCTCCAAGGTGCAACTCTGAATGCCAACTTGAATTCAAACTCCATCCTCGGACCATCCGCTATTTCACGTGGTGAAGGTTGGGACAACAGTAGTAGCAACAGCAGCTCTTCTTTGCATGCCAGAGGCCCTCCACCCTCTGGTGTCAATATCCAAAACCCTGGCGTCTCACAATCTGGAGGTGGAGGAGGTAGTTCAGCTGGTGGGCAGGGCAAGCCATCCGGGGGTTGGGGAGGGACTGCTTCATCAGAAGGCCCAGGGAAAGGTTGGGACAGTGAGGGACATGAGTGGCGAGAACGTAGAGCAGGAAGCTCATCAGGCGGGTGGGGAGATATCCAAACACAGGGTACTCCATCAACTGGAGGAAGTGGCTGGGGAGACAGTCAGGAGGAGAAAAGAACAGGTGGATGGAAAGATATTGGACGGGTGGATGCAGGCAATTGGGGGCCGGGAGGCAGCAATGACTGGGGAGATAATGAGCCCAAAACATGCAGTGGGGGTTGGGGGGATGGGAAGGGTGGTGGAGGTACTAGTGGGGACTCAGAAGTGGGTACATGGGGTAATTGGGATGAGGGAGCTTCTAGAGGGACGTGGGGAGCTGGAGGTACAGGGGTTGGTGGAGACAAGGGTGGAAAATCTCACCAAGGCTGGGGTGGGAAGATACACCCGTCACAGATGCCAAACAGCCAATTGGCCTCTCAGAAAGGCCCGGCACAGCAGCAGCAGCAGCAACAATCACAGCCTCAGCAGTGTCAGTCGGTAGAAACGGGGGCCATGCAAGGAAGCTGGGGAAGACCGGCAGGTCCTTCAGCCCAGAGCCAAAGTTCAGGGTGGACTTCAGGGCCTATACCCCAACTTTCCAGTGGCCCTGGAGACACTTCAGAGCCCAGCGGTTGGGAGGAACCTTCTCCACAGTCCATCAGCAGGAAAATGGAGATTGATGATGGAACATCTGCTTGGGGTGACCCCATCAACTACAACCACAAAGGTGTCAACTTGTGGGATAAGAACAATGCCCCATCTGGCCAGGCACAATCAGTGCCCCCTCAGCAGGGACCCCCAACCCTGCAACAGCAGCCGCCTGCAAGAATTCCAGCAGGCCTCGGGAATAGGGATATGAACCTTGCACAGTCAACAAGCAAGGGGCCTGGAATAGGTAAGTCACTTAGGCTTTTTCAGTGCTTTTTTTAACTCTTTGTGAAACATCAAAACTCCTCAAAAAGCTGCATTTTTAATTTTAAAATAGTGACATTAGATATGATCTTTAGGGGCTTTTGCACCGGAGGAACCTTTTCATAGTTCCTAGAACTAGAGGCGGAAGTACCCGGATTTTAGCGTGTATGCACCGCAGGAACTAGGAACGATTTTAGCTCTAGGAACTACTTTTGGAGGAACTAATTTAGCTCCTACTTCAGTGTAGGGTCTAAACCAGCACTACAGGAACTACCAGTGACGTCAGTGTACGCTGATTGGCCGAGCGCACAAAACACCAGCACCCGACATTTTTTAAAAAGCTGTGTAAACGCACAGATTATAGCCTATATATTTACTCCACAAACTAACTCTACGAACATGGAAAACAGTGATAGATGGGCCTCTTAACCTTTACGCTAAGGAGAAAATCCAACGCAACTTTGAGGGCACCAAGCGAAACATGATTATATATTTCTGCTCCGCTAGCAACACTGGACATTAACCATACGGCGTACGCTAATTACTTTTCATTACTGTCTCCTTTCTATGTATAACAGTTCTAATACCGTAATAGACAGGACTGTTAGACAGATCGTAAACTAATGAACATGGAGAATGTGATCAGCACTATGTGATCAGCCTCTGGCGTTCTCAGCGCCATCAAAATAAAGGTCCTCCGCACCGTCAAAATAAAATTCAGAACAAGCGCAGCTTATGTCACTTCAGAGTTCCTATTGGCACCGCCTGAATGTAACCAGGAAAACGTTCCTAGGGGAACCATTAGTTCTCGGGGAACCACCCTGGTGGCTAGTTCCTAGAACTACCTGGTGCGAAAGCCCCTATTGTTTCACTTTCATGTAGCATACCATAGAACTGTATTTGTTAAAGCATTTCCTTTGTTTATCTTTTAGCTTCTTCTGGATGGGGAGGTAATGGCTCTCCTTCCAGTCCATGTGTGGACAATGGCACTGCAGCGTGGGGTAAACCTACTAATGCGCCCACTGCTTGGGGCGACCCTGATGACACTGGCAAGGCGTCAGGTTGGGGGGATCCCTCCCCCAATGCAGTGAAGTCTGGTGAGTCTGGATAATTTTTGTCCTAGTGATGATGGTGTTTTGAATAAATGAATGTGTTTTGAATTAAACCTGATCCTGAATGTATGCATACTTCTGAACATTTTAAAGGGATGTTTTATTTTTACAGGTTCAAAGTCTATGCAAGAAGGTTGGGGTGAAGGAGAGGGCTCAGTAAGTGCTTCACGTCACTCCAGCTGGGAGGAGGAGGATGAGAGTGGTGGTGTATGGAACAGTGCAGGTTCCCAAGGCAGCAGCTCCTCCTACAACTCTGGAGGCTGGGGAGCAAAGAAGGGCAACAAGGTATGTCAGTGATAAGGCTAGGTTCAATATTCATGCAGATCTGCAATTTAAGTTGTTTATGCGTACTAGTTACTGAGTGTTTTTCTTCAGGGCTCCATGAAGGGTGCAGGAGAATCTTGGATGAGCCCAATGACAAGACAGTTTTCAAACATGGGGGTTCTGGTAAGAAGTTATGGAAAAAAAATTGGTCTTGGATAATATCGTTTTAGGATCTTACATTTTTGCAAATAAACATTTGAAATTGAAATTGAACGATTGAAAACAGAAGAATTTTAAGAATGCACTGATACAAATTTTGGCCTTAAAAATATTACAATTATCATTGCAAGCTTTAATAATCATTGAATTTTCCCAGATTTTAGTGAATAGTCTATATTGCTCACTAAGACATCATGCATTTTTATCAACACGTTTAAGTAAAGTTTGGTTTATGAGGTTTACCAATGTGGAGATTTGTTATTAGGGAGAGGACCCCAGTAGTCATTCCTTGGATCTGGCCCCTGGTCCTCCACAGGACAAAAAGATGGAAGCAGAGAAGCGTGGTATAGGCTTGAATGAGTACAATGGAGAGATGCGTAAAGGAGGACGTGGAGGGGGAGTAGGAGTAGTCTTCCGTTCACCTGGTTCCAAAGAGGTGGGGGCTTGTGAACCTGGGCCTTACTATGACAAGGTATTTGCATCTCCTTATGTTTCTGTAAATGGTGTTTCGTTAGCCCTTCATTTCTTATTGACCTCTTTAATCTGGATCTTTGCGGTCACTTTGATTAACTGTTTTTCCATCCCTCTATCTTTTTCCTTAGGCGAGTGGTCAGTTGTTTAGTAGCGGTGGAGGGATGTCACAGTCCAGGCACCAACCAGGGGTGCCGCCCATCAACCCATCAGTACGAGCGCAAGTGCCTCATCAGTTCCTGTCACCTCAGGTACTTGATGATACTGCATCTATTATTTAATATTACTTCAGTAGTTTGCACAATTGTTATGTTGACAGACAGGTCATTATAGTGGTGGACATTTTGTTGAGGTTTAAAAAAAAAAAAAAAAATCTCAAAAGTACTGTGCACTGATTATGCGCAATAGGATTTCACATTGTTTTTAAGATAAACTGTCAACTAAAGCAATGCAGCTGGCTGCAATGCAAGTCAAAAGTGATCTTTGTTATAGAACTAACTAATTTTTGCTGCAGGTGCCAGGCTCTGTGCTGAAACAGATGCCTCCTCCCACCGGAGGTGTTGGAGGAGGCATCTTTACTCCACAGCTTTCCCCACAGCACATTGCCATGCTCAGCAGCATCTATCCCCCTCATATTCAGTTCCAGCTGGTGGGTAACTCCCGTTGCATGCACAGTACTTCATCTAGCAGGCCAGACTCACAATACACTCCCTAGAGTTCTGTTTGTTTTTTCTTTTGAAGTTTTGACTTGTGCTTTCTTGCAGGCCTGTCAACTGCTTCTGCAACAGCAACCGCAGCAACAACAGCAGCAGCAGCTGCTGCAGAACCAGCGCAAGTTCCCCCCAAACATACGTCAACAAGCAGACCCCCAACAGGTACGGTCTTCACCTCTTTTTTTTGTGCAAACAGGACAGTATCCAAGAGACTAGTTACTGCCAAAAGGTAGTAGAACTTATTTGGGTCCGTTCACAGGAAGAGTAATTGCCTTAATTGCTAGAAGACAACCCGGGATGTTATACTCTACTCCTCGGACTCTGAATTGTTTCTATGGCAGTAGTATTATTGCCAAAACGAATCTATGAAATATGAGTAATCAACAGACAAAATCACAATACAAAAAGTAACAGTCTTTATGCAAATGCATTTAGAGGGGCATTAGATAGTAACTCTGTGCTAGCTACATTAAACTGTATATCTGTCATTTATTTTCATTTTTATTGTTTTATTTTTCTTGCATTATTAAGACATTAATAATAGTCAATTGTAGGTTTAAACCAAAATATTACAAAATAACTGCTTAATTATATTTTACTCTTAAATCCGCTGCTGTTTTAAATGTTGCAGTTTCAGCGTTGTAATTACAATTGTTATGTAACTATATATTCTACATACTGGTTTCATATTGGTCTGACATAATTCTCCATTTACAATGTTACTAGGGCTGCAACAACTAATCGATAATAATCGATTATGAAAATCGTTGTCAACGAATGTCATTATCGATTAGTTGGTGATTGGTTGAAACCAAGCGTGCCGCACAAGCCCTTAAAGGTTCTCTAAGCGATCCTGGGTGACGTCACTTCTTGTTGACGTTCGAACTATTGTCAAACAAAACGGAGGCTAGCTAGACCCTCCCTCCTCCTCATCCGCACACTAACCCCCCAAACCCTTCTTGTCGGTCATTGGCTGGAACAGTTTGTTATGTTTCGGGGAGCGGGTCGCCGCAGTTTGTTTTTATTGCTGTTTGTGGAGCCTGGGCTGTCTACAGAGATCGTGTTTCTTTACAGTGTGTTCAGGGGACAGGCAGCCAGCGGATAGTGAGGAGATGTTTGCTGTATGTGACAAAAAATGTTTTGGCCTAAAAAACGCGTGGCATCGCTTAGAGCACCTTTAAAAGTGAAGCCAAAACGTCTCGATCGCCCCCCCCCCCGGTGGCTGGTCCTAGTATAGATCATAAACCCCGCCTCCCCATGTTATTCAACGGCACGCGAGACCAACTAAAAAATTAAATTACACTTCAAATATCGTTTTTCCAAAGATGGTTTCTGTCATTTACTGTAGTTTTTATCACGCTGATGTAATTTCAAGTGTTTGTTTTTAGTTACTTATTTGATACGGTGGTGATGACGTCATGATTGACAGCTTTGATTGACAGGTTCTCTGAGCGAAGTAGTCACTGAAGCACCAACAGACTTTTTTCGGGATCTTTGGAGGACTGAGGAGATTGGAGCTTTAAATTTAATATCAAATTTTTTATAATTAATAAAAAAAAAGGGCAGGAGCGTGTGCTTGCGATTGATTCTGCGAGAGTGAGGGTGGGGCCTTGATTTCGCGGCTTTACTTCCTGCTCACTGCGCAGGTCTGGTCCCGAGATCGCTACTGCACAGACTCAAGTTCCAAGATGTCAGCGCCATATCGGGATACTGGCGGCTTCAGTTCTGACCAATGGATGAGAGCGAAGGGGCGTCGTCCATCTTTTTTTACAGTCTATGGTTGAAACAGGCCAATCATGATGTCTTACATGCGCTTCATGAGGCGCACACACACGCAAGGTCTCTCTCCCTCCGCCGTTCTGCCGTGCGCGCGCTACACGGTTTGGAGCACAGTCTCTTCTGTCTCGCATACGCGCTCTTGCTTGCGCGCTCTAGATTCCGGGAGTTTTAACTAATTTGCGGGCATCAGGGAGCCGCTATCAATATGCGGGTGACTCCCGGAACTTCCGGGAGACTTGGGATGTCTGTATTTTGTCTCGAGCATCAGGTTGCGCAATCAGTTCGCTCGCAACATAAGTGATGGATTAAAATAGCGCTACCGCAGAAATAGGTTAAATTAAAACGGTGTTAACAAAGTGAAGCACTAAATATAAAGGCAGTTAATAACAGCAGCAGTAAAAGATTGTTTTTTAGTCACTGTACTCAGTGGTTTTCAGCGAATGCTTGTGCACTAATGCATCATTTTTCCTGTCCTTTTAATCAAGCCTGTTAGCTTGCTGCGTACCTCCATTCCGTTCTCTTTTTATAGCATTTGTCTACTATTAAGTTTTAATTGTTTTTCAAACGCGATCTACTGCGGCTCTACGTTCACACGCTTGTTTTCAATCTTTCTATATTTATTTCTATCAATTTATCCTTATAATTCAATTCATTTTAAATAAAACTTAAATTAATTATATATTTTAGATGTTTTTAGTTTATATCTTCACATCTGAACAACATGTCTGTGTAAATTTGTTTTAACAAAAATTGTGTATGTTGTATGTTGGATATACATTTTAATTTTTTTTTTTTTTATTAATCATGGTTGTCAACTTGCCATCAGCAATTATCATTAAAAACAATGCAAATATCGATATTAGTAAAACTCAATGTGTGGCTTTTGCACTTTTTAAAGTACACTTTTACACATAAATACCCGGATTTACGGTTTTATTTAGTAAAAAAAAAAAAAAAATCAAATTGAATTTTTTAGCTGATTAATCGGAAAAAATTTCGTCCGATTAATCGATTATCAAAATAATCGTTAGTTGGAGCCCTAAATGTTACCCTATAGCCTAATTGCTTCTTTACATCTCCATATAGCAATTTTAGAGAGCTGAAAAGTCTGTTTTGTCAGGTGATTTGTATAACTCCTGAATCCTGATCGATTTTTGAGACATAAGTGTTCATTGAATCGATTGTAAAATCGATTTTCCATGTCTAAAGACGTTTCCATTTTCAACGCCAAATATAGGCAAATCCACGGACAACTAACATGCATTAGGTCAAACGTAAAGAGTGCGTTTGAGACGCGCACAAGTCAGCAATATTTCTGATGATTTATTGGCATGAAGTTTCGTGCACAATGACAAACAGGAGTGCAACATTCTCGAAAAACAATAAGCAGAGTGGACTGCTATAACATCAATGAAAAACATTACAGCAGGCTTCAACATGGCTGTGTTTACGATTAGACATGTCAAACAAATTTCGCCTACGTAGGCGATTGTAGCCCTAGTCTGTATCTGTATGCATGAGACTGTCTGAATACCGGCGGCAGAATTCACATTTTTGTTGTAAAAAGACACATTATGCAGAAGTATAGTTTGCTGTAATGTGTGTTTGTCAGAGCCTGCAGTTGCTGTGTGACGTGCGTTCGCTGCGGACGTGTCGTGACGAGCTGGACGCGCTCCGACAGAAGGCCATTAAAATCGATTCCCTATTTTCGTTTTCCATACTTGTGTTGGTTGGTCTGATCGATTGTGCAATCGATTTTCGAACGTAAAGTGACAGCCCTAGTTACTATTTGCTGCTTATCATAGTCTTCATTCGGTATAGTCAATAACTAATATTGTTCAATACCCCATATGTTTAAAAAGATTGTTAATACTTGGTAGCATGCATATGATCACACAAATAATTTGGAATGTCGATTTGTGCATTTTTGAACTCATTGCAGCTTGTATACTGTTATAGTACTTATTCTAGTAACTTTTTTTTAAAAAGAAGCAGACTGGCAAACAGCCTTTTTCTTCCATATAAACTCAATATTTATAAGACTCAATATTTGTGCGGATTTGTGACACGGGACACCAAGGGCGAAATTGTCAATCACACATTGGGGGGGACAGCTGTGGAACTTTTTGTGTTGGCGCATGCACACATTTTTTTAATCAAAATAAAATAAAAGTCAGAGTCCGAATGTTTGTAATTGTATAACACAACAAGGAATTTTATTACATCTGATCGTCAAACCAACGTATAGCCTACTCACAATGATTACAGCATCGGCATCAATTACAGGCCTGAATTGACAACAAAGCGGTCAGTGATCTCTCTCTCTTATATTCTTCTATAAACATATAGTGGCTATAAACATTTTGATTAAATTACGGTTACAGGATAACAGGATATTTACCATTCATAGATAGCCTATGTGCCAAATGTCTGTCAATTTCCGCGCTCCTCCTAACTCTTTTTCTGTTTGGTTTTTCCTAACTCACTGACGATGCACGAGCTACTAGGGATAGGAAAACATGACATGGATTTCAGGAGAAATAGGTTTTGCTAAATGTATAGTGTAAGGCAAGTCCGAATGGATTTGGGAAATGGACCGGCCGGGATTTTACATTTTCGGAGCTGGGAAGAAAGACGTAGGCTATTTGCAATCACATCTGGCCCTGCCCGCATAATCATACAAGCTGCGTTTCCATTAGGCTACCCTTCAAATTGCGCAAATTGAAATTGCATAGCCTAATGAAAATGCGCACAATGGAAACACGTCCATTTCGCAAAAACTCCCGTTTATCCCAATAAAGTTTTTACGCTCGCATGAGGAGGCTTTTCAGGCAATTTGAAAAAGGAATATTTCGCAAAACTGCAATGGAAACGGGTTTTGCGCATTTACAGTCACCTGACTTATAATACGCGGTGTGTTTTGGGTCCGTGTCCGCAAATAATAATAATAATTATCATCATTATTATAACATTTATTATATGTAGAAGACGCTTTTATCCAAAAAAGGAACAAAGCAATTCGTCACATTTCATTCATAATACAGGTTGGATAATAATAATAGGGCTAAGATTATCACAAATAAACACAAGATTTTGACGCATATCCAAGTGTGTGTGCGGACTGGGTGTGGAGCGCGCACTGGATGGCGAGGCGTGGGCGCGAACACTTGCATTTTCCTATCAACAGTCGAAACAACTTAAAATACTCTATCATTTCTGGTCATACAGAATATAATAATACATTATTCGCAACTACTTTTATTTGCGTAATCTCACAATAACAAGAAAACGATGTGCTTTTGTAAAATAAAATAAAACAATCAGGCGCGCTTTCATGATCTCCGTGAACTGAAGCGCGAGAACTGATAGGCTAGCCTTTGTAGACTGAAGCTTTAAATGTCCACTTTAAAAGGAACAAATTCGAATCGAAAGCTAATACCTTCTGATTATGTAATCCGTATGAAAGGTGCATTCTCTCTAAAGGTGCATCCGGAGATGGAGATATGTTTTTAGCCGACACTGATTTAGGAAAACAATAGTTTATTAATAAACAATTAAAATGCCTCGTTATTTTTTCAGACACATTTATTATAGCCTAACTCACCTATACATCCCCTTTCTGTAGGCTGTGGTTATGGCTCTTCTCATTCAGCACTGCGGGAAAAATATAATTTCCAGGTTCTAATTTGGCCTTAGAAAACCAGTAAAATCTACATTTTTTTCTCCATATTAATTTGTGAATATTTTAAATGTTTAATAAAGGGGCAAAAAGTCATAAACAAATATCCGAAAATTCCTCCCTCTCTCTCTCTCTCTCTCTCTCTCTCTCTCTCTCTCTCTCTCTCTCTCTCTCTCTCTCTCTCTCTCTCTCTCTCTCTCTCTCTCTCTCTCTCTCTCTCTCTCATATATATATATATATATTATTATTTTTTTTATTTTTTTGTGCAGCATTTGGTGTAGGCCTACAGGTCAAACTAAAATATTGGTGTTCACCTTTGCGTTTTAAAAATACAACAACCGTTCATTTTTCGTTTTGCAATTACGGGTTAAATAAGAAAAATGAATGCAAGTACACTGACCGTTTGGACACAATACGAGACAGAGTTCTTTATTGAATTCATAAAATAAACAATAAGGGAGAAACACCCAGGAACTCCGTGTCTTTCCCTGCCATTAACGCTTGGATAACACGCCACGTCTCCTTCCATTAATAATAATAATGTCTATGCGGTGGCTGTGATAGAGGCTATAAACCTACCAACGTCCGTTGCCATGATTTTTGGAATGACTGATCGCGAGAGGAAAAAAAGACGTTTTAGTCGCATAACATCGGTTAATGGAACGCCGTCATTTCGCAATAGTTTTTTATCGACATTTAGAAAATATCGCAAAAGTTTTGCGCAAATCTGTAATGGAAACGCGCCCCAAATATGATCAAATATTGGGGGGGGGTAAAAATTGCCCTTCGTTGAATATTGGGGGGGTCGTGTCCCCCTGTCCCCCCATAGAATTACGCCTATGCGGGACACACCCTTTCTTGTAATGTGAAAATGAAATGAGGATTGGGCTTTAACCCTCCACAGTTGTGGACATATGAACAAAATGAGTTGCCTAAGAATTGCTGCTGTTGTTGAATCAGTTCTTTTTTTCTCCAGCTTGCCAGAATCATGGCTGTTCTTCAGCAGCAGAGACAGCAGCAGCAGCAACATTTGGGAGGTACAGGGGGCGGCTCCAAACTTTCTCCTTCTCACCTTGGTGGGAGTGGCCCAAAGATGCCAATGTCGGACGCCATCTCACACCCTGGCTTGGCAGGATCTGTTGCAGACCTGCATCAGAAAACACAAGGAACTTATTCTGGTGAGATCCAATATGGATTTTTCATATCGTTTTCATATCAATTTTTCCAATATGGTCTTCAGAAACTTGTTGACCAAACAGAAAAATGCCATTAATTTAAAAAATGCTAAATATCAGCAGATATATCATCCTTAGCAATATATCGATTCACCACTAGTGTCAATGCATGTGGGAACTTGATGATGTGTTTTTTTGTTTTGTTTTTGTAATATGCCTTTTTCTGTCCCATTCTGTGTCTTGAAGGGTTTGGGCCTGGAGTGAGCCTCTCCGGTCTGGAATTGGGTCCCATGGTTGGTGGCCCAGCTGGGCTTAAAGAGAGTGGGGGGCAGCAGTCTCGTTTCAAATGGATGATGGAAGCTCATTCCCCATCCCCCTCACCTCCTGATAGCACTCTCCATAAAAATGGTGCATTACTTTTTTTGTGACACCTACAAAATTGAGTTATATAAAGGAGTTTATTTACAAAGTCTGATACAAGTTTGACTGTAAGTGCTTGTTTTCTTCCGATATATAGGTCCTATTGCTGCTCCTCTCAAAATGAGAGGTAGTTCCCCATATTCCCAGTATGAGATGCTGGGAGGTGAGGGTTTAGGTGTGCCTCCTCAAGGGCCATCAGATCACTGGCACAGAAGTCCTGGAAAAAAGATGGGCACCAAGACTGGCACATCTAGCTGGCCTCCAGGTAAACAGTGATTCACATCTAAACATAAAAAAACAACAACATTTTAATCTGTATTACTTGTGAATACATCCATAATGAATTGAAATGTGATTTTCGCTTCAGAGTTCCAACCAGGAGTGCCTTGGGAAGGAATTCAGAGTGTGGACCCTGAATCTGATCCCTACATGACACCTGGAAGTATGCTGGGCTCATCGATGTCAAGCCTCAATGATACTGAGCACCAATTGCTAAGAGACAACACAGGTACATTTTCTACAAAACTGATTTCAAGAATTTAAAGGGATAGTTCACCCAATAATGAAAATTCTGTCATGAAATACTCACCCTCGTGTCGTTTCAAACCCGTAAGACTTTTATTCATCTTCGGAATGAATGAAAACACAAATTAAGATATTTTTGAAGAAATCTGAGAGCTTTCTGCCCCTTCATCACAGTCTACGCAACTGACACTTTCTGGAAAATACACTGATAATGTATCCTGGGATTTGTCCCATGATCGTTAGATTTTGGTTAATTTACATTGCCAATGATTTTCTGGAATCTGTGCGTGCGTTCACACATCTCGTATAGACCCGTGACTAGGGCTGCAACGATTAGTCGACGTTGTCGACAACGTCGACAATAAAAATTTGTCGACAAATATCTTTGTTGTCGAGTAGTCGTTTGATCTCACGTGACCTAATGTAAGGGCCTGCAATCCCGCGATTTGACCGCTACGGCGCTGTAGCGCTAGAGTGTAGTGCAGCCCTTACAAATGCTATTGCGGTAGAAGAAAATACAGCGCGAATTATGACAGTGCAAACGAATCCGAACTAGCAAGGTTTAGGTTTGGGAAAGTTTCACAAAACTTCAAATCAAGAATGCTGTCGTGTGCAATTTTTACGGGAGCACAACATGCATGTTGGAGTGCAAGAGGAAACATCCCGGCAAAAGAGGAGCCGGTGAGAAGTGAGTGTTCTCCAGCTGGAGCTTACTAACCAGCGGTAAATCTCTCTTTATTAGAGAATGCAATACTACTAATAATAGTAATAATATTATCAATAGTAATATAATTACAGTAATGTGATGACTTATTTTGTATAGAATAAAGCTTGATCCAGCTTAGGAGTCAGGGCTGTTTTTATTATTGTAACACTATTAGTATATTAGGTATTATTATAGTCTTATCACTTGCCTGTATTTTGTTCAATAATCATGAAGACTTACAAAACGAGATGTTATAGGCCTATCCTTCCTATGATATAGGAAGAATATCATGGCAGTTACTTTTTCATACTATAAATTAAAAGGTGAATGAGAACGTCTCTGTCAGCTCAATTGTCATGTAAAAAAAGATTGTAATTTTATAATTATAATAATTGTTTGCAGATTAATATTTTACCATTCTTTGTGTCCTGAAGTAAATGTCCCTTTTTCTGTTTCAGTTCTAAGAAAAGCAGTGGGCCTATTAAACAATGCTTAGAGAGCATTTGTGTGTGATTTGAGTTGGACCGAAATCTGAAAACTTAAAGAGAATGACCTGTTTAGTTGGCTCAAAGTTCATTAAAACAACTATTTCAAAAGCTGAAGTGATTTTCTTTTTTTATATTATAGTTAGAATATGTATAACTCAATGTTTTAAATAATTGGAAAAGCTGAATAATCGTTCCAAACTTACTGATTAGTCTGCGAAAATAATCGATGATTAGTCGATTAATCGTTCCAATAATCGTTAGATTAATCGATTATCAAAATAATCGTTTGTTGCAGCCCTACCCGTGACATCAGAATGTGACGTGTAATGTCTTCGCAGCGTCTTAAGTTTGCTTATGATCTGCGATTTCTCTCTGGAGAAAACATGCTCGTGCATTTTTTTTCTGATTCGATCATAAACTAGTGCATTGCATATGGTATGAAATACCATGTTGCAAAATCAAGCAGCATAACGAGCTGTTTTGTACAGCTATAAATAGCTGAAAGTGAGTGACTCTGGAAGCCAGACACAATAAAATTACAAATGGCCACGCCTGCTCTTACCTGAAAAATAAGGTGGATGAAGCGATCGTGTCTCTTCAGAAATTTTGGACTAAACCACTCAATTCATATGGATTAGTTTTAGGAACTTTTTGAAGCATCAAAGTTGTAGTTGCATAGACTGTCAATGGAGCAGAGGTGGGTAGAGTATCCAAAAACTGTACTCAAGTAAAAGTACAAGTACTTATAGAAATATTTACTCAAAGTAAAAGTAATCATCTTAATAGTTACTTGAGTAAGAGTAAAACGTATCCAATGAAAAAACTACTCAAGTAGTTAGTTACTAGTTACTTCGGATCATATAGGCCAGGCCTATATATAATATATATATAACATGATATTAAGATATTTTTAATTTAAATGACTATTATTATCATAATTAG
Organism: Rhinichthys klamathensis goyatoka; assembly: GCF_029890125.1. NCBI lineage: Eukaryota > Metazoa > Chordata > Actinopteri > Cypriniformes > Leuciscidae > Rhinichthys > Rhinichthys klamathensis. The sequence goes on along the minus strand of NW_026606658.1, from coordinate 781,810 downwards.
ATAGGCTTTGCAACAAAAACCGAAGAGACAATCATTATTTCTGCCATCTGTAGCCCGAAAAAACCATTGCCTGTCCATTTGGTTTGTATAATAGTAACTTATACAACTACATTTGGATTATTAGACAATGTCGAAATAAAGTGACTGCAGAGTTTTGCATTCAAAGGCATGTAAAGGAACCATTGACACAGAGAAGAAAGAATTAAAACTCTTCACATGTGTTTGCGCTCATGACCGATACTGAACATCTAAACACAAACAACGATCAAGTGCACATTGACTGATCTTCTTCTGTCTGTTCTCCAAAATGTAATCAGATGCAGGCCTATATTTCTGCAATAATGTTTAAACTGATTAACTGTGTCTAAGGCAGGCAAGGCTTTTTTCGAGTTTGCACACATATTGCACACTGCGCAATACACACATTACCGCGGGATGGCGGGTGTTCATTTCATAAACTGTGGACAATGTTAGCTTATTTAATGTAGCCTATAAATGAATGTATATGTCCAAAAAACGGACAATGTCATACTTTGTAGTAGTGCTATCATGGCGTAATAATATGTTTGGTTGTAAAATGTATTACCTGAATGAAATGAAATCGAATGTTCTTCCTGTTACGACTCGAGTGTGAATTGAAAGCGCTTCAGACGATTCAGTGCGTGAGGAAACTGAACAGATCATTTAAACTGATTCGCAAACTGATTTAGACAGATCTGCCAACTTGTTTGATGAAGTCTTTGATAGGGGTGTAACAATACATCGATATGGATCGATACATCGATCAAAAGTCTAACGATACGATGCATCGATGCAACACATAAAATATCGATTATACGGTACCTTTATTTTGACACTCTCCACATCCTCACGTAATTTTTCTCAGCTGAAATAGACGCCTGACAAGATTGACTGAACCCTTTGTCACAAAAGCCGGTATTTTCCACTGTCAAGGCATCGCGAGTTCATCTTTTACAGCAGAAATGACAAGCACCCTTGTTTGTGAAACAGTGCGCAGTATTCAGGTCAGGTGACAAGCCTGCTAGTCACTTTGAAAAGACGCGCTAGCTGAGAGGAGTTTCGTCAAAGCTGATTAAAAGTGATCGAGGATGGATTTCAACGAACTTGATGAACCTGTGATATCTTTTTCGGGGCGTAAAAGGAAAATAAGATCTGAAACTTTTTCACGGAATCTTGCTAAAACAGCGAGGGAAAAGCTCTCTGTATCGCGTGTACGTTATTCACAACAACAAAGTTTGACAGGCGTCTAGATGTCAGCTGAGGAGATTAACATTACAAAGATTAAGTGTTTTATTAAGTATCGTAGCAATTACTAGGCTTTGTTTAACTCTGAAACATGAAATGTGGAGTTATCTGCTTTTGCCACACACACAAAATATATAGCTATAGCCTATATATAAAAAAATACTTTCAATGCACTTTAATTTAATAATTTACCTGTATTTTTTTTTTGTTATTATTACTTAATCAAAACAACCTCTTCTGTTAGTTCATTTGCAAAAACAGATAACTCTGTTTTTACTTGTAACTTGTAACAAACAACTTGTAAATGTCCCAATTGGGAGAGGGTGTGCAATTTTCAAAGAGATTAATTAAACTTTCATATATTTTTGGATGCATTTGTGAGTTAATAAACGTAACTGGTTGTGTAAACTTGGCACATAATATCTAAATATCGATAAATCGATTGATAACCCTGAATCGAATCGAATCGTAATCGTATCGCGGAATTTTTTGAGGTATCGGCAATAATCGTATCGCTGGCTGAGAGAATCGATATCGTATCGTATCGTGATGAACTGTCCGATTTACACCCCTAGTCTTTGAACAGAATCGACTCAAAAGAGTGATTCATTTGTGAATTGAGCATCGCTCATGCTCATAAAAAAGATACAGCGTGCTTGGAATAAACTACGCATTTAACAACATGTATTGCATTAAAATAAAGTAACGAGAGGAACGTCGCCCAAAGTAACGAAGTAAAAGTACCGGTCTTTCATTAGAAATGTACTCGAGTTAAAGTAAAAGTACCCACATTTAAATCTACTCTTAAAAGTACATTTTTTCCCAAAAAATACTCAAGTAAATGTAACAAAGTAAATGTACTTCGTTACTACCCACCTCTGCAATGGAGGAACAGAAATCTCTCAGATTTCATCTTCATTTGTGTTCTGAAGATGAAAGAAAGTCTTGTGGGTTTGGAGCAACATCAAGGTGAGTAATTACCTTGAAGCTTAATCATTTATTTCAAATGGTTTTCTCAAATCATAAGAATTGTTCTTTCACTCAAGAGGGTTTAAACCTTTGACTGGTAGTTTATGATAACATTAATTTCTTCTTTCAAGGGTAATTCCTCTAGCACAGACACATACATAGAGCTCTAAGCTTAGAATTTTAGAAGTCATTTACATATGTAAATAATACTAACAAACAACTCTTGTATTGTGCATTTTGCTTTTTTTTGGCATAGAATCAAATCCCTCCCTCAACACCTTGCTGCCTTCACCTGGTGCCTGGCCCTACAGTGCCTCAGAGAACCCCCTCACCAATGCACACAACCCAGGTAAAACCAAGCACTCTTTTCACTAGATGTCGCTTTTTATTTGATTTGCTTTCAGAGAAGCCCCATACGACCTCATTTTGGCACATTCCCACTGCGTGGTACGACTCGGCTCACTTTACTTTGGCTTGCTTTTTATTTTATTTTTATGGACTGATTGTTATAGTTGCGCCGCCACCTCGTCTACTGACCATGATACAGCCATTTACTTTTTCAAGTTGCATGCGACGGTCGTTTAAAGCAAGTCGGTTTAAGGTGTGTGAACAAATGATACTGCACTGGCTGTTGCTGACTTTAAATCTAGCGGGTTTGGTGTCTCGTGTCGCAAATCCAATGACGCAGGTAGTGACGATTCTCTCTGACCAATCAGTTATCTGCAGTGTTTACACGTCACATTTTAGTATCGGTATGGCTCGTTTGGAACCTCAACAACTGAGGTGGTACTAAAAAAAGTACTAGGTACTGTACACAATGGAAAACCCCCCAAAAGTGAGCCGTACCATGCTGTAGAAAAGCGCCATTTGTTTAGCTCTGTACTGAATTCCATTATTTTGTTTTCACTTTCCAGTTTCCAGTTTCAACTCTCTGACTATGTTGTGCTTTATTTCCTGCTCTCACAGCTAAGTACACAGACTACAAGCCCAGCTGGCCACCTGAACCCATAGGGCACAACAAGCCTTGGAAGTCCAATCGCAACAGCTCTCATCTGCCACGCCCACCTCCTGGACTGTCCCATCAGAAGCAGCCCTCCGTTTCTCCCTGGACGGGAGGAGGCCCACGATTGGGTAGAGGCTGGGGTGGCTCTGGAGGCAGCCACGAAAACAGATTTGGGCCTGGTAATACCACACCTTAGAAACTGAAAAACATTAATGAAAATCACAAGTATTAATTAAAGCACTATTTAGACATTCACTCAAGTAAATTCAACCTGCTTTAACTTTTATTAAACGACCAGATCATAAATGGTCTCTCAATCTATGTAGGTTCTGCGTGGAGTGATGGAGGATCCTCTAAGGGGAGCTGCTGGCTGGTGTTGAGTAATCTTACCCCTCAGGTATCCATGTTATGCATTATGTTGGATTTTTTTTTTTTTTTTTTTTTTTTTTAGAAATGGACACATTTTCTGTTGTTTTTTATTAATTTCTCAAATTTCAATATAGTGATTTGTATCATTTGTTCTCTGCAGATTGATGGCTCCACTTTGCGGACTATCTGTATGCAGCATGGGCCGCTTTTGACCTTTCACCTTGGTTTGACCCAAGGTAGTGCTCTGATTCGCTACAGTACTCGCCAAGAAGCAGCCAAAGCCCAGAGTGCACTTCACATGTAAGTGTCTAAAAAAACATATCCTGACCCAGATCCATCAATATAATGGTGATAATAGTAAATAATATTTTTTCCCCATAGAATTTGAATTTTTCACATTTTAGCTCCTTGTTATAAAAACTTGTTCCCACCTCAGAGTAAAAGATAAAAAGGTATTTTTGTGAGCAATTAAAATTAAAAGTCATATTGTGAGATAAGATCGCAATTATGAAAAACTAATTGCAAGAAAGTCAGGAAGAAAGAGATATAATGTCACAATTACAAAATAATTAAGGCACATTTACGAGAAACAAAGGTGCAGTTGCGTAAAAGTTTCTTTGTGAGATATAATGTCACAATTGTGAGAAATAGTTTCAATACAAGAAATAAAGGACCAATTACAAGTAGTCAAGTTACTTTTTGAGATGTGTATGTATAGTCACAATTAGGGATGCACCGAATCCAGATTTGTGGGGTTCGGCCGAATACCGAATCCACTGGTTAAGATTCTGCCGAATCCGAAACCGAATACCGAATCCTACTCTCATCCTCAGTCCATTAACACAGTAAACACATTAATGAAGTAAACAAAGTGGATTTTTCATTTTATTTTATTACTGTAAATAATAAACACTACTTTTACTTTTATAACTGTAAAAAAAAAAGAATAAGCAACATTATGCATTTTAACAGCGGCGATGTTGTGTAGCCTATTTAGAGGCCTTGCCACCATGAGACAAATCGACATTGCAAATTGAACATGTAGCTCGACTTGAATTGCCTTCTTTCACTGAAAGTACTGCCAAACAACACTTTTTCTGCACACGAGTTCCATTTTCACTTTCTCACAGCCTACTGCATTCGAACGGTCCACCTACTGTAGCGAGTGGAAATAAGGTGTGTCCCCTTTAAGAACTGCGCGCCGTATGTGTCGTGCGCCTCGAACACATGCCCATGTATGCGGGTTATTTCTGTTTGATGCTCATTTTTACCTTATTTTGCCTTATTTTCTACCGTCCACGCTGTGGACGGTAGAACGTGTGACAGACAGTTACACAAGTTCGATTGTGGAATAAAGTGCGAGTAGTGAGATGCCAATCGCCTCCGTGAGTCTGTCTGGCCTCTGCAATAACTACTACAGGCTTGTTCGACTTGAACCGGCGCTGCACAGACAGATGAGTTTATGACATCAAAGTCCCGCGAGAGCATTTCAAAAGCATAAGGAGCCGTCTGCTCTCTATTCGTTCACGCGGTACTTTGATGTCATTCACTGATCGGTGACTTCGACGTAGCGCGCGTAGTGCAAGCCTATAGGGTTCGGTTCGGTGGAAAAAAATTCTGAGGTTCGGCAGTAACCGAACCCCGTTAAAAAGCCCAATATTCGGCCGAATCCGAATCCTGGATTCGGTGCATCCCTAGTCACAATTGACAAAGAGAGTTGAAATGACCGATTTCAATATATTTTGTTTTACTGTGTGGCAGAAATGGCCTTCCATACATTGTAGATTTCTTCCTAGGCATAAAAAAAAAATTTGTTTGGTTCTGTTTTCCGACCGACCCTGTCAATTTATGTGCGACCCAAATTTATTTTATGAGCTTGGGGAAAAATAATAAAAATTAAATAAATACACAAATAAAAAACTTTGAGGCGAACTATAATTTACGTTTTTGTACAGCACCGTATTTTTATAGCACGCGATGCAAGATGCCTGCTGTCCTCCAGCAAAACAAACGAGGCAGCTACATCGTTCACACATCGTTCGTCAAACTGAACTATAATACATATAAAGTCTTTTTTGTTTTTTTGTCATTTAGGACACTTTTATTCATATACGCACACATACAAATGCATGCATTCATAGGCACGCACACACCACATGATGCGTTAAAGAGTAACCTCCATCCGCCTCCCAAGTTTCATTAAAAATCATCCCAAATCCAAATACCCTCTTCTGCTGTCTACCACTTCTTTCGCCATGTATTTGTTCGTTTCTTTTATTATTTTATGCAACCCAAAACACTTTAACTTGCCACGCTTCGTATCTCCAGAGCCCGTCTAACTTGTCCGCTTGTCCGGGACAAATGGATTTTTGAAGGACAAGTAAAAGAGAATTTTACTTGCCCGAACGGACAAGTAGCCTGATTAGAACATCAATAACAAACAAAAAAATAACTAGGGAATCACTAAACCGAGAGAATGATTCTGATTTTATAACATTTATTGTAAGTTGCGATCGATTGTGGATAATAAATATATTAGCCTGCTGACGGTGAGGTTGCGCTGTTGACGCTCGTGCAGCCTCTCGAGGAGAAATCTACACACATGAGCGCAGCACACACACACACTGTTAACATCATACTGCCTATAAAAAATCTAAATGTGGAGTTTCTATATTTTAACATGTGTTAAGCAGCCTCAATTATTTTTCCTGAATACCATATCACGATTGAAAATGTGACATTGATTTCCTACAACAGTTCAATAAACAGTTAAAATTAAGTCACTTACATTTTAGATGCAATATTGGCTGTTTTTGTTCAGTTTCTGCAGCGAAAATAGTTCCAAACAAAAATCACAGCAGAACCACAGCGCATCTCACAAGAACACTCATCCTGTTTTCATTACTGAATGATTCAGCATTTTGACCGAATCGGTTGAGTCAAAGATTCAATGACCCATTCATTAACATCTGTCTCATTCTTGAATGAATCAACCGTTTAAACGAATCGTTTGAATTAATGAATCAATGACTCACTCATTAATACGGCCGCCTGCCGCCACCTATTGGCAGTTTAGTGTTGTGTTTATAAGTAGCCTAGTATACTTCTTTCCAATGTTTCTTATTTGTACATTTAAATCAATTTCATAACATTAACAAATTGTAATTTTTCAGTGTAAATTATTTAATTTGATCAGCCCTACCTAGGGTAACAGTATGCTTCATCTTTCATTTTAAATTCCTAAATTTGATCAATAAATTCAATTATTTGGAATAAGACGACACTATAGGGCATTTAATAAGATTGGGGGAGGGGATGCCCTTCAAAGGTGCAGATATTACAATATGCCAATTTAAATATCAAAGCTGATTGAACACTGATGAGAATATTGCTTCAGAATAAATAAATAAAATTTTAAAAAATCAAGCAACTTTTTTGATGTGAATGACAGATTTACTTGTTCGGAGGGCAAGCACATGAAAAGGCTTAAGGTCGAGCCCTGAATAATTTCCTACCTATCCCTTGCTGCCACTTAAAAAAAAAAAAAAAAAAAAAAAAAACCTACCGACCCATGACCTCAACTGACAACAAACCGGAACCAAACTTTTTTTTTTTTTATGCCCTATCTGTAATCTGTGCAATTTTCACCCTAGGTGTGTTTTGGGCAACACCACAATCCTGGCCGAGTTCGTGAGTGAGGAGGAGGTTGCTCGCTATTTTGCACATTCCCAGGCGGGATCTGGTGGAAGTGGCAGCGGAGGTGGCGGGGCCGGTGGTGGGGCCGTCTCCGGGCCGGCCGGCGTGACTGGATCATCGGGGGCCGGGGCTGTGGGTACAATCAGCGCTGGGGGTGGCGAGCGAGAACGGGCCGGAGTGGGAAGTATGACAGCAGGAGGAAGCAACAACGGTGGCGGAACTGGGCCTTCTGGCACTACCTGGCAGAGTTTAGATGGTACGGGCAACTCCGCTGACCCAACCTCTGCCCAGGGAGCAGGCCTGAGCATTTTTGCCCAGTGGAGCAGCAATGGTGGTGGCGGCAGTGTGGGCAGCAACACAGGGGGTGTTGATCCCGGCAGGGCAGGGTTGTGGGGCGGCATGACTCCAGGGTACACAAGCAGCAGTCTATGGGGGTCTCCAGCCATGGAAGATCGGCACCAGATGAGCAGCCCTGCAGCGCTGTTGCCTGGAGACCTGCTGGGTGGAGGCGCTGACTCTATCTGACTGATGCAGCAACACGCGCGCACACACAAAGCAGATATATAAATATTAGTTATCCTCCTATATTATCACAAACACACAGGAATATAGGAACATTAATCAGAATACAGGCAATTTGCGTACATGCCTTGTCACTCGGAAGGGTGCATATTGCATACACATCCAAGTATTTAGTATACATTCGTAACACTTATGTAGACGAGATTGAAAGGTAAGCACTCAAACAGCAGATGCAGATTAACACTTAAGTGCTGAGAGGCAGGCCGACTGCATTACGAAACCTAGCAAAATGCATTAAGACAAAATGATATAGATGACACTGGTTACAAATGTAAACACTGTCATTTTTACCTGAGCAGTGTTTCCGAGCTCCCCATAATGCGATCTCCGCAACGCGGAAACGTGGAGGAGCAGTGTGTGGAAGAAAAGCAGTACAGATAGATACGCACGCACACACACCAACACATCCCATTTCTTCTTACCCTTAAATGAAGACTTCATGCAAGACTTGAACAGGACATGCAAACAGTTGGACTGAAATACTGACTCAACTGGATGAATCCTAAACCTTGAGGTCATAAAGATCACACTCGCATACTGAGACGCTCTCACTCAGGCGTGCACTGTAAAGGAGAAACCAGACAAAAAAAAGGACAAAAATATGCATCATACAATGTTTGTTGAACGCTCACGTTGTTACGGCTCCCATTGTCATGCAAACTCAAATTACTCAAACACTGTTCTGATGTCTGACAAACTGTGTCTCGTTGTCTTTTGTTTTCTTTTAAATGATGGTGAAATCCAGAAATGTTTTTTTTCCCAAACGCTGACCTCGTTTTTTTTCTTAATCGAGTATGTTGTCATAATGACGATCACTTGGATGTTACTTAGCTGTACAAGGTGCCCTTTCTGCCTGTTTGCGCATGAGTGAAGTCCCAGGTAAAGGTGGTGACGTTCAGAGTGTTTGCAAGGCATTGATGAATGTGTGGCAGCCAGAGATTAACAAGCGTGGTGCATTTACAAAGATCAGTGCTGGATTTAGGGAGGTGAGTAAATGTATGAGTGACAGCTTATTTCAGGTGTTTGATGTCTATGTGTGCATGATATGTATGCAGGTGTGGCTGTGTGTGTGTGTGTGTGTGTGTGAGAGAGTGTAGACAGCAAGTTCAAGAACATTGGCACTAATGAATATTTCTTAAGTTGTGGTTTTAGCAGCCTTTTTTGTTTTATATATTGTCTGAATTGCAATAATTATAATAAAGAAAAAGATTTTTTTAGAAGATGCAACCAACTGAAGGCATTCATACTGAAACATGAAACATGCCAAACCTTATTGTACCAAGCTGAGCTGGTTGGGTGTTTTAGGAACACTCAAAAGTTACCAGTTGTTTATTTTTGTTGTTGTGTACCATTATAAATTAAGGCGGGCTTTATCACTCGTGTTCAGGTTTTTTTTGTTTCTGATTTTACAAAAGAAAATTAATTTAAAAAAAGAACAAGACAATTAATAAAGGTTGAATTTAATTTTGTTGTCAATTGTGTGACTTTTTCCTTTATATTGTCAATTCTGTTTAATATATGTATGCTAGTATTCACTCTTTTATACAGTAATATTTCAGGTTTGTAAGGGTCACTGTTTTATTTACAACCTGTTTCGAATAGATGAACTAGCTAATTAGGTCCTTGTTAAATAGTTTAGACCAATGATTCTCAAGCTTTATATTCTTTATAAAAATATCCAAGCTATACAATTGTGTTTCACGTGACTCTAAAATCACTTTTAATATGAGACTTCATTATATATCCAAGACAGTGGTAACCCTGGTTTTTCAAATAAAGAGAAAAAAAGAGATTTACATCTTTATTTTTTGTTGTTTTGAGGCCTGGTTGAGAACCATTGGTTTAGACTCATATTAATGTTTGTGGGTTTTTTTGTTTGTTTTTTGCATTACTGACTGATTTTACATTATCCCAGTTATTACACAGTTACCTACCAAACGAGTAAATGCATAAAATATTACTCTTTTTATGTACATACATTTAAAAAATAAGGTACCAGGCTACCAAAGCTATCAAATCCATTTTTGTGTAGCCTATTTTAAATGCTAAATACGTCTTTACATTACCATATGTAAAAAAAACCCCGTGATTTCTACTATTATTTTTAAGAGAATAATGTCGAAAAGACGGAGAGCTGTAGTTCGTGTCGTGCTCGTGTGTGTAGCAGCAGTGTGGAAGAGAAGGAGGCTGCGTACGCACGTCAAGCGCGCGGCCCCTTGAAGTGATCCGGGTCCTTCCGCTAGTTTGTGAATGACATCATTTCTGTGAGAAGTACGCTGGGATACAAAACAAGGGAGGTTGCTGCTCGCTAGCCCGCTAATGCAAGTAGGTCAATCCATGTGCAGAGATATGAACGCAAGGATTTAGAAATCTGAGGAGGAAAGCAGTGGTTGGAATTACGTTTGTGATGCGACGTTTAAAATTACGCTTGCACTCTTCGCTGTCCAGGGTCCTGTCTTACGAGCGCAAGCCTGTCGACCAGACTCACTTTTCCACCATCCTCACGTTAGGTAAGAAAGATGTTCCTGCTTTAAGGTCATATCAGGACATGAGTGTTTAAGATTCATTTAGCGGCTCTGAATACATGTAAATACCACCACTATTAACAGTCTGTTTGTGAAACCTCGGGATCAACATGGTCTTGGGTGCGGCTGCTACAAAACTGGCTGAAAACCGCTGAAGACAGATTCGTCTTGTGTGTTCAATTATGCAAACGCCGTAAAACACTCATTAAAATGGGTCGTTTTCAATAGATTCCTTATTGTAACGTTCATAGTTTGCACATTGATGATCTGCGATGCTGCTAAGATTAAAAATTAACCTCTTCATTGCAAGTTCGTGGGAATTGAACAGCATCTGTGTTCGGATCACACATCACATGACTCAGATGTCAGATGCATGACTGCCAGTGCTTTTCTGTCTGAAAATGTGAATTAAATCTGAGCTAGGGAAAATCATGATGTTAAATGCTGAAGTTAGCATTCCTGTTTACATCAGCTGTGTGCTAAAATGCTGAAATGTAATTGTTTAAGGAGACATCTACATCATAATAATATTTGTTTTTATGATTCTAAGGCTGTTTTTAGAGAAGGAATCATGGAGTTACGCGTTGGGAGTAAATACCGTCTTGGGCGAAAGATCGGAAGTGGCTCCTTTGGTGATATTTACTTGGGTAAAAACATTATTGACAATTGCTTACTTATCTAGATTTCATAAAAGTGTTGTTCCCTGATGTTGTAAAAAATGAAATCTTCCAGGAGCAAATATCACATCAGGAGAGGAGGTAGCCATTAAACTGGAGAGTGTGAAGACTAAACATCCACAATTACATATTGAGAGCAAATTCTATAAGATGATGCAAGGTGGAGGTGAGAAATGATCTCCGTCAGCTTTCTTTCTGATGCTGTGAATATGGATTTCTAGAAATATCTCTTCAATCTCCTTTCAACCTTAGTGGGTATTCCCTCGATCAAATGGTGTGGTGCTGAAGGGGACTACAATGTCATGGTGATGGAGCTCCTGGGTCCGAGCTTGGAGGACCTGTTCAACTTCTGCTCAAGGAAGTTCACTCTCAAAACTGTCCTGCTGCTGGCAGACCAGATGGTAATTGAAGAACAAATCCATATTATTGCTCATACTTAGGGTTAGTTATTTGAACGGACCCCTTATCCTGCACTATTTGTTGCGACATGATATTGTGTCTTATTGAGGGGAGTTTCCTATTACTTTTGTAAGTATGAGACTTGGTGGAGAAAATCCTATAGATTTAAATTGAAGGGGGGACCTGAGCCATATATATGAGAATCGTAATATATAATAGAAGCTCGCAGGTGGGCCAAAAAACAACCACCCAGAACATCGTCAAAACCACTTAGAATACCATAGCAATATAGCAATGCCTTGGTAACCACCTTCAAAGCCCTAGGACAGTGGTTCCCAATCCTGGTCCTTGAGTACATCCAGCACTGCATAGTTTACAAGTCTCACTTATCAAACACCTGATTCAACTCATCAGCTCATTAGGAAAAACTACAGCACAGGGTGCCGCGTCGCAATTCGCATACTGTATCTGTCCTAAATAGTATTCGAAATCAGAATTAGTGTCCCAAATCGTAGTATGTTGAAATGAGTATTCCAAAGATACTATTTCCGAAGTGCAGATCCATGCACACTGCATAATGGCTAATATTGCCCAAGACTCATTGCGCGTTGGACAAGGATTCGATTAGAATTGCAAACACTAATAAAAAAGTAAAGAAATCTACAAAGATAGCAGATGTGCGACAATTGGGGTTGAGTGATCAATAATCAGTAGGCCCCCTATCTCACCTGATAAAAAGATATTTATTGAATGTTGTCCAAATTATATTTAATCTGTAACAGCAGTGTCAACTTTTATATAGATTAAATTTTATATAGATTCAAATAAAGATACGTTTGGTCATTGACTTTTAAATGCATGAGGAGAGTCTCCGGATGAAAGAACCACGACTGGCAGATCAATGCGTTACTATATTTCTCTTCAATACAGTAGGAAATTAAATGAAATTGAATGTGGAGGATTTTAACTGTAAAAAAATGATTGACAAGGACAGTTTAAACTTTGACAGGATTCACGTAACTAAGTGACAGAGCGGTCCGTTAAAGACGCAATTATGACGAGCTTGTCTTCTCTTCTGCTACACACTCAAAAGTATACTTTTTCTTCACAAAAACAGCACATACTTTCAGGGCATAATATAAGTATATGATTTGGGACGCAGCAAGGGGTGTCCAGTCCTGCTCCTGGAGGGCCACTGTCCTGCAGAGTTTAGCTCAACACGCCTGCCTGGACGTTTCTAGTAAGACTTTGATTAGCTGGTTCAGGGGTGTTTAATTGGGGTTGGAGCTAAACTCTGCAGGACATAAGAGTTGGAGGACCTCTGCTCCAAGATAAATATGTGTGTTTGATAAGAGACATCAAACATGTGAAGTGTTGAGGGTACTTCATTGCGAATCACTGCCCTAGGATCATAAATGCATGTAAAAATAGATTATAAAATGTATATAATTTATATAAAATACTACATGATTGTAAGGCCGGTTATGAATGTAATTTGATACTTACGACAGATCATGCCCAAATGCGCCGAGTCAGAGACAGTTGTGTTCAGTTGGTGTTCACAGTCGGTGTTTAAAATCTGCTCCGGTCGTTGGAAACAGTCTGAAAGTGAGTTCAGTTCAGTCTTAGAATGTTTCAGCTAGTCGTTAAGTTTGTCCCCGGCTTTAGTTTTTGAAAAAATATAATGACTATTCAGAAGAAGAACTATATAAATCAAATTGTAATTATGTTGTTCTTAAATATAATTTGAACCTAGAAAAAAAGAAAGTTATTATAAATTAAAATAGAAGTAGATTTTTGATTCGATTTTTTCTGATTTGTTTCATGTTTAGATTAGCCGAATCGAGTACATCCACTCCAAGAACTTCATTCACAGAGACATTAAACCTGATAATTTCCTGATGGGGCTTGGCAAGAAGGGAAACCTGGTCTACATCATAGACTTTGGCTTGGCTAAGAAGTATCGTGACGCCCGCACACATCAGCACATCCCGTATCGTGAGAATAAGAACCTGACTGGCACTGCCCGCTATGCCTCCATTAACACTCATTTGGGCATTGGTAAGGGCAGCAGAGGGCCACTGAAATGCATTCTGTTGATAAAAACGGACTCTATACTTTGGGTTATTCTAAATGTCCCTTCTGTTTCCACAGAGCAATCTCGGCGGGATGATCTCGAGTCCCTTGGCTATGTTCTTATGTACTTTAACTTGGGTTCTCTTCCCTGGCAAGGCCTCAAAGCGGCCACTAAAAGGCAGAAGTATGAGCGAATCAGTGAGAAAAAGATGTCAACCCCTATTGAGGTTCTTTGTAAGGGCTATCCATGTGAGTAGATGTGATTTAATCAGCTAGAAAATCATAGAAATTGAATTTCTCTTTTAACTCTTTTCTTTTTTTCCTCACGTCTCTAGCTGAATTTTCAACCTACATGAACTTCTGCCGCTCTCTCCGATTTGATGACAAGCCTGACTACTCCTACCTGAGACAGCTGTTCAGGAACCTTTTCCACAGACAGGGATTTTCATACGACTATGTGTTTGACTGGAACATGCTGAAATTTGTAGGTTTTTAAACATTTTGCATTATTTAATGCAGTTCAAGTGTGCATTATATTGCTCACCTTGCGGGTTTCTCCGACTTTGTCAGGGCGCCAGCAGGACAGCAGAGGATAAAGAAAAGGAGCAGAGAGGAGAGGGAGAAGAGAGGGATGAGAGGACCGGCGGTGGAGCTCCTGGTTCTGCGGCTCGTGCTTTGCCCACTGGCCCCAACCTCCCGGCCCCTAACAGGGTCCGCAATGGCCCCGACCCGGCCAGCTCAACACCTGCCTCCCGTGTGCCACAGTCTGGTGAGTCTGAGAACGAGCGGAGGTGTTATTGATGTCTGTTCTATTTATGAGCAGGTTATTTTCGAAGGATATGGTTTCTCTTCCTTATGAAACTGTATTCTTATGACCTTCTGTGTTGTTGGTATTCGATATCAGCACTTAAAACTCTTCTTACCTGTTGTTTTGTCTCTCAGGGAATGCATCTCCAAGAGCAGGCCGAGGAGCTGAGCGGGAAAGGAGAGTGTGTTTACGGCTGCACCGCGGTGCTCCTGCCAATGCCTCCCCTGACCTCCCTCTCCGTCACGATCAGATCCGCATCACTCCCCCACAGGTTTCCGTTCACGTACTAGTTCTTCGCTTAATTCCCTCATATTTATTTTTGCTCTGACCTCTCTGTCTCTCTCGCACAGGTCAGCGTTCCATTCGAACACATGGGGAAATGAGCTCTGCAAGTTCAGTCTCATTTACTGTTTTTAGGAGGTTAGTGGGTTTTTTGTCTGGATCCTGCAGTTCATACATACACACATTGGGCCTCATTCATGAAACACGAGCAGAACACATTTTTGTGTAAATCGTTCGTAAAAGCGGTTCTGATGTAAATTTTCAGTGACTCACAAAATGTTTTGTATTTTCAAAATGTTAGTTGGTACGACAGAAATGTACACCTGCTCCCTGCTATACACCCCTCGGATACACACCTGCTATACCATGTGTAAATGGTGCGTAAAACATTTGAACGTTATGTTTTCTAATTTAGGCAAACCGATGACATTGCATTTTGATGCACTATACACCATAATAATATTTCACGAGTTGATTTGCCCCGTTTTTTGTTTTTTTAACTGTTCAAATTTGGGTATTTAAGGCAGCACTCGTCACTGTCACTTTTTACCCAGCCGTCCAATCACAGTGGAGGAGGGGCGGGACAAATACTACATCGACCAATCATCCTACTTGTGCAACGACTGAACAACAATGGAGAAATGAGATACTAGTAATACATTACTGCCATGGATATTCCGTATCATAGCAACCAAAGCATCTCAGCTGGCCGTTTTCAGAAGAGCATCAGGCATTTTTAGTTGGCTAAAATGCTTTGGTGGACACACGATATTTGAATATATATTGCTAGGCATATGGCCAATTAGTCTCTTTAGCAGTTATGCAATATACTGGAGCCAAACCTGAGAAGGAAGTCCAGAAGATTCCACAGCATTCCTGGACACGTAATGTGTGTAGTTGTAACTCAAGTTGGGCAGGAATTATGCTAATTATGAATGAGCGTGCACGCGCGCCCTATTTACGAATGTTTGGAATTCAGTAATGCACACATGTTTATCTACCGAAGTTGTGAATCCGGAGGAGAGTTTTCATAAAGGTCCATTTTACGCACAAATTACTCTGAATTTGCTTGTATATTTATGAAAGTTTCATGAATGAAGCCCAATGACTTGATGTCCTCTTTTATGATAAGCATGTTTTTAGTTTCTGAATGAAAATGAAAAAGCCAGAAATGTCAGGGGAATACATAGTTATATGTAAAAAAAAATAAGGCATCATTAAAAGCATGAAAGTCTTAATAAAAACGTTTTTGGCATAAAATTAGCAATGAAGCATTTCTAATATATATATATATATATATATATATATATATATATATATATATATATATATATTATAAATATGTTTGTCCACCAGGTCAAAGTGATGTGGAAAGAAAAAACAGGAAATGATATCATAGAGAGGACCCCTGCTGACATAACTGTCAATTGCTGTGCCCAATTCGCATACTATCCGTCCTAAATATTATTTGAAATTAGCATTAGTGTGTTCCAAATCATAATATGTTGAAATGAGTATTCCGAAGATACTATACTATGCACACTGCATAATGGCTAATATTGCCCACAACCCATTGCACGTTGAATGAGGATTCGATTACAACTACAAACACACAAATATGGCGGATGTGCAAGACCGACGATTGGGTTTGAGTGATTAATAATCAGTATTTCACCTGATAAAAAGATATTTATTCAATGTTATCAACATTATATTTCATCTGCAACAGCATTGTGAACTTTTATAAAGATACGTGTGGTCATTGACTTTTAAATGCATCATCATGCAAACACTTGAGGAGAGTCTCTGCATGAAAGAACCACGACTGGCAGATCAATGTGTTTCTACATTTCTCTCCGATACAGTAGGGAACTAAATTAAATTGAACGTGGAGGATTTTAATTGTGACAAAATGATTGACAAGGACAGTTTAAATTAGGGATACACGATATATCGGCCACCATATCGGTACCGGCCGATATACGTTCATTTTTAATATTATTGTCATCTGTCCAATAAGAATATTTGGCCAATATTTTAAAGGCAATAAATAATGAATTCTTTCCTTCAGCTGAGACACTTCAGATGCGCACTGTTCGCCATGATGGTTTTGAATTGTTTGAAATATGATTAGAATTAATTTCTTTTTTATTAAAGTTGGCCTAAAACTTGCACTGGTTTAAACTAGGCTACTGTACTTTTTTTGTTGGCTTTTGTTTGTTTGGTTGGGACATGTCTTTTAATGGTGAGACTTTTTTTTGTAATCAGGCTCCCAAAAATTATATAAAAACTTGGATTTAGATTTATCAAATATAAGGAATTATCGGTTATCGATATCAAAATATTATAAAATATTCATATCGGTGCATCACTAGTTTAGATGATGACAGCAGAGCGGCCCGTTGAAGACACAATTATGATGATGTAGTATGTCCCAAAGCTTGCTTACTCTTCTGACACACTAAAAAAGGCAGATTATAAGCATTTTAGGCCAAAGTAAAAGTAGACGAACTGGGAATCGTCATTGTAAAAAATGCCAATAAGTCTAATATCAGTGTGACATTTTATGACAAGCCACGGTTAGTTCAGGTTGTATAATGTGATATGGTATAACGCGTAATGGTATTTATGAATTAATAATTTATTATTAAAAATTCAGCAAGGATGCATTAAGTGACAGTAAAGACATTTATAATGTTACAAAAGATTTCTATTTCAAATAAATGCTGTTCTTTTTTACTTTTTTGAACTTAAGAATAATGTATCATGATTTCTACAAAAATATTTAGCAGCACAACTGTTTTCAACATTGATAATAATAAGAAATGTTTCTTGAGGAACAAATCAGCATATTACAAGGATTTGTGAAAGATCATGTGACTGAAGATTGGAGTAATGAATTTACTAAAGTAATGAATGAATTTAAAATATCTTAAAAGAGAAAACAATTATTTTAAATTGTGATATTTCACAATATTACTGTTTTTAAGATTAAATAAATGTTTATTTCAATAAATAAATAATTAAATACATTTATTTACTCACATTCATTTTACCTCATTCTAATTAACTTATTTTGCTAAAGTGTGTTATCATTTACTTTATTTTGCAGGATTACAACAGAAAACTCCCCTAAAGCATTTATATTCATCTTTCTATGTAAAACGGGAGTGCGAAACAGAAGCAAGAAGCTGAAAGAAAGGAACCACATTTTTGTAAGGGACAAAGTGCTCCCCCGTCCTCACGCACTGCTGGTTGTTGCTGTTGGGATGAGACATCGAAGATATAGACGCATGTTGACAGTGGACTGGCAGGTTTATCGAGGATCACAAGTCTCAAACGGTGGAAGTGGAAAAGAGAATCTTTACCTGCGACCTAATGAAGGTTATTCTGGTTGTTCTCTGTTTTGTCTGAAATGCCGGGAAAAAGAAGGACTTGCCTGTTGGACTGTAAAGTTAAAATTGAATATTGATAGAGTGTAACAAATGTATCCCTCGCACTGTTACTTTAACACACAAAAAGTGATGTATGTTGACACCTTACTGACGTATGAGGTTTTGTGGAACCATCTTTTCCATGTTAAATTTTAAATATGCAAAAGTTAAGAATTTCCAAGAATGTTGTTTCCAGTCAAACTGCTGTTTGGTCTGTAGACGTCACTGAATGGATATGTCATGATTGTGCATTGAACATGTAAATTATTGGAGGTATTGATTTCAATATCTGCTGCAGTGAACTAACCTTAAGATCAATTTGAGCATTAATAAAGGCCTGAACTCCTCTCTTAAAATTACAGAGCTGAACTATATGGTGTACTGAAAATTTGAAATGAAGACTCCTGCATTGACATTATGACAACCTCATTTATAAATAAACACACATATAAAAGTACGAGTGTTTCAGCTTGTTTAACATTGTGGAACTTATATAGTGAACTTACTGAACATTTTTGCATGGCTGGTGTAAAAAGTAACATGACCTGGGCTGTTTAATTCCAGTTTACCCTTTTGAAAGGTTATTAATGGATTATTAAGATTGTACTTATAAAGATGTACTTAAAGAAGATCACGATACATGTAAACAGTAGGCAAACACAGAGACAATAAGTAACTGGATTGATTCAAATGACAAAATTGTGAATTTCAAAGTATCATTTATTGCATTAAATGAAACAAAAGAAAAAATACACATGCATTTATTTTTGGATTATCATTCCCCTTTCCCCACAATTGCATGATAGTAAATGTAAATGAAAACAAACAAACACACACACACACACTACACACAATTAGTTACTTTATGGCCTGCAACTTTCGATTGGGTCTTATTAAGAAAATTATCACTTTTTGACCATTTTTATGACATAAATACAATTTAATAAAGGACATGCAGTTTATTTTATTGTGTTATCCAAGGAATAGCATGAGCTCAGTTAACTGTAAAGTAAATTAGGATTAATTGAGTTTTAATTGACGTTTTTTTGTTTTTAAGGATTTATCTGTATAATTCTAGCAAACGGTTGAAGAAGGTGTTCAGTATTACACAATTCTTTAAAATGCATTATTTCTTGTAAATTGGGTTAGTCTTACACGTGACTTTTATTTTGAAGTTTTGAAGCTATATCCAATTACAAAAAAAAAAAAAGAAAAGAAAAAAAGCTGCCTATTGTAGCAGACTTCACAGACGCTTTCCACTTTTATCCCCGTTAAACTAATCCGCAAGAGATTTTATTCAACGGCAAGGGGAGCTCGAAAAGGAGGAATTACCTTTCAACGCAGTTCAACTAGGATTGTGTATAAAATCCTTTAGAATAGTCGTGAAATACACAGTAAACGGCTCAAAGACGCGGCGAAGTACTACATGGGAACAAATATAAAAGAGCGGAGCGCAGATTTCCCAGCTGAGATAAACGGCGCTGGAATATAAACATGGATGACGGGCAGCAACGATGGCTTTGAGGAATTAAGGCCGAATCGCTTCTCGTTCTCTTTCCTTTGTGCACGCCGAATGCTTTTAAATCTGAGTTTATGTTATTGGTAAGTTGCTCTTGTTTCTCTAGTATGTAGATAGCCTACTTTGTTGTTTTTTCATACTATATTTTTTCGGACGAACTTCCAACTAATAAACTAAATTGATGCTGCTCTTCCAAATAAGGTCAATGTGTAACACGAAAAGTGAATGGTGAAAGCATTAAACATATGATTTAAAGTCCACCCAAAAACAAATAACATATCTGTCATTTAGTTATCGTCAAGTTAATTTCAAACCCGTATGACTTTCTTTCTTTCTCACCAGTCACTGTTGACGGTCATTGTATCATTTTTCCTATTCAATGTACATGACTCAGAGTGTCAGAACATATTTTGTGTTCTGCTGAAGAAAGAACGTTATAAAGGTACTTATGACAAAAACTAAGTATCTGATAAAAAAAGTCTCCTAGCGTAAACGATGAAGGTGGCCAAATTTTACTATGTGAGAAATACATTAAGTTGTAGACAAATGAACATTGTTTAATAATTTCTCATTCTTCATGCTCTCTAAATATAACCATTGAATCCTCCATTTATTTTAATTTTTTGTTAGTTGTCATGTAAATTGTCAGTGGTGTGACTATCATCCATGTCTGAACACAGACACGCTTCTTAATTTTTGTTTCATCAAGTATTTTATAAGTTAAGGTCCAGAAATGAAGGATAACACATGTGCAACTGATCTTTATACAGTGGTAATCAATGTAAACTTTTTTGTTCTCCAATTTCCTAGATCATTTCATGACCTTTTTCAATAAAGTCGGCATGAAATTTACCCTGAATTCCATGCATGTTTCATTAAAAAAATAAAATAAGACCTTGTAATTTTGAATCAAAGTATCATAACCAGGGGTGTAACTATATATTGTGTCACAAAATATCGCAATACAAAAATGCAACAATATGTATCCTGGATAGTGACAATATCTATTGTGTATAGTTCACACAAAATAAACTTGACTGTGTGTCAAGTTTTCAGAGTTTTAGACTCAGTACTACATTAAACTGCTATATAATGTTCAATATAATATATAATAATGCAATGGGTGAATATTTGTAGCTCCTGATAATGACAAATGTCTTGTTACCAGTAAAAAGTGGCCTATACATTATTTTAAATATATAGTCAGTGACAGAGTGCAAGCATATTCGTCTAAAATAATTCTGTATTTTCAGCTTCAGAATCATGAATATTTTTATTCTAGTGTCACTATTGCCCTGTGCATTGGGTTATCAGCACCAAGTCCAAGCCTATTCATTTACACCCACAATGTAACACCAAATTTAGCATTTTAATCAACAGTTCATTTTTTGTTAACCTTTTATCTTATGTCTTGGAGTATCGCAATAATATCGTATCGTGAGTTCAGTATTGTGATATGTATCGAATCGTGACATGAGGGTATCGTTACACCCCTAATCATAACTCAATTTTCCATTGAAATGACTGACTTCTCTCTGGTGACATATGCCAGACTTGTCCAATCATTTCGTCCACTTAAACCCCGGCCCTTTCTTACAATTGACTGCAAGCTCGCATTCAGATCTGCCTCCATCCAATCAATAACTGATTTATGACCACATCCTTGCATTACAATTTTTTTCTTTTTCGATAATCTGTTTTACTCGCATGTACTTCACAAAACGAAAGAAAATATCTGTCTCTACTCACATTTCATATAGCTATAGCTCTGGCTGATTTTAGTTTAATTTCTTTGCTTGTCCACATTATTACAGAGAAACGATTCATGATTACATCATACTGTTTCACACTCCTTTTTCATTTCCTCTTATTAACTTTCATGGCATTTTAAAAACAACCAAAAATTGTACATCACATTTCTACGTTAGACCCTCTCATTCAGCATCTTTGATCCCCAGGTTGCCATATTACTGATTAGCATCCTAATCTCTCTAACGCCGCAGATTTTGAGACGTGACGTGCCCTTGTCTGATCACTTTGGGGAGGAAGTTAACAGGATGGCTCCAGGCTCGCTAGCCACAATGGCCCCTGCTGGGCCCAACATCTCCTGGTTCCCAGAGGCTCCTCTGCTCACTCCAGAGCAGCCCATATTCCTCATGACCACGACGGCCCAGGCAGTGTCAGGCTTCTTTGTGTGGACAGCACTTCTTATCACTTGCCACCAGGTAAACATCCCCTCATCCAGCTAGGCTTGAGAATATAAACTCAATCAGTGCATTTCATTTTTGTTTGTCATTTTGTACAGATCTACATGCATCTGCGATACTACAGCTCTCCCAAGGAGCAGAGGCACATAGTGCGCATCCTTTTCATCGTACCCATATACGCCTTCGACTCCTGGCTCAGCCTTCTCTTCTTTACCAACGACCAGTACTATGTTTACTTCGACACTGTCAGGGATTGCTATGAGGGTAGGCTTTTTTCCTCTTTCAGCTGTCTTTGTATGTGGAGCTTTAAACACGACACCTTTGCAGCCTATTTTATAGCCGACTCCTGCTAGAGCAGCTCTCTGGATCTGAGGTCAGCTGGGATTTCTAGAAGCGATTGTTGCATAGAAACCGTGTTTATCGCGCATCAGTGGAGCGGATGCACATGGATGAACTAATAAACCAGGTGTTCGTTTGACACCAGACCAATACAGTGCAGGGTTATTAGTGTTAACTAAAACCATATAAAAACATTTTCATTTTATAAATATATATATAAACTTATCTTAGTTCAGTTAGATACCATGGCAACATTTCTCATTTTCATTTTAGTTGAAATACTAAAATAATTAAAACTAAATAAACTAAAACTTAATAGCAACTATATAGACATGTTTTAAAAAATCCAAAACTAATAAAAAATGACAGAAACACAGCACAGTTATTGAAACTAACTAAAATTAAAATAAAAACAGCACATATAAAAATAAAATTGAATTAAAAATATTAACAAAAACTATAATGCTATCTCAGTGATACTAAAATAACACTGGTAAAGTGCCATAGCAATATTCACATTGTGCTTTTAAGTGATACTTAATTTTGGTTCTGGCTTGGTTGTAAATAGCAAGTGGTATAATTTGATTTACAGATATATATTTGGATAGGCTTAATTGGGTGTGAGACTGTTCCAAATGTTATGTGGGGCAATTAAAGTGGGAGGGAGAGATTAGTGAGCTCTTGTTCACACTAACTAGACCTTCAGCTGCACCGCTGTCGGTTTCTCGACTCCGCAGCAGCAAAACACTGAAGAGCAGCTGTGGCTGCAGGGTCCGTGTGCTATATATAGAGCTGAGATCCAACCTCCACTGTCACTGTCACATGCAGAGATTTACACATACCCTGCCCCACAGAGCAAGGGAAGAGGGCAAATTAACACCCTCTGGGGATGCTGTGAATATTGGCACAGTTCAGTCGCTTCATAAGCTGGAGCGCAGTTCTTGAATTTATCTATTCGAGTCGCACATGCACGTTTCATACCGTTTTGCTTGATTTAATTGAGTGCAACAGGTTCTGGACATAAAAAATCCCATTCATTTTAGAAACATTATAGAAACGTTTCATGATATGACTTTTGTGATTCCAACTTAAATTTTTTACGTTTAAAAAAAACACACATACAAATGGAAAGAAATTAATACCATTATTTACTTTTTTTCAGACCACAAAAGGAGAAAAAAAAGCCCTGCGCTTGCATATATATATATATATATATATATATATATATATATATATATATATAATGGCAGTGAATAGTGACCAAAATCAAGCTTTTAAAATATATTTATTGGCATTTGTTTGAACATTAAAGCAAAAAAATGTTAAGAGTTCTGGAACAAAACTAGAACATAAATAAAATATTCATTTTCATTCATCACAGTTCACTGATTTTCGCTATGTAATTTTACCTTTGCTACTTTATCAAAGTTATTAGTTGTTCTGCTGGACACATATATTTAACATATTCAATACATAAGAGGTGGGTAGTTCAATCATCCCAAACCATCTGATCCACTTGATTGCAATAGTGTAAAAAGGCAATACAAGTCTTTAGGTTTCCCTTTAACTACAATGTCAGCTTTTCGGAGGCAAGACTGCTGGTCTTTTCTTTAACCCATTGACTAGGCAAGGGTCTTTGGGTCTCTTTCCATTTTAAAACAATAGCACGCTTGGCCTGTAGCAATTTAGCAAACTAAAATAGATTAGTTTTCGCTTTCTTTCATTCACAACCAAATTTACTGGGTATATATGAAATAAATATAATAAACACGCGCAGCCGTCCACTGAAGACCAAAGGCCAAGGTCAGGATGTTTGTTGAAAAATACATAAAATTTCGGTTTGTTTTTCACCAAACCCTATCGTATATGGAGCTAATAATATGACAAAATGATTTGAATTTGAATTGTGTAAATTTGAATTATTTGCAAGTGTAATCTAACAAAACTGAATTTTAAATAGTTCTGAATTTGATTTTTTTTGGAACGAATATTGAACATCTGAAATTTAACAAACTGAAAGGTTTTTATGGCTGAATTTTATAGACATGTATTTTCAAACAGCTAGTTTTTGTGTTCTGAATTCAAATACTGCAAAATTTCAGTTTAAAAAAATACGGATTCAAGTTTTCAAGATGAAGAAATTCGGAACGTCAAATTCAGTTTTCTAAAATTCAATGTCAAAAATTCAATGTCAAAAATTCAGGTCTTACAGAAAGTAGGTCACAGGGAAGAGTAGATGATCTCGGAAAAGTCGAACAGAGCATTTTGGCCAATTAGGGACTGCAGAAGTTTTCCAGTGCGAATGTGGTGGTTCAAGAGGTTGCCGCTCTCTGACTCTGATCATGAGTCGAGAGGGTGTGCTATGGTGCTGTATCGTGAATACGACACGAACACAAAATCATTCATGTTTAACTTACCTCCGGGCGATCATGATCAGAGTCAGAGAGCGGCAACCTCTTGAACCACCACGTTCGCACTGGAAAACTTCTGCAGTCCCTAATTGGCCAAAATGCTCTGTTCGACTTTTCCGAGATCATCTACTCTTCCCTGTGACCTACTTTCTGTAAGACCTGAATTTTTGAGATTGAATTTTTGACATTGAATTTTAGAAAACTGAATTTGACGTTCCGAATTTCTTCATCTTGAAAACTTGAATCCGTATTTTTTTAAACTGAAATTTTGCAGTATTTGAATTCAGAACACAAAAACTAGCTGTTTGAAAATACATGTCTATAAAATTCAGCCATAAAAACCTTTCAGTTTGTTACATTTCAGATGTTCAATATTCGTTCCAAAAAAAATCAAATTCAGAACTATTTAAAATTCAGTTTTGTTAGATTACACTTGCAAATAATTCAAATTTACACAATTCAAATTCAAATCATTTTGTCATATTATTAGCTCCATAATCGTATACCCCCAGAACACTTGGAATATATGACACGTGTTGCATTGGATCAAATTTCTTTTTTTTTCTTTTTTCTTTTGGTCGCTATTCACTGCAATTTCAATGGCTTCAGAAAAAATTCTAAATGGTAAAAAAATAATAATAATAATATTTCACAATATTATTGTTTTTACTGTATTTTTGATCAAAGAAATGCAAGCTTGGTGAGCATAAGAGAAATCAAACAGAGCCCCAACGTATGAACGGTAGTGTACATTTTGGCTTCAAATCAAAGTTTGTAATAGTGTGATTCATCTCTGATCTGGTTGGTTTGATCCGTGCCTTAGAACTCTTATGGAGAAATTTAATGGGTAAAATACCAAGACTACTAAAAATGTATATAACTGTGGGTGTCCTATAATCTGGTGTAGAAAAGCACATGGTGTACTCAAGGGATGAAGGATGCTGGTATTTACAGTCTTTTTAGATTTTTTCGTGCCATGCCCAGACCATCACGAGGGATGTTTCGCCGTGCACCACTGTGCCATTGTTTGGCATAGCCTTTTGTTGGTGTTTGGTGAAACTCTGATGAGGGGATTTAGTCCGAAAGGTCCGCTGTGCTTGACTGCCAGTGCCGCAGTATGAGATTAAACTGCACAAGAAAGGTTCTTCTGATCATTTTAATCCACAACATTCCTAACTACCAAATTTGTTTGCTGTTTTTGTGAAATGAAAATACAACTGCAATTGTATTCCAATGCTAATTCAATCTATCTTTGAATTTTTTCGCAGCATTTGTGATCTATAATTTCTTGAGCCTTTGTTATGAATACCTTGGAGGAGAGAGCGCTATAATGGCCGAGATCAGAGGAAAACCCATTGAGTGAGTGTCATATTCCAGTTATTCTCATGTGAAAATGGTTTTTAGGAATGCATGCCTCAGGATCAATTCTCTTACTGGTGTATGATGAGACTCTGTAGGTGCATTTGTGCAACTTTAAGTTAAGTAATAGCTTCACATCTTAAATGAAACCTGTCTTTGTTTTGCTGCAGGTCCAGCTGTATATATGGAACATGTTGTCTTTGGGGCAAGACCTACTCCATTGGCTTCCTTAGATTCTGCAAACAGGTCTGATTATTAAATGCCTTTTGTAGTCCTTGCACCTTTTTATAAATTATCCAGGTATTTTGAGTAATTTGTTTGATTCTTTTCACAGGCCACTTTACAGTTCTGTGTGGTAAAACCCCTGATGGCCATGATTACAGTCATCCTACAGGCTTTTGGGAAGTATCGTGATGGAGACTTCAAGTATGTGCTTGTGATGTCTTCAAGTATGTGCTTGTGAAAACTGTAAAAGTTTTTGTAAGGAACTGAATTCTTGATTTTCGAATTGTATTTCTGATCCCACAGTGTCGCTAGCGGTTATCTGTATGTGACTATCATCTACAACATCTCCGTCAGCCTGTCCCTCTACGCCCTCTTCCTGTTCTACTTTTCCACCCGAGACCTCCTCAGTCCCTACAGGCCCATGCTCAAGTTCCTCATGGTCAAATCGGTCATCTTCCTCTCCTTCTGGCAAGGTCAGCAGATCTGCTGCTTAAGAAATATTCAACAAAAGGTCAAAATTGGCCCTATTTACTTAAAAACAAGTCTTATTGTCTACGTTATTTTAAAGAAAAAGAAAATCTGTCCAACCAATTATTGTTTTAGGCATCTGCAAGTTATGTCAGTTCTTTAGGGATACTATCAAGTCCGACCCTATATCTTTTATTTTTATTCATGTAATTTATTTTACAGAATATATAGTAAGTAGAGCTGTCGATTTAACGATTAATTTGGTGTGATTATTTATAGAATAAATAACGCATTAAAATGATTAATGCTTTTAACGCACCCTGGCCCGGCCCAGATCTGTACGTCATCTCGCATTGCATGCAGTTTAGTTATAAACATGATGCTGGGCAACGACTGACTCTGTGATGAAGCCTATTAGAATGCAGTTAAAATGCCACTAAAATAAAAAAATAAAAAACCCTGTATAGGTTTTTGTTTTATATTTATATCATATGATATAGTTTTTAAGAACATTCTTTTTATTCCCCCTAAATATCTGCACCATTGCAAATGTGATGATTTTATATAACAGTTTAATACACAAGAAGTTAATATAGTGCTACAATTTAGTAAAACAAGGGAACGAATAATATCGTGTGCACGATTTACTTAAAACGAGGAAACGAATTAGTAAAACGTGCTGATGTATTAGTAAGTCATGGGAATGAGTTGTTGCTTCGTCATCACAATATACATATTTTTTCCCGCATGTCATCTGTGGTGCTCTGTAAGTAAACTGGTCATGTGATCTTGCTGGTCTTTCAGGCATGCTGCTGGCCATCCTGGAGAAGTGTGGTGCGATTCCTAAGATCAGCTCTCCTGAGGTTTCTGTCGGCGAGGGAACTGTTGCGGCTGGATACCAGAACTTCATTATTTGCATTGAGATGTTCTTTGCAGCATTGGCCTTGCGACATGCGTTCACATACAAAGTCTACATGGACAAAAGACTGGATTCCCTTGGTGAGCTTTAGACCTTTGCTTCTTTGTTAATGAACGAATGGTGTATGTTTTTTCCCCTCTCCAATATATGTAAAACGCTTATTGTTTAAAAGAAGGTTAAATACAGAATTTATTTCTGAATAATATTAGTATTCATATAATTATTAATATAATAATACAAGTTTAAAAAAAAAATCTTACCCCAAACTTTTCAACAGTAGAATATACACTCACCGGCCACTTTATTAGGTACCCCATGCTAGTAACGGGTTGGACCCCCTTTTGCCTTCAGAACTGCCTCAATTCTTCGTGGCATAGATTCAACAAGGTGCTGGAAGCATTCCTCAGGGAGTTTGGTCCATATTGACATGATGGCATCACACAGTTGCCGCAGATTTGTCGGCTGCACATCCATGATGCGAATCTCCCGTTCCACCACATCCCAAAGATGCTCTATTGGGTTGAGATCTGGTGACTGTGGAGGCCATTTTAGTACAGTGAACTCATTGTCATGTTCAAGAAACCAATTTGAAATGATTAGAGCTTTGTGACATGGTGGAAGTAGCCATCAGAGGATGGGTACATGGTGGCCATAAAGGGATGGACATGGTCAGAAACAATGCTCAGGTAGGCCGTGGCATTTAAACGATGCCCAATTGGCACTAAGGGGCCTAAAGTGTGCCAGGAAAACATCCCCCACACCATTACACCACCACCACCAGCCTGCACAGTGGTAACAAGGCATGATGGTTCCATGTTCTCATTCTGTTTACGCCAAATTCTGACTCTAACATCTGAATGTCTCAACAGAAATCGAGACTCATCAGACCAGGCAACATTTTTCCAGTCTTCAACTGTTCAATTTTGGTGAGCTCTTGCAAATTGTAGCCTCTTTTTCCTATTTGTAGTGGAGATGAGTGGTACCCGGTGGAGTCTTCTGCTGTTGTAGCCCATCCGCCTCAAGGTTGTGCGTGTTGTGGCTTCACAAATGCTTTGCTGCATACCTCGGTTGTAACGAGTGGTTATTTCAGTCACTGTTGCCCTTCTATCAGCTCGAACCAGTCTGGCCATTCTCCTCTGACCTCTGGCATCAACAAGGCATTTCCGCCCACAGAACTGCTGCTCACTGGATGTTTTTTCTTTTTCGGACCATTCTCTGTAAACCCTAGAGATGGTTGTGCGTGAAAATCCCAGTAGATTAGCAGTTTCTGAAATACTCAGACCAGCCCTTCTGGCACCAACAATCATGCCACGTTCAAAGTCACTCAAATCAACTTTCTTCCCCATACTGATGCTCGGTTTGAACTGCAGGAGATTGTCTTGACCATGTCTACATGCCTAAATGCACTGAGTTGCCGCCATGTGATTGGCTGCTTAGAAATTAAGTGTTAACGAGCAGTTGGACAGGTGTACCTAATAAAGTGGCCGGTGAGTGTATATATATATATATAATGCTGTCAAATCGGTTAATTGCATCTAACATAAAAAGTTTGTGTTTATATAATAGGTGTGAATATATATTTATATATATATATATATATATATATTATTATATATTATTATATTTATATATATATATATATATATATGTCTGTGTGTGTGCATCTGTGTGTGTATATATATATATATATATATATATATATATATACTGTATATATACACCCACACACACATATATATATATATACACACACAGATGCACACACAGACATATATATATATATATATATATATATATATATATATATATATATATATATATATATATATATATATATATATATATATATATATATATATATATATATATATAAAAAATATAATATTAATATATATACACACACATATATTATATAAACACAGATGTTTTACATTTTATGTTAGATGCGATTAATCGATTTGACAGCACTAACACATATATACATATAACACATATATGATTCCAGAATGTTTTATTGAAATTAAGAAAAGTCATTCTCTCTTAAAATTTTGTCAATGATAATGGCTTGGATCTCATGACTTTTCTCTTTTCCTCTTCTGCTTTTATGTAAATCATCATTTATTCCTCAATCCATCCATTAATATGGCTGATCTGTTACTTCAATGCTTCATTTTTTTATATTTTATTTTTGCGCATCTACCTTTCATATTCTCTTAATTTTATTTTGGTCATCCCATGCAACACATCCAACCTTCCACCCATTTCCGTCCTTTCTCTATTTCTCATTTTCATGCTGCACTCTAAAGGCCCTGTTCCTACATATGGACAGTACGGTAGGCTACAGTTCTTGATCTTAACGCCCATCTCCTCTCTATTTGATAGTACAGGGACAGTGAAATCTTAAAGGGATAGTTCGTCCAAAAAAGAAAAGTCATTCTTGTGTTTTTCCTCTTTCTCTTCTCTCATGCCGCCGTCAACCTTTAATTAAGTTCTCCGTCCTTCTCAAGGTCGCTGTGCCCCCATGAAGAGCATCTCCAGCAGCTTGAAGGAGACCATGAATCCTGGAGATATGGTTCAGGATGCAATCCACAATTTCTCCCCAGCCTACCAACAGTACACCCAGCAATCCACCCTGGAGCAGGGAGTCACCGCACCGCCCATATCCCGTAATCACAGCTGCTTGAGCGCCCGGGACAATGAGAAAACCCTGCTGCTTAGCTCTGATGATGAGTTTTAACTCACTTCCCATCGTCCCGAACGAAGGTACTCCGTAAGGGACTGTTTACTGCTGTGGTAGTGTAATGATGAGGTTAAGATAACGTAGGGACAGGTTATTAAAGGACCATCTTAAGCAAGTAGAGACATTCTAGTGCAGTAGAATATGAAATTAAGCTGCTTACTCTTAGTCGTTAAAACAGACTTCAATGATGCGCTTTTGTCCGATGTTGTTTATACAAAGACTTAAATAATACATTCATCTATACGTTTGCATTTTTGGCCAAATTTTTAAATCCTACATGGTCTGACTTTTCAGCGTTTG
Organism: Rhinichthys klamathensis goyatoka; assembly: GCF_029890125.1. Lineage (NCBI taxonomy): Eukaryota > Metazoa > Chordata > Actinopteri > Cypriniformes > Leuciscidae > Rhinichthys > Rhinichthys klamathensis. The sequence goes on along the minus strand of NW_026606658.1, from coordinate 751,237 downwards.
AATTGATGTATTTTTTTAAGCTTCTAGTTTTGCATCGTGGATGTTTGCACATCCCAGCATATTTATAAAGAGCAGTGTATTGGAGGGTTGTTCGGTAGGAATGTTTCCGTTTGTGATTTACAAGTTCAAGTGCAACTTTGCTTCCCTTTCGTCAGTGTTTATAGCTCTCCCAGTGATTTAAAGGGCAAGTACAGCTGTGAGTGAGAGAGCACAGTGACAGTAAAGGCAGTACCAGCTGTTTAAACACACCGTTGTTGTTGTTTTGACGGATGATTTAAGGGACAGGGAGAGGTTGATGGTCCACGATAAGATTACAGATTAATGCAGTCTGGATTATATGGCTGTAATTGAAGCATTACTTGTCTGGTGCAGATTAGCACAAGCTTTTGTGAAAGTGTGACATGGCTGAAAAACATCTTTCTAGGTTAGATGAGCGGTTTAAAAATAGATTTAGGTTAAGCTTCTTAATGTATGCTAGATTTCTACAGAGAAGGCAGTTAAGTTGAAAGCAGTCAACTATCCCTTTAAAGGGGTAGTTCACCCAAAAATGAAAATTCTGTCATTATTTACTTCCTGTCAAGTTGTTCTAAACCTGTATGAGTTTCTTTCTTCTGTAGAACACAAAAGAAGATATTTTGAAGAATGTTGGTAACCAGACAGTTGACATCACCCATTGACATCCATAGTAGGGAAAAAATACAATGGGTGCCGTCAACTGTCTGGTTACCAACATTCTTCAAAATACCTTCTATTGTGTTCTACAGAAGAAAGAAACTCATACAGGTTTTGAACAACTTGAGGGTGAGTAAATTATGTCAAAATTTTCATTTTTGGGTGAACTATCCCTTTAATAGGAGTTTTTTCCTAGATATCCCACTAGAGGGAGGCATTTCTCACAGTTCATACCCTTTATCTTTATGGGACACGCCTGTTATTTCTGACCCTTTGAGAGCCACACCAAAGTCTCTCCCATTCTTTAGAAGCTTCCGCCATTGCGCTTTACCTCAGATAGCAGTTAGGCCCTTGATAACCAAGCGTGAAGCTTGCGGTTGGTTATGTAGCATCTTTGGAGTTACTTATTAACTGTCCTACGCTTTTATTGGTACGATAGAGACCAGTATAAACACAATGCAGCTGGAACCAAGTACGAGTATGTATGGTACCTGCTTATAGTTATTATGTTAGTGTTTTGCAGTGTATTCTTTGTAAGGGGAGGGCTTCTTTTAATAATATAGACGTTATTGTAACTTGCACTAAGCAGTTTTGTATATTTAGAATATTTTGGCAAGCTATTTGTGTACCATCGCACCGTATGTTATTATTCAGAGTGGTTTAAAGTAACATAGGAAGCGCTATTACATTTAAAAATATATATATTTTGTGGAAACATATTTTGAAGTCACACTAAGACATTCTTTGTACTGTCATGTTATTTGAAACAGAGCATTATGTATTACTATGTCAAAGATTTTGCTTCTATTTTTTCCCTTGATGCTCTGACCTAGGAAACAATAAAGAATTTTGTCTGTAAATATTTGTGCGACAGTTTTCACTCAATGAACACATGTAATTCTATGTACAATATATACAACATTTATTTCAATTAAATGATATAAAATAGACAATGAATTTACCATAGAAAAATACAGATAATAAATACAAACGTCAATAGTTTTTTTTTTTTGTGTGTGTGTGTGCTCTGCCCTCTTACAAAACATTCGGCACATTGTTCTGAAGCACAAGTGTCATGGGCATGATATTACCAAGTTAGATTCTCAGTACTGACGATGACATCGCTAACTACACTTAATTAGAAAATCACCAGAGATATCCACGTTTAACATGGCCGATCATTACTGATCATACAGCATTACCCCGTTTACTGGACTAAACCAGGCATGTAGTTAGCAAGAGTCATCTCAACAACCATGGGTTAATGTACATGTGATATCATTTTTGTCTTTCACTTTCCTTCTGTCACTTTCTTATCCTCCTTTTTTTCCTCCCATGTGAGCCACAAGTGCTCACTTCTCCTTCTGGCTGCTCTCTTCCGTATTTTTCTCTAATTTCACATCTTCCACAGATTCCCCTTCCACTCTCTTTTCCTTCTAATGGTATTTTTTTTAATATTCCAGCTTTCCAAAATATTCAGATACGTTTTTAATCATAAATAGCAAATAATATATATGGTCTTGGTTTTAAATACAAAAATACCACTACAAACAAGTCGCTCTAATATTAGTACAAATATGACCCTCACACATACTGAATCATATTACAAGTAATGTGGCTTTATACCTTACCATTACTAAACTAATAACTCATTACAACAAGTAAACATTACAAAAAAAAAAAAAACCAACAAAGAAAAAACACAATAATTAAAAGAATGACCCCAAACTAGTCAAACAGAAGTAGTATATAGACAGATCACAGCACAAATTACCTTCAAACATCTTGTTTGGAACACAAATAAAATAGCTTTTATGTCTGTTGTTGAACATTTGTCTTTTATACAAACATTAAAATATATAAATGGCATGTATCAATAGTTCTGCAAGTTCTCTAGTCCCATGATGATACATTAATACCAAGGAGATATTCCAGCAAAACTAACCAGCTTCTGAAATGTTGGTGGTCCCACATGATAAGTTTTAGGACTATTTTTTTCTAATGTATCACCACCCAGAAAGCACAGTAATGGGCATAGAAATAGCATAATGCTATCATTAGCAATAGCTTTGTGCAGACTTCTGCACTTGTCATGATATTCGAGGCCACAACAACAGTACTGAGATTATTCTTGGACATTTATTAGACTGTATATTCAGTCTGTGTGTGTTTATATATGTAAGTGAATCTGTAATTCCCAAGTGGTACTTGTTTTTCTTCCTGTATATGTGAGTATACATGGTCCTGTCTGTCTGTCGCGATCATACTGTGTACCTATGTGTGTCTGCGTCTCCATGCGAGCGTGGGGCTCTAGGATGCTCCCTGCTCTCTAGGGGTGTGCACCTGCTGCGGTGTCTTCACTATGGTGATGACGGAGGCTGTGTTCAGACGGGGTGTGGTGGCGAGCAGACTGCCTCCTCCAGATTCCAAACCTCTGGCGAAGCGCTGGAGGGCAGCGAGACGAGCACCCAACCCTTCCAGCTCTCGCCTCATGCCTGCGTTCTCTGCGCCCAGCCGCTCCACCTCCCGCTGCAGCTCCTTCTTCTGCTGCTCCAGGGCCTCTCGCTGGGACACGCGCTTCACCCGGCAGCTCGCCGCGTAGCCGCGGTTTTTCAGCGTGCGCCGCCTCTGCTTCAGCTTCTGCACCTCCTCGCGTGACAAACCGCGTAAGTGCATGTTGAGCTCGCGCACCGATAACGACATGAGCTCGCTGTCGCTCAGCACTGGGACGTTCTCCCCACATTCCCTCTTCACCTGAAACAATGGGACAGTTGTATGAAGCAAAACTAAACATACTTTATCAGGGTTAAAGATTTTGTTTCAAAGATAATTTTTAAGTGATATTTTAGATCCAATAAGTATTGACAAGAAAAATATTCACTACAAAAATTCGGTAACACTTTACAATAAGGTTCATTAGTTAATGTATTAACTAACATGAACTAACAATGAGCAATACATTTGTTACAATATTTATTAATCTTTGTTAATGTTAGTAAATAAAAATACAGCTGTTCGTTGTTAGTTCACAGTGCATTAACTAATGTTAACTTTTGATTTTAATAACGTATTAGTAAATGTTGACATTAATATTAACTAAGATTAATAAATGCTGAAGAAGTATTGTTCATTCTTAGTTTAACTAAGGTAGTTAAATAATGAACCTTATTGTAAAGTGTTACCAAAATTTCTCATGCTTTTTTGTGAGTTTATAGGTTTGAACTCATTTCCATTACTTTTCCAGCCCTGCTTGTACCATGCCACTGCATATAAAGACATTTTTTTAAAGGGATACTCCACTTTTTTTTGGAAATAGGCTCATTTTACAACTCCCCCAGAGTTAAACTGTTGAGTTTTACCGTTTTTGAATCCATTCAGTCGATCTCCGGTTCTGGCGGTACCACTTTTAGCATAGCTTAGCATACATCATTGAAGTGGACAAGACCATTAGCATTTCTCAAACAAAAATCACCAAAGAGTTTCGATATTTTTCCTATTTAAAACTTGACTCTTCTGTAGTTACATCGTGCACTAAGACCGACGGAAAATGTAAAGTTGCGATTTTCTAGGCTGATATGGCTAGGAACTATACTCTCATTCCTGCGTAATAATCAAGAAACTTTACTGCCGTACCATGAGTGCAGCAGGCGTAATGATATGACGCAGCGCCTGAAAATAGTTCCGTTGTGTTGACGGAAGGTGGCCTATTTTCAAGCGCTGCATCATATCATTACGCCTGCTGCACTCATGGTACGGCAGTAAAGTTTCTTGATTATTACGCAGGAATGAGAGTATAGTTCCTAGCCATATCAGCCTAGAAAATCGCAACTTTACATTTTCCGTCGGTCTTAGTGCACGAATCGATGTAACTACAGAAGAGTCAAGTTTTAAATAGGAAAAATGTTGAAACTCTTTGGTGATTTTTGTTTGAGAACTGCTAATGGTCTTGTCCACTTCAATGATGTATGCTAAGCTATGCTAAAAGTGGTACCGTCAGAACCGGAGATCGGCTGAATGGATTCAAAAACGGTAAAACTCAACAGTTTAACTCTGAGGGAGTTGTAAAATGAGCCTATTTCCAAAAAAAGTGGAGTATCCCTTTAAGTTAAATTTCTGTGGTTGCCAGAAAAAGAGTTAAAATGTTTCAGGTATTACGGAATGTAATATTGGTGCCTGTATCCACCTTATTTTTAACGCAAGAACAGCCGCGGCCATTTGTAACTCGAATGCAAGGCTTCCGTTGTCATCCACTTCGTTATTTTAGCTGTACGAAAACAGCCCTTTATGCTGCTAGATATTAAAAACTGGTATTTCTTATATTATTTTAATTTATTATCATATTCATAAACACACTGGTTTGTAGCGGAAATAGTTTTAAAGTTTACCTTGCACCATATTCTTCTAGTTATTTACCCATTGTGGCTAATGAATTATAATTTTTGCACAATCACAAAAAATAACTTACTTCCGCTTTGGAAAATAAGGTGGATATTTTTTCAACTTATAACTGTACATTTCATTTCCAAGTCGTCTTTTTAACGTAAAATGGACTGATAACCACCATAATAATACAGGTGGTTCATCAGAGTTGCTGGAGTGGATGGTCCATAAAACATGGCCAGAATTTGTATATAGACAATGCGCAGGATCATACACGCGGTGCACACAAAAACACCATCAGTGTAACACACCTGACACTAAAACAATGCAGTAAACACTAAAGAAAATGTAACACAAAACAATATAATGTACATTACCAATAACAGTGACTACTGGGAATGTCCTTTTACTGTAAATTATACAGTAATTCATGGATTTTACCAGCGCAAACATAACTTTTACAGTACAATTACATATGAAGCGATGTTACACCATTTTTTTTTAAAAAGATTCTTATTTCTTTGGCATTTTTGCCTTCATTATGACAGGACAGTTAGTTGACAGGAAGCGAAGTTGGAGAGAGAGGGGGACGGGATCGGGAAATGTCCACGAGCCGGGACTCAAACTCGGGACGCCCGAAGCACACCTGCGCTAATTGTCTGAGCACTGCCAATGAGGCTATTGGTGCCGACACACAATAGACAGTTTAAGTGTATATGGTAAGGTAACTTAGTTAACCAATTAACAGGTTTTTACTGTAGCATTTTACAGTATATATATATTTTTTTTTAATTACAAACATTTTCTCAGTGTGTGACAAAAAAATGTGTATTCAGTAGAATTATCTTTACCTTGAGGGCTTTACTAGCTCTGCCGTCTGAAGTCATTGTCTGGTTTTATGTATCCCTGAAACCTGTAAATACCAAAAATAACAGATTAACATCAAATGAATGTTATATAAAGACTCAATGTATTGTGAATAGTCAAAGCTAAAGGCTCGACACAGTGAACCACAGTGACATCTTCCGCTTGAAGAGATGTACACTGACATAACAGCGAACGTTACTATACAACAGAAATGACAATCTGCTATGCGAGATGCGCCATGATGTGATAATTAGTTTTTTAGTCGATATGTCTGCCGGTAGTTGGCTTTTTTCGCATAGATCTTTTTTTTTAGATTTCTTTATTTCTGAACAATACTATAATAGTAATAAAGAATCAAGAAGTTGAAATATAAAGGCCAGTTCACACCAAGAAAAATAACGATAACTATATTCGCATCCACACCGATATCGTTCTGTTTAAGCTAGTGCTGCAGTTTTGCTCTCTGCCCTTTAAATACTCTGGCTCTTTAAATCAGGAAGAATTCTGTTTGATTGGCTCTCAATGTTTTGTTTTTATCATTCTTCAGATGGGGATAAAAAATCATTATGGAAATTATTCCAGTGATATTGTTTCTCTGTGCCATTATCGTCATAGTTTTAGTGTGGACTCGATTTTGAAAACGATTACTATATTGTTATAGTTATTGTCCTTGGTGTGAAGTGGCCTTAAATTTTTATTTTACAGATTCATTTTTAATGTAAAAAAAAAAAGCTGATTAATTTAACAATTAATCGTTTCTAAAAATGTAAAATTAATATAAATTTAATTGCAGCAATTGTTATGCGTGCTATTTACTATCTTTAAATAAATAATGTGATATATATCGGCTTTGTATCTTTAAGATATCGGCATCAGCCATCAAAAAAATCCATATTGGTCGACCCGAACAGGTGTATCGCGTCATAGCTGTTAAATGTATCGTGGGTTACAATTCTTGCTTCCATATTTTCTAAATCTAGACTAGACTTCCCGTATCCAAACTGTAGCACTTTTTTTCTTGACAGTGAATCATGCCTGGTCAAAGTCCAGATGAAGAAGTAAACGCTGCTGACCATGAGTTTCCCGTCATGTGTGGGAAGTGCACCTATCATCCGCGAGCTGCCTCAAATAACCGCCTGAGCTTTTCCACAGTCACAGTGATTCAGCACAAGTCCTCCATTCCTGTCTTCGCAGCAGCTCCTTACTTTCTTTTTACATTATGTTTTACAAAATTTATAAAATTCCCAGTTACTTAGTCACAACAAATATTATCACTCACATATAATAAAATGATCTCTCATTAAACCCAGATAGACGATTTAGTGAACAACAAAAGTCGTGGGCTGTCGTTTCCCCCCAAACGTCTTCAGTTTACATGTTCCAAAATAAACATTGTGTTACGTACACAGCGACAATTTAACCTAAATCTTTTAAATAACCAAGTAACCTTATATATAAAACATAATAAAGCGGTGTGACAACGTAGGAATTCGTTTATGACATATTTCCAGTTCAAACCAAACCAAGACATTGCTGACTAGTCGTTTCTCATAGTAAACAACATACACGTTTAGCGTAGTTTCTAAGCATAATACATAAAAAATGTTGATAAACATATACGGTATATATAAAGCTTATACATTTTAACGGTCTGAATCGACGACATCTACTACGCAGCTATTTCCTTATTACGCGTTAGCTTGTTGCTACACCTAACATCGTGATAAAAACACACGCGATTTGAGCTCATGATGACTAATACTATTAAAATGTATAATATACTACTCCAAATCATCTTAATACAACATTTAAGCTATAACAGTATCAATTGTGGATATTATGTTAAAACAAACACTGACTGCATGTACTACAGCAGCTTTGCTAACACCCCTCCGTTTCCTTAGTGTAAACAAATGTCGAAAGGAGGAAAAAAAATAGAAAATCTTGCCTGGTGTTGATTTCCCCCTCTTCGCTGATTTCAAACGAGGATGAATATGGATCTGTCCACGATTCTCACTACTGGTCCGGTATTTCGACTGACATATACGTTATCGCAGCACGGCCCGTGTTTAGACGGACTAGAGAGCTAAACGCCTTTTTCCCGGAATCAGTCCTCCATCAGCGGGCTGGATCCTTTCATTCATAAAAAACACACACACAAGATGACTCAAGCCTTTAAGAATGAGGGCGGGACCTCAGCGCACAAAAATATCAGTCAACAACCTTGTGAAACTTCTTTTTATTAACCCATTTAATCCCAGTAACATTTAGGTCTATGTTTATGTTTATAAGGTCTAAAAAAAGAGTTGATGTATTTTACAATGAAAGTGCAAACTGTCATATTTACACGGTGTGAGCACAGCCGTTTAATTCCATTAAATAGAATGTAGGCTACCATCCCCAAAAATGTAGGCCTATCTAAGGATAATCAATCTCTTAATAAAAGTTTCTTTCATTTTAAGTTAGTACATGCTAATCTTTTTTAAGCTTGTATTGTATCATTTTAACAGTTCAATTCCCTTAAAGGGATAGTTCACCCAAAAATTTACATTTTGTCATACTCAAGTTGTTCCAAATCTGTATGAGTTTCTTCAATCAAACAGTTGACAGCACCCTCAGACTTCCATAAGAAAAAAATAAATAAAAACTAAATCAATGGGTGCTGTCAACTGTCTAGTTACCAACATATTTAAAATATCTTCTTTTGTGTTTAACAGAAGAAAGAAACTCCGGACTGGATCAACATGAGGGTGAGTATGATGACAACATTTTAATTTTGGGGTGAACTATCCCTTTAAATGTTTGAATTTAAATGATGAAATTGGTAGAAATTTGTATGAAAAAGCTACATAAAAGTAACAAAAAAACACATGTAAAACAAGCATATGTAAAACATTCATACAGCTGCCAATTTTTTATTATAAAAGGCTATTAAGGTACTTCTTCTCTTTTTCCTAAATATCATGATTACAATACAAACAAACATGCATTGTACAAACATTGATTTGTGATCAATGGGGCAACACAGACAGACCTTTATTTTTGAACAATTAACTAATTGATTCAGATTGTATTTACACATTATTGTTACATAAAAATGAACCAAGGTAAAAGTTAAAAAAAAAATTGTTTAGCAATTCTTTCCCCCACAAAATTGTCTGTCACTAAAAAAGCTGTTAATGTTAATGTATTGTTCACAAACTTTAACCTTGTAGTTTCTCATTGATTAAAATTGTGACCATGAATGAAACACATGCTTTCACTTAACATAAAAACGTCTTTAGGCATGCAGTTTGTTTCATCCAAGTATTAAAACCAAAAGTGTTACTTTAATCAAACGAAACAAACAAATAAATAATCTGTTGATTCGAAACTCCCACACTAGGCATAATTTCTCCTTTTTTGGTGTAATGACGTGTAAAGTAGGTGATTTTGGTCTCCTCTTCCACTTCTTATTAAAACTAAGGGGAATTGTGTCAGTGAGCGCAATCTTCCACTATTTCATCGTCCACTGCTACGCAGTAAGACCTCCCTGTCGATAGGCGTCCTAATATGTCGTTGTGCTTCCTTACAAGGAACGAACCGGGGAAGTACATCCGTCTCACATGTAACCCAAGTGACCTCAGGTTTCAATGCGTGCTCTCTGCATCTAATTCATTGTGAAGCTGTAACACACCATTGTGGTCTATTCACAATTATAATTTAAAGCGAATAGACTTGCGTCATATTTTAAATGGCTACCATCCAGGAGCTGTCTCCAGACTCTGGCCGTGTGGAGACACGACCGCCCGAAGATGAGATCGAGGGAGATGATGAAGATGAAGAGGTACTCGATTGCTTCTACAATTTTGCCTGACCTCAAGAAAATTATAAAGCTATTGGACAATGTGTAGAAACAGACCAAAGCTTGTTTGGTGCTGCTGGCATAGTGAATATTAGCTATTTAGCCGGCCAAACTGGCATGAAATGAAGAGCCGCTTAACGTTAGCAGTTTGAGTATTTCTCTCCCTTTTTATATATATATATATATATATATATATATATATATATATATAATAAATCATATAATACAATACAGTGTGATTATTCATCCATACACACACACACACACACACACACACACACTTCATTTATTATAAATAAATTACTCTTAGGTTATAGCGTTTGCCCTTGTAATATTAATGTTACCATTTCACATACACAGTATATTTCATTGCACACTGTCAGTAGAAACCTTCAGCTTTGAAACCATGTGCCCGTGAGGAATAAGCTTTTTCAGTGTGTCCTCCTGAGTTACCATTTTGGGCTGGTGGCGTGGGTTTTAGAGACTTCATTTTCTGATGTAATGCTCCAGTTTTTATTTCTTCTCTCCCAGCTGGATGAAACCATGTTGGAGAGGTTGTGGGGTCTCACAGAGATGTTTCCAGAATCACTGCGATCTGCAGCTGAAGTGTCCGCGCAGTGTTCGCTATCTGTAGCCAAAAAACTTTACAGGTGGGGTGCTGGCAGTTGACCTTACAATTAAAACAGTCAATTCTACACATGATGATTTTTTTAGGCAACACGTTTCAGCATCTTTTTTTCCATATTGTGCTCTCTTGTAGTTTCTCCCGCTCAGCTCTATGGGTCGGCACCACTTCCTTTATGATTCTGGTTCTGCCGGTTGTCTTTGAGACTGAGAGGTTACAGCTGGAACAACAGCAATTACAACAGCAGAGACAGGTAAGTTGCACCAAAGTCCTGCATATGAACCTTCCTTTTGATATCATACCCACCTAACTAGGGGTGAGCTCTATGACTGAAATCTTATATGACAGAATAAGTATTTTTATATCATAGTGTATATATATAACATGTATAGTTATTTTTGGTCAATAGTTTTAACAATTGTTGGTAGTAACTTCACAAACCAAAAGATTATCCATACAAATTAAATAGTCTTATGAAATCAGTGCAAAAAGAGCGTCACATTAACTCAAAACTGATTATATAATACTGATATAATAGTTGTTCTGACACTAAATTCTGATGGGATGAGCCATATTTAAAGCTACAGACTGCAACAGTTGGGTTCTGGAGATCCCATTTGTTTTCTCCATATCACAGCTCGTTAAAGCTGCAGTTTCCATCTAATCTTTAACCTTTCTCCTCCTAATCTCCTCCATATCGCTTTAAAATACAGCATTCTGTGCAGAATTCAAATGGGTCTGATACGTGTTCTGTTATGCGCCGACTTGCGCAAATGATCCGCTCTGTGCTATCATTGCTCTGTGCTATTGTGTCTCTGGACCAGAGCAGACTGTGCGCGCTGCGGTGGTTCGTAACCAGACTTCATTCGCCCCAATGGAAAGCATATTTACACTGTCTGAATCGTTCCCTATCCCCTATATATTGCACTATGTGCCATTCACAATGTAGAAAATAGTAAATGTGTGAACAAGTGACCGATTTTAGCCACAGCTTCAGCGTCTATTTATAATGTAGGGGACGGGACGCTTCAGATTCTAGAGAGCATTTGATTGGACAGAAAATCTGATAAGAAGCTGAAGTCCAGAGCGATGTCATCAAAATCATTGATCCATATTGGCGGAAGTGAGGGACTAAGTTTTGAATGCTTATATCCTCTAGATGCGATTTTTTTTGTGTGTATTTTTTTTTTTTTTTTTTTTGGAGCACACTAGCTTATAGATAACATTAAAGGCACACTGTGGAACTTTTCAACCTTTATAATATATTACCAAAACCCATTGAGATGGTACATCGACTTACAATAGGTTGAATGACACGTCTGCCGAAGCCTGAAGGTGTCTGTATCGCTTTTACTAGCACTATGTAACTTCGGGTTTCGGGTAGGAACCCGAGCACAAAAAGAACTACAAAATTCGACCGCTTTACGGCATACGTCACTTCCCCCACCACCCCAACTTCCTCAAATTCTAACGTGAGAGCTCAACTCGCGTTTGATTGCCGGCGTCTGTATGTTGTCGTCATGGCTGAATCAACAGCTACTCGGAAGAAAGCGAAGAAAGCAAAGATTTTGTCAGAGGAGACCAAAAAAAGAAAAAGGGAGAGTTTAAAATAAACATCGGCATAAAAGTGTATATATAATGTAATATTTACTGTGAATTCGTGTAACAAAACTGATATAAGTCACAACATACTGCCGTATACAAATGTAAATGTTTTTTTTCCTTTCAGCTCATATATGTTTGTATTTGTGTAAAAGGAAAAACAAACTGAAGACTACAAATAACGGAAATATGTAGTGAGTTATGCTATATCAGTTTTGTTACACGATTTCCCGACTACTCGATTTCATCTCCAACCCATTGCAAAGAGATCCTGAAGACGTTAATTGTTTGCTTCAGGTGTGTTTGATTAGGGTTGGAGATGAACTGTGCAGGACAGACGATCGGCAGGAGCAGGATTGGGCAACCCTTGTCAATGCGACTTACCTGATCAGACATTGTTTTCTGCGTATGCTACTTTTATTCAATTTGTTTTCTTTATAGGATTTATATTATTAATCTTATATTTATATTATTATTTTGGTCAGTAGTGAATCGATTAACTTTCTCCAACATACAAATCAGATGCCGTCTGCACAGACATAAAGACACGGGAGGTTGACCGGTTGACTGTTTGTTGACTTTTGCGACAATGCTGCGGCGCTTGTGGCCTCTAGGGGCACTAGACGTGAAAATTACAGGTCGAGCGCACCCTAGTGGCCAAAAATTCCACAGTGTGCCTTTAAGGCTAACATATTCATACTAAAAGCCAAGAAATTTAAATTGATTTAAGGCCATCCTTAAAAATATTCTTGTTTGCCGTAACCCGACCGACCCTGTCGAATTAGGACCGACCCAATTATTTATTTTTTCCCCCTTTTAGTCCGACCGACTTGCCGGTTGTAAACTTGCATTAAGACCGACCGATTTTTTTTTACTCTTCAAACAACTAACACAAATGCAAAAAAATAATATAAATTATATTATAGTAAGTATTGTGAATATAAATTGCGTAGGCTATGTTCTTTCTTTTAAATAAAACCCCGTGGCGTCATCTATTATGATTATGTTTACACCATTGGTTTATGCATGTCACATGGCCTGTGCGTTCGCTTCGTTTCATTCACTGTCAATGGTTCGCGCTCGGTGATGATGGCTGCGGCGCGGCTGCTTGTGAAATACGTCTGTATATGAGCCTACATTTAGTCGCTCATTATTAGAAATTCTTAATGGTCAAATAGGAGAATAGGGAATCGATGTTAACGGCCTTTTCTCGGAGCGCGTCCAGCTCGTCATGATATGCCCACCGCGAACGCGCGTCACACAGCAACTGCAGGCTCTGACAAACAAACACACATAAGTATGGGAAGCCAAACACACCGAAAGTGGGACAAACGGCGCGGTGTTACAGAGTTCGCGCTGCGCTGACTTGTAATCTGCGTGGCTCAATGGACCGAGCCGCGACAGACTCGACAGCGCAGAGAGAAGTGTTTGCTTGCGCCAGCCAATGGTCAGCGCGGCGCGAACTAATCTCACCAGCGCCGCGCTGACCAATAAAACAGCACATCCCATACCGAAATGTACTAAATAGCACAAAAGAAAATCGACCATTCCATAATATGTCAGGACTACTTAATAGGCCTATAGTTTCTACAATGCGCCTAGCCATTTGACCTCACTGATTTCCGTTAATAGCAGATGTTTATGGGTCAAATCTCTCACTCTCTCCCTGCAACTTTTTGTTACCCTCCTTTCCTGCCCCTAGACCAGAAAGGGGGCTTGTAATAGTATGGGTCAAATGTAAACGAATGGTGCCAAACGCGCTGTTTTATTGGTCGGCGCGGCGCTGGTGAGATTAGTCATTTTAATTTATTTGTTTCCCTCTGAAAATCCACTTTCATGGAAATCTAGTGGCTCCTTTTTTTTCTTCTTTTTTTGATTCAGCCTATTTTTTTTCCCAAATGAATGCAGCTGGAATTAATGCAATAAATATGTTTTTTTGACAAAGATTTCAAATTGTTTGTGGTCTATAACCTGTATCAGAATGAGGTTCGCAATGGTGGGCCCGAAGGCATGGGTTGAAGACCCAGTCAGTGACGTCACGATATGTAAATTTGTTTAGATTCATACCGACGTAATCACCATGACCAAAATTATCCTTTTTTTTTTACATTGAATCTTGAAAAAAAAAAAATATAGACCTACCTACCGACCCTTTTTTTTTATTTTATTGCTGTTACTGCAAACCAAAATATTTTTAAGGATGGCCTAATTGGGACTTTCAGTTTCAGTTGTTCAGTTTTTTAATTTGAATATATAATTCATAATGCTCCATATGATTGTAGTTCTTTTCCCTCATTAAAGTTATATACAAAGTCTTTTACATTTGTCCTTTGATTTTCAAATACTTTTTTGCCTAAAATCAAAGTTTGTAAAGTTATTCACCTCATAGCTGGTGAATATATCGCCTCACCTCGTATATCGTAAAATAATGCGACACAAAAAGTTTCCTAGCTGCCATAAACACTTGAACTTTACCTTACACATCCCTTAAAAACAGTTTCTTCCTCATCTCAACTTGTTTGGGATACGTTTATTGATAAGGGAAGGAGGAGGAGGGAACCAGCGAATGTTCAACAACTTTTATAATCACAAAACGAAAGTAAAAAAACAAAAACAAAAATGAAAGTAAAAGCGGCAGCCCCTCACGGACGACTGCCTCACACACATAAACAAAACGTAACGTATATGTCCAGGCCTGATCCTCTCTCGTCCTTCACTGTCGTCGCTCCTCCCTTTATGCTTCCGTTGCTCCGTCATGAGATATACGAGGCTCACGCCATTCTCACGGCTCTCGGCCCCGCCCTGCTTGCCACAACGTTCTACTGTATTTTTGCAGTATTTCATGTTTCCTTGTCACTCCCACATCTAAATAATGTAAAGCAGTCTTCACTTCTCTTACAAATTTTTGGTTAACATGTTAAAGTCGCCATGAAACGGAAGTTGCGATTGTCCTTTTTCCCCCTATTGTGACGTATATACGAGTGAAACGGGTTCTGAAATGAAAAAAAAAAAAAAAGTAGGGCGGGGCTTTATTCGAACCACTGCTCCCTGCAAACCAAGAGAGGGACCATGACGAGGCTGCTAATGGTCAAGTTCACCCTCGACGTGTCCGAATGGTAAAACTAATTTTCTAAATGTTGTTGACCTGCCATAACAACTGTCATGACAATAGCCGGCATTCATCGACTTTACAGTCGGCATGTTGGCATCCAACATCTCGTGTAAGTGGCTATTGGACAAATGAAACAACTTAAATTTCAGAACATCCATCTAAAAACGTTACACGATTCTTTCTAGTTAGCAAGTTAATTCGTTTTTACTAACCTTCACATTCGTTGACGTCCCAACTGTGTACACAGATGGGACAGCCTTGGCTGTCAAATGTAGGACTTGGACTAAACCCATTTCATACCGTCTCAAGTTCTTGAAACATTCTTCGGTAAAATGCCTTGTACACAGACGCAAATTCGCCGTTATTCCTCCTTCGAAATG
Source organism: Rhinichthys klamathensis goyatoka (assembly GCF_029890125.1). NCBI lineage: Eukaryota > Metazoa > Chordata > Actinopteri > Cypriniformes > Leuciscidae > Rhinichthys > Rhinichthys klamathensis. The sequence goes on along the minus strand of NW_026606658.1, from coordinate 735,755 downwards.
TAGGAATTCGAGCTAGCGAGCTGCTGGGTTGTTTGGGGATAGGGAAAAGGACTTGTGGAGGAGCGCATCCAAAATTGCACCTAACCACCATATTACGGATTCACTGACAGGTTTCTGGAGAGCATGGGGCAGAAACGATAGCCCTGCCCGCGCGTCATAGCACATGACAGGAAGAGAAGAAAAGTCTTTTCGAGGGGGGAGGGAAGGTTAATGTTTTGATGAATAAAGATTATGAGGGCACATGAATAAAAAACAAAACAATGAAGTGCACAGATAAATCATTTATAATAAACACTACAATAATACATTAAAAAAATAAGAATTGTAAATGTGGATTTCATGGTGACTTTAAGTATCTTTTCATTGAAATGCCTTTTGTAAAAAAATTAATCAAGCCTTTTTTATTTTAACTAATGTGTTTTACGTTTCTTTTTCATTAAAGTGAGAATTAATTTCTCATTTGTTTGGTCATTTTCCTGCTTTTAATAGATTTTGTTGGGTCCAAATGCTGGCATGTCTGGAGGAATGCCTGGAATGATGCCTCCTGCTCCTGGAAAGCTGTGATGATGTATATAATGTAACATCCATGAGTTGTAGAAGAAGGGGAAAGAGAGAGGGAGCAGGAACTGGAGAAAAGAAGATGCTGTTGTTGGTCAACATCAAGAAGTCATTACCCTGTATAGATTCTGTACAATGGAGATCTTGATGACTTTTTATGAACTTCCCTCTGCCTTTCTCACAAAAACATTCTACATAGACTGATCTCCAAGCTCTGACCTTTTACATTTTTATTATAGCTATCTAATAACATGTCTTTCAGAGAGAGACTATGGCATCTGTTGGGAATATTTTGACTGTGTTGTAGGTGCATTATATTTCTAAGAGAGTGTTTACGGTGCAATGTTGGCCATTGTAATGCCGGATCAACACTGACGTTGTAGAGAATCTATAACAGCATGTAAAAGATCTGTAATATTTATGAGGGCACGTAAAGCCAATGTTGATTGTGAAATTTTCTCTATCTAAAAACTACGGTTTCTTGTGTTTGGTTCAGAAATGTTAAAAATTTAAGATGTGGTTCTCTACCAACAGTGTCTTTTACAGGTAGAACTAACATCATACAAAGCTTCTGCAGTGTTATTCCACAGAAAAAGCCATACTGTGTGTTGAAATTATTGTGAAATATTTGAGAAATAATGTTTCAAAACAATACTTTCAATAGTGAGTGATCCTGTTTGCTCCACCTGATGGGAATAAAAACAAGTGCTCCTCTGTCCTTCTTTTGTGTATACTTTATATTACAGAATTTCATATTTTAAAACGACATAGAAGGAAAGGTGACGTGAGCCTCACTAATTAATGTAAAATGTCTCAAATTTCAGTTGTTTCAGGGAAATTTCAGTGATGATTGAGCAAAATGGCACAGGTTACCTCAACCTAACATTAATAATCATTTAACAAGGAATAAAATATTCCCACAGATTATCAGTCAACAAAGTTTTCCTCATAAAATCAATTGTTGAATTCGGAACCGCTTACTACTATTAATATTTCTGCCATAGCAGGTTAACGTAATACGAGTAGTATACTAGTATGCGGTTACGAGTGCAACATATTCCTTCCCATTTTCCAGTTTCAATAGGTGGAAATGACGCAACAACGAGGAATGACGTCAATTTAAAAGTCCTCTAGTTCGTAAAAAAAAGTACATTTACACAGAAATAAAGAAAAGATTTATGATTATTTTACTTTTTGTTTGGGAGAATAAAATAGGATACATGAATTTGAACGTAGAAAAAAAATTATTTTAAAAAATAAGAGGGATGGTAAAACTTTTAAAACAGTTTTAGGTTTACCGGTAGATTGAATCATAGACTGTAAAAAATAGGATTGAATACAAAATCAGCTGTGTGCTTGGTCTGTCAGACTGCCACTACTAGGATCATAAAAAAACTTTTACATTTCAGGTCGGTTTGGTAAAATAGAGAAAACAGAACCATTTAGATGTATTATAAGTAGTAGTTGTAGTTTAAAAATCACAACAACAACAAAAAACCCTGAAACTTTAATGTGGGTGTGGCATTGATGACTATCAGAGCGCGGGAAAATATGCGCGCCGCGCGCTGAAGTGTCACTGACTGTCTGTCACTCAGCGTGAGATCACTCGAGCAGTTTCTGTCAGCTTTCCCTGAGGAATAAACGTGAGGTAAAATGTCATTTACATTCATTTATTTTTGCCAAAAAAAGTTATTTTGCACCCTTATGACGAGGAACACGACACTATAACTGTTAATGTGACATCCACAGCGAGAATTAAGACCAGTTCTTTTGAAACAGGCTGCTAACATTTAACACTAGCTGATTATAGAGTAAGCCGCCACTTTAAAAAGATTTATCTAGAATAGATAATTACCGAATGACTTAACTTGTCGCCGAAAGACAATAATTAATTGTAAACTTTCTTTTTAAATCATCCATAGTATGAAAGTTTTGGAAGAGCAGGCTTTGGAGGATGAGTCCGGGTACCAAGAAGATGAGGTGATTCACATTCATTTCTATGAGCCAGCCAATACAATTTTAGTCGTGAGGTCTTGTGTTTAATATTAGCCTACATGTTTCAAAATGCATTTAATGAAAATATACAACTTAAATTAGACATACCCATTTGTCTTTTACTAGTTTGTGTATAGCACAAATTAATGATGAATTAATTTCCTATAAAACCCCCTTAGGAATCCTTTTTTCAAGACATTGAGCTCTTACAGAAGCATGGCATTGTAAGTAAACAAATGTTATTATGAAAGTTAAGATAATCTCATCATGACAGTGACTGATTCATAACCCTTTCTCTTAAGAACATGGCTGACATTAAGAAACTGAAGTCTGTAGGGATTTGTACTGTGAAAGGCATCCAGATGACCACACGCCGTGCTCTCTGTAATGTAAAGGGACTGTCTGAGGCTAAAGTGGACAAAATAAAGGAAGCTGCTGGAAAGTTGTTGGTAATTTGATGTGTATTCCCGTAATTTGTTAGCATAATACATATATTTTTCAATTGTATAGAGTTAATCTTAAAGTAAATGTATACAATTTTGTTGTCTTTCTTGTAGACATGTGGATTTCAGACAGCATCTGATTACATTATAAAAAGGAAGCAAGTGTTCCACGTCACAACTGGCAGTTTGGAGTTTGAGTAAGAAATAACATTTTTATAGCTTTAAAATACTGAGCCTTGCCGATAACATGGAGGGGAAAAAGATTTCTTGGCTATGATTTAACTAAAATCAGTTAAAAAATATGGACACAAATTAATAAGTTGTGGGAACAAAATCTTATTTCTGGCTACAATATCTATTTCCCCTCATGTCATGCTAGGTCTCCGTACTAAAACCTAGGCCTACCTGTTGTTTTACACAGGGCTGAACATTTTGTCTGATAAAAGTCATAAATAAAGTCTTACACATTTTACACATTAATAAAGAAATGCTTTATTCATATTTTGTTTAGCAAACTCCTTGGAGGAGGTGTGGAGAGTATGGCCATTACTGAGGCTTTTGGTGGTAGGGTGGTGTTATGATTATCAACCAGAATTAAATGCATTTTCCCATACATCAGTTCTACCAAAATTACATGTTTTTGTCTTTGTGAATCCTTTCGCGTAACTTCAGAATTCAGAACTGGAAAGACTCAACTCGCTCACACACTGTGTGGTAAGAACAATAATGTATTTTGTCTAAATGGTATATTTCCAATTTAATTGTCATTTCAGACCATTAATGTCACTCTCTTTCTCTTTTTCCCAAGTAACCGCCCAGCTTCCTGGTGAATATGGCTACTCAGGAGGGAAGGTCATCTTCATTGATTCTGAAAACACCTTGTATCATTTCTGCATTTGCTTTCTTTGTGTCAAATGGATTTTTCTAAACCTATACAATATGGAGAATCCCTTTTCTCCTTAATAATTGTGAACACCAGTCGGCCTGAGAGGCTCAAGGACATAGCTGACAGATTCAATGTGGATCATGAAGCTGTACTGGATAATGTGCTATATGCACGTGCATATACCAGTAAGAACTTCCCTATTTTTTTTAAAGCTGAACTTTTTTACTTAAAGATTTGAAATGTCGCTTTACTTTGGAGTTTAACAGGCTCTTAATAATTTTTTTTTTAAATATATTTTTCATTCATAGGCGAGCATCAGATGGAATTATTAGACTTTGTTGCAGCCAAGTTTCATGAGGAAGGAGGTGTTTTCAAGCTTCTGGTAAGTCTGAGAGATAGAAGAAAAACACTTGATCCTATCATTGTAAACGTTCTGAGATTTATATTTTTAGGAAGCGATTTTACTTGATCTTGTTGCCTTCGACAATTAATTTTTCACAGATAATAGACTCAATCATGGCTCTGTTCCGGGTGGACTTCTCTGGAAGAGGCGAGCTGGCTGAGAGACAGCAGAAGCTTGCACAAATGCTCTCCAGACTGCAGAAGATCTCTGAAGGTCTGTAAAAATCATCTTCTGTTATATAAATGAATGGGAATAAGACACTACTAGTATAATGGACCTGGCATAGAACTTGATAGTAGTCAGTCTTATCTTCAATGAAGTAAGCTCATGATTTTAACTTGTGAACTTAATTTTTCTGAACTTCACCTCATCAATAATATCTATCGTTTGTAGAGTACAACGTGGCAGTGTTTGTTACCAACCAGATGACTGCAGATCCAGGGGCTGGAATGACGTAAGAAGGAACACAAAACAAATAGGAAAGGGAATGTTGGCGGATTTTAAACTGATTATTATGATCTTAGATTTCAAGCAGATCCCAAAAAGCCCATTGGAGGACACATACTGGCGCATGCCTCCACCACACGCATCAGCTTGAGGAAAGGACGTGCTGAGTTGAGAATTGCCAAAATATTTGATAGGTAATTTCAAGATTTTCTCGGTAACGCTTTAAAATAAGTTTCCATTACTTTATGTTTGTTAACTAACATTGAGCATTACATTACATAAATAGTTACAATATTTATTAATGTTTGTTAATAAAAAATACAACTGTTCATTGTTAGTTCATGTTAGCTCAAAATATTTACAGATACAACTTTTGATTTTAAGAATGTATTAGTAAATGACCAAATTAACATCATAACCTAGATTATTTTATGCTTTAAAAATATTTTTAATGGTCAGTTCATGTTAACTAATGTAGTTTTGTTAACAATACCTCCTTCTTTATTGTAAAGTGTTATTATTTTAGCTACTCTTTTTGTTTCTCAACTAACATAAAAAGAACACGTACAATGCACAAGTTATGCATATGTACATTTATTTATAGATTTAGACAGTTATAGTATATGGTTATCATTTGATTTAAATGCAACCAAACCTCTGCTTTTCTACAGCCCAGATATGCCAGAAAGCGAGGCTACTTTTGCCATCACCGCTGGAGGAATAGCAGATGCCAAAGACTAAAAATCTGCACAGAAAACATGTTGCATAAATGTCTACATTTTGTTCAAGATGGAACCTGTTCAAGTTAACACATAAACTAGTTGTACCTATTTATTTACATGTTTATCTATTGTCTATCTGTTTATACATTGTATTTATACTTTGTTTATACATTACACATCTATATTTATGCATATTTTTTAATTGTTTATTTATACAATGCAATTTTAATTGTAAATTAAAAGTACATAAAAACGGTTGAATAAAAAGTAGTGCAGAGTGGTCACATTTTGACTGTTAATATATTCCCGTTTTTTAATATTGCACTTGCAGATTTACCATGATGGTCTTACTTTGAAAAGCTGTTGATGTGGCTATTATCACGCATGGTCTCTGCTTTCACAGTCCACGTTTCTGCACTGGCACTGCGCGAGTGCGCGCATGCAAGATTCAGGATCAGCTAACTACTAGCTACACGTCCATGGTGTCGCATGAAGAAGACGAGGCGCCCCATGAACCATTTCAGCTCATTTACGAGTTCCCCAATCTATCAATTTACCTGGAATAGATACTGAAAACACAGCAGACTTGGTTGTGTTCAAAACCGCCTTGTGGGTTAAAGCGCAACCCGCTAGAAACGTCAGCTATTCTAGTTAAAGCCACTATGGACTCGAGAGACATAGCCCCTGATTCGTGGGAACAGGAGGACGATGTTGAGGCCACGGCTGATACCGAACTTCAGTCTGCCTTCACCGGGCTCAACGTTAACGCTCCGATATTCGTACCATCCTTTCTTTCCCAAGGTCCAGCGGAAAACGATACGTCTGATGGTAAACTAACAGCGTTAATAAACCGACTGACAGCAGCATTGATGCATTCTGACCATAAAAGGGCTTTTAGCTGGAAATGTTTATAACGGGCTAGCCAAACAGATGCCAGCGTTTATTTGAGCGCTATATTTACCATAGTCGAGTAAAGACATTTTCATTATACATAGTCAGGTGTACGTTGTAATATGTTAATGTAGCGCACTTTAATAAACAATGTGATCTGTCATGACTCATGAACTAAAGGCCGGATAGACTTGCTTAGCCAGTTTAGGAGCCGACTTCACAATCTACTTGTTAATTATGATAGCATGACGTACATAACACACTATACGAACTAGCACTCATTTAAAAAAGTTTAATCAGAATTGTGTGCTTATTCAAATGTTTTACACGTAGATAAACGAATAACACTATGAGAAATATGATTAAAATTATGTATGAGGTGGTGAAATTATCGCTATTCTAGGTGTTTTATTCTACACAGGAGCGGGTCGCCCCCTTATGGGTGCTGCGTGTTTGTCACATGACCAGCTGTGTCGTACAATTGAGTTAATACTAATAGACAGATGACCTGCTGATAATATTTGACTCCAGTCTGTTTCAGGTTATTTAGTTTGTGTAAATTACAAGGAGGCATTTCCACACTAACTTTGAGATAATCGTCTCAAAGTCACGTGAGAGGAGGCAATGCCTATATCGTGATATGATTGGTTCGTGGGATAATTCCCTCCTTGATGTGTTTTTAATGAGCAATCAGCCTGGTGAAATTAAAGGTAGCCTACATCTTCGTGTAGTATATTCAAGTAGTATCTTCGATCAGTGTTTACAGAGCTTTGATTGATGATCCAACAATAAGGTGACTTAAGAACAGCTGAACATCAGTTCACAATTTTTTTTTTTTAATTGTTACTGCCTTTAGTTATTATTTTGGAATAAATGTAAAAATGCTTAAAACACTAACTTGAGATTTATACTTGTTTTTAAAAAACAACATTAATGACATTAATGTAAAAATACAAAATAAAATTGTATATAAAACTATTTTTTAAATATATATATATATAAAATATAAAGTGATTTTTTTTTAACCAGGAAAATGTGACAACATTAAGTGTTACTGAGAAATGAATTTACATTTGATTTATATATAAAACAACTCTGAGGACTTTGCCTCCTCATTTCAGAACACCACTGCATGCCACTGATCCAAGTGAAACGGTATTAAAAAAATGTAGGGGGGACTTGATTTTGTCCATTGGGTATTTTATTTTGTATTGCTGTGATCTCATGAGTGACAGTGACCCGCCCTCCCACCAGTAAACACCTCATCAGAAAAAAGATATCGTTGCAAGAGGGAAAGAAAGTTATTTTGATTGAAATTAAAGAGGGCACATTAATTTACAGAAAATAAAATAATTATGTGCACAGATAAATGATTTATAATATATTCTGCAATATTCCATTAAAAAAATAAAAGTTGTCAATTTTGATTTTGTGGTGACTCAAAACTGCCAGATTTATTTGTGAGTTTGATTGAATGTTTTCCAATCATAACCCATATCTCTCTCCACAGGCACTGATGCAGTGGCAAGCATGGAGATCTCAGAACCAGTGGGTATGTTAATGCTTTTTGGATATCTGTCTATCAAGCTACTCCAGTGGCGTAGGTTTGATTTTGAAATTGGTGGGGATGGGGACATCAATATAAATGTATTTTAAGTTTTGATCGAAATTATTGCTAGGGATATATCAGTGTCACTGGATATTGGTAGGGACACGTGACATCCCTAGCGTCCGACTCCCTACTAAATTCTACGCCCCTGAGCTACTCTACTTTTCTGCTTGGGTTTTGTGTTCTGATATATAGTGATGCACTTCCACTATTGCCGCTTCATCAGCCATACAGAGGGCAACTTGTTACATCAGCACTCATGTGCTCAAATTACAGGCCTTATTTATCCCTTTACTTACACCTCCAGCCGCAGATACTGACCCAGAGAAGCAGAACTGTCAAAACAATGAATGCGTTTCTCAATTTCTGTTGTTGTAGCTTGTTTCTTAGCTTGATTTCAGATTTTTATGTAGTACAATATATGTTCATTGAAATTAATTTCCTGTCCTCTGCTTAATTCTCTTAATCAATCTCTTTTTTGGCTTAAAGCGTGGTTCTCAAACTTTTTGACTGTAAAAAGATGCAAAAGCATCATACATGTCATGTATCATACAAAAAGTGGTCCATACAACTTTATACATTTTTCATTTGTTACATTTAAAATTTCTATACACCTCTGGGGATTTTCAGTCATTTTTGACTGAAAAAATGGTTTTGTTTTTTTGTTTTAGAATCTTTTACTTCATCGGAATGGTACGAAAACTTGGGACAGGTTTTAGCACTTGCTATGTGCCAAAACCTCATATTATAAGAGAATGTCATATTAGTTTTGAATTACTCACTAATGAAAAAGATTAAAAGAAGACAAATTTTTCATTTCACAGTGAATAATCCCTTACTAGCCCTTACCACTCTCTTAGGTTTGCTTGTGTTCAGGAGGTCCTCCATTGTTTTAAGAATACAAAGCATTTACATTTTTTTTTTTTTTATATTTCTCATGGTGTAGCTTAAAGATTGTTTTACTGAACAGCTGAGCTGACTCAACTGAAATGACACGGCTTATGATTGAAGGGCCACGTTAGACACTGAGTGTTAAGATGCATTTTTGTTGACTTGTTTCTATGTTTTCCAGGAACAGGTCATTGTGTTTTAGTAAGTTTTAACATTGAATCCTGCGTCCACTAAATGCAAACATGCTGTGACTGTCCCCACAGCTGCAGTGGAGAACGGAGAGACAGATGCCAGCGCAGTGGAGACGTGGGAGCAGAAGCGGGAGCGGGATGAGGAGGAACCAGGAGGTGGATCCCCGGATGACACTGAATGCTGTAGGGATGAGGAACAGGATGAAATGATGATGGAGGAGGATGAAGAGATGCCGACCCCCAAGCTGCCTCCTCCTCTACCAGATGCCCCTAAGAAAGAGCATGTGAATGTTGTGTTCATTGGACATGTGGGTATGTTAACGTGTTTTTAGTGTCATTTAGTGTTGGAATATACAGTTACGGTTACAATGCATGTCCGAACTATCTTGTTGATGTATATATACATATTCGTTGGGGCGTGTCCTCCTCTGGGAAGTTAAACTGTTTTGTTCACTTTGTTCTGCAGACGAAAAAAATTGAACGGCAGTGGTTGGAAAAGATTTCTCTTATATTAAAACTAACATTTATAATAATTGCACCAGTTTCTGAATATTGATTGATCTAAGTGTAGACTGCTTAGATAAAGCAATATTCAGAAACAGGTGCAACGAATAAAAAGCACAAGCACAAAACTTCTTTTATATGTACAATTTAATAATATAGTTTTTAGTGCTTCAAATCGATTAATCACGATTATTCGATTCTAAAATAAAAGTTTGTGTTTATATAATGTATGTGTATTTTATTTATATATTATATGTACATATATGTGTGTTTGTGTGTGTGTCTGTCTGTGTGTGTATATATATATATATATATATATATATACACACACACAAACATATAATATATATATACATACATACACACACACACACACACACACACACACATATAATATGTACATAAACATATATATATATACACTGTATATGTGTGTGTGTGTGTGTATATATATTATATATGTTTATGTACATATTATATGTGTGTGTGTGTGTGTGTGTGTATGTATGTATATATATATTATATGTTTGTGTGTGTGTGTATATATATATATATATATATATATACACACACACACACACATATACAGTATATATATATATATATATATATATATATATATACACACATATATTATATAAACAAACTTTTATTTTAGAATCTATTAATCTCGATGAATCTATTTGACAGCAGTCACAGCACTAATAGTTTTAGATATACTGTAAACGGGGCGTTTGTCAGCAGAAGGCATGCTATCGGAGTTTCCAGCGTTGTAAAGTTTGGGTTGCTTATAACGTTCTTCTATGCTAAGTGAGCTAAGTGTATCATCAGCCCCCTAAAAAACGTAATTTCCCAGAAACAAAATTATGGCAAGTGAAATTGCTGATTGGCTAGCAAGTTTGCAAAACCACTAGTCAGAGTGGCTGGTGAGCAAATTAATAATTTATTACTGATTTATTTTTCTTTTGTACAGATGCAGGCAAGTCTACAATTGGTGGACAGATTATGTGAGTGAACCATGATTCTTTATAACAAAGACTTGACTGCTATAACCTTCAGTTATACATTGTGATAAATGATGTGAAAAAATGCATATTTAATTGTTTACCATTAAGGTATCTAACTGGTATGGTGGACAAAAGAACGCTGGAGAAATATGAACGGGAGGCAAAAGAGAAGAACAGAGAGACTTGGTAAACAGACTGTTTTATTTATGCCTTTCTTTCAATGCCTTTTCATGTAAATGCAGCATAATATATTACACTACTGATCAAAAGTTTGGGGTCGGTAAGTCTCTTATCCTGCATTTATTTGATCAAAATGAAAAGTGAAATTGTGAAATATTATTACAAATTAAAATAATTTATACAAATTTTTAATTTTAATACATTTTTTAAATAAAATGTATTCCTTTGATGGCAGAGCTGAATTTACTTCAGTCTTCAGTGTCACATGGTCCTACAGAAATCATTCTGTTATGCTGATTTGGTGCTCAAGAAATTCGGACACATTTTTATAATCATCTTTACTGCTACTTTTAATCAATTATTAGTTTTTAAATCTTACTCACCCTAAACTTTTGAATTGTACTGTAGTGTACATCATGTGACAAACATGGAGATTGGTTAAAAGGCTTTTTCTAAGATAAGAAATCCTAATGGTATAGTCACTTTAAGATGTCTATATGAGCTTTTACACATATTCTTGGCTTTTTTTAGTCAAATATTTGTTCTCATGATGCGATCTGGGTTGAAATGACATCTCATTCATGTTTATCCTTGCAGGTATCTTTCCTGGGCTCTAGACACAAACCAAGAGGAAAGAGACAAGGGGAAAACAGTAGAAGTTGGAAGAGCCTACTTTGAGACTGAGAAAAAGCACTTTACTATTCTTGACGCACCGGGCCATAAAAGCTTTGTGCCCAACATGATTGGGGGGGCATCCCAAGCTGATTTGGCAGTGCTGGTGAGTTCCCCTTGAAACGCCTACAGCCGATTGCTGCTTATAGCTCTGTAGCTAAGGTGTGCAAGTCTTTGACAAAGACATTATAAGTAATGCTTGTTGAAAACAGAAAAAAAGGTTCGGTAATAATTCTGTAAATTTCTTCTTTTTTTTTTTCACTTTACAATTATTTTTTCTTTAAGATAAAATTATTAAACATACTAATAGTATTTAATAAGAAATTAATATAACAATTAAGTTAAATTAATCAAAAGTGAAAGTACATTTACAATGTTTTATAATTATTTTTTGTTTCAAATAAATGCTGATCTTAAAATATATTAAAATAGTAAAGTTATTTTAAATTGTAACCATATTTTGCAATAATGATGTTTTTACTGTATGTTTGATTTAAAAAAAAAAAAATGCTGCCTTGGTGAGAATAATTTTTTTTTACAAAAACATTACCGACCCCAAACTTTTGAACGATAGTGTACATATAAATTAAAATAAAAAATTAAAATAATAGGTCTTGACTTTATTTATTGACACTTAAGAAAACATAATTTTCCGTTTCTTCAGGTCATCTCTGCCAGGAAGGGTGAGTTTGAGACCGGTTTTGAAAAGGGAGGTCAGACGAGGGAGCATGCCATGCTGGCCAAAACAGCTGGAGTCAAACATCTGATAGTCCTCGTCAACAAAATGGACGATCCCACTGTGAACTGGAGTTTGGATAGGTGAATTAAATAGAGTTTGACTTCTATCATTTATATCCTTGTATCTGGTCCTTCTTTTAGCAACTACTACACATTTACCCCTACAGATACGAGGAATGTAAAGAGAAGTTAGTGCCATTTCTGAAGAAAGTGGGCTTTAATCCAAAGAAAGACATTCACTTCATGCCCTGCTCCGGAATGACAGGAGCCAACCTGAAAGAAACTTCTGAGTTGTGCCCGTGGTACACGTAAGTTTAACATGTCATTTTTCAGGCTACCGTGAAGTGAAATCCGAGTGACAATTGGCAGTTTACTTCAACGCTGAACTTTTATAGGGGATTGCCTTTCATTCCACATCTGGACAGCCTGCCAAACTTCACCAGACCAACTGATGGTCCCATCAGATTGGCTATTGTGGATAAATACAAGGTAAGTGAAAGATGGTATTGATATCTTAACATTTGATGTCAAGTTTAATGACATTTGCATATGCATTATGCTCTTCAAAACGGCATCTGTTGTTCTAAAATATAATATTCTGAGTATCTATCAAGAGCGTCTTACTGTTCCAAATACTGCTATTGTCTCAGTTTCTGCTGATGATTTCCAATTATTTAAAGAAGTGTTTTGGCAGGAAAGCATCTAGTATAATGGAATGAGGAAATTGTTTTCTCATCTGTTCTCTTCCCAGTGAGACAAAATGTGGCTGGTATTTTGAAACCAATAAGCTAAACTACCGTAAGCCCTGTGTTCAGCACATGTAATGAGATTAAGTTCAAGTTAATTAAAGTCATGCTTAGTTTCTTTGCTAGAGCTGACAGTTACCATCAAATCGAAGTGTCAGTAATTGGATAGAAAACCTCTTCAAATATGCTTGACACCCAAATGCTACAAGTCAATTTAGGCATCACAACATTATAATGTGATTGTTTTAATGTTATAAAGTAGTGTTATTAAATTATTCATGTTTTTTCAAGATGAACTTTACTTAGTGTTAAATCATGGCAGATCAAATATAACAATATATTGAATCGCATCTAACATAAAAGTTTGTATGAATACACAAATATATATATATATACACAGTATGTGTCTGTGTGTATATACAAATAGACACATGTATATCTCACAAAAGTGAGTACACTCCTCACATTTCAGCAAACATTTTAGTATATCTTCTCAAGGGACAATACTATTGAAATGAAACTTGGATATATTTTAGAGTAGTCAATGTGCTGCTTGTATAGCAGTATATATTTACTGTCCTCAGAAAATAACTCAACATACAGCCATTATTTTCAAAATAGCTGGCAACAAAAGTGAGTACACCCTAAGTGAACATGTCAAAACTGTGTCCAAAGTGTCAATATTTTGTGTGAGTACCATTGTTATCTAGCACTGCCTTAATTGTCCTGGGCATGGAATTCACCAGAGCTGCACAGGTTGTTGCTGGGATCCTCTTCCAGTCCTCCATAATGACATCACGGAGCTGCTGGATGTTAGACACATGGCGCTTCTCCACCTTCCGCTTGAGGATGGCCCACAGGTGCTCAATAGGGTTCAGGTCTGGAGACATACTTGGCCACTCCATCACCTTCACCTTCAGCTTCCTCAGCAAGGCAGTTGTCATCTTGGCGGTGTGTTTGGGGTCGCTATCATGCCATTTGGCACAGTTTCTGAAGGGAGGGCATCATGTTCTGCTTCAGAATGTCACAGTACATGTTGGAATCCATGTTTCCCTCAATGAAGCTCAGCTCCCCAATACCAGCAGCACTCATGCAGCCCCAGACCATGATGCTACCACCACCATGCTTGACTGTAGGCAAGACACAATTTTCTTGGTACTCCTCACCAGGGCATCGCCACACATGCTGGACTGAGCCAAACAAGTTTATCTTAGTCTCATCAGACCACAGGACATGGTTCCAGTAATACATGCTTTTGGACAGGTGCCATGTTAAACATCCAGTGGTCAGTATGAGAGAATTGTACTCAAAGCACAAATTTTAACTGCTCTAATACAAGATACAACAATTTGTATGGTCCTGTCAAGCAGACAAAAACATGAACATGATGAATAGGACATGTGGCTTTGCATGGTTTAACAACGTACTGCTATTATCACTTAGGGTGTACTCACTTTTGTTGCCAGCTATTTTGAAAATAATGGCTGTATGTTGAGTTATTTTCTGAGGACAGTAAATATATACTGCTATACAAGCAGCACATTGACTACTCTAAAACATATCCAAGTTTCATTTCTGTAGTATTGTCCCTTGAGTAGACATACTAAAATGTGAGGGGTGTACTTACTTTTGTGAGATACTGTATATATGCATACATATATGTGTGTGTGCATTTACACACATATATTAAATAAATACAAATGTATATGCAATATCATATACATAACTTTATTTTCAGTGGTGTATAAAGACCTTACTTAATGAACCTTTATGTTTTTATTACCTTAAATGAGCCATTTCTATCTGCATACACTGCGGGTCGCCTTACATTGAAATAGCCATTTTGCGCCGACATGTTTCTACAGTAGCCCTTAACAGACAAACGCGTTTCGTCACTATGTTGTTCTTCGTGCAAAGAAGGTAGCTAAAGTCAACAATAAAACACTGACAAAATGATGAACAAGTAACAATAATATTCACAATAACATTTCGTTTTACTGAATAATTAAGTAAACATAATTTCTTTATCTTTGTAAAGAAACCTCATTGCTTAACTGGCAACTCTGCTGTCTCAGGCGACGACATCTTTTCCTGTCGGCCTCCGTAACTTCTGTCGGCTGCAATTCGCAACCTTACCACTAGATGCCGATAAAAATTTCAGTGTACTTTTAAGATGACCTCTACCATCATTTAACTTTCTCTTAAAGGTGCAGTGTGTGAATTTTAGCGGCATCTAGTGGTTCGGTTGCGAATTGCTGGAAAAAAGCCCCACCGATGTTAATACAGGATTTATGCCGTTGTTGTATGTCCCGAGACTTCGCCTGGCTGCATCGTGGTTTCTCTTCTTTGCCGACGAATATTGCCGCTCTTTTGCAAAATTATATGTGTGATCCTCCATTTGTTAAAATTTCACTACTTACAATCGTACTTCGTTACTACTACTTCTTCATGCGTATATCATGCGTATATTCAACGTAGTGACGGTGCAAGTTGCCTCTAAATACACCAACGAAGAAGAAGCAAAAACAGCAGAGTGACGAAACTTGCTCTGTAGAGAAGTTTGTCCGTTTAGGGTTACTGTAGAAACATGGCGGCGCAAAATGGCGACTTAACACGCGGTGTATGTAGATAGAAATGGCTCATTCTAAGATAATAAAAACATTTTGTAAGGTAAATACACCACTCAAAACATAGATATGTATATTATAATGGATTTCTGAAAATAGATACTCATACATTTTACACATTGCACCTTTAAAGTTAATCTAAATGTAAAAAAGGAGGCATGAATAAATATTCAAAAATATATTTTAAAAAATCTCTAAAAGCAGCAGATAGAGTCCATAATGCTGCTTTATTATCTCTTGTGCAGGACATGGGCACCGTGGTGCTTGGAAAACTGGAGTCTGGGTGTATCGGGAAAGCACAACAACTTATTATGATGCCAAATCGGGTAAGACTGTACAACACAACAGTATGCATGAGAGAATGTCCTTCTTGTTTTGTTAGTTACAAATACAATATGTTTTTGTCGTAACCATTATGAATTTACCCATTAGGTTGAATCGTAACAGTCAGCGTCTAAAACACTGTTTGTTCTCATTTCCCAGAACACGGTGGAGGTGTTGAGTCTTCTCTCTGATGATGTGGAGACGGAGTACGCCTCGCCTGGTGAAAACCTGAAGCTCCGGCTCAAAGGCATCGAGGAGGAAGAGATTCTCCCAGGATTTATCCTATGCAATGCTGAGAACCTCTGTCACTCAGGGCGCACTTTTGATGCCCAGGTAATGATTCCAGCACTGGCGGTAAAGATTATGAATACTATCTCACTTTTTGGAAGATCTAATAGCTTTTTTCTTTGTTCTTGTTTACAGATTGTCATTATTGAACACAAATCCATTATATGCCCAGGTTACAATGCAGTACTACACATACATACCTGCATAGAAGAAGTGCAGATAACAGTAAGTTATTTTGTGTGCACTTCTAAAATATTCAGACGCAAAGGCGTAAAACGTCAAATCTCCACGATAGAGAGCAGCACGGTTTGGTAGCCTAAAATATTTAACTGTCATGTTCCTCAAAAACCTCTACGAATAGGCGTTAATCTGTCTGGTGGACAAGAAAACAGGAGAAAAGAGCAAGACTCGCCCACGCTTCGTCAAACAAGACCAAGTATGCATCGCCCGTCTTAGGGCTGCAGGAACAATCTGCTTAGAGACTTTTAAAGACTTCCCTCAGATGGGACGTTTCACCTTGAGAGATGAGGGTAATATATCAAGAAAATATAACATGACAAATCAAACATAATATTCCCTGAATACTAAAATGAAGATGTCATTTGTTTTTAGGTAAGACAATCGCAATTGGCAAGGTGCTGAAGCTGGTACCTGAGAAGGACTAAATGCGGATAGAAGGGCTTCCGTGGTGCACTCTGGGATTGAGGAGGATGGAGTGGTGTGTGCCTGCCAGATGTCCTCCAAACTGCTCCATCTTCCCACTGTGGATCGGTCTAAGAAAATTAGTTTGGAAAAAGGACATTATCAAAGTGACAGAATAAATTTTTAGGAAGAACATTAATATAGAAAGACAAGCTCAGTGTGACAGCTTTCTCATATTGAGAGCTCAGCTATGCCACTCATGTAGCCCAATTTTTAGAGCCAGTTTCTTTCAACTGTTACATATTCAATATTAAAGTGGATGCAAATTTCTTTTAAGGCATTGGCCTTTTAATTTCATGTTAAAATGCAGATGACTTACTGAGGAAGTCTTGGTGAGGTGCCTCTTTTTGATGCCGTTCAAACATAACATTCAGATCATTTCCCCCCACACATGAAAGCAGGGTCTCTGATCGCATATCACTTTATAGCAACATCATCTGGATAGTTAGAGATCGCTGACTGTTTCATTATGGCATGAAAGGGGTCCATACAGGGTCAGAGCTTGCCAGTACCCTTGCTCTTTACCTAGAAAGCCCTGCAAGAGTCGTAATTGTCAAGATCCGGTCATACAAGAGGCCTTGTCCTTCAAATAAAAATGAAACTTATGTAGAGATGTTATCATGCACCAGATGAGCAGATTAATTTGTTTACTGTGATGTCATTACATAACAAATCACAAATACACCCATGTGGTTAAGAAAAGAACATGTCACATCAGCTGGTGTAAATTCTGTACACTCCATCAAACTTCCAAAACAATAAAACACTAAAATGACTTTAAATGAAAGTGGTTTGTTTATATATATGTTTATATAGTGTTCAATATCCTGGAACTCACATTGGAGTTTACAAATTCTGCATTATTCTGCTAATGCACTATGGTCAATGGACCTTTTTCACAGACTGATGACGTGTTTTAACGGTCATCGGCATCGTAAATCCTGCAAAGTATTTTATATATATCTTTTTTTTTTATGTACCGGTACACTTATAACACTATACTTTTTTTTAGTTTTGCTTTAAACAACAAAACGATACAACATACATTTCAGAGCCAGGGGAGCAAAGACCACACACACACATATATATAAATAAAATAAAATAATAAATCACAAAAATACAAGACATCAATCAAAGATTTTGAAGACAGTACACAAACGAACAGTCTTAATAGCTTTTCCATTACAACAAGCTTGAATAGTAGAAAAGTAATTTTGTGCAATATCTTGAAAGAGATTTCTTTGACCTTGTTTTTGACAAAAAACTCATGAGGTGGTTATTACCTCCTAAGTTTTTTGTCACAAACAAGATCAAGAACACAAAAAACTTTTTCATCCTAATTAATAGAATTAACATAACCAAGGTGCTTATATAAAGTATCTAAATCAGCTACATTAAATTTAGAACCATACAAATTTGAATAAAATTCATAACAATATTGGGAAATTTCTTTGGGATTTTCTGAGACAGACCCCTCAATATTTAATTGATAAATAGAATTGTATATAGCCCTATTTTTCTCAAGTTTGAAAAAAACAAGATTCTATAAGAAACATCTGTTCTCCAAATTCTAGCCACATTTGCCTTGACCTAATGAAAGCACCTTCTGCTCTTAATTTATACAAATCATCTAACTTAATTTGCAAGTCAACTAAATACGCTCTTTGACTATCTGATAAATTTTCAGATAAAATCCTGGTAATAGATGAGATTTCACTGACAACTTCCATTTCTTCAAGCAGTTTTGAATTAGCCAAATTAGAACTATATTTTCTTAAATATTTCCCAATTTCAAATTTGAACAGTTCCCAATTGGTGCCAAATGAATTTTCTTGTTTAGCTTTATAAAACCCAATTAGTCTTTCCAGCTCGGACTTAACCTCACAGTAAGCAAACAGCCTTATGATCTGTTAATGCCGGAGTTGCTGAGATATCAACACAAATAGTATCTTTGTCGACATTCCTAAAATTTGTGAAAGTCTAGATTAATTTTTATTGCTCCATGTCTACACTATCATTTATGTTCTTGGCCCTCCATATATCTATAAGCTCGAACCTATTCATAAATGCTTTCAAAGCAGAGTTTGAATTTGTTGGGCGACCAGGTGGCAAGGATTCATTTAAGGCAACATTAAAGTCACCACCAATCAGTAATTTTGACTGCCAATAAGCAAGGTTTTCTTCCATAAAAAATAATAACTGATCATTCTCAGATCTAGAGTTATACCCATAATAATTAACAACGATAAGATTACACTACTTTCTGTGATATTACCTTTGCATCAAATTGACATCTTTCACTCTTCTGGCTGCCGTTAGCAATCTCTCTATTCCCCCCCCCCCCCCATTTTTGAAAGTTGTGAAAACACTATTGTGGAGTTTTCTTTTGCTATTTTGAGCAAATGGGAACACAAAAAAATATATTTAATGTAGTCTCTCATTCACCACTATAGAAGTTTACCCAACTATGATGACTTCGGCTTCTGAGAAACCCGGAAAAGTGAAAAATGTCAACGGTTTAATTAAAGCAGATAAGGAAGCTGGAAGGCCAAATGGGAATGATAACGCAGAAATTAAATAATGTGCCACTGTTTCATTAATAATGGTATTTTATTATTGCTTACACTTACTTATAGTCCATTTTAAAATGTATATATTTGGAAACTTATAAACGTTAACAAGAAATGGAGAATTTGGGGAATCTGTTTTCTAATTTTTTTAAAAAAAATATATTTAATCATTTTTTTATATTATTATAATAAATACGTTATAAAATAAAATAAAAACAGAATATAATATTAAACCATCCATTTGCTAGGTCTGCAAAAGTTTTATTCCATTTAAAGTAGGCTTGGATTCAAAAATGGGTTTGTTGTGCTGCAGGAAAGTGACTAACTCATGAAGCATCTAACTATTTAATACATTTTTTCAAAATAAAAGTCTATGTGACGTTTACCGGAAATGCGCATGCGCCCTGAGCTTCCTCTACACACGTGCAGAATGGAGTCCCCACGAGATGAATTGGCTCTCGACCGGACTCAGGTAAACGAGCTATATCTGATAGTTTCCTCACATATTTGTTATGTTTTACTAATTTTGTTTGTGTGTATATTTCCGATTGGGTGGGTACCTTGTCAAAATCTATTAACAAACAATGCTGCAAGTTTGTTAACTGCAAACGCGGCAACCAAATTGTCGAAGTTTAGATATAAAAACATGTATTATGTTTGCGTTGACATGTTATGTATAAGCACAACGAAGTTACATTGTTTATGACTATAACAATGAATGACTGATTCTATGGCTGTTTCTGGCGTTGTTTATGATTATAACAATGACCAATGACTGATTCTATGTCTGTTTCTGACGTTGGAAACGGTTTAAAAGACACTTAATTTTGTTCAATCATCATATTACAGGTGAAGAAAGCTGCACAGGCATTACAGGCATATATAAAGAGCAGCTCTTCGTCCCAGAAACTCTTCCAGAATGAGGGTCAGGCCGTCTTCCTACTGTTTACTCAATGGAAAATCCCTAAGAAGGAGCAAACCATTCGCATGTAAGTGTTTCAAAGGGAAATTAATCCAGGGTCATTAATGTAGACATAATGGACTTAAGTATTACTGCTCTTACCAAATGTACTTTGTACCACAGTCCTTTACCCCATGGACTGAGGAAAGAAACAGGAGACGTGTGTCTCTTCACCAGAGATGAACCCAACATGACTTCTGAACAGACGGAGAGATTCTACAAGAAGTTACTCACTGAGAGAGGCTTCAAAAATGCCATAGAGGTATTTCATCTGTCTGATCCTTCAATGCTTTCAGCAATTATTATAGTTTACTATATGCAAATGCATTTCAGCAAACCCTGTCCTGTCTCAGTGCTGGTCTTGGGTTAAAAAGTGCTAAAGTACCTCAGAGTGTATCCAGACGAGTCTCCTCTATTGGAACTTGTCTCTACAAACTTTGAAACAACCAAGCAGGGCCATTTTATGTGACAGTATGTATTGGAACATATTTAAAAGTATGTTTACATACATTTTATTTTCTCTTGTTAGGTGATTCCCTTTAAGGTTTTAAGGACTGAATATAAGCCGTTTGAAGCCAAGAGAAGACTGCTAGGCAACTTTGATTTGTTTTTGGCAGACGCACGTATTCGACGCAGGTTACCCTCCCACATTGGCAAACATTTCTATGAGAGGAAGAAGTAAGTTTGCATTTAAATGCACAACAAAACAAAAAATAGTTCAGAGTTGAGATGTATTGGATACATTAGATATTTAAATGCTTAATTTTATGATCAAAGTTCAGTTGTTTTTATTGTGGGGGGAAAAGAAATAATGCAACACAGTACAATGTTGATTGAGGGATGAACAAATTAACATTCCACAAAAGCCTTTTGTATCATATTTGATACTCATATTTTAGCATGATTTAAAAAAAAAAGAAATGTATGGTTAACCAAGTAAACCTAAGTTGCTTCAGTTCAGAAAGTGTTCATCTTGAATTATTAATACCAATATAAAAGTTATTCTAATGCTTACTTTTTAAAAATCAGTATAAAGATTTTACAGCAAAAAGACACGTGTAACACATTATAAAGGGGGATGTATTTAGAAGTATATAAGAGGCATTTTGCTTTCTAAAAAGTGTAGACTTATCAATCGGGCAATTTTTTAAGAACCTGATTGCAAAAACAAAAGGCTCACCGTTAAAAGCCTTGTCCTAAGCACTTCAACATAAATCTCATATATACAATACAGTAACCTAGTTTGAACCGGTGTAAGATTCATTCTCCCAGTTTCAATGTTTAAGCTAGTCCCGGACTAAAATGCATGTTTGAGCTGTTATAATTGAAAGCAAAACCTTTTTGTCTCAAGATGCACACCAGTAATGTTTTTTTTTTACGGCATGTTAATATCAAAGCTACTTAAATGTCCTAATTGAACTAAGGCCTAATCCTGGCTTAATCTAAACCCTGTCTGTGAAACCAGGACCTTTTATAATTTTTACACTCCTATGGCCAACTTTAACAAAAACATTGAGTGCCTTAAAAAGTCATTGGGCAACATGACTTGTGTATAAAGAATCAAAATGCATGTGCCATAAATAAAATGGAATAGCCTATGCATGAACAATAATAAAATTATTTTTATTAAACCATATTGTTGCAAAATAAGTGCTAGTTGTTATTAATAATGCATCAATGTTTTTGAAAAAGAAACATCTATAAATGTATTTTAGCTACTGTTTCAAATAACAAGTAACGCTGAAGGTAAGTGCTTTGCTACCACATTAATTAACTTAACCAAATGCTTCCTATATGAGATAAATCAGATATATATTCACAAAATAAACAATCCAATTTACAAAGCCACAAAACAAAAGTCTCCGAATGCACAAGCGAACTTGACTTTGCTAATCATGAAGGTGTTACATTCTTTTACAGTAGTGTTCTCATTATAATTTTATGTAGGCTATATGATAGATTTGCACTACTTATGTTGCGCTTAACTCTGTTTTCCTTTTAGAAGTGATTCCAACCATATTTTAAACGATTCAAAACCATAATGTTGAACAGAGCACTTCTGAAGTGTCTCCGCTGAAGGAAATAATCCATTATTTATTGGCTTTAATATATTGTTCTAATTTTCTTATCGGGGCAATAACATTGAAAATGAACACATATCTGCATCCCTATTTGAAAATGACATCTATGTGAGCTGTATGAAATACATCTACACTACTGACAATAGATTGTGAATGACATTCATTAAAGTTCTTGTTTACTTGTTAAACTTTTCATAGTATGTTTTTATTTGGTATTTTATTTTTGTCTGTTATTCACTTTCATTAATGCGTTGTTTGTATAATTGTATGTTTTATTTGATCTTATTCTTGTGAAGCGCTTTGAGATGCTACTTTTAAAGGCGCTATAGAAATTAAAGTATTATTATTCCTCTGTCAGGGCTCCTCTGTCGGTGGATCTAGAGAGTAAAAATCTGGCCAGACACATGGAGCTCCTCATTCAAGGCACCACCCTCTGTGTCTCAAACAAAGGCTCCTGTTGGTATGAACATTTGATATAGTTACAGTATGTAGAAGCACTACAGCAAACCATTTCCTGCTTCATAACAGCTGGATATGGGTTAAACATGTGCGATAGTAACTCATAGTGTATCCAGACGGGTCTCCTCATCTGTTGGAACTTGTCCCTACAAACTATGAAACATGAGATTTTTCTTTTCTTCCAAAATCCAAAAATGTTTTCAGTTTCCCTGATTGTGAGATTTACCTTTGCAGCATGGCACGTGTAGGACATTCAAACATGACGGCTGATGAGATAGTCGAGAATGTGACCATGGCGGTTTCCACCATTTCAACAAAGTCAGCAACAGTGAGTAGAGCGGGTTAAGAGTTTATGTATGTAACCTGCCTGCTTTTTTTCACAATATCATTCGCTACTCGTTTCTTTTTATTTTCTTGTGTTTTTAATGGCATGTGTTTCTGTTCACCATGTTTTTACCTAAAACCTTGAATCTCATGTTTCCCTCTCAGACAGGAAGAAACATAAAAATCATCCATTTGAAGAGTCAGAACTCAGTTGCTCTGCCCATCTACACCTCTGATTTGAGTCATCTTGCAGTGGTGGAGGAGGCCCAGAAGAAAGCTCATCCAACAAAGGTGAAGTTGCTTAAAGCCAATACGGATATGTGTCCAAAAATACTTTAGTAAAATGAGAAGTCATTTGTTTTACCCTTTAATTTTTAGGGAGCACAAAAGAGGAAGAGCGAAAATAAGAAAACAGAACTATCAGAGCCGATCACTAAAGAGACGGAGAAAGATGTAGACTGTGAGGAGGAAATCCCACAGCTGGTGCCAATCGAGACGCCAACCAAAAAGCCAAAACGGGAGGTCAGTGTCTGCACATCTCACAAGCAGAGTTTTCCGCTAGAAAAAAATGGTGCCGGTCAAAGTGACCGGCAGAGTTTTCGTTTTACGGACATTTTGATGATATGCCGGTCAAATATCGCCTCTTAATTAGTCAAGTTGAGGAAAACTGGAGGCAGACTATGTAACTTAAAAAATGACATAATCAGGCCGTATAGAATGCAACATGTTTATTAGCCTAACTTTCAAACAGACGGAAAAAAAAACATGAACGTCCGATTGGCGTCAATCAACGCCAATTGTTTTTACTATGGTTTCACATTCATAGTTTAACAAACCAATCCCCCTTCCCCACATAACATATCTGAATAGTAGCCTATTGTTTTTACTCAAGCGAACTTAATTATACACTATCAGTATGTCTCATTTGGTAACATTTAAATTGGCCACCGTGAAATGTCTCCTTGTCAAATGAACTGGAACAAACAAATGACTAGGCCTATAACATTGTCTCGCGTCATTCTTCTTTTTACGCTGTTTTGCAGTGCTGAATTGTGCAGCTGCTGGCTTAAAATCAAAACTTCCCAGTGTCTCTCCACAACTTGCAATGCGCATAAGCCGCATAAGGGCCTGTTCACATCGCGTCTTTTGCATGCTCAAGTTCGTTATTTCAAATGCAGGCGCACGGTATGCGCGCTCATAATGGAAGCGACGTGGTCGCGGTGCGACCAGGGTGCGACAAGCGCCGCATCGAGATAAAAACATCTCTGTGTGGATTGAGGGAGGACTGCTATTTTTATTTAATGAAAAATCTTTGAAAAAACATTGCTGGTTTTTGAAAGCTTCGTTCAAACGGATTCAGTGTTTTCTTTTTGTCATCTTAATTTGTTAATTATTTAAGTTAAAAAAATATATTTAGTGTTGGCCAATTTTATGTTTTTTATTTGTATTTTATTCTGTTTTTCTCTGTTGTCACTGAAATCCTGCAGGTGTGTGAAAATGTGATCTGAATCCAGGTTCTGTTGTTGATCTGTTCTGTATGCTGCTGTTTGCACTTTGCACGTTAAAATAAACCCTTTGATAAATAAATAAAAATGTTTGTATTTTTAACGGGTCACAGATACGCGTCAAATTTTTTATTTATTTAATGCCAATTCAATATTATAATCTTATCAGTTAACGGTTAATCGATTAACGAACGGCGGTTGTCGGTCGGGAAAATTAACCGAAATGAGCATCCCTACTGGATACATTTCGTTGAAATCACATATGAGGACTTCGCAGGCTGTGGAGAAATGCAATCCTCCATAGCCACGGAGCGCTGTCATGACAGCGAGGGCATCACGCCGCAGGCTTACGGCATCGATAAGAGGAGCGGTGTCCACAGACTCAATGCTTGTAAAATGGCAAATAATCCTTCTGATCGGTCGGTGTATTTTTGCTTTATACATTTTAGGCTTATTCTTAAATTCAGATTGTGTTAGGGGGGCGGGATTATTACGGTAGGCCATTTTAATCGGACAATTTGACCGGAGAGATTTAATTTTGTCGGACATTTCATTTTTTTCCCGGCCAATGTCCGGTAATTACCGGACAACGGAAACCCTGCTCACAAGGGACTGTTAGTAAAACCAGTATTTACACTGCATGGATGGTAATGCAATAATGGTGTTGTATGTGATTTTTTTTTTTTTTTTTTTACAGGGCATATCCAAAAAAGGATTGAAAAAAGCACCCAGGCCTGCTAGCAAAGGACTTAAGAAAACTGTAAAAGACAAAAAACTGGCCAAGAAAACACCAAAGGTCACAGGACATGTTCTGAAAAGAAAAGCTAAAACAAATAAAATCTGAAATGCAATTAATGTACAGCTTTCTCATCCTGTCAACAATTTACGTGGATATGTATGGAACCAGAATTTGTAGTACACATGGTTGTTTATGTAAACATTTGTTCTGACAGATCAACAGTGAATTAAAAGAATTCTAAATCTGATGATGGCTTTTGTGAATTAATTTAAATGAAGTCGGTATCTGGATTTGTCAGCTTTGATGATACAATGTTCTGTTTACAGTAGGGCTGTGTAATAGATGTATTATATTACATGCATTTGATGAGCTAGACAATGTGTTGGACCAGCTGCTCTTCTGTTTGTGCTGCTGTTCCTGCTCACACTGGTTTGGAGTTCTTCTGCTTGTTTTGGTAATGGTCATCTATTCACTGAGTCCCATGTTTTTAAAATTTGAGATTTTTACCCAGATCGTTTTGAAGATCTTTCCTGTTTTGGTCAAGACAGGTGTTTTGAATGGTCTTTCGAGACTATTATTCTCTCATATTTCCTGGATTTACGCGTGAGGCTGATTACAACGAAAGGAACCAAGTATCAGAATACAAACAGAAGGCAAGTAAAAAGCTATTTTGATGCTATCAACAATGTTTAGATGATATTGTTAAAGAGATAGCTCAGCTACAAATGAAAGTTGTGTACTTGCCCTCATACTGTTTCAAACTGACTTCTGTGGAACAAAGATATTTTAATGTGTCAGTGGTTTTATGTCCATCCAATGGAGATCCACATGTGTTTCCAGTAAGTCAGTTTTGGAGTGACACGAGGGCAAGTAAATGACAGAATCTTCATTAGTGAGTGAACAATGCATTTCAGAAAGATATTTATATTAAACTGTGGATCGTACAAAGTGAGTGACATTTACTTGTGTATTTTTTGTTTGACAGTCAGGATGCGCTCAGTGTGATTTAAGTGAAGATTTGACTATGCAAACCGTTTCAATTCCAGTTCGGGACCCTGTACCCAGAGACCCCAGTTGTTGGACTTACTACCACAAACCCATCTTCATCTTGACCATTAGTGGGCTAGCATTGAGTGCTGGTTTGGTGGTCATCCTCAGCTCTAGTGGATTATTTGGTAGTAAGCCTAGAGACTTGATGCATGTGAATGATGAAGTGGGCCCATTGTGTCTTTCAGTTGGGCTGATGTTTGCTGTGCTCGGTGTGGTCTGGACATTGATCATAAAAGAACATGTAAAACACAAAAGGCAGATGGTCTAGAATTAGAGAAATAGTCAAAGACGTCACATTAAAAACTTGCATGCAAATATAATTGACTCGTCAGAGCATGTCTGTTATCTTGATTTATCTTCAGGTTTGTGATCCTGATAAAAGCACTGGTTTACAGCTGAACATCAAGGTTTATTCACTTCAGTGTACTTTGAACATCATCTGTAAAGGTGTGCGTCATGTTTCACGCAGTGTGTACTTTTAGCACTAGTTTTCTTTAGATGGATCTGAATAGACGAGCTGGTGTCTAGCGATATATGTTTCAATAAAAAGGGACACCAATATAAAATTACGGATATGGAGAAAAAGTATCCAGGAGTTGGACGTTGTAAATGTGCCTTTTGGTTTGCTGTTTTTCATGACATTTTTGGACTTTTTGTCCTCCTAGCTGGGGTGTTTTGGGACATCTTTTTCCATGACTTTTTAATATACGCTGGAGCTGTGATCATTTTCCTGAGTCTTATCTGGTGGGTGTTTTGGTACACTGGGAATATTGAAGTGCCTCCTGAAGAGCTGGAGGATGACATTGCTCAGTACAAACGCACTAAAGGAATTTCAGGCGTTATGCGTAAAGTCTCAAGCAGGCTTTCCAACGGACTGAGGAATTCCCTCAGGAGAAATGGAAGAATCAACACTCAGCCTGGAGGCTCTCATGAAAACCGCACGGCCAGGGCAGATCAACCTGTTACCATTGCCATGAGCTCCTATCTGAATACACAGCCAACTGAGACGACCAACCACCTGAACCGAGATCCTTTAGTGATATAACATAGTACAGGTAATGCTAATAATACCCTAAAGGTGTTTTAAAGAATACAAACTTGTATAATGCAATGGAAACTAGCCATCTTTCATGTTATCATCTATAAGCATGATCTTTTTTTATTTTCGTTTGACTTTGTTAATCATTTATAGCATTCTGGTCTTTAGGTGGAATCCTATTGGCCAGGACAGAGAATCAAATAAGACTTATCTTTTATACCACACAGCAAACTTTGCTCGACTTTGAGTGTCAGGCTCTGATTTGCATCTTTATTCCCAGAGTGCTCTGCTGGAAGACCCTCCTCTCCACAACTGCATTCATGCTGCTTAATGACTTGCCTTTAGAAGTGCTTTATAGATCTTTAAGATCATCAGTGTTCTTCAGCTACATTGATGTATAATTGTTCATATATAAATATATTTAAAGATTGTTCTTTTAATGACTGAACTCAAATATTTTTCTATTATTTAATATGGTAACGTTTTACAATATGATGGCTTTTTGTTAACATTAGTTGGCTGGTTAACTAATTAAGAATGAAAAATATTTGTGGTAACACTTTACAATAAGGCTTTATTAGTTAAATACTTTAGTTAACATGAACTAATAATGAACAATAATTCTACCGCATTTATTAATACAAGTTATTGTTAATCTCAACATTTACTAATACATTATTAAAATCAAAACTTGTATTTGTGTTAACATTAGGTAATGCACTGTGAACTAGCATGAACAAACAATGAAAAGCTGGATTTATTAACTAACATTACCAAAGATTAATAAATATTGTAACAAATGTATTGCTAATTGTTAGTTCATGTTAGTTAATACATTAATGTGAACGAATGAAACCTTATTGTAAAGTGTTACCGCATTTGTTAATGCAATGTGAACTAACATGAACAAACAATAAACAATTCGACTTTTACCAACATAAAAAAAAAGATTCATAAATGCTTTAATATATTGCTCATTGTTAGTTAGCTAATGCATTACATTGTTAACTTATACTGATAATATTATATAATATGCTAATCAAATATGCTTGATTGTTATTTACTGGTTGTGTATTTGTGAAATTTGTACTAATTTGTTGACAATATGTCTAATAAGCAGTGCTTGGTTTTCTATGTTTATAGTATCAGGATAACATTATTTTGTTGTGTATACAGACCATTGCAATTAAAATAATTTTAGAACATTTATTACTCTTGTATTATAGTTTTATTTGAAAAAGAAGAACGCTGTCACTTCATTTCTAAAAAACAAGGTTTTAAAAGGGGGGTTTCCCAGCGATGCCATGGAAAAACCATTTTTGATTCCCCAAAGAAACAACTATTTGTTTTCTGAGTGTGAATAACATTTTAATAATCAGAAGAACCTATATTTTCCCCAGCCTTTTGTGCATTGAAAAGGTTCCATTGATATTAAAGGTTCTTCTGAATTTTTAAGAGTCTATTAAGATAAAACAAATGGTAGTATTAATAGTTATTTAACTAAACAAAAGTATGTGGTTGATGACGATAGTTCAGTTTTTGTCATGAAAAAAATTTGACTAAAATTTCAACTGATCCCAAATGTAAAAGACAAAAGTGTCATAGCTCAGGGACATCCCCTTCTTAAGACATATTTACATACTAGGCTTCATAAAATGTTGACTGTTGTGTAAGTTCAGTGACTTCCAACACCTCAGTGGAAGATGATTCTCTTTATATGGCTGCTTTACATGATTATTTGTGCTGAGGGAAAATGTGCAAAGAATTCTTATTACGATGGACTTCTTGAGGAGTGTCAACATTGCTCCATTAGATGCAACTCCCCACCAAATATTTGCAAAACATTTTGTACCTCAAGTAAGTATTGTTTTATTTCTGATTTAAAACTTTTTGACATTAGACTTAGAACAAGCACATTACATAATTTAATGGATAAACATAACAGTAACAGTTATGGTTATTTTACATACTCCTTGCAGAATCAGTAAATTGTCAGATTTTTTAAACAGATTCATCCTGCCTTGAAAAGGCTATATAACATTATTTAATGTTCAATATATATATATATATATATATACTACAAGACTCATTATACACAAATTATCTGGTTGTGTATAAAGAATCGATGTATTATTTTGTCTTGTGAAATAATGTACATATAAATGCATAAAATATCCATTTAATAGCTTCATCAGAGGAGTAAAAAAAAAAAAAGCAATAGTCTCCAGTTATTTAAATATCAAACTCTTTGAAAATTCTGCAAAAGGTTTGAAAACGTACCTTTCCTTAAAAGAACTGTATCAAAGTCCACAATGTATGTCTTATGTTGTTCTCTTATTCAGTGTCTTATTGTGTCCTTTTCAGTACCAGTAAATGAAGTTGAAAACAATCAAAACATCCGTTTCATTTTGATTGTGTTTTTTGTGTTCCTGGGAGCTTTCACTGCACTGACCATTATTCTGCGAGTTATACGCAGAAAAACCTGTAAGCCCATCATCATGAAAGGTATATTGCTGAAAGAATTTTGATATGTTATGAATGTAGACAATTTGGTTAAAATTTTAGTACATTGTGCATGCATTTGGTTAGTTTACTGTACTTGATTTCATGTTGTATGACATTACATCTGAAAACAACAACAACAGAATAATATGTAATATAATAATATGTAATATAGATTATTTTCATTTTAAATGCATTGTAAATTATATATCTAACTATATTTATACTAGTAGCCAGTAGCTTATAATGACATTACTTGTGTGGCAAACAAATCCTTATTAAGTCAATGAAATATCACACAGCGATAGGTCAAGAACAAAAGACATCTGACAGTGAGAGAGGTTCGGATGTCACAGAGCAATCTGAAGATACGAATGAAGCTACGACTGATTTACCAGATGGATTGAATCAACATCACTACAACTCCAACCTGCCTCTTCCATCCACTGAGGAAGGTACCACATTGCTGGTTACCGCAAAGACAGTACAAGCTTACCAGTGTACACCTGTCATATATGGAGGAAACCGCATGGAACTTGTATAACAGCAGCAGACTCTGAAAACTGCACATAATCTCACCATTACTCTGTTCAGACTGGATAAAATTCTCATTGTAATTTGAAATGGACAGCTGGATGCACTAATAATGAACACAGGACTTGAACACAGGATGGCATTTGACTGTCAAAACTTGAACATCTCTGTTATTTAGGTGTAATATATCAGTGAATGTAAACAATTTTCAACATGCTTTGTCCAAATGTTTTACGTCTCAGTTTCACTCTTACACATATTTATCAATGCAAAACCAGTACAAATTTTTGCTGTATCTTTGTTAAATTAAAATGTGTTAGCCTACTTAAATTGTAGTCTTATTAAATAACAGTATATGTAAATATACTTCAAGACAGAAAAAAAATACATGGCATTTATGCAAAAGGGATAGTTCACCCATGAAAATGAAATTCTGCCATTATTTACTCACCCTTATGTTTCCCCCTCCCAAAGCCTGTAGCCGATGCCCTTTCTCTCTCTCTCAAAAAGATCTGCACAATATTCTCAGTCACCATTCACTTTCACTGTATGGAAAAAATATGCAATGATGAGAAGGCGACGGAGGTGGTAAGTTCCTAACATTCTGCTTAACATTACCTTTTGTGTTTCACGCGGGTGAGTATGCTAAATAATGACAGTTTTCATTTTTGGGTGAAACGTCCCTTTGAATCAGAATTTCAAACTTACGAAAATGTCAGCAACCACTGTTGAACGACTTCTAAATACTTTTATTTCTGTATAATTTTGTAGCCTATTATAGTTTTGACCCACGTGACAATGTTGCTGCCACGTGACACCAAGTCAATGTCATGTGACTGACACGAGCGCTGTGCATTGGCATTAGCCAGCTCTCGTTAGCACAACGATACAAGAGCTTAACTGGGTAGAAACAGTTAATTTATGCTGGACAATAAACCCTTACGATACTCCATAAACAACGTCTTCATAGTTGTGATGCATTAAACGGCTTTAAAGTGCTAGTGTTGTCTGAGCTAGGCCTCGGTTGTACTGTACGGCTTAAATGCTCTGCAAATGAAACTATGGAGAACGATTTAAAATGTAAATAATGCTGTTAAATATCACTTGGGATTAATCTGAAACTTTTTGGGACCGACTCAACTGCGATTCATGTCGCTTGCCAAACCGTTTTATCGGGATTTTCAGGATGAACGGTGAGTTGCAACTTGCAAATGTGAGGTGAAATATTCCTGCTGTTTAATTGTTTATTTGTTTGGAACACATAAATTGTTATCTAATAATGTTGTTTGTTAGGTAGTCTGAGGTTTCAAAACATCCAGTCTGTGTCATTGCGGTGGGAATATGTAAATCCTACAATATGTCATACACTTTAAAAACAAGTGAATTATAGGACCAAAATGTGGTCTTTGTGATTACAGGCAATCTGCTTTTCTACAGTAGCTGGAACTACTTACTAAGTTCTTTATCTGCAGTTTTGACAGGGCATGTCAAATGTGTGACTGCATTCTAAGACTGATGTTTCCAAACACTATATATCAGATTCAAGGAGCAGAACTTAACGTTACTGTTTTGTGTGTGTGTGGGGGTGTGTATAGATAAATATAATACACTGCACGGCCCAAAAAAAGTCGCTGTTTGGATTTAAATTGTCAAATCCTTAAAAGTTTATGATTAGATCATTATTGCAGTGATTTATTATGTTTCTAGCATGTTATATGTTTGGCAGCAGTTCTTCTAAACCTAACTGATGGAGTGTGTAGCTTTTTATATCTTAAACAACCATTTAGGAAGACACATCATGGCCATACTCCAGGATGACAATGTCACGATTCATCAGGCTCAAATTGTGAAAGAATGGTTGGTAGTGAGCATGAAGAATCACTTTCATACATGAAACTGAAAGTCTTTGGGATGTGCTGGAGGAGACTTTACAGAGTGATGGACTCTTACAATACAAGATCTTGACCAGAAAATGATGCATCTCTTGATGGAAATAAATGTTGTGATGTTATTTCCATAAATATGTGCATCAATTTTAACATGCTAGAAACATAGCCTAATAATTACTGCAATAATGATGCAGTCATAAGCATTCATTGCTCTTAAAGGGTGTTTACCCAAAAATGTAAGACCCGTAATGTGAGGCCCGTAAGACCTCCGTTCATCTTCGGAACACAGTTTAAGATATTTTAGATTTAGTCCGAGAGATTTCTGTCCCTCCATTGAAAATGTATGTACGGTATACGGTCCTTGTCCAGAAAGGAAATAAAGACATCATCAAACTAGTCCATGTGACATCAGTGGGTTAGTTGGAATGTTTTGAAGCATCGAAAATACATTTTGGTCCAAAAATAACAAAAACTACGACTTTATTCAGCATTGTATTCTCTTCCGGTTCTGTTGTCGAGCCGCGTTCAGTGACGCTGCTGACGTAAGACGCTGCTGACGTGTGTCTGGTGCGCCCGTGCTTCGTTTACAGTCTGAGGGAGACGCACGCTGTAAACAAAACAATCTTCGCAAACATGTCTAAGGATTTTGACACAGAGGAAGACTTGCATTTTTTTGCCCAGCCATATTTATTTGAACCAAAATACACGGACGCACCAGATACACGTCAGCAGGGTCTTACGTCGTCACTGCGGACTCGTGAACGCGGATTGACAACAGAACCGGAAGAGAATACAATGCTGAATAAAGTTGTAGTTTTTGTTATTTTTGGACCAAAATGTATTTTCGATGCTTCAAAACAAAACATTCCAACTAACCCACTGATGTCACATGGACTACTTTGATGATGTCTCTATTTCCTTTCTGGACAAGGGCAGTATGTGTATACATTTTCAATGGAGGGACAAAAAGCTCTCGGACTAAATCTAAAATATATTAAACTGTGTTCTGAAGATGAACGGAGGTCTTACGGGCTTGGGACGACATGAGGGTGAGTCATTAATGACATCATTTTTATTTTTGGGTGAACTAACCCTTTAATATTTAAATCCAAACAGCAACTTTTTTTTGGCTGGGCAGGAATATACAATGTGTGTGTGTATATATGCATATGTATGTGTGTGTGAAGAAGGGATCAGATTAATATATTCAGATAGATAGTGCCTACACCACTGAGAACTGCTGCATGTTCTGTTTCTGTGCAGTCACATAACATATGTTAATCATTTCATGCACTGTGATTTTGACGTGTTTATTTTAAGTGTTTATATTGTTAAGTGAGGTCAATTCAAACAGTAATATTTCAGGACACTGTACCTTACAGGCGCGCAGCAAAATGACCTGAAAAGACAAAACCTGTTAGAGAGACTTCTTGATGCAGTTAAACAGGTAAGGTGACATTGACTTGTTTAATTGACTATTAATAACTTATTTGTGCAAAACACTTCCTCTTTGACAATGCTGGCTTCAAACAACGAGGAAAGAAGTTGTTATAAATCAGGCCAGGGAAGACCATTAATGACAGAAATGATCACTTATTTTGCATGATGTTTGCTCAGTGTCGGTAATATCATACGGCTATCTGTTTTAATCTATTGGGCTAGAAAGAAGTATAAAACCGTTTCGATTTTTTTTATTGTCAGGATGCCTTTCGTGAACGAACACTGCACTGCTACATCATGCCCTATCGAGCCATGTTATTATATTTTGAATGCAGGAAATTGTTTATCTTTCTCCCATTCACCAGCTGTTGTATTTAGTGAGTTTAGTAACAATGGCAGATCAGATGCTTAGGCCTAAATATTAATAATATTTGTCCAGGTGCTCATGAAGGTACTGCAGCAATCCTTGAAAAAGATATATAATGCATATAAAAGTTTAACATTTCCAACTGTTTGAATGATGTTAAGTATTTTGTAATAAAATAATGTTAAAGACGGACCATTCCTTGCTTTAAACAATTATTATCTTCTCAGTGCCAAATTCGCTTTGGTGGCAGGAAGGAGATTGCCTCAGATTCTGATAGCAGGTGGGAAGAATACTCCATCCAAATATTATCTGTTTATGTTATAAGTCTGAAATAGTTTGATAAGATTATGCTGAATCGTATTTTATTTTGCTGGTCTTTTTGTCCTCCTTTGCTGTTTGTTTTCAGAGTCATATGCCTGTGTGCCCAGTTTGAAGCGGTATTTCAACACGGCTTGAGGAAAAGTCGCGGTTTAGCGCTCACAGCAGCGGCCATTAAACATGCTGCTGGATTTAGCAGTAAAACTGAAGCAGGTACCTTGTTTTCTGTCATTCAGTTTTTGACCAGAAAGAAGAACACGGTGAAAAGAAGTGTTTTTCCAAGCCTTTACTTGGTGAACTCTTTGGGCTACTTAATGAGTTTGTCTTAGTTGGTACCCCTGAGAGACATTGCCTGAGAGATTTCCCTAGTAACAAAGAACATATGCCGTGTTATGGGTTGTCCATAGAGGAAACAGATGCTTATGAGTGCTCATACAGGAAAACCAGGTGCTGATACTGTTTATGAAACCAGATGGTTATGCAACAAGCCCTGTAAAAATGGCAAAAAAGAGAAACAAGGATTTTCTGAGGTTAGTCTCTGCACCTGTTGTGGTTTTGAGCTGTTTAAAATTAACAGCAGAACTAAGAGTGATACTATGAATCAATGCTGACAGTGAGTACTTTTAGTTTTTGTAGAGTAGAAAGTTGATTGCCATCCAGAAAATAGTGGGGAAATTTTGAGTGATGTTATAAGATTCTGAGATATCATAAATAATGTACTTGATGAACTCTAGTCGAAACTGAACATGGTTGAAAAAATTCACTGAGTTCATGCATAAACTATTGTGTCAAGTTTTATCTTGAGGATGTTTCCCCCCTCTATTATATATACACACACACACATTAATACTTTCATTCATTCATTCAGGTTGGATGCATTGAATTGATCAAAAGTGACAGTAAAAACATTTATAATGTTACAAAACATTTCAGTTTCAAGTAAATGCTGTTTATTTTCTGTTTTCAACATTTATAATAATAATAATAAATATTTCTTGAGCCCCAAATCAGCATATTAGAATTATTTCTGAAAGACCACTGACACTGAGTAATGCCTGTTTCTTTTCCATTACAGGAATAAAAGACATTTGAATTTTTTTTCATAAATATCAATATATATATATATATATATATATATATATATATATATATATATTTAATTTGTAATAATATTTCAAAATTTTGCTGTTTTACTGTATTTTTGATCAAATAAATGCAGCCTTGGTGAGGATAAAAAAACCTTCTTTCAAAAAAACAAATCTCACTGAGCCCATACTTTTGAATGGTATTAAATATGTAAATAATATTTAGCCATTGTTTCCAAATGATGCCACAGTCTAATCTGTCCCGCCACAGCTTCATAATGTATTTGACGTTGGGTTTTGCATCATTTGGTTTGGCATCTGTCAAACCAGATAAAACCAAAAGCATCTATATAGTCTGTTGCCCCCCACAGTCTCACACAATCCCGTGGGAAACACTTTTAGCTGTTATTAAAGCTGCAGTCCGTAGCTTTTCCTCTTTGTCGCCATCTCTCTGTTCGAAATCTGTAACTGCAGTGATTCGCGGAATTATCATCTTTACGTGGGTTGTAAATCGGCATGAAACAGCGCGGATGAACACAGTGTTTTGAGGCGAGTGGTGCTGTCAGTCACCGCGCTGTGTGGATACTGTCATACAGAATTTCCCGCGGAAACCCACCAGTACCACTGGAATTAAAATCATTTTTACAAGCTAACCGTTTTGAATCTAGCTATGGCAAGCAGATAGTTTTGACCACTGGCAGAATAAGTTTTTTTTTATATAATTATTTTGGATTATTTTTAACTTAAAAAAGTTACGGACTGGAGCTTTAATAATGTTTTGAGTTAATAAGTAAGTTAAGTTATTTACATTTATTATTTTGCAAGTAAAATGATCACATCAGAACCCACAATCTCTTAGTTTCCAGCCCAGATCTTTAAACACTAGGCTGCACCACCCTGTATCCCGAGTCCAGACGAGTATGACTACCTCAGCCCTAAGTGACCATTTGTAAACTTTTGAAACATTTAACATTTGAAAACGGCTGAACAACTTCAATGTCAGACTAGAACAATTTTCTTTTGATCCAAACTGAGGCTAAAACCAGCAATGGATAATTCCCCCCCCCAAAAAATGTCCAAAGTAATATGAATACAGAAAGAAAAGTTTCAAATGATCTTCTACTCAGTGTCAAAAAAAAAAATTTCCAGTGAAAACATTTATTTTAATTTTCTTTTCTCTCAACCATGAGGATTTTAAGAATAAGTATCACTGACCTTTTCTTTACCTCCAAAATTCTGATTCACAAAATGACCTCCTTATAGAACTTCTGTGATATTATCTATCTCTATTGTCTATAATGGGGAACTGAGAACATTGCTGTGGCAGTTCAAACAGACTCTCTTGTGTGTTTCAGAGCTGACGTTCTGGTTTTATGTGAAGGAGCACCTCAACCGTCATGAGTTGCAGCGCTTCTACTCTCTGCGGAATATCACATCTGAGCTGGGCCGGGGCCGGGCATGGCTTCGCTGTGCCCTGAACGAACACTCGCTAGAGCGTTATCTACACATGTTGCTGGCAGATAATGCCCGTCTTGGGTAAAGACACCCATGATTCTTGGTTTTGGATGTCTTTTTTTGTTTATTGTCCTTGTTGTTTTTTGTTACATATCAGTTACAAGCCCCGTTTACACCACCAGTGACACGCAGTGACAAAGTGACATGATCCAATTCATTTAAATAGAGAACTGGCTAGTGATGGGAAGTTCGGTAGAATATAATTTAAATGTTACATGTTAATTGCCAAATTCCCCAACGCTTCTACTTTAGCAAATGTTGATCACATTTCGAATAAGAAAAACTATAATGCAGCAAAGGCCAAATGATGAGAAATAGAATTGGTTAATTCATTGCTTAGCAGTCTATTAGTTCTCCTCCCCTCCCGATCCGAGTCGTTCGTTCTATTGTCATGTATGCAGTCTGTAGCGGAAACCGAAATTATTAGTTCACCTTTAGAGTCTCCGCAATTTTGTTGTTTTTTCATTTTACAGCGCCACCAAGTGGCAGTGACCACGTTCTTTTTCACGTAACCACAGACTGAGCCCATACACAGTTGTACCGACTTGGTTAAAATTGTCTCATTCCGTGCAAGAGTTATAGCCAATTTAGTACACCCCGACCTCGCCCACTCTAAATGTCTTTTTTCTGATCACTATTGACAGTCAGATTCCAGAGAATCTTAGGTTTGGGTCAGATCGGGCAAAAAACCTTGGACTAGTATGCAAAAGTAGGTTTTTCAAAAATTTCGTGACCATCAAATCCGAGACATGCGTCCTGTTCTGTTCGAGCCAAGGGTTCCAATGATACAAGACACTTGGGTCTGCAACGGACGGTTTAGGAGTTACTTTTGACCGTCGGGCCGATCAAGGCGAGCCTTGGTGATGTCTTCTAAAGTCATCAGGTCCGAGTCGTTCGACAGCCAACTCTTCATTACCACATTCAATGTTATGGAAAAGAACCATCATGACAGAAATTCACAAATTTATTAATTGTAAGAAATTTGAGACCAGAAATGCATCACTTAACTGTAAGAGTAAAAAAAAAAAACCTAACTATGCGCTTGTTTGTAACCTTACAAACCTCCCTTTACTCTTACAGTTGGGAATTATTAACTAATTTCTGCATCCAATACGGCTGTCACGTCACGTAACAAAAGAACAAATGACTCAGACCCGAAGATTCGGGAGGGTATCTAATCATTTATTTTTCAGGGGCAGACTGCAATGCCTTAACCTATGGGGCTGTCATGTGATGAACGAACGACTCGGACCCGGTGGCTGTGTTCAAAATCGCATACTCTTTTGAGTAGTTACTTATTTTGAATAAGTAATTACTTCATGACCGTTAAAAAAAGCCATGTTCTATATAGTATGAATGTAAACCGGACTTTCCTACATTCGCCATGTTTTCATTATCATGTGACCTACTGTACCAGTGCCAGTTGCGTCACTCACTTCACTGCCATCCACAAATCCTTTTCCATGGCCTCATGGGATAGTAGAGTGTTTATCGTATGCACACTTCAGAATCTTGGGTCATCCGGGTACTTTTTTGCCTACTCTTTTATGAGTACTGTGAATTCGGACATACTTTTTTTGTCACATACACTTTTCGCCTACTATGTAGTAGGGAAGTATGGGATTTCTGATGCAGCCAAAGACTTTCCTGTACAGAACCCATAGGATGTTGCTCATGTGCGGACAACACAAAATGAATGAATCACTCTCTGAGACAACTCGTTGTTCCCGAGTCATATTAAAGATTTGTTCAAATCGTTCATGATCGGCCCATCACTAGAACTGGTGATTTCTGGCGACACGAGCAAAGTGATCGTTGCAAATTAAGAGAGGAGTTGAGTGGAGTGAGTCAGTGGAGCGCATGTTATCCATCAGTCACTACATCCTGTAGTATTTTGTTGGCGACAAGATGGAGAAGTTCATTTTAGCAGTTAACAACTTCCCGGACCTCATCCAGCCGCTGCTCCTGCATAAGACAGTGGTACTCGCCGTGCTCACTCCAAGCCTGAATGGTATCGTGAACCCAGATAGACTGACGCTTTCGACTCTTATAAATAGCTGTGATGACAAAGAGCATTTGCTGTTTCTCGTTCATCTTTAATATTAAGCATTTTATGTACTGATTCCATTTATATTTAGTCTTTTCCCTCCAAAGTCTCTGGCGGTGTGAACGGGGCTTAAGAAATTTTAACTTGTGTGAAAATAAATTAATGTTCATATTTCTCCCTCATATATAGTGCCTTCTATGAAGACTGGGCTTTTGTCCTGGATGAGGAGAGAGCCAGTATGCTTCCCACTATGGCTGCAGGTAATATTACAGTAAGATATTTACCATTTGCTTCTGTTAGTTTGCATAACGTTATAAAGTATAGCTTGGCATCCTTCCTTGTGCAAGTGTCAATTCAGTGTATGTGTCATCAGGGCTCAATTCCATCCTGTTTGCCATCAACATTGACAACACGGACCTAAATGGCCAGGCCCGTGTGGGACCGTCTGTCTCCCACCTGCTTAAGGAGTCCACACAGGGCATGAGCAGTTTGTGGAAAGAGTCTACTCAAGGTGTCAGCACACTTCTGCGGGAAATCGGCACTGCCACTGCGGTGGTTCCTGGTTTCATCCCTCGCTCCGATGCTCCATCAGACCCACTGCCTGTCTTGCCCCGCAGCACTTCTGCAGGTTCTTGAATCACATGCTATATAATAATTACACATGCACTGGCAAAAAAAAAAAAGTGCAAAATTTTTACTTTTGGGGGTACAATAGCTTGTCACTGGGGTTGTAACCTTAAAGAGACAACTTTGTACCTTATCACTACTCTAAGGTACAAATATGCACCCTTAAGGCCACTATATACTCACTGTGAAGTTCTTTTCTGTTTTCACTTGGGGGTCAAAAGAAGTTTGAAATACTTTTTCAGGGGTGTACTGTTGAGTGAATATCCCAACGCCGCCCACGTTGCTGAGAGCGGCATTTAGATGAATATGTAAATATGTGCTGCAAGCTTTTCTATCTAAAACAAAATAAACACAAGAAAGTATCCGATCATAGCGATGTGGATATGTTTGCTGACAAAAATAGTGTCAGTGTGGCTTTCAATTAGAATTACAACCTTAATTTCTACTATAAAGCAGCTCTCCAGTGTGTTCATGTTTTTACTTGCATCTGACCGTGACAGACTGAAGGCGTAAGGAATGAAAGCAGAGCCCCAAAATACGCCTACCTATTATGTAATCGCTACAGACCAATGGAACCAGGTGTTTACCAGCCAGAGTGAAATTTTCCTGATAGTTCGCTTTGGAAAGATGTTTCGAACTCCTAAAACAAATTTCAAATGAACTTCATTTTGGCCTGATTGATCAAAATGGCATCAAACGAGTTCTTCGATTTTGCTTCAAGTTTATCGGGAGTATCTGTAAGTTACGACTATGACTTGCTTTTCGGTGTAAAGGTACAGTAAAGATGTCCCTTTATGGGTACTACCCCACTGACATGCTGTTGTATCCTTAAAGATATGATTTGTGCTCTTTTTTTTTGTGAGAGTGTGTTTTATTTCCTGTTCTTCTACTAATGAATATTATTGTGATGTATTCAATTGATGATTGAGATTCAGTTGCCATTGTTTAGTTACCCTTATATTATTGATTTAATTGCATTTTAGATTCCGGTTTAAGAAAAGAGCGTAGACGTAAAAAGAAGATCACAAACATAATCTCGTTTGACGATGACTTGGACGTGGGTGCGGAAGATGAGGACGAGGCTGTTGAGGACGTTGTGAAGAGTCTCAGAAAGAGTACGATGGGTCATATGAGTTCTGAGGAGGCTGTGGACCCTCCGGATTCTACCTCTCCCA
Source organism: Rhinichthys klamathensis goyatoka (assembly GCF_029890125.1). Classification (NCBI taxonomy): domain Eukaryota; kingdom Metazoa; phylum Chordata; class Actinopteri; order Cypriniformes; family Leuciscidae; genus Rhinichthys; species Rhinichthys klamathensis. The sequence goes on along the minus strand of NW_026606658.1, from coordinate 694,704 downwards.
TTCATAATGGCCTGACTGAGCCTGGGATTGTGAGATGGGGCGAAACGCCCACAGAGAATGGAGTGCTGCCCGATACCAAGAGCATTGACAATGAGGAGGAGGAAGATGATGACATTTATGGAAAGAGCAGGCAGGAGCCCCCACAAGAGGATCATGGGAATGGGGAGCGGTGAGTTTACTTAAAAGCTGTTCCCGAAATCGCCCCTTATACCAATAGATTGGGCACTATTTGAGGGGACAGCCATTTGTAGTGGTGTCTGAAACCATAGTGGACATTGAGTGCACTCATTCAATCTGATAATGCACCGCAATAACGGGTGTACAGCTGATGTACACTCAACGGCCAGAGAATACCCATAATGCACTGTGAGGGTCGTGCCGAATAAATTCCCGGGTCTCGCCAGAAGATGGCGCCCGCAGCTGAATTATTCATCCACCCATTTTCCAAACCGCTGGTCCAATGTGGGTACAGCGTAATATCATACAGTTATAATTTCCTTTTTAATTGATCATTAAATTGTTTAATTAAGGTTTATACATGCTAGTTTCCATGACACAATTCAAGAAAAATCTTTTCATTACTACTGGAGCTGCCAGTTTGCTACATTTCAAATGATTATTAAACGGCAAGCACAAACTATGCACATTCAGTGTCCGAATTCGCTCACTCATTTCATTCAATACTTCAAGTGGACTATATTAGTGGAGTAATGTAGGGAATAGTGAATGAGGGTATAGGGGGCGATTTCGAACAGCTAAAGTCTTGCTTTCAAAAGTCAAAAGTAAGTCTCGAGTCTTTGCATTCAAGTCCCAAGTCAAGTCCCGAGTCAAGACAGGCAAGTCCAAGTCAAGTTGCAAGTCCTCGAGGTTTCAAGTCTTAAACAAGTAATTTGTGCTTTTTGCATAAATTTTTGTTTCAGTGTTAATTACTATAGTAAATGAAATGTATATAATTTACATCAGGAAGGCTTTTAAAATGTTCATGACTTTGCAGTTCAATTTAATATTTTTTGCGATAAAATTTTCACTAAGGGCACCCATCTATCTCAGTTCAATTTAGGGATTGTTTTTACGTGTGACAAAATAAGGAAAAGGCAGTAAAAAATTTTTTTTTTAATGGAAACCCAGTAACTAAGGCAAAATCATTTAATAGAAATAACTGCTACACATTTTGTATGTTTGTGAGAGAGAATGTGTCTGAGTGTATTCTAAGCCATTATTTAGAACCTAAAGTAAATCTTAGAAAAAACATCTGTGAGAAACACAGATGCATAAGAAATAACTGCTACTATACCACATTTTACAAATGAGAGAGGAAACATTTTTCATTTGGTTTGATAAATAACATATAAGGTGATATCAAATCATTTTCGTAAGGTTTGATTATAACATTCTGCTCTGCATAGGTTGGTTGTGGGGAGTTTATCCAGTGTTTCTACATGGAGTCCAAGGCAAATCATCGCAGATAATGACAATGACAACTCGCACATTCTCATACCTCTGGCCTCCAGCGAGCCCTATACACAACAAGGTCAGACCCACATCCTGTCAGACACTGTGCTCATTCAGGGACATCTTGCTGTGTTTTCATGTTTGAGTCCACATAGATGTGGCTGGCATTTTTATGTCTTCTGATTGTTCAAATGGATGAGTTTAACTTAAATGTAGCACTAATTAATTGAGTGTGTAATGTGTGAGTACAATATTGGCATAGAGAAATGTGCTATTTTTGTACTTTCAGCTGGTAGTTCAGTTGAAAATGTCGAATTTCATGGACCGAAGGAGAGCTCAAGCCCACCAACTGACAGTGAAAAACAAAGCCAACTCCAATTTAGGTATCTGATACAAAAGAACACTTTTTTTTTTTTTAAATGAGATTTTCTTTGAAGACTAATGCTTATTGTCTGTGTTATTGGCTGTCTTAGCATGGAGCCCGACTCACCAGCGCAGATTTCTCCCGTGACCAGTGTTCTGCCGACCCCTGGCCTTCCAGAGTCCATGACCATTGGTGAGTCGACCTAAGATATCATTGTCCAGAGATTTGATCTTTATTTTTTTTTATTTTTTTTTGAAAGTTACAACTGTACTGAAACATGGTTTATACTAATTTAAAGGGATCGTTCACCCTAAAATAATCGTCATTTGTACTCATTTATTGACCTAATTTCAAACCTCTATGCTGTTGAAGAATTGAATAATCTTATCTTCACACAGCTCTTTTCAATAAAACCATCAAGCTCCAAAAAAAGAGAGAACATTTACACTACTGTTTCAAAGTTTGGGGTCAGTAAGATAAAATAAAAAAAAGAAATGAATACTTTATTCAGCAAAAAAGCAATAAATTGATCAAAAGTGACATTATAGACTTTTACATTGTTACAAAAGGTTACCATTTCATGAAAAAAAGTATCATGGTTCCACAAAAATGTTAACATGGACAACTGTTTTTAATGTTGATAATAAGAAAAGTTTCTTTAGCTAAATCAGCATATTAAAATGGTTTCTGAAGGTTCATGTTTAAACTCAATCACAGGAAGAAATAATTTTAAAATGCTTTAAAAAAGAGGTTATTTTAAATTGTAATAATATTTCACAGCATTACTGTTTAAATAAGTGCAGCCTTGGTGAGCATAATCGACTTCTTTAAAAAGCATTAAAAAAATCTTAGTGACCCCCAAATTTTGAATGGTAGTTGAATGGTGTCGTGTGCCTCGTCCTATGTCTTCTGAAGCCATACGACTGCTTTGTTACCTGTGGTCACTATGAACTTTGTTGTATGAATGGATGAAGATTCTTCAAAAATTATCTTTTTGTTTCTACAACAGACTGTTTTGGAACAACATGAAGGTCAATAAGTAATGATTATTAATATTTTAAATATCTGTAATGACAGAACATTAATTTTTGAGTGAACTGTTTCTTTAACTATACGTTTTGCATATTTTTGCATACTACATCTAAACAAAGGATGTAGGCCTTTGAGGATTTGTGCTGTGGACAGATGGCATCATTGAGGTAATTTGCCTTGACTACAGCTCTGTTGTCTAGTGGTTTGGTGCAGATGTGAGACCGTTTTAATCATTTAATTTTAATCAATCGTTTAAATATTGGCCATATGACTTTGCCTTTGAAAAGACGACTTTGAAACTGTAAATTATGATGGTAATCTATCACTTTACCGTCTTTGTGCTGTGGAGACATGCTACACTTGTAAGCACATTATTCTGGACTTCTATGGGATTAAATGGGATTTCTATTCTTTTGATTCATCCCCTGCATACTTCCTCTTTCCAGATGAGGGCAATGTTGGTTCAGTGTGAAACACTCATGTTGTCTCTCTCTCTCTCTCTCTCTCTCTCTCTCTCTCTCTCTCTCTCTCTCTCTCTCTCTCTCTCTCTCTCTCTCTCTCTCTCTCTCTCTCTCTCTCTCTCTCTCTCTCTCTCTCTCTCTCTCTCTCTCTCTCTCTCTCTCTCTCTCTCTCTCTCTCTCTCTCTCTCTCTCTCTCTCTCTCTCTCTCTCTCTCTCTCTCTCTCTGTCTCTCTCTCTCTTTTGTCTGGACAAAACACAACTTTGAGATGGGGCTGGAGGTGACTGATCCAGTTTTACTTCAGCTTTCAAAAATAAAAAGGAGAAAAGATGAAAGCAAGAAAATATTCCATGCAGAGTGCCAGAATCTGCTTGTGCTCCTCTCAGACATGAGTAAAATTCAATTTCAGATCAAACATGGCTTTCTCAGTATGCCTTAATAACCTATTAAATCCTATTTGATTATGGATACAACGAACATTACCTTCAAGGCTTGAAAATGCTGTTTTCTCCTTATTTTTTTTTCATCAGCTATATTGTAGACAGCTTTTTCACCTGGATCCATCATATTCATTTGCCTTTTGTTAACATCGTAGTTTGCTTATATGCAAAAAACAGCTATAAGACATTCTTAAAGGGATACTCCATTTAAAAATTAAAAAATTAAATATTCATTGTCATTTACTCACAATTATGTCATTACTGTCTTCTGTGAAAAATAAAAGACAATATTTAGTGAACCAAAACTGTTTGGTTACCATTATAACAAGTTTTACGACATTGGCAAGATTGTCTTAAATGATAGCAATATCTATTTGTTCAACCAATGGCAGACGAGGGTTCTGATCGCGAAAACCTTTTTGTACAGTATGTTGCATCCGCTGATGCGAATGAGAAAAGATGGCGCCTGTGGATGGTCTGCCGTCTGTCGCGCCTCCTCTCCCTCTTTTCGCTCTTTCTACTGTTTCTTTTGATTCCAAATTGTTGTGCACTTTTGATGTATGATCATCAAACGTTGCTGGATATTCTAACCTCTGTTCTTGCTGCCAGAAAGGCCGACGCAAAACATTTCAGTGGCAAATCTCTGAGACACGCTTAGTAAGCTTGTAGAAAAAGAGGGAACAGTTGTGGGATTAGTCTTCTGGGAACAGTTGTAATTAATACTATGAACAAACCTATCTTACGTGGCTTACGAGTGAGTGGGAAAGGAATATTTTATTTATGTATTTTCAGCCAATCACAATCATGAATATTTCTATTCTTGTCTATTTAGTCCAAGTCTATTTAAGCCCATTCCTGATGTAATACCAGTTGTAGCATTTTTATGAACAGTATTTTTTTTTTTTTTTTGCTGTTTATCATATGTCTTATAAGTAACAACTAAAATAACCTTCCCATTTTAAAGGTACACTGTTACTTTTTTGTTCAAAATTACCACAATGAGTCAATACATTTTTAACATGTTTTTGTCTTACTATGGCAAGGCTATTATAAGTGTTTATATTTTAGACCTGTCAGGATGGTTCTTGCAGGAAATTGCATATATACACTCACCTAAAGGATTATTAGGAACACCTGTTCAATTTCCCATTAATGCAATTATCTAATCAACCAATCACATGGCAGTTGCTTCAATGCATTTAGGGGTGTGGTCCTGGTCAAGACGATCTCCTGAACTCCAAACTGAATGTCAGAATGGGAAGAAAGAGCGTGTTTTGAGCGTGGCATGGTTGTTGGTGCCAGACGGCCAGTCTGAGTATTTCACAATCTGCTCAGTTACTGGGATTTTCACATACAACCATTTCTAGGGTTTACAAAGAATGGTGTGAAAAGGGAAAAACATCCAGTATGCGGCAGTCCTGTGGGCGAAAATGCCTTGTTGATGCTAGAGGTCAGAGGAGAATGGGCCGACTGATTCAAGCTGATAGAAGAGCAACTTTGACTGAAATAACCACTCGTTACAACCGAGGTATGCAGCAAAGCATTTGTGAAGCCACAACACGCACAACCTTGAGGCGGATGGGCTACAACAGCAGAAGACCCCACCGGGTACCACTCATCTCCACTACAAATAGGAAAAAGAGGCTGCAATTTGCAAGAGCTCACCAAAATTGGACAGTTGAAGACTGGAAAAATGTTGCCTGGTCTGATGAGTCTCGATTTCTGTTGAGACATTCAGATGGTAGAGTCAGAATTTGGCGTAAACAGAATGAGAACATGGATCCATCATGCCTTGTTACCACTGTGCAGGCTGGTGGTGGTGGTGTAATGGTGTGGGGGATGTTTTCTTGGCACACTTTAGGCCTCTTAGTGCCAATTGGGCATCGTTTAAATGCCAAGGCCTACCTGAGCATTGTTTCTGACCATGTCCATCCCTTTATGGCCACCATGTACCCATCCTCTGATGGCTAATTCCAGCAGGATAATGCACCATGTCACAAAGCTTGAATCATTTCAAATTGGTTTATTGAACATAACAATGAGTTCACTGTACTAAAATGGCCCCCACAGTTACCAGATCTCAACCCAATAGAGCATCTTTGGGATGTTGTGGAACGGGAGCTTCGTGCCCTGGATGTGCATCCCACAAATCTTCATCAACTGCAAGATGCTATTCTATCAATATGGGCCAACATTTCTAAAGAATGCTTTCAGCACCTTGTTGAATCAATGCCACGTAGAATTAAGGCAGTTCTGAAGGCGAAAGGGGGTCAAACACAGTATTAGTATGGTGTTCCTAATAAAGGTATTTTATTGAATGAATAAATTGCCATGTGTAGCTCTCTAACAGATAATGCACTGATAATGCATTGTAATGCATTATCTGTTGTGAAGGGTCATATTCATCCGCACTGTCACTCGGAGCCAAAGCACAACCAAAACAATGTTCTTCTGCAAAATACATGCAGTTTTATTTTTTTACTGTTAGAAAAGCCAAAAGTTACAAACCTTTTAACTTTTTTGGTTTTGTTTAAAGTATCATGTTGTGAGATCAGTATAGTGTATCGAACCAATTGTAACACCCCTACATGTAACACAAAACTTCAGGTTCAATCCCAAGTAGGGGTGACCCCAATGCGCTTTTTGAGCAGACTCTTAATCTCAGGTTTCTCCAGAGGGAATCTCCATGCAGATAATACAGCGTAAATAGCCTTTGATGAAAAGCCTATGTGCTAAATGTGAACCGATGCCAGGTGTCTCAGACTGCTGTCTGTGAACCTTATTTTCTGGGAAGCAAGTCAAAGCTTTGCCTCCTGTACTTGCTCCTGCCTGCTTCCTCTCAGGATTACAAACATACTTGGACCGCCTCACCCTGGTGTGTTTCTCCTCCTCCAGATGAGGGGCTATGGGAGCGGGAGCGGGAGCGGGCTCATCCGCAAGAATTCTCCTCCAGATCCCTCTCCAACACACACACACACACACACACACACTTCTGCGGTCCAGTGTAGCATAACTGTGACAACCACGTAGTGCATTGTGCATTTAAAATCCTTTGTGTGGGTGAAAACAGCCCTAAACAGTTTGTTTGATTTGTTCTGTTAAATATAGTGCTATGTATATAATTGGTATATAATACATTTGGAACAGTCCAGTAAGCACACAGGACTAGGCAGTTATACTAACAGTCTTTATTGGAAAACACCAATCATTCTTATCGGTCAGTTCTGGCATTGAGTGGAATGGATAGGTCATACATGGATTATTAGCAATATTTTGCTGATGTTCTTTGGGAATATCATGAATTTCATGATAATGTTAAAAGTTTAGCTCATATAGACGGTAAGCCAATTTCACTCCCCTTGAAAAGCAGCTGATAGTTTGCTGCTTTCAAATGCTCCCGTGAATATTTTTATGATCATTCTGTGAAGAGCGGCAAATATTTCTATTTCTATTTTTTGCAGCATTGAGCATTGTAGCCAATCACAGACATGTCTGTTAAGTGCATTAACATAATGATAAATCAGACGTGTTTGTTATTCAGAATCCCCTCAATGCTGCTCAAAACGCCTGAGTTTTTGTTTAAAGTGAGGTCGTAGAATGAGTGCTCATTAATCCTTTCATTACAACCAACAAAGTGTAAAGATTATGCAAATATGAGATTGATTATGCAGCGTAGACAGGTTTTTGTTTAAAAGGGGAGCATCAGTGTGGAACTCCGTGAGATTGCGCTGAACTGAAGTGATTGACAACTTCAGTGATTATGGAGGGAGTGCTCTTTGCTCACTTTCGGTATATAACAATTTAAAGAAAAGTTTTATTTTTAGGGCTGCTAACTGCATGCTGCAATTTTTTGGGAGTGACAAACGTATTTAAGTGCAGAACTGAATCTGAAAGTGCTGTGATTGACAGTGAAAACCATAGAAACAAAGTCCTTTGTTCTTCATTTTATTACTAACTTTTCACTTGACCTTTTTAATGTTTACTTAACTGAAAATTATTTGAGGGAAACATGCTGTTTTTGAGGTTTATTTACTTATTAGCATTAATAATGAACTAATTAAATTGTATATTTTTAATTTTTAAATAGTTTCAATAGTTTTTGTTATGGTACAGAAATTGGTACAGAGAACCGTCAAATTTTACTTGCATTGGTGCCGACTAGGGGTTGGTGATATGACCATATTCACGGTAACATGGTGAATAAAACGTGAAAGAGAACTGAATTCGCGATCGCATCCTGAGAGACGTGCTTTTTCCCTGTGTGTCAGTCAGCCCGTGCTGCGCATTGAGTTTCACTGCTTATTGTGCTTAATAACACTTTTTAACACCGAGCGCATCATAAATTCGCGATCACCTTCTGAGCGAGGCAGCTTTCTGTGTGCGCCAGTCTGCATGAGCACCGCACCGAGTTCTTTTTCAGGATATTGTGATTATAACTCTTTTTATATTGCACTTACGGTATAGTTCTTTTTTTAACATCAAGCATGGCCCGCTCTTTATATCGTCATTCATGCATTTCATCACTCTGAAGTGTCAATAGTGCTATATTTTTACACACCATGATATAGCAAAATCTCTAACGATAGACTTATATCATGGTAATGATGTATATCGTCAAACAGCCAAGTATGCGCGTAATGCTAATGTTCAATAATAAAGAAGTTGAGGACGCCATCTCCTCATTCAATAAAGTTCTGTGGCTCCAGTGAGAAATGATCATTTCACTAAGGAGTGGGGTCCCTTATTCACCTCTTGAGATCTTTTTGTTACAGTTTTGAGTATTCATTTACATAATACTTTATGAGTACATTTGTATGATTTTTAAAAACTATTATTTTGGAGTTTGTCTCAGTTCAGGTTTTATTACTGAATTGATGTGTTTTTTTGCCTTTTGGGTTTGTTTGTTCCTCAAGGGGTTGTTAAATGTTTTTGTTGAGAGGTGTAATTGCTAATTTTCAAGAGTTGCTTTTTGCCTCAGGATCGTTTCTTTAATTTACTTTTTCATTTGGGAATATATTTAGCATTCCTACCCTTGTATGTTTTTCAAAAAAAAATTTTTTATGTGTAAAAATCACATCCCAACAACTCAAGTCCTGAGTGTATCACTTTGCCAGCTTTACTATATACAAACCACACAGAAAAATGACTAAAAAACAAGTGTAGTCCTTTTCTTGAAACCATTTTCTGGAAATAGTTTTTTAAAGGGACATTGCACACAAGTTTACTGAAGCTCTTTCTGATTACGCCTATGGCTGCCAAATGGATCTCTGGTGGTCTGATAAGCTTTTTCTCTTAGAGACGCAATAATTGAGCTACATCGCTGTACCAATGTTGTTGCTACTAAAAAATAAAATAAAATAAAAAAGTAACAAAGACATCTTTGACTTTCTTTTGCTGAGAGTACTTTAAACTTGTTAAATGTGGATCAGGCTAGCCAGGTTTATATAGATGGCTCCGTCCAAGCCTACGGTTCCTCTGAGATTCATTAAATGATAATGGACTGATAGGAGTGTTCAGACTTTGTCTTTTGGAGCCGTGTTGTTGGGGTTATCTAGGTTACCCAGTGCCAGGTTATCCAGCTTTGAGAGTGCAGCGACAACAAAGACTCTCTCTCTCTGTCCTCTTTACTCTCCATGAAAGTCTGGATTTAGACTATACCAAGTGCTGCCGTTTTTTACTAGTGTTTTGAAGTGCTGTAATAATGCTTCCCAGTCAGAGCTTTATGTTTCACTCGGATTATTCACAGACTAATGTGTTTTGAGACAGAATCTGCAGAGGCTCCCCTTACGGCTGTGTTATAAATGCCTTACCCTTTCACGTCACCTTCATTTTAAAGAAATTAATGTCTGGCTGATATTTTAAGCCTCACATAGTTCTCTTTATTAGTTCTGTGGTGCTATACAAATGAAAATGTCAGTGGTATAAAACAGTAACCCTTATTGAAAGAATGAAGACTGGTGTGGGACATTAAATCCCTCTGAGATATTGAGTCTTATTGTTCAGAAGTCATGTTTTTTTCTGAGTTGGGTGAGGACAAAAGCCATTGTTCATTTTGAGTAGGTTTTGATACCTTTATAACATTGTTTTTCTCCATCCTTAGCTGAACTGCGGCAAGCCATTGTGGCCATGATGAACAGGAAAGATGAACTCACTGAGCAGAACACGTAAGAATTTCTTTACCGTTTTCACTGATTGCACCTTTTGCTCATTCATGAAACATGAACAGATTTGTCTAGAAATCTGTTCTTAAAACTATTCTTTTGGGTGAGAACGTTTTTTAGCAATTTTCAGAAATGTGTTCTGCTTGTGTTTCATGGATGTATTTTCTTTAAAATTGTGATTTTAGCCGGTCACACCATGATACTGACTTTCATTAAAATGATACAATATCTTATTTTTTATATATAATCTGTAGAATTAACATATAATAATAATAATAATAATAATTGACATATCAGTAATACTTTACAATAAGGTTTCGTTTGTTAACATTAGTTAACATGAACTAATGATAAACAATACTTATACAGCATTTATCTTTATTTCTACATTTACTGACACATTATTAAAGTCAAAAGTCGTATCTGTTAACATTAGTTAATGCACTGTGAACTAACATGAACAAACAGTGAACAATTGGTTAATATATGCTGTAAAAATACACTACCGTTCAAAAGTTTAGGGGTCGGTACGATTGTAAATACTTTTAAAAGAATTCTCTTCTGCTAACCATGGCTGCGCTTATTTGATTAAAAATACAACAAAAATCAGTTATAGTATTAAATATTATTCCAGTGTAAATCAGCTGTTTTCTGTGTGAATATATAGTAAAGTGTAATTTATTCCTATGATCAAAGCTGAATTTTCAGCATCACCAGTGTCAGTGTCTTCAGTGTCAAATGATCCTTCACAAATCAGTATAATATGAGGATTTGATGCTCAAGAAACATTTATTATTATTATCAATGTTGAAACAGTTGTTGGTCTGTCAGTTGTACAGTTTTTTTTTTTAGGATTCTTTTATGAATAGGAAGTTCAAAAGACTTTTGTAACATTATAAATGTCTTTACTGTCACTTTCGATCAAATTAATTATTCCTTGATAAATAAAAGTATTGATTTCTTTCCTCCAAAAAATAAAAATAAAATTCTCACTGACCCCAAACTTTTGAACGGTAGTGTATATATATATATTCAGTTAGTTCATGTTAAATAATGATGTTAACAAATGAGACCTTATTGTAAAGTGTTACTCATATGGTAATTTAAGTTTGTTTAATTGTTAAATTTAAGTTTATTAGTTAGTTAAGTAGTTGATTTTAATATTTTTATGTGATGTGTATTGTAAAGTAACAATCAAATACAGTACTGTTCAAATGGGGTCAACTTCTTTGAAAAGTAATAAAAAAATTTTTTAAGCAAGGATGGATTGACTTGATCAAAAATGACTGAAATCTTTTGTAACATTATACATTTATTTACTATATTAAAACAATTGCTGTTCTTTTAAGCATTCTATTCATCAAAGAATCCTGAAAAAATGCACCACAGTGTCCACAAAAAACATTAAGCAGCACAACTGTTTTCAGCATTGATAATAATAATGTTTCTTGAGCACCAAATCAGCATGATTTCTAAAGAATCATGTGACACTGAAGTATTGTTTGTAAAATTTGTAATAATAGTGTCATAAGATTTAAACGGTAGTGTATATAAGTGTTTTTAACTAGATTTAGCATTGGTTACAGTATTGCACAAATTGCAAACTGCATTTAAAATAAATAGAAAACAACTCACTATTACCTAAATATATATTATTGAGATTGGGGAGATTTAAGTGTCTCCTCTCACTGACCCCTTGTTAAAAAATTACTTGAGTTTCAGTGAGTATAAGGCCTTGTTTTGTACCCCATTTGTGAAATGTGCCATGATGTGCACAGTCAATAATGTGCAGCTGGGTAATTATCCTGTGCACTGGTAGTCATTAAACACAGCTAAGAAAAAGTGGGTCAGATGTGTGTGTCTCTTAATGATGTTAAACTCTTTGGCACAGGTCTCTGCGCAGTCTCCTGGATGGAGAGATGGAGCACTCTGCTGGGCTCAGGCAGGAGGTGGACAGCCTGAAGAAGAAACTGGCTGAGCTAGAGGAGAGACATGCGGCCAAAGTCCATGCTCTCATGAGGTAATTTCACTAGAGGCTAACCGAAACAAGGTCTCACATAGGCAGGATATCAGCCTAAATTCTAGTCTTGCCAAACACCAGACAGAAAGCAGCTATCTGACCTACATGTGAAGCACATGGTTGCTTTTTTTCCCCTTTAGTTTAGGTTTGAGAAAATCTGAAATTGGTGATTCCACAGTGATAGTAATAGACTGTAGCTACAAATAACTGTTCAGTAGTCTATGCAAATGTTGCACAACAATATCAAAGAAGTAATTGAAAAATGTGTGTTCATTTCGTGGCCAGATTATAATTTATTTCATGGACAGGTTTTTCATCTCTCTACCTTGGTACTTGCAACAAAAAAATATTACATTTGTTGGCACAAACTTCACAGCCTTGAGCTTTGAGGTTGCCAAACAACAGTATTTGTGGATATAAATGACTTTATCTGCATTTTTGTATGTACAATTCCTGCTGAATTCCCAGAGATGTACCATCATCTTGAAGAGAGATCCACCAGTCAGAGAAGTTTCAAGTGAAAAATGGAATCGCAGCCTGCGGAGTTTGTGTGTGTTGTGGAGACTAGCTAGAGGATAACATTAGCTGGCTAATGTTAGTATTAATTAACATGAAATGTTGTAGTGTTAGAGCATAATTGGCTGTGTTTTCAGAAAATACATTAAAACGATTAAAAACACTTCCTGGTAGGGCTGCACGATTCTTGCTAAAATGTGAATCACGATTTTTCTCCATGGGAATTGAGATCACGATTCTCTTACACGATTCTCATTTTTTCATCCAAAATGTATTGCACTCAAGTACAAAAAAACAACAACAACAAAAAAACACATGACATACAGTATAATAAAGTGCAGTAACAAAAAAAATTCTAAATTGTTTAAGCTGGTGTTTTGGGGTTGTGCTAGCCTATGTAGCTGTCTGTGTATTACATGAACTAAAAGAAAGTGTAGGCTATTTATAATATTTTCTGGCTAGTTTACTTTAGCTTTTTTTATAATACACCATACTTTCACCCAAACTGAATAATTGAAAACAAGTTTAAATGGGTAGCCTAAAACTTCTATTAATATTTTCGAGTCTTCATTTTCTTTTTTTGCCTACTTCAGTTCTTGTTAAAACTGACTAGACATGCTTATTCTGTGTGAAATTACTTTTTGTGTGAAATCATATTTATTTTGTCCATCAAAAGTGTGCTTTCACTTTAATTGAGCGTGAGCAGTGCAGCAAAGTGCCAAAACCCGCGTTTCACTGCTGCTCACGTGCTGCTCCTGCTCCCGGTGTGAATACGATTAACATGCAAGCCCAAAAAAATATGCGCTGCTCACGTGCATCAACTTTAATTTAGACATTCCCTGATGAAACCGCCGTATGATTGATTGGTGAATTAATAGTGTTTTGTTATTGTGTGAGTGTGACCAATATAACGCGTGAATGCAGCATGATCTGAATGCAGGGAAATACACGGAAGTGAATCGCCATCATTAAGAAATGAGATCGCATTTATGTTTGAATCGAGATCGTGATTTTTTTTTTTTCGATTAATCGTGCAGCCTTACTTCCTGGGATATGGGATATTCTAATACACTACCATTCAAAAGTTTGGGTTTAAGATTTTTTTTGAAAAAGGTCTCTTATGCACATCGAGGCTGCATTTATTTTATAAAAAATACAGTAAAAACAGTAATATTATGAAATGTTATTACAATTTAAAATAATAACTGTTTTCTATTTTAATAGATTTAATTTATTTATTTATTCCTGTGATGGCAAAGCTAAATTTTCAGCATCATTACTCCAGTCTTCAGTGTCACGTGATCCTTTAGAAATCATTCTAATATGCTGATTTGCTGCTCAGGAATCATTTCTTATTATTATCAATGTTGAAAACAGTTGACTACTATTAATGTTTGAAACCGTGATTTTTTTTTTTCTGAATATGATCAATTTAATTCACCTTTATTGAATAAAATGACAAATTTCTTAAAAAATAAATATAAATTATAAATGACCCCCAACTTTTGAACAGTAATGTAAATTATTTGTAGTCCTTGAGTTGTTCTTTTATAATCATTAAGTCTTTACCTTTTTGAAAATTTTCAAATACTTTCTTCATTGCCAAATCAAATGTGGTGATTAATCTTGTGGAATGATTATTATTATTATTTTTTTAAAGTTTAAGGCTTAGAAATCATTATTGAAGAAATTTCTTAAACGTCTATGGAGAAAATCAATTAGAAAAATACATAAAAGGTCTGCTGCTGAGACTAACCAAAGAATGACGCAAGTTAAAATTGTTACAGTTATCCTCAAAGTCATCAGAAACCTTCAAGTGTTGTATTAATTCACTCCAAGGATGAGCAACATCAAATTGATTACCACTGCTTCAGTAAAGCATGCTTTTCTAACCAAAGTCTTTCCCATATCTTCCTGTCTCTGAGTCTTGCAAACTGAAAAGTTGAGAGTCCAGTCTGTTTTTCTGACTGAAACCTAATCTGTCCCTGTCGATAAAGGCTAAAAATAAGGTGTGGAAATGCTCGGTGTGGCTGTGCGCTCAGAAGAAGCACCTGTGAACCGTGCTCTTGGGTTGAGCTCCATTGATTCAGCCTGGCTCAGTGGGCAGTATTTAAGTAGCGGGATCCATACGGCAAGAAGCTAAAACGCTCTCACAATCCTCTCCCACGCCATCACATCCAGGTTTAACCAGACGAGCAGAAACATGAAGGGATGGTCGTGGTAGCGTCTGGCGATCGTAATAATACTTTACCGAACGGTGCCGAGCTGCCAGGGTTTTTGTCTTCCTGAAGTGCTGCGGGATTATTGGGAGAGGCATCTTGCTTTTGTGAGCATTTCATCAGCTCTAATGTAGTGGTTCCTCAGGGGGATAATGTGGGGAGTGAATGAACAAATTAATTTAGCTCAGTAGGAGGACAGCGGCCGAGAGCAGGAGGCAGGCTTGTCAGTATGACGCTGTGTCAAAGAGAGGATTATGGGGAAGAAAACCACACTCAGTATCATGCTGGTGACATCTGCACCGTTTCTGGATGGTGCATCCCTCCAATTGCTTTTCATCAGCCTGTTTAGGCAAACTGACACCGAGTTGGCCTCGTTTACAAGTCAACTCAGTAATGTATCTGAAAGCACCGCCACCAGCCTACCCTTTTCGTATTTACCATTGCAAGAGTGTTTAGTCTACGTGTCACCTCGAGACCGTATTCTTCTGATTCACATTTAAATGTATTTGACTTCGGCTGTGGCTGTAATCGCCACATTCTGTAACACTAAAGATAGTAGCAGCTGCTGCATAATGCCGGTTCTGTGCTTGGCATTTTATTTACCTGTAGCCTTAGGGAGATAGAAATGGGTTTTGGGAAGGGCATCTAGACTGCGGTCGTGCATAGTCATGTCTAGGGCTTTTTTACATTGGCAGTGCTGAAGGAAAATCTGTAGAATTCTACAAAATATATTTTATGCATTCAACATTGTTGATTGAAGTTGGTGAGGTACCTCGTACCTCTAGAATTCCCAAACTTTTGTCAGCCGAACATTTAGAGAATATACTTGAAGTAAATATTCCTTCTTGAGATTTTACGTTAATTCATCAATAATTTAACAACACAGTCATGGTTCAACATCTTCATGGTTCTGGTCACATGGCATGAAGGTAAACGATCAAATATTTCATCTTCTTGAGGGTTTTATTTTAATCGTTTTTTTTATTTTAAAATGATTTGTTTATTGTTTATTTTTTTTCAATTTTATGACTTAAACTCATGAACCCCCTGTGGTTCCTCACAAACCCCTGCTCTAGCTGTTGTTCCAGGAGATTCAGACCAATAAAATATTTTTAACAGAGTAAGATCACTTTTATTAAGATATTATTAATGTATTCGTTATAGCTTAATTTAAAGGATATATTGGTCATTAGGCTATTTAATTCAGATCTATGGTGACTTTTTATTATTAGAATATATAAATGACAAACTATTAAAATAAATAATGACGCAATTTTCATGATGCAGCGGCTATTTTAATTAAACAATATTATGCATAATTACAAGATTTATAAGAATTATAATTATAAGGTTGTTAAGATTATAGGACCAATTAATCATCTGTGTGCCAAAATTTGAATCAGAATTTATATGAATTTTATGAATACGGATGTTATAGGTCTGTGGAACTTTCTTCTGTGTTCATAAACAAAATACATAACACGCTATTATAGTATACATTTATAGAATTTTATGAATGATGGGTGTTACGGTTCTGGGGAACTTTTTGCATAATTCTGCAACCAGGGAGGATGTAATGCATTCCAAGTG
Source organism: Rhinichthys klamathensis goyatoka (assembly GCF_029890125.1). Lineage (NCBI taxonomy): Eukaryota > Metazoa > Chordata > Actinopteri > Cypriniformes > Leuciscidae > Rhinichthys > Rhinichthys klamathensis. Next base: position 678,451 of record NW_026606658.1, on the reverse strand, counting down.
CTAAATCCTTTGTAGCTTATTCTTTTAATACTTTTTCTATAATCCATTTTCCTTAATGAATTTACATTTAGGGAATTAATTTATTAAGTGTTTTTTTAATAGAAAACATTTCTCTCCTGGGTCTGTGTAAGGTTGCATGTGTGAAGCACGTTGCAAGAGTCATACTTTAATAATATGTCACAAGTGTGTTTAAGTGAACATTTACATTTATTCATTTAGCAGATGCTTTTATCCAAAGCGACTTACAAATGAGGAATGCAACAAACAATTTATCATAAAGAGGAAATAAACACGATAAGTGCTAGTAATACAAAGTTTCAGACATCAATTAGATTAGTAAAAGCTAGAACAGGAATAGTGAAAGCATATGGAAGGAATTTTATTCTGTGCTGATGGAAGAGATGAGTTTTCAGTTGTTTCTTGAGTATTATCAGGGATTCGGCGTTCCGGATAGAGTTGGGAAGATCATGTAACTATGTAACTGGTGGCCACTGCAAAGAGATAAACAGAGGTGTGACGTGGGCTCTCTTGGCCTCATTAAAGACTTGCTGCTGTGTTCTGAATCATTTGAAGAGGTTTGATTGTTCATGATGGAAGTCCAGCCAGAAGAGCATTGCAATAGTCCAGCCTAGAAATTACAAGGGCCTGGGCGAAAAGTTGTGCAGCATGCTCCGTTAGGAAGGGCCTAAACTTCCTGATGTTGTGCAGTGCAAACATGCATGATTGTGCTATTCTTGAAATGTGGTCTTTTGAAGGTCAGCTGGTCATTAAAGATTACTCCAAGATTCCGGGCACAACTTGATGGGATTATTGTTGATGAATCTAGCTGGATGATGAAATTGTGCAGTAAAGTCAGAGTGGCAGGCAGGGAAGACAAGAAGCTCTGTCTTTGCTAGGTTGAGGTGATGTTTTTTCATCCTTGCTGAGATGTCTGCCATGCAGACTGAGATCTGTGCGGCTACCGTTGGATCATCTGGTTGAAATGAAAAGTAGAGCTGTGTGTCATCAGCATGATTGGACAAACCATGTGCCGGTATAATGGGTCCCAGCGATGTAGTGTATATGGAGAAGCGGAGAGGTCTAAGAACAGATCCCTGAGGAACCCCCATGACCAGTTGATGTGCTTTGGATTTCTCCCTCAGCCCAGACCAGCAAAGTGGAGTCCGGTTATGCCCTGTGATTACAGAGTGGACAGAAGGTTCTGATGATTAAAGGCCTGTTTGCACCAAAAACGAATATTAGTGTCCACACCAGTGGACGATGACATTGTTTATTCTAAGCGCAAGCTGCAGGATTGGCGTCTTCTCCTTTAAATGCTCAAGCTCTTTAAAGCAGGATGGATTCTGATTGGCTGTCAATGTTTTATCAGCTACCAAAATATTGTTCTGAAAGTGATTCCAACGATATCGTTTGACTGTGTCATTATCGTTATAGTTGCGGTGTGGACTCTGTTGTTCTTTTATATTTAGAACTATTTTTAGAACTACCGGTATATCTTTATCTTTATACTTGTCGTTCTTGGTGTAAACAGGCCTAAACTGTGTCGAAATCTAGCAGAATGAGAAGGGATGATTTGGAATCCATAGAGCTTCAGTGACCGAAAGCAAGGCAGTCTCAGTTGAATGGGCGCTTTAAATCATGATTGAAGTTTAAAGGTTTAATTTAAACCAACAGAAACCACTGACTGTTAAGACCAGTGACCATTTTGTGAAATGGATAAATGATTTAGACATGCATATCTTTTTAGACTTGTGCATGTTACTTTCAAGTGAATGACATTGTGTCTGTCCAAGGTGGTACTCATTAAGTAGACCACTATGTGACCCATAAGCCCTTCAGAGGGACACCTGCAGTCCCCCTCTTGTGCTGGATGTTAGTCTTCTAATATGAATACAATGGCATGTGTGCATACCGTGGCTCGCTCTGCAGGGGCAATGGAAAAGATCAATGTGGCACACCTGACTTGCTGAGTCCTCCCTATAGAGAAGCTGTCACTTATTAACTTTAATTAAATCGCCACCGAATCGTGCGCAGCTCGCCGGTGCGAAAAACGACGAGTCTCCTCCTTTGAGAGCCTGCCAGACGCCTTTGGATCTCCTTCATTCTCTCCGTCTATTGAAGGGTATAGAATAGGCAGTGATAAGCGAGCTACAAAATGCATCCTGGAGGAATAGGAAGTGATGTTTTTCACAGTAACACAACCTGGATTGATTCTGATTGATTTTCCCAAACCACCAATAACAAGCCTTGTAAGAAAGTGCACATGCGCATGCACACACATCTTGTTCCCTAGAACAGCCTTATTAAACTTTGTGTAAAGCAGTTCCTGGAATTGAATTCAGTGGGTGGCTTGCTGTGGGAGTCTCTCAGTGGGCTTCTAACTGCACATATATCCTGAATGCCAGGAAAGTATTGGATTATGTTAATAGATCCTTTTATGCACTATTTTCCTGTATTTTGTATGGAAGATGCAAGCTGTTATTTCAAATAGTGTTGTATTTCTATTTTAATTGGGGCGTGAATCAATTAAAATGTAAAAAAAGGATTTAGCAATTAATCATATAGGGTGGGATCTCATGCTTTCAAAGCTAGCTCGCTATTGCTAGCCTCTCTGAAATTGCATTCCCTACCTTTAAGAATTAAACATATTTGAATTAATAGTATGTTTAGCTTTGCCTTTCTTTAGTGTGAAATATCCACACATGATTTTTCTCTCTGAGAGCCTGCTAATTGTTTTTCAATTCATGTTAGTTTTAAAAATTAGTTTTTTGTCTAACAAATCAGCTTCTATGTGCAATTTGTTTATCTCTCTTATTATATTTTTATTTTTATTTTTACAGAGAGAATGAGGTTCTGAAGGTTCAGCTGAAGAAGTATGTTGGAGCTGTCCAAATGCTGAAAAGGGAAGGCAGCCAAGGCAATGACGGTCAGTCAATGTTCGCATACTATAGCATGTTTGAAATAAATTTGACCACCTCTTAAGATTCAGAAGGCTTTTTAAAACTTTAAAACTTGTTGCCAGATAAAATCACCTTATCAAAGTCAAACACATTAACATGAAATATTTGGTTGAGAAAAGGACTGTTAATTATATTTTATGTTAAAAAACGTCGTTATCTGTGCAGTGATGCGTTGGGTCTGGAGACAATCCAAGCTCCTGGAGGTAGAGCCCTGCACGGGCCTCAAATCTAGGCCCTAGCCCGGCCCTGCCCCGAGACGCTCAGGCCCTAGCCCGGCCCGTGTCCGACAGCTCATCAGAATGATCAGCCCGAGTCCGACCCGAGCCCGTAAAAAAAAAAAGAAAAAAAAAAAGATAAACAGCCTGACCTATGTTGCAGTCAGTAAACCAGATATATTTTGTTTTCAATGGCAAAGTATTTACCGGTAGGTTTATTTTCATTTCTTTATAAAGTTAATTAAGAAAAAACAAAAAACAAAATTTATGACGACCAAGCAGCCGACAGCGAGTTAAACATGTTTGATCCATTGATTGATTTATAGCCTCTCAAATCAACACTTTACTTGGCTACAATAAAATCCATAGATATAAAACTACTTGGCTACAATAAAATCCATAGATATAAAACAACTTAAGCATATCACACAGACAGTTAACGTTAGTTTAAACGTTTATTGTCATTTTTGAAAAGCTGAGGCAAACTGCTCTGCTGCTCAGTCGCAACAGCGCTCGCAAACTAAATGAATTTATAATATAGGCTACAATACAGAGAATGCAATCTAAACAAATCAAATAAATTACATTAAAAACAAACATGCAGGTTATCTTACCTCAAAAATCCATTTCCAATAGTTTCCAACAGACTCATGAAAATAAAGTCCAATCAAACAAAAAACAACCTCCTCCTAACATGGCTAAGAACAGTCTCAGAGCATCGTGAAGAAAAAGCACAGCATCCACAGTGGAAGGTTTTAATCCAGTCGTACTTTTTCCAGCTGCGCTGAAGTCACGCTCGCTACCATAGCGGGACACTAGAACGAGCCGGTCGCGCGAATCTCAGATCGCGCCGCCGGGAAACCTGTGTGTGTGTGTGTGTGTGCGTGAGCGTGAGCATGAGCAGACTGTCATGTGTCAGTCTTATGTCAGTGTGATAGGTTATAAAACGTCTTTCTATGTTTGCTTTTCAATCGTCATCTTCTCATGTTTTATTTTAATTAATGTCTAAAATAGGCTATAAAAAAGATAAGCCTAAAACAGGCCCGAGGCCCGGCCCGCGTGTGAACTATGACGTGAAAATTGGCCCGAAGCCCGGCCCTAGGAGCATAAATAAGTCGGGGCCCGTCGGGCTCGGGCTGAAATGCAGGCCTCTACCTGGAGGGATTATAAGGAGCCCAAAAACATGTCTAATTAAAAAAAACCAACCTTTTATTGAAATATTGCATTGTAGTTCTTCCTTCGTTGCTGCAGACTATTAAGCATGTGTGTGATGAATGACATATCCCTCAGTGGGATGCTGTCATATGTTTGAACAGCCTGTCTATAATTTCACAGTTTTTCTGCGATATGGTGGGAATTTCAATTATCTCTACATCATTCCATCAACAGATTGCATCAGATGAACATTGTAAGATATTTCCATGCAGTAAGTTTAGTGTGGTAGCACAGCTCTTATATGCAAAATAAACGTATGCCTTACAGGAGCTGAAATGAGAAGAGTTTATCAAAATTCCTGTGTGGGTTGTTTGCGTCTCAGCCCTCCGATAAATCCAGCTAACTGGGTGATGTACACCCAGCAACTATTGGTTGTGAACTTTTAAGATTGCGCTTTGCATCTTTTTAATGGATTTGACAAACACGCTCCTCTTCACTGATCAGCAGTCGCAGCTCTCCCAGCTCGCATTGCGTCGTGCTATTACAGTATCAGTCAGATCTGTGTGTGGAAGAGCGGTCCTACAGGGGATTGAGCCTCAGAGAAACCCCGAACGAATGCCTAATAAAGAGTTTTATACAGCCGGATCATGCCGTGTATGCCGGGTCTATTATGGCTCCTTGTTGGATGCACCAGGCAGCACTATTGATGCAAATTTCCCCATTTGCTTTCTCCCTGGCTTTCTCTCTCTCTCTCTCCATTGTTGCAAGAAATAAAAACTAGAAAAATGGAGGCCACCACATGTGAGTCTAATACTCCATTTGAAAACCAAGTGAGCTGCCTATGGAGGCAGCATTTTAAAGCATCAAAGATATGCTCCCAACTTGAAGGTTAGGCATAGTAATTATGCCTCCTTTAATCAAATTTTACACAGTTTTAGCCACATTTTACGGCAGACATTTTATATGTCCTTCACAGGGAATGCACTCCCAGAATGCATTGTGACCAGCTCAAGTGAAAAGATAAATCCAAAATGGCAGACGAGCAATGCCAGTATAAATAAACTTTTTTTATTTTAAAATAGTTCAGTGTATATGAATGTGAGATTTCGTGATAATTAAATGTAGTTAAAATTAAATAAAACAATTCGTTTTTTTATGTTTAACAAATTAATTATTGAAACATTTATTTTTTGTTTTGTTGTTTATTTTTTGTTTTAATTGTGCAATCATAGCTTAGCATCATGCTAACCTCAAACTCTATTTAAATCAATTGTGAGTCAAGTCTTTAGTGTTTAACATTGTTTGTAGGCGCGCACGCATGAGGTTCCGTGACGGATGCTGCCTATGTAGGCTGTAGACAGCGAGGCAGCTCACTAGGTTGTAGAACAGGGCTTAAATGATTCCACCCTCCATGTCTTCTGGGCTAATGATGTGTCCGTACTGTACTCTGACTTTGATGTTGAACAGCAACTGAAAAGGATGGTTGGGACACATCAAATTGATATACAAGCGTGCAATACGAGCCTTTTTCATGTCCTGTCAGACTGCACACACAATATGAGCTCTTTTGAAAGTTTTGCTTTAATGATAGTGTGCTCCCGATGTGATCTTTCGAGAACCCACGCTTCTGAGATCGTGATATGTTTAAAAAGAATTCCTTGTGTCTCCCCAAAGTTGAACTGCTATTACGTTTTTGCTAGTGCTGGATTAAAACATGCAATTAGATAAACGCCTCGCTCCACCAAAATGTGAAATTGAAGAATCTTTTTCATTCCCATATCAAATATCCTTTTATTAAGCATTGGAAGTGAACATGAAATCATGCAAATGAGGGAGGTTAAGAGTCTTGTCACTTGCAGAGGTTTCTCTTTCTTTCAGAAATATGGGTCAAAGGGAGAGTCATCAGTTCTGGGATAACCCGAGCTGAGAGAACACTACATTTGTCTCAGACGATGAATGGTAGTTATGCAGCTTGTTACAATAGATAAATCTGTATCTGCGTAGTGTGAACTGAGAACTTACAGGATTTGTTCTGAAGTGAAGTGCTTTGACAACAACCAACTAGTCGTTTTGCAAGGTCGACTAGTTTATCTAGATTATTTACCTTTTTTTTTCTTGATTATTCAGCTGCATTTTTTTAGCAGTGTTGTTCTAACAGTGTGCTGTTTTTTTTAGCCGACAGTTTGGACAATCTCAGAAAAGTTTTAAAACTGCTTCATACTTTTCTATAGCCTGGCAAGCCAGACCTACATCAAGATGTTAGGTCTGGGAACTCACAATTGGCATACCTCAATCCGAGGGGCGGGATAAACGGTTGTCTTTCAATATCCCTCGGCACGCAATAGGATAGCGCTACAACCAACCAGAGCAACGAACGGCTGTGGCTGAGTGAGTCCCATGCGTTTTTCCACCAGTGAACCAGCTAGTTGGTATATTAAACTTTTGCCGTATCCGGTCGTCAAAACTCTGAACACATCTTCCTTTTTTAGGAATGACTTAAGTGACGTTCTCTTAACTCCAAGTCATCCAGAGTCTCGGGCAAAGCCGATTCGAAAGACCGCTGTTCGCCAGCAGCATCTTCTTTGTTTTCAAGCAGAGGGAAATCACCTATGGAAATCACGCGGAACCGTCATAACTCTGCCGTCATATGTTAAGCCCGCCCACCAACTCTACACGATCTGATTGGCCGGACCAGTTTTTTGTTTTTCCAGCTCAAAAGTTTTGTTTTTCCAGCTCAAAGTGTTGGTCTAGCAAGAGAGTTGCTAGACCACACTTTGCTGCAAAATAATTTTTGCTGGCGCCAGGGTGCGTCTAGATTTCTTGGCTAACTTTTCTATTCAGTTAGTCTAGCTTTTTTGAACATAACACATCCCATATGAAAGACTTTTGCTCTTGGTAAGTGTGGTTTGCCCACCCTTACGTTTTTAAATAAATAAATGTTTTCATTTTAGCAAGGGCGACGAGTAAATATGAGAGTAAGGACATTTATGATGCGTTTTGAACTTTGTTCATCAAAGATTCTTGAAAAAATATATCACAGTTTCCACAAAAATATTAAGCAGCGTAATTGTTTATTTTTTCGATACTAATATATGCTGATTTGATTCTCAGAACATTTCATAAGAATGATTTCTGAGGATCATGTGACACTGAGGACTGGAGTAATGGCTGCTGAAAATTCAGCTTTGCCATCACAAAATTAAAAATTATATTTCAAAAATGTATTCTAATAGAAAAATTATTTTAAATTGTAATTGTTCATAGGATTACTGTTTTTAATGTATTTTTGATAAAATAAATGGTGAGGCAGCCTTGGTGAGCATATGAGACTTCTAACGTTCACTTGAAGTTAATCTTAAAAAGCACTAATTTATTAACACTGTTAAATGCAGTCTATGAATACCCATTTTTCATACTGTAATGTTGTGAAACAATTGAAAGGAATGATTTTAGTTTTTAGGGATTTATTTTTTGTTTTATTTAATCAAAAATAAAATTTCATCGCATGTATTATACACTCAAACTATTTGGATATATCCCATATTCACTATGGTACAAGATGTTGGCATTCAAATTGTGTTGGATTCATGGCTTCATCAGCCCTCCTTGACTTATAATGCATTAATTTGTTTGAGCCTCTGACAGGCGAAATTAATCTTAGTTCAGGAAATGGATCAGGGTGCTATTTAAAAATGAATAAACGTGCCGCGCTTTCGCCTCTCTCCGATGACAGCCACAGTTAATGAGTCAATGAAGTCCATTCTTCACTAGTGCAGCCAGAAAAGCGTTAATAATTTCATATTTCGAATTCATTACACGGCGGATTGTATTTACTCGTCCCTGTTGGGCTCTGGAAGCGAAGCCGTTTTGTTGTTCGCGCCTCCGCTTTGGTGGAAAGGTGTAGATGAGTGTGCAGCCGTGTGTGGGTAATGTGGGTTATTGTGTTTACTTGGACTAATGCGGATCCCCGTCGTGTGTGAGAGAGCTTGGTCTTTATTAATCAGAGGTGGTGCGTTCACAGCAGAGCGGAGATGAGCGGGTCGCGTAGGTGGGTCCAGGTGGTCTTCGGCAAGGGGGATGACGTACCTGATCACCTGTTAATGAACGGTGTTAATGAACATTTTAATCATCGCCTGCAGGTTAAACAGGGACCACATAACTCTCGGCTCAAGCCGTGTCCGTTATTGCACCGGCGTTGTGCCTTAAGATAGAGAGGCCGAGCAGGTGTACGCCAGATACCTCAGTGGGAGCACCTGGACAGCGATGGCTTCTATTGCCTGTGGTTATTTTTCATTTACTGTCAAGCCATCCTCTGACACTCCATAGATGCCCCCCTCCGGCGACAGAGCGGGTGGACCTCAAGATCTCCTCTGACAGTCAGAGTGTGAAGGCGACACTAATTTGTGATTCTGGTCCTGCCGCGCTACCCGAGAGAGAGAGACAGACAGGCGAGTAAAAGGGCAGAGGGTGGAAAACATTTGCCCAACATTACTCAGGCCTTTCTCTCAGTGAGACTCGATCTTGAATAAAAAGCACAATGCAGGATAAGTGAATAAAGACATCAAAAACTCGTTTGTTTGCCATTTCTGTTGGATATGAGAAATATCAAACGGCAAACTAAACAAAAGCAGAACGAAACCGCGCTACTCGTTTGAGCTGTGCAGTGCAGACCATTATTAGACCATTATTAGACCATTATTAGATAACGCAGGATGAGCTCAGAACAGGTTACTCGATCACGTGACACTGTTACTACAACACAGGCTGGGAGATCCAGTGATAAAGCATTTGAATTTTTCACAGAATCAATAGCATCGTTGCAAGATCTAGAGAGAAACATTCAAATTCAGCGCAGAATTCTCTGTTAAAAACCATATATATCAGATCAAACAGTGCTGGTGTGGAAACCAGGAGAAACATTGTGCCATGAACAAACAAATTAGAGAAGTCTTTTCAGTCCACAAATCACCAACATTCACCATGGATCCATATACCATGGATGTAGTAATGCTAACTCTAACCATGGTATTGTGGTAGAATATTCATACAATCAAAGGCTTTCAACAAGTGCTTCACACTACTTTTTCCAGCACTTCAAAGCTCTAAATATGATCAAATTTAAATTTGACATTTTATGTGATAACCAAAAACATTATTTGTTCATACTTCAAAGATTATCCCCATTTGAAAAACTAGAAGTTTCAAGATGGAAAACAAACACTTTTGTGAATTAAAAATAAAAAAGACTTGAAATTACCACTATAACCAGTAGATGGCAGCCAGTAAAATGTACAAAATATTGGTAATATACTGTTTCAAATATGTTTCTTCTTTGCATTGTTTGTGTGGGTTGGAGTCTTGCCCCCGGCATGTTCTCACCCCATCTCTCTATACCATCTAGTACGAACAAGCCCTTAATCTTGCCGTGCTTATGCCTTGGCTGTTTTCTCACTGTAGCATCACTGACTTTGTGTTCGTCTTGCACAATGACAGCTATACAGTGAGGGCGAAGTAAAGGGCAACATATTGTAGGCAGCCCAAGGAACCAATTCAATAGTTGCTTTCTGGTGAGTAGCAGCTGCTTATCTGACATTATTCAGATGAAGCTGGACTTCAGAGGCCTATACCATGCTGAGGCCCTCCAGGAACGCTCTGCGCACGAACAGACCTGCGCTCATCAGAGAAGCAGCTTGGCGCTTCTGCTCTTATCAAAGCGGGGACGGACGTTCTGCCTGTCCCCAGGCCCTGCTTCAAAAAAAGCATGAGGAGATGAAGAGTAAAATAAAGGGCTGCTTGTACCTGGCCTATGCTAATGTGCCTCTCAGCGTGGCGACTTAAGCTCTTCAACATGCATGATGCTTATCGTGGTTAATCGAACTGTTTCTTGTTAACCTAGCAGCCAGACTGAAGAGGTGATGGCTGCCGGCAAGTTCTTGCACTTGAGAAGCGTTTGGGAGCCAGAACTTTTGTGTTTGTTGTCTTCTTCTGTGTAACTAATTGTAAATTAATAAGCATGACAGTTTTGTTGCATTATAGCCATGTCAAACTGCAGACAAAATTAAAAAAGTGGTTTGTGTGTCAGCATAGTTTTAATTTGAAATTAATGTTAAAGTCAATGTGAATTGCTGTTCGCATTTTTCAGAGAAAAACAAGATATTCAATAAAAGAAAAAGTGGGTTGATTTTATCCATCAGGAATTGTCAGGAACGGAGGAGGAGTTTCAAAGGAAGAAGGAATGATTACATTTTGGATAAAGATTATGAAGACTTTCTTTGGAATAACATTTACTGATGAATTGTGTACAATAAATGCACAAACAGAAAGTACATGGACAATTTTTATTACATGCAGATCTTCCTGCATCAGCATATCCTGATTTTTTTTTTTTTTTTTTTTCATTTTTAGTTTGATCAGTTCCACCATTTGCTTATTATTGATTGGTAATTATTTTCTCACGTATTTGTTGGCAAACTGGCGATCCTCTGCCCATCTTTGCTCCTAAAGGACTAGACCTTTCTTTGATGCTGCTTTTGCACCAAATCATAATTACAATCACCTTTTGACATCACCTTTTTCAAATCACATCATTATTTAACCAATTTACCTGATTACTAGCCCTAAATTGCTCCTGTCCCAACCTTTTTTGGAATGTGTTGCAGGTCTGAATGACAGGAAAGGATGTATATTTACAAATGAAATTAAGTTGACCAGACAAAACATGAAATATTTTGTGTTCACATTGTCTGCAATGAAATACAAGTCAAAGTACATTTAGAAATCACTACTTTCTTTTTTTATTTGTGTTTTCCATACTGTCCCAACTTGATTTGATCTGATTTGGGGTTGTAAACACTGTAAAAGAATTATTCATTGCAAGTTTGTGATACCTATTGCATCAATGTTAACACATTTAACCTTATTGTAATTGTAAGTGTTACCAATTAATTAAAAACAATTATTCAGTGCACAACTATACTTCGCTATACTTATAATTTATGCAAATTAATAATGTTTGAAACCATTTTTTTATTGTAACAATGTCGGTAGCATATGTAAATGAACAATGTTTACTCGTTCTGTGTTACCTGGACCAAGAAATTCACGTTTAATTGTCAGCAAAAGTCCAGACTTTTGACAGCTCCAAGGCTTTCGTAAAAACAGATTATACTTTCTCATTTTTGTATTCCCACCCACAGACAGTCGGATCAACAGAGGGTTATTAACAGTACAGTTATTGTATCCCACTTTGTCTACTCTTTAAACAGCATTATGATCAAAATGGAATAATATTGCTTTATTACCTGTATGCAATGGCGTTTTGCTATGGGAGGCATAAAACAGTGTTCGTAGTCATCCAGTTTGAAATGTTGACTCCAAAAACAGGTTTTTCAGATTGTCCGTCGCAGTGTTCTCTCCGTATTTACAATTCTTTGCTGCCTTTAGCCTCTGCCTACAACGCACTGGATCTTTTCACTGGAAACCAAAAGTAACTCACTCCCGCTAAACGTTTACTCTTTAAATTCTTGTCAAAGTTTGCTTAGTAGTATTTTCTACTAAAGCAAGGCAGTACTTGACTCTGGCAAACTGGTGGGATTGGCCATGGACGGCAACATGCCCAGTTTCTAACCTATTTGGCAAAAGGGAAGACAACAGCCTTTGCTCTGTTTTCTCTAGTCAGGCAGCACTGATAAAAAAAACAAAAAAAACTCCATTCTACTGCAAAGGCAGCCAAGTTTTATTGTTAGCCCATTTTGCAAGCAGTGAATAGAATGATTTCTCTTTGGCCTTGTCCATAACATAAAGTATTACTCTTGTCTCTTACCCTCATATTTTAGGCTGCATAATGGTGTCTGTGCATTAATTATGCAAACAGACATTTGACATGGTTTTTCATGCAGATTTTGATGCAGCTGACCCCGTGACCTGTAAGCATTTGAGGATTTTAGTGCTTGCTTTCTGCTGACAAGTGGAAATCTTTTATGCAGAGTACCACAAAAGATGCGAGAAGGTAAAATGTATTCCTCCCTTCTTTCATGCAGCAAACTGTTTGAGCTGATTTACATTATTCCTTGCATCTCTGAGTTCATCAATGTGACATCTGATATAAATTTAGCCAAAACCAGGAACTATTGGACCATCTGTTTGCTCCAGCTGAGCTCGTCTCATAAACGTCTCAAACAGCAGCTGCCATCACTATTATAGAGAAAAGGAATTGTTCCAGCATCATTAGACCTACAGGCTTTTCAAATATGACTGTATTATTTCTGGTTTGTACTATTCTCCTTGTGCTAATTTTTGAACTATAATGAGTTTTCAAGGGGAAATATTCATGGGCTGCCAAATCAGATGAACATGTAGGACAGCTTGTGTATTGAAATGCTCGAGGTCAGTTTGGTTCAGACTTATCGCGTTGTGCCGAGGAGAATTTAAGATGACTAATCACACCGAGCTCATGTTAGACAGGTTTATCAGAAATACGTGCCATATGACTGTGAGGGTACAGCGATCTAAAGTTTGCATCACAATGCTCAATCTTATTAACACTTTGCCACTGGTGACTTAATATCTAATGGCAGTTTAATCTGAACAGTAATTAGGTGCCTGGCTGATTAAATCGGATATGCATGTTGAAACTTATTTGTGTATTTGCATGAATGCCAGGGGAGGAGATTGCCTCAATTTCCTGCAAGAGAATGTCCTTCCTCAGCCTTGAACAGCTTCTTAGTAAAGTCTGATGTCCTTTATCATTACAGCAGTTCACTGTGCAGGTTCTTCCATTTTTTTTTTCAGTTCACCGTCTGTGAAGCTGATTTTATTTTAGCTTATTTTGGAAATTCAATACTTATTCATTTATTATTTTTATTTTAATGCAAATAATGATTTTTTTGAAGCATGATAGACACTCCAATGGTTACTCTTAGGGATTCACCGATGTATTGGCCAATTATCGGTATCTGATAAAAGCAATTTTGTCTATTGGCCATCGGCCAATTGTTTAAAAAAAGCTGATGATCAGGGCTGATTATATTCTGTCAATCAAAGGGGACGGGAAAACGTGTCAGACTGCAACTTATACTGTGGAAAAGAAAATGTCTCTTGTGTTAAATTTAGGGCTTTCTAAGTTAATGCAACAAAAACACCATAAATTTTTTTTAAAAAGTGACGTTAAACAGGCTATTTTTTTTTACCATATTACCCGTAGTTCAAGCCAGGGTTGCCAGGTCTGCGGTTTTTCCATGCTCCAAACATTATTTGTAGCGCACCTCCCATCCATTAATCGCAAACAGCTTTGTTACTTCTGATAAGAAACAAAGTCTCAGCTTTCAAATTCTGGTTATTTTATCACATAATTGAAACAATAAATTTGATGGGACAGATCGCTTTAGCGCCTCAGTTCAGTGTGAGTCATCACTACCTTTTTAATACAAGTGATAACATGAAAAACATGCATGAACATCAAAAGATATGTGGAAAGATAAAGTACAACTTACAGAAATGTATCATGTCTCATGTAATCGTTCAATCAGTGTTTAAACCACAGTAAGATGTGGCTAAAGCAGCTTGTGAACAATATGTAACGTTGCAATTGCCTCAGGAAAGTTATCCAATGTTCACAGTTTATTTCGTTATCTTTAAAAACACTTAGAGAGGAGCTTATTTACTGAATAAATTTGTCATGAAGACAAGTGTTTATGTGCAACTGAGTTCAATTTTTTTTTCCTTAAGAAAATCAGATATCTGTATTGGGATCATCAGATATCATTTTGAGTAATCTGCTATCGGAATCTGCGAAGAAATGTAGTATTGGTGCATCTCGAGTTACTCTCATATGACTCTTTTATATAGTATACACAGTTTGAAGTAAATAATGAAAGAATTTTCATTTTTGGATGAACTATCCCTTCTATTGTTTTTTGTTGTAGACATTAATCTGCAGTCACATCAAAAACATTGTGCACATGACATATGAAGCGGCCTCGTAATTTCTACAGCCATACGTTTTCTCTTGATGATATTTCTGGATTCTGGCCTCAGGATATGGAGATTCATCACATAAAGATGCACGCTATGCATTTACTGCTCATCCTAGTGTGGATGAATTGTAATCTGCCCACAGGGAGAGAGTGATTCTCAGTGAAATTGCACAGAATAACGTCTTCCACAGGGGTTTCTTTGTGGTAACCTTGCGGTCCTTTATTCGTAATGATTTTAAGATGGAAACTCACTCTGCCATCTGCTGTCAGGAAATGTTTTTAATGGATAGTGGAAGGTGTTCTCTGACTCATGCCTTCATTATTTTTCAACAATAGGAAAATAATTTACTGACAAGACAAGGGAATTTTTGTTTGACATGTTTTGTTTTTATTAGTTACATTAATATTCTAACTAAGGCTGGGTGAAAATAATAACTACATGACACCTTTGATTGAACATGATTATGAAATTTAAATTGCAAGTTGCTTGGAAATTAGACGTGGGGTGGATTCTTGTGCGGAGAGGATTTGAGACCAGATTAGGTTAGTGAAGGTGTCATTTTTAATTTGCTGGTATGTTCAGGTAAGATGAGAACGCCCACAGCATCGTATATGATGGCTGTTGGAAAGGAGAAATACTTGTAAATTCCTCGATTGGTTGGTCACTGTGATTTACACGCTGACTGTCATTTGCTCCAGGGGAGACACCAGTCATTCAGTAATTACAGCACTTCTTTTAATGGGGTATGATCACTATGTTTATGAGATTGCTCACTAAACAGGGGAAAGTGGGGAATTTATTTAAAAAGTACTTTGGTACTATCATCAAGGGAAACGGAAGATAGAGATAAAACATGTCTGATAAAAATTATTAGCATCTATAATGCAAGTCAAGACCATAGAAATATGACTTTAAAAAAAAAAAAGTGGTCCAGTGACACGACATGCCATATTGAGCCAGTAGGGAATATGTTAATGATTTATATTTCAAATAAATAATACAAACATAAATTAGTTATTTAATAATGCGCATTGTTAAATGGACCGGATGATCAAGCACATTATTATTCAACATACAGAATTAACCGTCAGTGCTGCAGGGAAATATCAAATGTTGCTGCTGCTTTCTCGAAGTTCCCCAAACTTTTAGGCTGAAGGAGCTGAATCCCGAATCCTTGACCGTTTTCTTGAAACGACGGGTTTCTTTTTGTCAGAGCTCCCTCTCCCTCTCCCTCGGATTCTTTGAAGAAATGTTGGCCCCACTTCAAAATGTAATAGTACTTCCTGCATTTGAAGGCAAAGCTTACTCTTAGTTGAGCCACAACTACTGGCACATTTTACCCAGCAAGATATCATTCTGGAGAGAAATGTTTCATTTAATAATTCATGTTTTTTTTTGTTTGTTTTTTGCCAAAATACATCTATTATGTATTTTATTATCCATTTGAAATAATTTATAGTAACCTGTTCAGGGTCAGTAAGTTTTTTTTTGTTTTAAAGAAATGAACACTTTTATTGAGAAAGGATGCATTGAATAGATCAAAAGTCACAGTAGGGCAGGGCAATATGACCAAATTCTTGGTTATATTCTTTTATTCTTTTTATTTTCATGTAAAGTACAACCTCGGTTGTATTTAGCAGTGCTATATAAATAAACAGAAAGAAAGAAAGAAAGAAATTCTTCATGAAATGAGAAATTTTATTTCATAATAACGATACATATCACAATATAATTATTTTGTTTTATTTTATCTCATTTCTGGTATTAAAAATAAGAAAAAAGAAGCAAATTACAAACAATAGGGCAAGTACAATATAACAAAAATATGAATTAAACAAATTTCCACAAAAATATTAAGCGACACAACAACATTGATACATCGATTATAATAATAAATGTTTCTTGAGCACCAAATCAGCATATTATAAATTATTGTGACACTGGAAGTAATGATGCTGAAAATTCCAGCTTAAGGAATACATTACATAAAATATATTCAAATAGAAAATAATGATTGTAATGAAATGTCACAATATTACTGATTTTACTTTATTTTTAATCAAATAAATAAAGGCTTGGTGATCATAAGAGGCCACAAACTTTTAAACAGTAGTGTAAGTATGTATTTTTTTTTTTTTTTTAGGTTAATGGGCTGACGCAGCTTACCCCACTCTTTTTGATAAACTGCACTGATTGGTTTAATCAGAGCAGTGATCGATTAGCACACGTGGTAAATTCCTCAAGAAGGTGCTGCTTCTAATGTGCACAGCTGAATTGGACGCATGTGAGTTGTGATTAGTAACCAGTAACTCATAACCAGTAGCCAGCCGCCTCTGAATCCTCTGGGGACTGAAGGTGTAGCTGTCCTCTGCTCATCGGATATTACTGTTGGTCAGAGGTGGTGCACTGATGGCCTCTCCAGCAGGATTCATTTCAGCTCCCTCCAGAGGAACGTGCTCTCTGTCCCTGCTGATGAATGCTGGGAGTGTGAGGAGACTATCGTACCTGGTGTCAGGCAGCTAGCTCTCATAATAGAGCGTGATAGCATCTGACTAGCACTGGGCCGCTCTGCACTTTTTCCCAAACCTCAAAATAGGAAATGTCTAAATTACACTTGCTAATAGCATGCAGAGACGGCGATTCTTCTTTTTTGCCCTCCCGCCGCTTGGTTTTTAATTCTCTCTCTATCAGGAACAGAGCACATCTCATTTGATATGAAATAAAAGGCTCTCTCTTATCAGCTATTTGAAAAGAAGAGTAGTAGGGGGCAGAAGAGGACTTTTGCAGGCGGCCACGCTGCAGACACCCAGCCTCCTGTCTTTTTATAAACAGATGGGGATATCAGCGCTTAATGTACACCCCCTCGCCTTTAACTTGCCATCACTCAATGATTAAAGGGTGGCCATTAATATACTGATCAAATGAGTAAGCTTCAGTTATTGTGTAATGCAGCAGTTCTCAATTTATTTTTACTTAAAGGGGTCATATAATGGTACATGCACTTTTACAAGTTGATTGTACTGAAATGTGTGTTGGCAGTGCCTGTACACAACCATCATATAATGATAAAAATCCATCCAGTGTTTTTTTTTTTATCTCCTTATAGATCTTATGTAGCCCCGCCCCTTTTCAGCGCTGCGCTCGTTGTCTTTTGTCTTCCGGTCTGTATTTTCACAGCAATCTTGTCTATTTATGAATAAACGGCTCGTTTTAAAATCTTCCCGGTCTACTGACATTTGTTAAGACATCTGCTTTAAACATTACAATCCTCATGATAACTTTCGTTAACTTTACATTAAGTAAATCCACTTCAAAAGCTAATTACTCCTGGACAGCAATGCCATAGACATATACAGAGCGACCGCAAAAACAGAAGTTCAAAGACAATATTCTAAAGATGGCGGCGCCCTTGTTTCTCTGGTGCATAAGGTCTATATGTTTTCCCCTGTCTCAAATCGAGCCGTTCGATTTTGTGACGTCACTAAATCGGACGCCCCTCCCACGGTTGTTGATTGACAGCAGCGTTTCAACACAGACCCGCCCTGAGCGAGCTGTCATCATAGTCCGTCATTGTTGATACGCTGGAGCAGAATGGCGTCTAAGCGATTGTGGTGTTCTGTTCTTGGGTGTAATAACGAACACAGCAGTCATTTTGATGTTCCTAAATCCGAACCGCTGAAGACGCAGTGGCTGAGTTTTGTTTTCGAAGGGAATATTCCCCACGAGCAACGTCAATGCTTTCATGTTTGTGCGAATCATTTCTCACCAGACTGCTTTATAAACAAGGATCAGTATAAAACTGGTTTTGCTAAGAAGCTGCTCCTGAAAAAATAATCGGTACAAACTATTCGTGTTTCTGCTGCACCTCTAGAAGAAGTGAGTGTAAAGTTTTATTAACCTTTATATTAATCTTTGCAAATCGTGCAAAAAAGTTGACCATTAACTGTAACATCAATCTGTCAACGAACTTACCTATACATCAGTAAACACACAGCGTTCGTATCAAACTACTCTACCCTGCCAGTACATACAAAGATAGATCAAAGTGACATTATGTTAACCAACCATTCAGAAATGTCCTGTTCGAGCCTTAATTGTCAAACTTCTTTGCGGCTGTCATCTTGTTCCGGGTCCGACTCCGGTTCAAATTGGTATGGTTGCACAGATGTGTCCTCAGAGACTCCCGCTGCCATTCTTGTTCTAAAATATACCCTCAACTGTTGTCAAGGCAACACTCCACGTGTGTTGTATCAAAACGCCCGCAGAACAGAGGGGCGGAGTGAGCGAAGCTCATTATCATTTAAAGGCATATGCACTGAAACGGCGTGCTGAAAACAGAGCTGTTTTTTGACCAGGTAAAATGTGTGTTTTCTTACAATACTAATGAGAATTTTTAATAAAAGTATATTACAAAGTTTTTATTTAGACCCTAAAGATTCATATTAACTTGTACAAAAATGGCATTATATGACCCCTTTAAAGGCCCCCCATTTTCCAAAACAATATACACAGTTCCCCCATACTGGGATATTACCTTTATTGAGATATTTCCTCTGCTGTAATTTGGAAAACGTTGCTTTTTTTTTTGCTTTTTTTTTATCAAAAGGAACTGGGCATTCTGATGTTTTAAGTTAATATCATATGAATATATTTGATCATTGTATGATTAATTTTGTGATTCCAAAATTTTCAAGATTCCAGATTCAGAATATTCCAGATTCTCTGTATATTCTTCAATAAAAAAAGTAGTTATTGAGAGGAAAAAAGAAATTGATTGCAATTTACATCTTTTTTCAACATGGTTTTCCGCTTCTTGGCTTAGTTGCTGCTGTTCATAAATGCTTCCACTTTCCAATGATATCACTTACAGTTGACCGTGGAATATCTTGCAGGGATGAAATTTCTGGCTTATTGCAAAGATGGCATCCTATCACAGTACCACGCTTGAATTCACTGAGCTCTTCAGAACAACCTATTTTTTCCGCAGATGTTTGTAAATGCAGACTGCTTCACTATGTGCTTGGTTTTATGCACCTGTGGCAATGGGATTGAAACACCTGAATTCAATAATTAAGATTTGTCTCCCAATACTTGTCCATATAGTAGATACAGTGCCTTGCGAAAGTATTTGTACCCCTTCATTTTTTTCCACATTTTGTTATGTTGCTGCCTTATGTTAGACTACTTTAAAATACTCTTTTCACATCAGTCTACACTCCATACACCATAATGATAAAGCAGAAAACAGATTTGTGACAACTTTATTATTAAAAACTGAAAAATCCCAGATAATTGGAGTGATGTTTGTCCTTCTGTAAGTTTCTCCCATCTTCATATATGATCAACTAGACTTGTGACCATCAGCTTCTTGGTCACCACTCTAACCAAGGACCTTCTCCATCGATTGCTCAGTTTGGCCAGGAGCCCAGCTCCTGGAAGAGTCCCGGTTGTTCCAAACTTCTTCCATTAAGGATTATGGAGGCTACTTGCTTCTATGAACCTTCAATGCAGCAGCATTCTGTGTCTTGAAACAATCCTGTCTCTGAGCTCTACATACAGTTCCTTTGACCTCATGAATTGGATTTTGCTCTAATATGCATTTTCAACTGTCAGATCTTTTATTGAGAGGTGCCTTTCCAAATCATACCCATTCAATAGAGTTTGCCACAAGTTACTGTAACTCCACTCGAAACATTGTCACAACCTGGCTCAAGGGTCATGACAAAAGAGGGAACGAGGCAGCATAAATGGTCAAAAGTGATTTATTTAACAAAATAGTTACTAAACATAACTACTTAAATGTGGAAAGTAAAGCTCTGTAACATAAACTCAAAACAAGATTTGGCAGTCGGGATGATCAGGCCATGGTTGACGTCTGGATTGCAGAGAAGGGAGAAGAGAGTGTAGTTTGACCAAGTGGAGCTTTATCTCCCCTGGCTCACAGGTTCCAGGTGCACCCAATCAGCAATCACCTCAATAGAACAAAGATGATTAACAACCACACAGGTATCACTCCCACAGAGAGGCCTCACTGGATCACACAGGGCCCGTCACAACATCTACAAGTGAAATTGAAATGCTCCTGAGCTAAATGTCCCAGAAAAGGTTATGAATACTTATGTTTTTTATTTTTAATAAATTTGCAAAGATGTCACACATCTGTTTTTTGCTTTGTCATTATGGTGTATGGAGTGTAGATTGGTGTGAAGAAAAAAGTAATTTAAAGTAGTTTAACAAGACAGCAACATGGGAAAATTAAGGGGTACAAATACTTTCTGAAGGCACTATATATTTATATTTATTAATATATTAAAAATAAAAACACATACTAAACAAACATTTGAATATTTTTTCTGTGACCCTTAACCGACATCATAGAACCATGAACATGCAAACGTGTCGTTAAATCATTGAAATATTGTTTTAAAGTCTCAGGGGTGCTCCAAGTAAATATTTTACATCTGATCTAGGGGTAAAGTGATAAAATATTTGGGAACCTTTGCTGTATTACAACCAAACAAGAATGACTCCCGAATGACTGAAAGCATCGTCTCACTTTCTCTTCTTGTCATCAGTCCTTGGGACTGACAGACTTAAACTAAAAAAAACTGTCCAGGCACGATGCCAGTGACTTCCCCACCACATTGAAGAACTTGCCTAATGTTGCCTCGTGAGACTGCGCGAATGATGCTTTTTCCCCATTGTTTTTTAGTGGCTGGTTGTTGAAATAATTGATTTGACCTACTTTAACATTTGTCATTAGTCATCTGCAAGTTTATCAGCCGCGGTGCATTTAATTACGGCGAAGAGGCAAATTAATCGTCTGTAGGCTCTGGTCCCTCTCATGGGGAGGGGGATTTCCCTTTACCGCTGTCAGGACTATTACCATAATAATGAAAAGCAATTAGATTGACTTTTAGAAATGGCAGTCAATTATACTGACTGGAACTAGATTGTCGAGTGTCCGATAAAGTAGCGTTCCGCTAATAAAAACAAGCACCCCCACCACCCCTCTCACTTAAGCAAGACAGGATGAGCTAAATAACCCAAAAGGACCGGTTTAGGGACACACTGTCTAGCTCGAGACTTCTTTAAAGGCTAGACAGTGTTTGTGCCGACTCTGGCCATCAATGAATATGTCATTCATGGCTTATATTAGGGCTATTAAAGTGTAGGGGAGGATGATTTGAATCCTCATTATGGCCTCTAGCTTATGATGTTTTCAGAATTTCAAGATTAATGAGCCACAACAAGGCTGGTTCCATGTTTTCAGTGCAGACGACATTATCAGGTCAAGTTTCTTAAGATAATAGCTTTGATCTTAATGTGAATAATGAGGACTTTTATTTCTAACACACAGACAAGTAATCGCTTTTAAATTTATACTAAAAGAACAGTACAAGTGTATCTAAAGTGAAGTCGGAAATCGAGGGTGATATTATCAAGTCTTCTTCCTAATGTTTAGAAGATTTTTACTTGGGCTGTATATGCTTCAATAGCAAAACTGAAATTTGTTCTGTTTGATGTACTCCATTACACATTATTCAGAGATTTATAAATGGTCATGTTTATGCAAATGATCAAGCTTTTTTAAGCTCAATTTGTAAATACATTTTTTTTAACCAAAAATGCATTTGTTTTTGTTTGTTCATTGCATATTTTCTATTTTCTATTACCAATCCAGAAAAGCATGAGGATTCTTACAAGGAAGCCATTGGCAGATAATAAGCTAAATCAGGCCTGATTATTTTAACCGTAGTGCTAAAAAAGGGGATTCCTTGATCAAACACTGGCCGCTTTCCATCTCCTTATGATTCATTGTAGGGCATAAAATTACCATATTGCTCAGTAATCTCTTTCAGTTTCTTCAATTAAAATTTACATATAAAATTGTTGATGTTGGATATAAATTATTTATATCCATGAATACATACACGCACAAAAGTGTATAAATGTATAGGGTCAATGAGATTTTTTTTTTTAAGGACTTCATACTATTATTCAGCAAGGAAGCATTAAATTGATCAAAAGTGACAGTAAAGACATTTATAATGTTACAAAAGTTTTGTTTAAAATAAATGCTGTTCTTTTGAACTTTCTATTTATCAAAGATTCCTGAAAAAAAAGTACTGTGTCGTGGTTTCCATAAACCAACATAGTAATAATAAGAAATCATTCCCGAGCACCAAATCAGCATATTAAAATGATTTCTGAAGGATCACGTGACACTGAAGACTGAAGTAATGACTGCTGAAAATTCAGCTTTGCCATCACAGGAATAAATTACATTTAAAAGTATATTAAAACAGGAAACATTTATTTTAAATTGTAATAAAAATTCACAATATTACTGTTTTAACTATATTTTATCAAATAAATACAGCCCTGAGCAGGGTTTTTTCAAAAAGAGATTTTTTATCAAAAAGAGATTTTTTTTTTCAAAAACATAAAAAGATAGATAGATTAGAAAACCGTCTCTAACATTTTTCCAAGTAGTTTTTGCCTTATCACATTCTGTAGGATGTGTGACATTGGTATTATTATTATTGTTTATGCATTAATTGATATATATTATACATTTCAGATGTCTGCTCTTAAAGGACATGATTACACAGCAGATAACTTTTCTTTGATGCTGGGAAAAAAGCAGCCAGTGATACAGCAGTTTACTTTATATTTAGATTTAGAAATTACCTCAAGAATTTTATTTTATTAGAAAAAAATGTTAACAACAGCCATGACGGCCTCAAAACCGCACAAAAATATTAACCCATTGGAGTACCTTAACTGAAATAGAGATCACATCAAATACATCAAATAGAGAAGCAGAACATCTCAGTCTGTGCTTGTTCTGTCTTTTGAGTCAACTATTGTTGATTGTGGAATGTCGGTTCAGAAGATTGTAAGCAAACTTGCTCTATAAAACCTCTGTGTTTGCCCTCTCCAAGGTGCAACGAGTGTTTGGTATGCAATTTCACGTCTGGGCGTCAAATTGACTGCGTCCTGTACTTAGTAGAGATCGCTCGCTGATGGAATGATACGCTGTTGTTATCTCAAGCTGTCTCACAGGAAGCGACTGCTGCATGATGGGAAAATGGATGGAGATTACTTTGATCAACACTCTCATTAACTCTTCTTTTTTTCCCCTTCAGCACGTAAACAGACTAATTTTGCATATGTCTGTCAAAGCCACTTTCAATCGCTCACAAGTAGCTAAGATGCTCAGACTTATTTTTTTCTCTTCTTGAGATACAAGTTCTCTGAGAACTTTTGGACAGAATTGGGGATTATAAAAAGACCTGATACCTTCTGAACTTCGTAAAGAAAATATTAAAAAAATCATGATAACCTACATCTCCGTATGAGGCTCTCAGGGCAGCCTAGACCGAAACAATCTATTCTTCAATTTGGAGAGCTTTTGTTGTTGTTTTATCTTTACAGTTATTACAACTTATCTAATGCCCCAAAACAAAACAAAATTCCTAACATGCCGCAATCAATAGGAAGGCAACATAAATGAGGTCCACCACCGCTATAGATATCCTCCTGTTTGGCATAACAATTAAATAGGAGTTTTGCTTTCACATAGAATACTCGGTAACACTTTACAATAAGGTTCATTAACTAATGTCAGCTAATGTATTAACTAACATGAACTAACAATGAGCAAAACATTTGTTACAGTATTTATTAATATTTGTCAATGTTAGTTAATAAAAATACTGCTGTTCTTTGTTTGTTCATGTTAGTTCACAGTGCATTAACTAATGTTAACAAATACAACCTTTGATTGTAATAACGTATTAGAAAATGTTGAAATTAATATTAACTAAGATTAATAAATGCTGAAGAAGTATAGTTCATTCTTAGTTCATGTTAACTAAGGTAGTTGACTAATGGTAACTAATGAACCTTATTGTAACGTGTTACCGAATACTCTTACATACAGAGATCGCATAAGCAGTTATTACTTTTTAGAAATTTTATAGTTTTATGTTTATTTTTCTAAACTTAAATGAATTCTTACACATTAAATAGTCTCATCAACAAGTATCTAATGTCAACTGTGATTGACAGTAGATTGCTTGCTGCCTTGTAATCCCATATATAATGTAAAATCTGCCGTGACATGCCTAAAAACTTTTTTTTTTTAATGATCTTGCACAGCATTAACTCTTGTACGTAGATGCCCCGTTTCCCACGGTGTAATAAACTTCACACACAACAATTATACATAAATGCATTTATTATTAATAGTTCCAGACATGACTGTGGTGGACTGAAAACAAGTGGAGCTGCACATTGGCAGCAGTTTCAGTGCAGTCCACTCTTGCTGACAGTAGTGGTGTGTGAGTTAGTGGGATGCGTAGACTATTGGCAGAGCACTGATAAGACTCAGAGCTGAAGTGGCTGGTGTCTGTGTGCGGGTGAGCTGATAATATTCAGGATTGTTGACTTGTACTCCATAGACTTATTCACAGCTTTATGACAAACTTTTTAGCTGAGCACCACCTCCTCATCTCTATCATTTTAACCCCAGCAGATCCATACCCTCTGGAGCCTTTGTGTGCGGATCTCCACGATTCTGATGATCAAGCCACCCTTTATCAGGCGGTTGGTGTTAGGATGTGTTCACACTAGGCTTTCAGCATGGAAAATTGCTTCTGACCCGACTAAGAACATCGGCGACAGTCAATTTGTGATTTTTTTACATCCTCTATTGGTCAAACATCTTTTTGCTTTTCACAAAAGAAAACTTTTTGCATCTAATTTTGTTTATGGTCTGGAAATATCCGGATTTTCTTTCTCCTTTGAGAATTAAGAAATGAGAGAGTCTAACAGCTGTTC
This sequence comes from Rhinichthys klamathensis goyatoka, assembly GCF_029890125.1. Classification (NCBI taxonomy): domain Eukaryota; kingdom Metazoa; phylum Chordata; class Actinopteri; order Cypriniformes; family Leuciscidae; genus Rhinichthys; species Rhinichthys klamathensis. Next base: position 653,298 of record NW_026606658.1, on the reverse strand, counting down.
TGTTGAAACTCGGCCAGGTCCGGGGTTGCGTTTTTCTTATTGCTTTCCTCGTCTCTGCTGTCCTGTGGCGCCTCTAGCAACATTTGTGTTGTGAAAATTGCAGATTTTAATTGAGTTTTCAATTGGTGAAAGATTCTGTTTTGCTGCTTATGAACTCAACGGATCTCAGCCTTCACAGGCAGCTCCCCTGAAACTAGATTACACTGGATTTAAAGGCTACAGCTCCGCGGCACTGGAAGAAGCCCAAGTTTGTTGGTGTGAACAACCAGGATCTCAGATTTGATTGTTTTTCACAAACTTTTACAAGACATAATCATATAAAGGAAATAACTGATTCTTTATATCTTGCCGTAAAGCTGAAGTGAGACATTTTTCCACCTCTAGTGGCACCAAATTGCTGGTTGCAAAAATAATTGTTTCCACTCATCTTATACTGCAACTTCTAACACTCGTCTTCCATTGTATATCTAACAGTTAGTCCCTTGCCAAACTCATGCCATTGGTTGTGCTGGAAGACTACCATTTATTTACTTATATTTTTTTCATTTGATTGCACCTCCTAATGTGTCTTACATTTTGTTCCTAGCATTGACCATTCAAAGGAATTGTGATGGTCCCCCTCCAGCCCCCCAAAACCGGTCCGTGGCTGATACAGAGGAACTGGCTGCCACCTATGAGCGTAAACTCATCGAGGTGAGTACTAAAGCTTCATTAGCAAGCAACACTTGCCCTTTCCTGCTGTAACCTCAGTGTCATGTAATGTAAACCATCACTTACCACTTCAAATTTCAGTAAACTGGTTCAATAATCAGGGCTCGACAAAAAGGACTGCACGATGGCATGGGGCTAGTGTGAACGACGCTCGGGACAGTTGATGGACATGTCAGGACGTTATCGGCACGAAAGTTTATAATTTGCATGTGTTTTCAAGCCTTGCCAGTTTAAATATAAATTTAAATATAATAATATTATGCTCAAGAAGACGCAAAAGAGAACTCAATTCAGTACTCGGGCGCTGGGTGAGAAGTTTAGTGCATGCCCAGAAAGCCTCTTCTCAGACTGAGTCTGAGTCTTTTGGCATTTGAACGGACAAATTTATAAAAAAATATTTCAAAATACCCGTCTTGGAGAGTATCTTCGTAAACACAGTCGGTTATGTCTAAAGTGAACGTAAACAGTTGAGAAATAAAATGCACGTTTAACACTATATTCAATCCGGGCATTAGGTCTTAAAGTGACAGCAGTCTAATATAAATGCTGCTGTCAAACAACAAAGGACAAAGAAAAAGATCTCTAACTGCTTTCGACTGAATAACTTTTGTAACTTTAATAAGGATTAATCTATATTTAATTTATACAGTGAAGACTGTTGTTAATAACTGTGTTATTTTACATTTGAAAACCCTGAAAAGCACTTTATTTCATTTGTATGTTTATTCTATTATATTTATTTGTGCTGTTGGTCATAAGTTGATTATTTGGTTATATTTTAACACTGACTGTTTACTTGTCTTTTATGATATTTGAAATTTATATTAGGTAGGCTAGTAGTTTTTGCTGTGGTATCAAAAATGGAATCGAGAATTGTGAAGTTTCGCTGCTCTCTGAAATTTGTTGTCATAGCGTTATTTATTTAGTTTGCATGGGTCAAATGCAATGAAAACAAACAATTTAAAAAAAAATTTATTTATTACTTTTTTTATGGTGGGACCAAATGGGCAAGTAAAACTTTTAACCACTGGCCCTCAGAAAGAAATCCTTAGTGTTGAGCCCTGATAATGTCATTGATGACTTTTAAAAAATGGTTTCGATTTCTGGTAGCTTTGTGTGTGTGATTTCTGTGAAAGGTGAAATGTATAGATTCAAAATTACTTACCGTACTTTAAATGCAGTCTAAGTTCATTTTGAAACCTGTGACTGTAATTTGGTGTAAATGTGCTGAGTCATATTGACTTGTCGAACAGAACTGGCTGGACATATATAACGAAGGTTGAAGGAATAATTCATAGAGTATATAGGGTTTTTCCTGGTTAAAAATGATCTTCTGTGGTATTTATACTCCAAGACCTAATGCACAGATCATTTGACATACAGTATCAGATTGTTTTTTTCCGTCCATTGGTATGGTTATCTCTATTAGTCAGATTCAGTCGTGCTTTTTTATTACGCTTGTCAATTCAGAAACTTTGTAATGTGTAGTTAGCAGCATGAAAATATAAATTAGCTTTATACAGAAAGCGGGTAAAGATTGCTGCCATTTATAATCACTGAAGTCAATTACAACACAAGGTACACAAAGCTGCACTCTTGCGAAAACTCCCATTATAATCAATGAAGCTGTCTACGCTGTGCAATCTCTCATTGATATAGCATTTATACTTTGATGGTTATAATGAAAGGTTTCGTTAGCTTGCAGAACTCGCACTGAAAATTCTGATTGCCCGTTGCGTTCACTCGCTCAACAGATGTGTGTGATTGGCTACAAAGCTCAATGCTGCAAAAACATGTTGTAAATAGAAACCTTTGACGCTTTACACAAACACTCACAGGAGAGTTTTATAGCAGCCGACTATCACAGAGTACCGCTACTGCAGATATCGTCACATTAAATGATCAAATAAATCTTTGATGGCCGCCAAAATATTTTGAATGAAGGGAAACCACTGTCTATGCTGTAATAGCTTCATATTCTGCTTATATTTTGGCTGGAGTATGTTTTAACTTTACAATAAGTTAACTTTACAGTAGTGTGTCCTTTTGAGCATGTAATTTATTTATGGGCCCTTTTGCAAAGCTGTCTGACTCAATTGGGTTTTTCAAAACATGGATGTGAGGGCTGCTGCCTTGTCTTTTTAAATGTACACATACAGAGCTCTGAAGGCTTTATTTAAATTTTGTTGTCAAGCAGGCATCCCTTTTTGCTCCTACCTGAATATGTAAAAGAGTTGCAATTTTTTCTCTGGTGACAAATTTAGGATATTTATTTCAGTTTCCACAAGAGCAGCAATGAATATAGACCATATGGAAGATTTATTACATCTGTGGCGTATTTATTTGGCTAAATTAATATTTTTAAAGTTCCGCTGCTACACAAACTAAGAGCAATGGCATCTCGACCGCAGTTGTGAGTTACTATGTGAATTGATATAAAGACCTTTGTGTACATCTCTAAATCTGTTTAAATGATTGATTTCTCCATCCTGCTCCACCACAAGCTTTCAGTCGAGTCCGTTCTGGTATGTTTCACTTGTGCCAGAAGTGTGTAAGTGCGTACTTACATCACCTTAAATGCATTAGATGATTTGAAGATGTCATCATTCTTCTGAAGTAGCACCAAAGGAGCTTCTTGTCTTCTCTCTCTCTCTCTGTGTAACCCACACACTCCCTCTCCTAGTCTTCATTCAAATTATCACTGTGGAATACTGTTCTTCTGTCTTGGATGTCGTAATACTATCACACACCAGTTAATGGCCCTGTGGGACTGCAGGCACAGAAATGTTTCAGACTGCATGTTTTGCTCTGAGCTCCTGTGCTGTGACCTCAGATGGACTGTGGAAAATAATGGAATATACTGCAAGTATGCACAATCAAGCAAGTTTTTTAAATGTTTTAAAATAAAGTACATACAAATATTAGAATATATATATTTTTAAATAATCTTTGTTGCTCTTATCGTTTACATGCCAGTGATTACCAATGACTTCCTAAGGTTGATGACTTCTGCTGTCAGTTTAATATGATGCCCTTTATAAGCCTGCTAAAATGCGAGTGATTACATCAAAGTGCTATTTAAGCTTCTTCAGGATAAAGAGGATATTTCTCAGCTGTGACGTATAACAGGCACAAACAATGAGTGAAATTTGTAGACCTGATGCCCTTTGTAAAAAACCAAGCAAAGTTGGCCTACTGTATGTCCTGTGTTTCCAAGATCAGGTAGAAACACATTCACAGAAAATGTGCACTAAGTGAAGTAAGCATAGTGCTTTGGTGGAAAAAGTCTGACAAATAAAAAGGATAGTTCATCCAAATATGAAAATTGTCATCATTTACTCACCCTCATGTCATTCCAAAGTTGTATGCATTTCTGAACACTAAAGAAGATATCTTGAAGTATGTTGGTAACCAAACAGTTTAGGTCGGGAACCAAAACGGTTTTGTTACTAAAATTCTTTAAAATATCTTCTATGTTCCACAAAAGAGAGAAAGTCATACAGATTTGTAAAGACATGAGGGTGAGTAAATGATGACAGAATTTACATTTTTGGGTGAACTATCCCTTTAATTGGAGAAAAATAATTATCTGGTTAAACAGATGAACAACACAAGTGACAAGTAGTTGAATTCTTTAGTACTATGATGGCACAATTCTGGACTGGGTTCACAGAAATCTTAAGAAAAAAAATTAAAGTTCTTAGGAAAATTTTAAGAACTTCGTAAGGGAGTGCAATTCTTAAAAGAAACATCCTTTGTTCGTTCGTTTAAATAATCTTAACATCTTAAGAGAAAAGAACATTGAGAAACCCTTTTATTTCTGCAATACAACATATTTTAACAGTTTTTCTTATTTTCTTATTTAAAGCTGCAATGAAATTGCATACTACTATATAGTAGGAAGTATGTGATTTCGGATGCAGCCATTGTTACGTGTGTACCTTACTACTTCTCACCGCTGATTCCTGATGGTTTAGACTAAAGGACAATTATTCAGAGTCGCCCCCCTGTCGATTCAAAGAATAGTACAACTGCGAGCACGTCAAATATAAATGCCTTGTCCATTTGAGGCTCCTGCTGTGGAGCCAGTTGAAAGCATATTTCACGCTTGAGACCTCTTGGAGGTCTTTTGAAGTCTGGAGAACTGTTCTGTTTCAAGCAGGAGAGGTCCTAGTAATGACAAGAACTGCTGAAAATCCCTCTTTGATCTGAGTCTTCATTAGGGGTGTGATGTATGATCACTACAGGGTTAGCATGTTTACTGAACTTCCGGTCTAGTGTCTTCACTCCTGAAGGTGTCTTAAAGAGGGCTCTGACCGCTGGTGGTCAGTGTGTTGGGAGAGGAATATCTTTACAGCCACTGCTCCACCACTCCAGGCAGGCTAATGGCTAGTCCAGTCAGGTATTTAGTGTAATATAGAAAGATTGTGTGAATTTGAACCAGTGTCATGTCAGACTCTCTGAGGCATTACATTCAGACCACAGTCCTCATCCACTCTACTATCCGCATGTTTTTCACTTGCACGCTCTCTTTCATTCTTATTCTTTAAGGATCTCATTCTCATCTGACTCATATTTTGTTGGTGGTTTTATTTTGGAAGCATTCACTGATGGCTTTTTAGAACAGCATGTGGCACATTAAGTAGGTAGTCATTAGGGCTATAGGCCCTAGGAGAAAACAAAAACCAAACAGCAATTGTGCCATTCTGAAGTGATAAAGTAATGGCTGTCGTATTGGTAGGCCTGGTCTTTGTATTTACCCTTTTCACATTTCTAAGAAGTGGAAGTCATCATACACTCTTAAAAATTAATGTTCTTTATTGCCATTAATGTTTCCATAAATAACCTATAACTTCCATGGAGCAAATGTTCTATATAGTGGAGATTTAAAAAAATATATATTTTTCATTTTTACGATTACCTGCAGGTGTGTGATGGTAACTTTTAATTGATTCACTCTAAGAAAAAAAAAGGTTATTTTAAGAACTGCTTACTGAAAGTTTATTTTACGGCATTGCTGTGAAAACTCCCTTTTCAGAGTTGCCAGGTCTTCGCAACAAAACTGACCAATCAAAAATGGCCCATAAATATCCTACGGGAGGTGGGTTGGAGTGTGAAAAAAAAATTCAATCCACGGCAACAATTTAAAAGAAACCCAATTCCACAGGATGTTACCCCTTATGTAACCTTTATTTTTAAGAGTGTAGTTGGGTAAACGTCTATAGTGGTGAACAGAAATTACAAGAAGTATCATTTTTGTGTTCCCATTTGTCCTAATATCAAAAGAAAAAATCCACAATAGTATTCTTAGGACTTTCTAAAAAAGAGGAAAAAAAATAGAGAGATTGATTACGTTGGTCAGAAAACAGAAAGATATAAAATTAGTTGTCACTCCCTCAGTTGCTGTACTAGAAACACTCACGCTGCAGCGTTAACCAGTATAGTGTTAAATGTACATTCAATTTTTTGAAAATGAAAATATGACACGTGGACGTGGGTGTGCCTCTGATGGTCTTTAATTTGAAATACGAATTAAAATAGATTACCATGTCCATGGGGTGTGGAGTCCTTGTTGTGATGGTGGAATTAAAGATTGTGTCGTGCTGAGTGCAGTAGGTCCAGAGACACTGGGTCTGGAGGTCATTGCCATGGAGGTGTTGCGTCTGTGTAGCGGCCACCTGTGACCATCAGGACACCTTGTGCACAGGGGACACTGGTCTCAAGTACTTCGTAGCTGTGACCCGCCTCATAGCACCACCTGCTCACATTATACCATCTGGGTTTGGGATAAAATGAGAGTCATGATGACATTGACCATATAGTGAGAAATACATTAGGAATATTATAGTATGTTGATGTATCGCTGGCAAAGATCTCTGCATTGTAGACTTCACTCAGTGTAGGCCGGGGACCTTCTAATGTGATTTCTTGTTCAAATTTGGTTGCTATATGGCATATCTAAATGCAAGTAATGATATACACTCACCGGCCACTTTATTAGGTACCCCATGCTAGTAACGGGTTGGACCCCCTTTTGCCTTCAGAACTGCCTCAATTCTTCGTGGCATAGATTCAACAAGGTGCTGGAAGCATTCCTCAGGGAGTTTGGTCCATATTGACATGATGGCATCACACAGTTGCCGCAGATTTGTCGGCTGCACATCCATGATGCGAATCTCCCGTTCCACCACATCCCAAAGATGCTCTATTGGGTTGAGATCTGGTGACTGTGGAGGCCATTTTAGTACAGTGAACTCATTGTCATGTTCAAGAAACCAATTTGAAATGATTAGAGCTTTGTGACATGGTGGAAGTAGCCATCAGAGGATGGGTACATGGTGGCCATAAAGGGATGGACATGGTCAGAAACAATGCTCAGGTAGGCCGTGGCATTTAAACGATGCCCAATTGGCACTAAGGGGCCTAAAGTGTGCCAGGAAAACATCCCCCACACCATTACACCACCACCACCAGCCTGCACAGTGGTAACAAGGCATGATGGTTCCATGTTCTCATTCTGTTTACGCCAAATTCTGACTCTAACATCTGAATGTCTCAACAGAAATCGAGACTCATCAGACCAGGCAACATTTTTCCAGTCTTCAACTGTTCAATTTTGGTGAGCTCTTGCAAATTGTAGCCTCTTTTTCCTATTTGTAGTGGAGATGAGTGGTACCCGGTGGAGTCTTCTGCTGTTGTAGCCCATCCGCCTCAAGGTTGTGCGTGTTGTGGCTTCACAAATGCTTTGCTGCATACCTCGGTTGTAACGAGTGGTTATTTCAGTCACTGTTGCCCTTCTATCAGCTCGAACCAGTCTGGCCATTCTCCTCTGACCTCTGGCATCAACAAGGCATTTCCGCCCACAGAACTGCCGCTCACTGGATGTTTTTTCTTTTTCGGACCATTCTCTGTAAACCCTAGAGATGGTTGTGCGTGAAAATCCCAGTAGATTAGCAGTTTCTGAAATACTCAGACCAGCCCTTCTGGCACCAACAATCATGCCACGTTCAAAGTCACTCAAATCAACTTTCTTCCCCATACTGATGCTCGGTTTGAACTGCAGGAGATTGTCTTGACCATGTCTACATGCCTAAATGCACTGAGTTGCCGCCATGTGATTGGCTGCTTAGAAATTAAGTGTTAACGAGCAGTTGGACAGGTGTACCTAATAAAGTGGCCGGTGAGTGTATAGTTGTAATCGAAATTATTCAACCCTCATTGCAAATCAGGTTTATTGGCAAAATTTACAGACTTTCAGCTGTTTGCAATGAACAAATTAACATAAGTAATTGAAATCGCTCAACACAACAAATGTTTCAAGTGGTTTCCTGAAAATCAACTGAAAATGCAACTTTTGATGACTTCTGCAGTCTCAAAATTATTCAACCCCCTGAATAGAATCCCTCACAACAGCATTGTATAAATATTTTTATACCACGGGGCTGTTGAATGCTTGAATTTGATTGGTTGACGAACATTAGAAGGCATGCAATTATTTTCAAGGAAACGCCACATTAGGTCCATATCACTTCGCCAAATGATTTCAGTTACGGCCTACAACAGCAAAGGAACCAAAACCCACAACTAGACTGACCAAACAAAAAAAATGTATTAAACAATAGGATAAAAAAAAACACGAATTCTTGTCAATTTTTTTTGCCCAAAATGTTTGTTTCATTATGTATTTTGAGTACCCGAATGACCCTAGGAGCTATGTTGTCTGGGGCTTTATGCCCCTGGTAGGGTCTCCCAAGGCAAACAGGTCCTAGGCGACGGGTCAGACTAAGAGCGGTTCAAAAACCCCTTATGATGAACAACAATACAAGGACTGTGATGTCGCCCGGTATGGCGCAGCCGGGGGCCCACCCTGGAGCCAGGCCCGGGGTTGGGGCTCGTATGCGAGCGCCTGGTGGCCGGGCCTCTCCCCACGGGGTCCGGCCGGGCTCAGCCCGAAGGAGCGACGTGGGACCGCCTTCCCGTGGGCTCACCACCTGCAGGAAGAGTCGTAAGGGGCCGGTGCAGAGAGGATCGGGCGGCAGTCGAAGGCGGGGGCCTCGACGACCCGATCCCTGGACACGGAAACTAGCCTTAGGGACGTGGAACATCACCTCGCTGGCGGGGAAGGAGCCTGAGATCGTGCGTGAGGTTGAGGGTTCCGACTAGAGATAGTCGGGATCACCTCTACGCATGGCTTGGGCTCTGGAACCACACTCCTTGAGAGAGGATGGACTCTTCACCACTCTGGAGTTGCCCATGGTGAGAGGCGACGGGCTGGTGTGGGTTTGCTTGTAGCCCCCCAGCTCAGCCGCCATGTGCTGGAGGTTACCCCGGTGAACGAGAGGGTCGTTTCCCTGCGCCTACGGGTCGGGGATAGGTCTCTCACTGTCGTGTGTGCCTACGGGCCGAACGACAGTGCAGAGTACCCGGCCTTCTTGGGGTCTCTGGGAGGAGTGCTGGAAAGTGCTCCGACTGGGGACTCCGTCGTTCTACTGGGGGACTTCAACGCTCACGTGGGCAGCGACAGTGACACCTGGAGGGGCGTGATTGGGAGGAACGGCCCCCCCCCGACCTGAACCCGAGCGGTGTTCAGTTATTGGACTTCTGTGCTAGTTACAGTTTGTCCATAACGAACACCATGTTCAAGCATAAGGGTGTCCATCAGTGCACGTGGCACCAGGACACCCTAGGTCGTAGGTCGATGATCGACTTTGTGGTCGTTTCATCTGACCTGCGGCCGTATGTCTTGGACACATTAGGGTGAAGAGAGGGGCGGAGCTGTCAACTGATCACCACCTGGTGGTGAGTTGGATCCGATGGCGGGGGAGGAAGCTGGACAGACACGGCAGACCCAAGCGTACTGTAAGGGTTTGCCGGGAACGTTTGGCCGAATCTCCTGTCAGAGAGATCTTCAACTCCCACCTCCGACAGAGCCACTACCGGATCCCGAGGGAGGCTGGAGATATTGAGTCTGAGTGGACCATGTTCTCCGCCTCCATTGTCGAAGCGGCGGCTCGGAGCTGTGGCCACAAGGTCTCCGGTGCCTGTCGAGGCGGCAATCCCCGAACCCGGTGGTGGACACCGGAAGTAAAGGATGCCGTCAAGCTGAAGAAGGAGTCCTATCGGGCCTGGTTGGCTTGTGGGACTCCTGAGGCAGCTGACAGGTACCGGCAGGCCAAGCGGACTGCAGCCCGGGTGGTTGTGGAGGCAAAAACTCGGGCCTGGGAGGAGTTCGGTGAGGCCATGGAGAAGGACTATCGGCTGGCCTCGAAGAGATTCTGGCAAACTGTCCAGCGCCTCAGGAGAGGGAAACAGTGCCCTACCAACGCTGTTTACAGTGGAGGTGGGCAGCTGTTGACCTCAACTGGGGATGTCGTCGGACGGTGGAAGGAATACTTCGAGGATCTCCTCAATCCCGCCGTCACGTCTTCTATTGAGGAAGCAGAGGCTGGGGGCTCAGAGGTGGACTCGTCCATCACCCTAGCTGAGGTCACCGAGGTAGTCAAGAAACTCCTCGGTGGCAAGGCACCGGGGGTGGATGAGATCCGCCCTGAGTACCTCAAGTCTCTGGATGTTGTGGGGCTGTCTTGGCTGACACGCCTCTGCAGCATCGCGTGGCGGTCGGGGACAGTGCCCCTGGGATGGCAGACCGGGGTGGTGGTCCCTCTTTTTAAGAAGGGGGACCGGAGGGTGTGTTCCAACTACAGGGGGATCACACTTCTCAGCCTCCCTGGGAAAGTCTATGCCAGGGTACTGGAGAGGAGAATACGGCCGATAGTGGAACCTCGGATTCAGGAGGAACACTGCGGTTTTCATCCAGGCCGTGGAACACTGGACCAGCTCTATACCCTCTACAGGGTGCTGGAGGGTTCATGGGAGTTTGCCCAACCAGTCCACATGTGCTTTGTGGATTTGGAGAAGGCATTCGACTGTGTCCCCCGAGGCGGCCTGTGGAGGGTGCTCCGGGAGTATGGGGTCCCGGGTCCTTTGCTAAGGGCTGTCCGGTCCCTGTATGACCGAAGCAGGAGCTTGGTTCGCATTGCCGGTAGTAAGTCAGACTTCTTCCCGGTGCATGTTGGACTCCGGCAGGGCTGCCCTTTGTTGCCGGTTCTGTTCATAATTTTTATGGACAGAATTTCTAGGCGCAGCCAGGGGCCGGAGGGTGTCAGGTTTGGGGACCACGCGATTTCGTCTCTGCTCTTTGCGGATGATGTTTTCGTGTTGGCCCCCTCACACCAGGACCTTCAGCATGCACTGGGACGGTTTGCAGCCGAGTGTGAAGCGGCTGGGATGAGAATCAGCGCCTCCAAATCCGAGGCCATGGTCCTCAGTCGGAAAAGGGCGGCTTGCTCACTTCAGGTTGGTGGAGAGATCCTTCCTCAAGTGGAGGAGTTTAAGTATCTTGGGGTTTTGTTCACGAGTGAGGGAAGGATGGAACGGAAGATTGACAGACGGATCGGTGCAGCTTCTGCAGTAATGCGGTCGATGTACCGGTCTGTTGTGGTGAAGAAAGAGCTAAGCCGTAAGGCAAAGCTCTCGATTTACCGGTCAATCTACGTTCCTACTCTCACCTATGGTCATGAGCTTTGGGTCATGACCGAAAGGACAAGATCCCGGATACAGGCGGCCGAAATGAGCTTTCTCCGCAGGGTGGCTGGGCGATCCCTTAGAGATAGGGTGAGAAGCTCGGTCACTCGGGAGGAGCTCAGAGTAGAGCCGCTGCTCCTCCACATCGAGAGGGGTCAGCTGAGGTGGCTCGGGCATCTGTTTCGGATGCCTCCTGGACGCCTTCCCGGGGAGGTGTTCCGGGCACGTCCCACTGGGAGGAGACCCCGGGGAAGACCTAGGACACGCTGGAGAGACTATGTCTCCCGGCTGGCCTGGGAACGCCTCGGTGTCCCCCCGGAAGAGCTGGAGGAAGTGTCCAGGGAGAGGGAAGTCTGGGCATCTCTGCTTAGACTGCTGCCCCCGCGACCCGGCCCCGGATAAGCGGAAGAAGATGGATGGATGGATGTATTTATTAAGCACATAATCTCTTTCTTCCGCTTTCTCTCCCACTCAACCACACACACATACAGTACGGACTCACCCTTGCACAGAAACGTTTTGTCAGCTCTGCTCTGATGATTTTATCAGTAAAATAGTTTAAGAACTTAAAAGTTACATGACAATTCTCTCTAGCGATGTAATAACGGCGCTGGCCCTGGAGCAGATAAACGGACAGTTTCGCTATTAGTAGAGACGCTGCTGCCGAACACTATAGAGAGACGCACAGAATCAGGTAATTCATACAAGCTTAATATCTCTCTCTCTCTCTCTCTCTCTCTCTCTCTCTCTCTCTCTCTCTCTCTCTCTCTCTCTCTCTCTCTCTCTCTCTCTCTCTCTCTCTCTCTCTCTCTCTCTCTCTCTCTCTCTCTCTTTCTCAGTGGCTGAAGTTTAGCTCTAAAATTACATTTTGGAATTAGCAACGGAGGCTTGGGATTAGATGCGTAAGAAATTAGTCCTACACGCAAAACCTGACAAACGTCTTGAAATACGTCATCTGAAGAATGTTTTGTGGAATAATTGACAATGGACAGTTGAATTATTGAAAAATAATGCACTCCCACCTCGGGTGTGTTTTATTTTTCTAATAAATTGGCCTGTCGTCAATTATAACTTCAATTATTCCCTATATATATATATATATATATATATATATATATATATATATATATATATACTGTGTATATATACTGTATATGTGTGTGTGTATGGAATAATTGCATTTCAGTTGAATGATTAAGGACAAGTACTAATCTAGTGAATACCAATGTCGCCTATCGAGTGGGGTTTCTAATCGTGTTAAACGCGTTTAGAGGATGTTATGTTCATTTTTTTGGTTTGACGCACTTTGTGTAATGAACTCCAGTGTCAAATGATGATAATGATCATTCTCCAACTTAACTGATTTCAAAGCTCAGATTCTCTTATACTCTCTAGTTCTTTTATTCTGGCTCTGACCCTATTGGGGCCTGTGTCCTTATTCCATTCTTGTTTTATCTCTACTGCATTTTTACCCATCAGTTCAAATCTTCTTTGCCAGGCTGAATTCTCCCTCTGTCAGTTAGTATTTGCCTGGGGAAGAAAGTGATAGCAGCACATTCACTGTCACACTTATCCCCCCCTCCTCCACCTCTCCTCCCGCCCCAGTCCCTAGCTCTTCCTCTGACACTTCAAGTCTGTTTGTGTTTGCTAAGCCTGTCTTCTAAGCTCACTCCTCAAACTTGTTTCACATCCAATTACGAGCATTAGAGCTGCAGCGGGCCACGCTCCCCCCATCCCCCCTTCTGCTTTGACCAAGTCTTTTTCATTCAGGACACCTGGCTCAGCACTCGTTCCCTTGCGCTGACAGCCATGCAGACGAACTGTCAGCAGCACCTGCGTCTGAAAGTAGCACTGCTCCAAAATGCTAGCAACAGCTTTACCCCAGAATACCAGGGACCTGTAATATAACCTGCTGTTGTTGGAATTTTTTTTTTTTTTTTTTTGCTCTCAGTTAACCTCAAGACTCAGTGGATGACTATAAGCCCCCAAACACACTATGTAGTGAATCATTGGCTGTGTTTGAAACCGAAAGAAGCCTTGCTGTCAATGACTATGTATGAAGGTTCCCCCTGGTTTCAGACAGGCTTCCAGGGCACCTTCATGTATAATGATCTAAGGCAAATTCAAGTGTGAGCTTTTGGAGATAGCCAAGTGAATATTTAATGTTTTTCTTTTTTAAAGAAAGGAAATTATAAATACATTTTCTCCTTTCATCCATTCCTTCAAATACCACTTTTATTATTTCCACCTGACTCATACACAGGATTGTAGATTTCATAGGGAGAAAAGGATACATTTTTGCAGCCTTCAAAATCTGACCAGGCATATTAATGGACAGGAATGTGATTCAAAGATTGGATTTGGATTTGCCCCCTTCCTACTGTAACATTGTATACTGTCTGTGAGTTTTTTAGTGTTAAGATAAAGCCATCCTGTTTAGTTTGGCATTTAGGGTTAGGAATCAACAACCTGTCGTTTTGAAAGACATCTAATATACACCACTGGTTTGATATCAATTTCTTTTCTCAAGAAATTACTACTTTTATTCAACTTAAATCCATTATATTTATCAAAAGGAACCATAAAGGCATGTGTAATGTTACACAAGATGTATATTTTAAATAAATGTTGCTCTCTTTAACTTTCCTTGAACTTAAAAATGTATCACTCTTTCTTCAAAAATATGAAGCAGCACAACTGTTTTCAATATTGAGTATAGTAAGAAATGTTTCATGAGCAGCAAATCAACATATTAGAATAATTTTTGAAGGCTCATTTGACACCGAAGACTGGAGTAATTGCTGCTTTGCCATCACAGGAATAAATTATATTTTAGAATATATTAAAATAGAAGACAGATATCTTAAATTGTAATAATATTTCACAATGTTTCTGTTTTTAGTGTATTTTTGAGTTCCGTGTCTTAGTGAACATATGAGACTTTAAAACGTTTTTAAAAGCACCATAAATGGAATCCGATGTGAAAATGTTATTTTTTAATCTATTTATATTGATATATACCATAGTCTGCTGAATTTCTACATTATATTTCTTAGAAAAAAGGGTGTAACATAGCTGTTTTTTAAGTAATTAAACTCACAACTTTATGGTTAGTAGAGAGAGATGCTGCACAGACGCAGGTAATTCACACATGCATCTCTCTCTATATATAATTAATTAAAATAAATGCTATAATTAATTCATTCAAATAAATGCTATCTTACTGCATTACTTTCTGTCTTATTCAAAGTGGGCAGAATACTAGATCTAGCAAGCCATAACTGATGCAAATTTTTACCGTGGTCAAATATTGCACTGTAAATGACCATGGTATAAGCGGGATAATCCACGGTTAGCTGTGCATTAAACGATTTGAATGCTTCGTGTCGGCTGGTTCTTTGTCTCCACGTTGTGCATTAAAATCATTTAATGCACTGCTAGCCATGGATTATCCCTTACTTAATATTGTATAGAATTCATGGTGCCTTTAACCCTCTGGGGACCAGAAACGCGTCGGCGCGTTTTGCTCGTTTTTTTTTCACATAGCAGAAAAATAGACTTAAAGTACTACCATCATTTCTGTTCATATAGAGTTAAGAAATATGAGAAAATAATCTGTTAAATGTCTACTTTTTTATGTGCCCACATACAATCGAAATAAAATATTGTGCTTTTGTAAAATAAAGAAAATAAACAGGGTGTGCATTCTGCCTCTCGGTCACCGTGAACTTTTTTTCTGGAGCACGTCTCTAATCTTCAACACAACTCAGCTAATACTATTCACCCAGCCATAAGCAATATATCTTTTAAATCATTTGAGTTTGTACTTTTAAATGATCCGATTCAAAACTAAAATTATTATTCTCCGTTTATGTCATCTATATAAAAAGAGAGACGTGTCAGCCCGTCTCATTATCGTTTCTCTCAGCTGATTATCTCTGGTAATGTGACACGCCCACGGAGAGCACGCGCTATTCAAACGCAAATATGTGAAGCAACACATTGAGACGCGTTAACGCCCATAAACTCTGAAAACACACATTATTTTTTAGTCAGATTAATCTACTGTCGTCTTGCGCGGCTATATGAGGAACAATCCTGGGACATTTACCACTGGGATTATTTTCACTTCGAGGATGAACAGATTCAGCTGAGAAGTTAGTGTTTTTTGCAAGTGCTTTGTTCTAATCGCGATATAGAATAACGTAGTGTCTGTAAACGGAAAAATAGCATACTGTTAAATGTGAATCATGTTTGTGTGTGTGTGTGTGTGTGTGTGTGTGTGTGTGTGTGTGTGTGTGTGTGTGTGTGTGTGTGTGAATGAATGAATGAATGAATGAATGAACGCACAGATATGCACTGTTACAGACTAAATGACAACATTTCGTTGACTCGTTTTGGATAAAGTTTTTACTCTAAAATAGACATCAAATAAGCTTTTGTTAGGAGTTTCTGCTCATATGTTAAATATATAGTATGTTTTGTCAATAAACTAATCAACTAAGATGTTATAGTGTTTGTTCAAGCTATATCAAAATAATGAATCCTCAACTTTGAAATATGTATGATCAAACTAAGACATTTATGGAGAAAGACAATTTTCTTTTCAAGATGTTTCCAACTCTAACTTTGAACTTTGAACTGAAATAAAACCATGTCTATATGGTGAAGGGTGTGTGATAGAAGTGTCCAGACGTATGCACCCTGTATTTTCCTTATATAAATCCAAACAATCTAAAAGCCATTCTTTTTTAAATCTCCTCATTCTTTGTGCAAGGCTCCTGTAATGATATGGCCTGATAGCACCTAATAGGGCCATTATGGGGAGGGTCTTTGTCTTTCTCAGGTGTGGAATGCCACACATATTAATGAGAGATCAAGCCTCCTGCATAAAGCTTTCTCAAACAAAACACGTCATTAAAAATGTAAAAGACTTTATTGACTTATCTGAATGAGTAGTCAGGATGATTCTCACATAGTTTTGGAGCAAATATTCTAGGCTATGTGATACAATTTTCAAAAGTCTTGTGAAGAAATAATCAATATGTGTTTTGTGGTATTATTTCAGCAACTTTCATTTTTATTTTTTTCAATAACCACGCATAAACATTATTCTATTAAAAATACAAAAATGTACATACATGTTGCTCAGATCTCATGGTAGCCAAGTTTGTGCTATATAGAGTGAATTTACACCTTTGCCATTAACATGTTTATAAATAACTGAAAAAAGCACAAATGTCAGTGCATGTCAAAACATCCCAAGGGCCCCAAAAACACTCTGGTCCCCAGAGGGTTAATAGGTCTGTGAAAGTCACTAAAAGTATTAACACGCTTGTTTCTATCAATCAGAACATTTTATTTTTGATTTGATATTTGTTTGTTATATCTGCTGTGTTGAAATTTAAAATGACCTCATCATATGACAGCAAACTGTCGAGAAAAGAAAAGCATTTTATTTTCCAGACATTTATTTCTTAAAAGTACTAAAATTATTATTATTTGAACCATTTAAGACCAAAAAATCTGAACTAGAATCTTTAACATTTGGTATTTGTTTGGTTGGTGGTTAAAATCCATTATAAAATCAGTTTTAAACAGTTGGGGTTTATTTCATTCAAAGGCAAAACATCTGGAAAACACACCAGTTGCAAAATTTAATATCCCCTCTCTTATTGTGCATTTACAAAAACTTCTGACGTATAGATCGGGTATAAAAATGAAAAACCATCTCCTCTAACTTTGCTTTCATTAATATGCTCCCATCTACTTGTGATTATTGCTTATGAGTGCATTATGAAAATGCACACATGCTTTTCATCCTTCTTGACATTTATTCGGTTTCACCTCGGATTTGATTTATTTGAGAGATGCTATGCTTGTATGGTGTTTGTGTTCGGCACAAGTGTTTTTCTTTCCTTCATGGAAATAATGACTAGGGATAATTGTGGAATACAGTGTTCTTGATATCTGCGCTGGAGCACTGTGCGGCCTGTAATTACAATGAGCGAATACAGATACAGTCATGCACTCGGATTCCTGCTAAGGCCCAGTAATGAGGTTTGATACGTTGCCTGAAGTGTGTGAACCTGTCGCCTGTTTAGATAAACCCAAAGTGCTAACACGCGGCAGCACAGGTCGGAAAATTCACCCAGCGAGCTGGAAGGACGAAGCCTGCTTATTGCTAACTGAACAACAAACTGATTAGCTCGCTTCCTTGCAGAGAATTAATTGTGTTCCTTGACGCTTAAAATTAATTTCCATTTTTTAATGTCCTGTTCGAAGGCCTTGCCGCAGATAAATAAATGTGATTGATGAGAATACTACGAGCAGTGTGTCGTGTGTAGCCACGGCGACTGCAGGAGATGAATGAAGCCCGAAGCCATGAAAGAGCTCAGGGTGTGTACCGATCTGGGTGTGTAAATAATATGGTATAACTGCCGTTACTTCCCCTTGTTTGTATCCAGCTTGATGGTTAATCAAACCTTTGGCATGGTGTGTAGTGAATGTTTGTTAATGCTTTAAGATGAGTGTGTTCCAGTACCCACAATCGCTTTCATGACAAGTTATAAAATATGTATTTTGAAGCTTAACGCTCTTTTAACATGTTAAAAGGGTAACTATTTTTGAAGTTGTCACACAAGCTACCGTACTAAAAAAAGACTCTGAGAAATGGATTTAATACTGTGAAACAGCTAGGTGCTATATAAAGCAATGCATTAGGCAGTGAAGTAGCCAGATAGAGGGCCGTGTCTGACAATCAATTACAAAAAGTTTTGAAGCTATTTCCGTAGTTCAGACTGCTTTGTGAGATTCTTTGAGACTGCCACCCACTCATTCAGTGCTTTTTAAAATATATATTTTTTGGGAAGTTTTTAATTGTTTAATACCTGTCTTTTTTGTAATACCTTACCACCATGTCTATATCAGGTGCAATGTGATATACAGTAGTCAACTTTTGAAGTGGATCAAAACCTTTCATCAAAGTTATACATGAATTTTGAACAATACCCGTTCTTGTCTTAGGACAACTTTGATGAACTTTTTTGATCCACTTCAAATGTTGACTACTGTATTTTTAGTGTGAAGTTATGCTGCTTGGTACTATAGAAATATAGACAGATGAACTTATAGACAACAAATGGAAAGCTAATCACTTGCGTTCACAGTTTGATTAATGCAGAATAAATGTTTTTGTTAGATACCATCATAAATAAGATAGAAGTAAAAATGATATAAAAATAAGGGACTGTTTACACAACACTGTTTTGAGGGCTGAAAATGCAAACTTTTGAAAATGGGATTCAAAGTGCAAGTTTTTTTTTTTTTTTATGTGTGTGCAAAAACTGCAAAAACATGAATAGGTGAAGACAGTGGCGTTATGTGCATACGTATTTCAGTCTGTAGGCACGTAATGTTTCTTCACAAAGTGACATCGTTGTCATGTAAGACTTCGTAATAGCTTCTTCCCACAGGCCACTAGAATACTTAACTCGCATTAAAATACACAGATATGCTGGCTGTTGGACTGTCGATACATGTACATAGAAGGACTGAATCACATATGCTGCTATCCCTGTGCTAGGTGCAATATACTACTATATGCACTATACCCACTGTGTATAGTATTTCTATAATTTTTGTATTACATCATGACATGAATCATGATGTAATATCAAACTCAGAAGTAGGACTTTCCCTGTTGTAATTGAAGGCAGCATTATTGCAACATCGTCTTTTCACTCTAAAAAAACAAAAACCAATGTTGAGCAGTAAGTGACTGGCAAAATGTCAGGACAAAACCATTCCATTTACATGGATGAGATTTAACATGTTGCATCTGGTTCAGATGCACTGTACACATTTATTTAAAGATTTGGCAAATTTAGCATTCTGGTTGCATATTTAGAGTAGCCTAAAACACAAAATTCACTTTATATTTATTTTTGCTTTCTTTTTTGTCCGTCCTTTTTCCAAAAATATACTTGAATTTGCAGTCTTATGGCATTCGCGTTCACTTCGAGATCAGGATTTAGCATTACTCTGTTTTTTGACTCATCCATGCCTGTTTGTCTGGCCAGGTGCGGCCCAGCAACCAGGACAAACATGTCAAAAAGTGACATGATGCTTCTGTCAGGCAAAACGCCGCTAACCCAAATATACCCTGACATATGATTTCCATAAACAAATGAATGCAAGTTCTGAATAGCAGACTGGAGCCTGCCTCCACGTCTATGTCACTTACTCTAAGTGACAGCTGACGAGTCGCCGGGCAGGTGTGAGACTCACTGTAACTAGCAGTTAACGCTCACCGGCTGAACACTTCCACACCTGAGTCAAAACCCAAATAACTCATATTCAGTGTGCCTTTAAGAAATGTCACATACTACAACCTGCTTCAAGACAGCTGCCGAACACTACTACTTTTTAAGGAGCCTATTTCAGTGCGAGTTTGTCAATGTGTGTGTTTTTAGGTGGCTGAGATGCATGGAGAGCTGATAGAGTTTAACGAGAGGCTGTACCGCTCCCTCATGGCCAAAGACAACCTGATTGGACAGATGAGACAGGAACTCATCGACCTGCGCGGTCCAGTAAGCACACGCAAGCACACACAAACACACACACATGCCTCTCTGTGGGTGTGTGAAACCATACCTTCATTGAGTGGTTGTTCTTTCTTCTTTATCTCTGCAGTCCAGGCACTCTGGGCAGATCGCTGTCTGCTTCCATAGGTCTGCCCCCTCTTCCATCATTAACTGTCTGTCTGGCCAATACACCATTACCTTCCTTTGTCTCAAACGCATTTACCTAGCTAACTAAACGAGGGCACTACTGTTTTAATACTTCTGTCAAATGCAAAACACATGTCTATAAATGAATTGGATTTGTTTGGTGACGCGTCTAAAATGTCTTCATTTCGATGTTTTCGACCATCAATATACTGCATTGCATATTCTTCATGTTGGTCAACATGAACTCAACATGAAAAATATTAAATATTGTCAACCCCAGCCATGTGATAGCTTTGTGTGAAGAAAACAGATTTGTTTTGGTCTGAATGAGATTTGAGAGCTTTGGCAGAGGAAAATGGGTTACACTTTATTTTAAGGTCCTTGTCCTTGTTACAGTGTAAAATTATACATTTATGTACTGTTGTATGGTAACCATTAGGAGCCAAGGGAGGTGATAGAGAAGCATAGGTGACAAAACAACGAAACACTAGAAAAATATCATTCACTAAGCATGTTTTTTATGATACCGGTACCAAATTGATACTTTTAGTTCAAAGTTTGTTTTTATTGATTTTTACAATATACATCACATTCACAATCCCCCACCCCTCACCATCCAATTTAAGAATGACACCCATACTATCCATTCATTCAAAATGTAATTGTAAGAACCAAGCATGCATACAATACTTACAAACATGCTAACAAACATAAACCACCAACCAAATACATTAAAAATAAATAAATAATAAAAAAGAAATAAATGAGAGAGAGAGAAAAAAAACACAAAAAAAAACAACAGTAGTGGCATTATTCAAACAGACTTATCAACATAGTCAAGAAAAGAACGCCACATCTTAAAAAATTGTTTTTCCGATCCTCTTAGTGAATACCTAATTTTTTCGAAGCAGAGACAGGACATCATATCTCTAATCCATTGAGTATGAGTGGGTGGCAAGGGATCTTTCCACTTTAATAATATTGCTCTACGTGCAAGTAGGGAAGAGAAAGCAAGGACTTTACACATTGATGCTGACAACCAAACGTCCTCTGGGGCAACTCCAAATAATGCCCAAATTGATACTTTTAAAACGGTACCAGTGCCTAAACGGTGCCTGAACCGATACTTAAAATAAAAAAGAGCCACAAAACGATGGTGGATGACATTAAAAAACTTCTTTTTTTATTGAAGAAATAATAATTCTTTAAATTGAACAATATATTAGAAGTTTAAAGTATACTTTAATGTAAATATATATATATATATATATATATATAAGTAAATACAAAACAACAAATGTACATAAATTCACAATAAAACCTAAGCCAACTACAATAATTTAATAGACACTTAATAACACTAAATAATTACAGTACTAATAACAGCAAAGTAGTAATTTCATAAAGAAATTATATCTTGTTTTGTGAAGAAAAAAAATCTAAATTTAGTGAGTTTTTGCTTCTGCCAATGGAGTAAGAAAAATAATATTTTATTCAAATGGAAAATGAGAAAAATAAACAATTCAAATGGAAAACAAGATTATTTTTCTTACCCCATTGGCAGATAATTTTGCTTGTTTAATTTTGATAATTATTTTCAGAAAACAAGGTATAATGTCTTATGTCATTTTACTTATCTAGTAAATTCTTCTTGATTTAAGAATTTTTAGATATTTGGACTGGAAACAAGACAAAAATACTAAGTAAGTAAAGCATTTTTTGCAGTGTTATTGACTTTGTTTCATAGACATCAGTTTTTATTTTGCAAACTATAAATGTATTGCTTTGCTAGTACTTATGTGTATTTAAATGTCTGAAACCTAAAACAAAGATTATGTGATTGAAAACACTGAATAGTTGATAAATGAAAAGCACTTCCGTCTCTGGCTCAGTGCCAACCAAAGCGCGACAACACATTTGAATTGTTATAATCAATTCACTGTTATACACTGTTATAATCATTCTGGTGTGATCGTACGTGTCAAAGGGTGGCATCGAAATCTGCGTTCTGATTTGGTCCGGTACACACAGGTCATATAGGTACCGGTGCCAATGGTTTCGGTACCCAACCCTAACTCACGGTGGTTTTGACTTTTGCACTGATTTACTTATATCTAACACAACAGCTGGCTGACAATGTCACATTGGATTGTCACTGTTACCAAGTAAACTAAATTAACAACGCACTTACTATAGGGTTAGGATTAGGGTTTGGTTTAGGGTTAGTTGCATGTAATTATGCATCATTTACTGTTATTACTACAGTAAGTATAAGTAACGTGTAACAAAGACACTGTAAAATAAAGCGAAATTGTTTTGTGAATAACGTTTACATTTTTTGTCTGTTCCTCGCACAAAGCTATTTTCTATTTTTGGATAAAGTATCCATTTAATTTGACCTGTCTGTCTCTAGTGGCATTCTCAGCCACAGTGCGTTTCACCTCGTGGCTTCCATCCATCTTCTCTCTTTCCTGTTCGCTGCTTATCTGTTGGCCACTGATTACTTTTTGATACATCTGACGGCAGTGGCTTTGAACCATGGCCTTCTGTAACTGTGCTGAACTGTATACGGTGGATGGTTTATCTAGCCTCCATGGCTCATGTGTCTGTTCCTCTCTGGTGCCACTGCCTGCCAAGATGCAGCAGCCTGTGAGTCGTGACCCCTGTAAATGCTGACATTACCACACTTTCACCACAAGATAAGATGCACACTCAAATAGGATTAGAGCCTGTTCCCGGTTAGGCTCATGTGTTTTCAGGAATGAGGGGTAAATGTGTAGTCATTTAGAGCTTCATGTAAATTTAGCTTTTTCCTCCCTGGAAACAGATTTTCGGAATCAAAAGAGAAACATTTCGTCATTAAAATTTTTCCTTGGGACCAAATCAATTATTTTCAGTGAATATTGCTGGACTGTCATGCTTTTTATCAGATAAGACAGTAAATTACAGAATGTAGCTGGTTTGGAAGTTTATGCAACAGTACAGTGTTAATCAGCAAACTCAGCTGGACGCAAAAGGAAACGTTCACCATGACCTCATGCGCTCTGCTTTTTGGACAGGTGCCAGGGGACCTGAGCCAGACCTCTGACGATCCCAGCCTATCTGACTTCGAGACGTAAGTGGCCTCCTACTCGCTGTTCTTTTTATATTTGTATGTATGTGTGTTGGAGGT
The DNA here is from genome assembly GCF_029890125.1 of Rhinichthys klamathensis goyatoka. NCBI lineage: Eukaryota > Metazoa > Chordata > Actinopteri > Cypriniformes > Leuciscidae > Rhinichthys > Rhinichthys klamathensis. The sequence continues at coordinate 630,099 of NW_026606658.1, read as the reverse complement.
GGTGTACAGCGAGCCTCTTTAGAGAATCAAATCGATGGTATGGAATTCCATAAAGAGATGCCTCCGATCTGACGGAAAAGACTGTGCTAAAAATAGGGAGGTTGAATGCTGCTTCTGTTTTTACATTTGGAGCTTTCACGTACCTCTTCCACACAGCTATAACCTTTGTACATGAGAAGATGTCAGTCATTAACAATGGCTTGAAGGAAATGTATACAATGTTAAACTTGTGGGTCATGTAAAAGGCTATTTCTATATTGTATTCTATTACAATGTAGAACTTTTTGTTCGACATCGATTGTAATGATAGTAATGAAAAGTTGCTCATATCTACCTACGTTTCACTCGATTTTACACATTTCACTCTGTAGTTTGGGAAAAGTCCAAATTATAAATTGTGTACAAGTTTATGTAAAAATAGAATATATGTAATAAAAATAAAAATAAAAATAAATTACTTGTTCATCAGAAATGATATTCTCTGCTGAATTAAGCCTTCGTCTGAGGTAAATACTGACATATTCCTCAAGGTGGAAAAAGTAGATGCATCTGATGAAGCTTGATGCTTTGTTTTATCGAGGCAATATGGAGGGTGTTTGCGTCTCGGATGGATGGTAACCGAATAAATAGCCTGAGCTGCATGTGGTTGTGACCACATTACAGATAATGAGCTCAGGTGGGAAACACTGTACCTCTTGTTGGTTTCATTTAGAATATTAGAGAATATCCGTTTCGATTCCATTTCAAGCTTTCTATAGGCATATTTCTCCTGTATGTGAGGCAAGTATATGCTGAGTTTCGGTTAGTTTTGAGATTCCTGTTTTCATAATTGTACAAAACACAATATTTTGTTGTTTTTGTGACTGTACTGTTGTTTTTCGATCGCATTGGTTTCATCCACCGACTTCAGAGAGTTTATGGTTTAAGTATATCATTTTTTCCCCTGTCTGTTTGTTAAAAGACCGTTTTTTTTTTCAGACCCCTGGGCAGATAAAGTTATTATAGCTACACTAAATGTCTCTTCTTTTGAGATATTCTCTAATTAGACTTTCCCTATGTGTTCTTTCCTTCCCTGTCTCTCTAAGAACTCAACGTGCCCTTGTCAACGTGTGGATCCCCTCTGTGTTCCTTCAAGGTCGGGCTGCCAACGCCTATCATGTATATCAGGTAGTTCTTTTAATCAGAATTTAATCCACCATGTACTACTGGAAAATGTGTAATCTTCTCCTAACCACCCCTTTTCCTCACAGTATGTAATTGAAATGCTCTGTCATTTGGACTGTATGACAAGTTTGCTGACTTAAGCCAAGTGAAAAAAGACTGAAGGTTGATGTCCTTTGAACAGTGGTGAATCATGGTTGATTTATTTACTATCTCTATACTCCCAGTTTTCTGTAAAAAAAAGAAAAGAAAAAGTTATTACAAGAGCATAAAAATCCAAAATATCATAGCTTAGTTGTGGGCAGTGTTAATTTTTTTAGTCATATTTTAGTCATCTGAATTGTTTCAGTTTTAGTCATTATATTGAGGAAATCCATTGTATACATAGCCTAAGTACTTAAATTGAAGAGTACATCTGAAACAGAAGAGTTCGATACTTTTATTGTTTTGTAGTTCGGTCGCATTTTTATTGCATGTGGGACTATGTTAAAACAAATATTTCTCCCAGATTTAGTTTAGAATGAACTACAATAAGTAAAAAATAAAAATTGTACATGTGCTAATGTGAGTCGCCATTGGAAAGACCGCTGGAAAAGAGAACAGACAAAAGCATGTTGAAATGACCCCAAACCGAAGTACATTGTATCCTGCACAACAGGCATGTTGACATATAGAGTATACAGGTGATATGACACTTTGTAATGTTGCTATTTTCATACAATAGTGACCCATGCACTTTCTATAATAGTACAGATTACCAGGAGACCCTCATAAGTAGCAATAGTGCCCCCACATATTAGTTGATTTTGCTGAGTGAAATGGTTTTTCGATTTTCTCTGAGTGTTCCCTTGAGTCTGGCCTTGAAATGGATCCCCATGGAAATGGATCCATTGTTTTTTCAAGGCATGACTGATGGATAATGCTTTCCACTATTTTAGATTTAACCCAGTATAGCAGGGCTTCTCATTTTCTGATATGATTGATGACTCCAGGCGCTTGTGTCTCTCACGTGAGCACTAATGTCATCGGCATGTTTATGTGTTGGAAAATACCTGCATTCATTTATTCTTTCATGCAGAGAGATGCCCACTAGTGTCTAGACTACACTACACTTTCAAGAGCCCGTCATGATTTTTCTTAGCGGCCAGTGTTCAGAAAACTTCCAGTTAGGGTTTTATGATTGGAATAGCACAGGGTAACTATAGACATTAACTTAATGTGCTGTTTATAGATTACAACGTGTTCTTCAAAAGTAATGAAAATGTGCAGTTAAAGGGGTCAAGACAACCCTTAGCACTGTTGTCAAGGGTATGTTCATTACCCATGTTTTTGGCACAAAGAAAGAGAGAGAGAGGGAAACATGTTTTTTTTCAGGTTTCTTTGAATAGAAAGCATTTATGGCATTTTAGGCATTTATCTGAAATGGAAATCTTTTGTAATATAAATGTCTTCACTGTTACTTTTTATCTATCCAATGCATCCTTGCTAAATAAAACTATCAATTTCTTTCAAAAAAGTATTTACCTCAAACTACTAATATATAGCTAATAACATATAATTACAACTACATAATTACAAATATTTAAATATTATTTACTGTTTAATATAGCTGAACAATAGATAGTATCTTCATGCTATCCTTATTTGTTTAGCCCTGCTGTTGACATAAATTAATCTTTGTTATAGCCCACAGCAGTATTTGTTGGTTAAAAGACAACAAATGAACAATCTATGATCTCTAAGAACTGAACCATATATTTATAGATGTGCTTTTGCAGCCGTTCAATGTGCTAAATTTCCTTCTAAAAGTAGAATAATACAGAGTGCGATGCATCTCCATGTGAATCCATTACAATAGATCCTGAATTAAACATCAGCATAGATGACAGTGCATTCTGATCTATATTGAGTGACTGTATAATTTGGTAACAAAAATAATATATCAAAAAGTCATCTGGCTTATTTCATTTTATGAGTCAGTGGCTCCAAAGACACATTTTTTTTTTTAGTCTTGAGTCCTGCAGCAGATTATGGCACATTACCACCACCGTCCAAAATTGCAGTTACTCCATTTCCCACTTTTTGTGTTTCTGCCACTGCTTTGAAATTACCCCCTATAAGATAAATCAGAGTGCCGTTGAATTCCATAGAAAGAATGTAATTGATCTTCAGTAATATTACCAGGGCTTTGTTGTGTTGTGAAGATTTCTACCTTCTCATTCACGCTTATGCAATTTTGCCAGAAAGGTTTATTAAAAAAGCGGATGTAATGACTGTTATAATGTGGATTTACTGGGGCTGTGTCGTTCTGGTGTTTTCCTCTATTTCAGTGCAAACGTTCTTGGTGATGTCTCGCAGAAATGGCTTATATTCTATGTATGGTTGTGCCCCTTGATCTGAAGTGTTAATGGTGCTGCTCTGCCTTTGTAAAGAGTTGCTGTGGTGATGGGGTCTTATAAAGAGATTTTATATGGTGGCAGGCAGCAATCGCAGAATACACCTTTCTCTCTTTTCATCACCCTGTTCTTTTCACCTTACCCTTCCCAAAAGATCTGCAACCTCGCATTGCTCCATGCATACATACATGCACGGTTGTCGCTACGGCGGGTTTTCCAGACTGACAGATCACTGTCAGCCAAAATGTCTACCAGCCAAAATGTTTTGAGCAAACTATTATAGTATTTCCCATGTGTTTTTATATGCAACATTATGAAATTAATGCATCAGTAAATTAATTGATCATGAAATGTATACATTAGTGGAGTAATTGTGAAACTATTTACTCTCAGCCATGGTGTATTTAGGCATACGTGATATATGAGGTTGTGGGGAAGTGTTCATAAAAAGGCTTACCTCCGACCTCCTTACCCATTTTTGTGTTTAATAAGGACTCATTCTATCCCCGAACCCTTAGAGAAAAAATTCTGCGGTTTTGCATTTTCAAAAAACGGACAAAAAAACCCCATCAATTAGTATCATTTATAAACATTTTTTCCTCTTGGGGACTAAAATCTTGTCCCCACAATGTCAAAAATGGTTTGGTTTTACTATCCCCGTGGGGACGTTTGGTCCCCACAACATAGGGAATACCTGGACCACACACACTGTACATAATATGTAATTTGATCAATACATGTGTAGCAAATTAGCATAGAAAGTATAGAAATATTAATAATCAATAATAACTTGTTATAATTGATTATGAATATTCGGATCAGTTAATATAATTAACTTAATGTAATAAAATTAATATTACAATCAATTAACCTGTTTGTGCCGTGAACACTTAGTGTTAATTGTTTATTAATTGAAAGAAATGTACATTTCCGGGTTGTCTTGATGACAGAGAACCAGTGGGAGTCAGAGGATCTTTGGTGAATGGAAAGACAAGGCCGCAGCCTGGCACAAACTTGGGGGTCCTTAGAAAACTTCTAGTTCAGCATCATCTTCACATCAGGATTTCAGGAAGGAACTAAAAGACTTAAGAGGTTAAGACACTTAGAGGCGTGATCTTGTGATCATTGGTTTTTAAAGCGTGAAGATGTCACACCCTCTGGAGGGTTGTGAGCCATTACAAAGTTGTTCCCTTGGAGGGAATTTCTTTACGACCTTTTGTTCAAGCAGACCTTTGTACATGTAATTTGATTGGGTGTTTAACAAAAGAATCTTCAAGATTCTTATTATACTAATGCGTCACAAAGTTGGCAAAATGTAATGTAAATGAACAAATGGGGGACGAAGATTGGAGTTAAGACTAGATAGAGACTAAATATGCTACACATATGATTTTGGTTAACCATAGTATGCAAGTCTGAAACATTAATCCAAAAGAGTTTAAAAGAGAGAATGAATACATAGGCCAAACCATATAAAAGGAAAATCATGAGATGGGAAAATTAGATGCATGTTTATACATTTCTCAAGTGGTTATATATAGAATATATAGGATTAAAAGGGTTTATTTTTCCTTCTCAGCAGGAATTAAGTGAGAGTCACAACTCTCTGAAAATTCCTTTTGGGGTCGTAAAAAGTCTTATCAGTCTTAATGTGTCCTGTAACAGGACACCGGGTTCTGCCAGTGTGTTAGCTTCATTTAGGACGTTAGTTTTGGGGGGAAGTTTCATAGACCTTTGTTGGGAGAGTGAGTTTGCTGGATTATTCATTAAATATAATGAATAATTTGTGTGTCTGATTGGTCCAGATGCTACACATGTATACCAAATAGGGGTGGGAATCACAGGGTTTCCTCACGATACGATACACGGCTCACGATACCGATAATATCACGATACAGCAATTCTGCGATAATCGATATATCGCTAGACAAACAATAATGATACATCACGATATCTGTCTACTATGAAAACAAAATGCCTGTGAAAAGGTTAAGTGCGGGTTTTCTCTCTTTATTCAAGTCCAAACTGTTAGAAAACAGCTCAAAAAAAGTTTTTCAGTCTGTAAATTGGGAACATCTCAGTGTATCTATCAGCGGATCCCTAATATATCCACTGATAGACATATCCGCTGATAGACACTTGCTTGTGTAAGCGCTTGGTGAAGAGCATCAAATATGTCTATTTACAACATGTTTGTCCCATCAATGGTATAAAAGGCGAAGTGGGTCCAGACTTTGGACTTAAACGTGGTTTGGCATCTATTATTTTACTCACACTCACCAGCAGGGAAATCTATTTAGAGCACCATATTTTATCATTTAAAATATCGATATTTGGCGCCAGCGTATCGATTCTCGTATTTCACGGAGAAGGACAACGATATATCGCCCTATCAATATTTTGTCCCACTCCTAATAACAAAGCTGTTAATTGGATGTTCATTCCTCTTTAGCAGTGTTGCATTTTGTTAAGGTCATCCTGGCACCGTTTTTAAGTGTAGACTGGCCCGACACTGATGCCTTCAACAAAGTAACCGTGTTTTTGCCCTAAATACTTAAAAAGGGGCTAGAATAGCTTCCTTTGCAAGGCTTTCCCTGGTGTTCCAGTGCTCTGTGTTTGCTCTTAGCTTATTGAAGTGCACATATACAAGCACTAAAATCCTCAGTCAGAATTTAGTTTTTTAAAATGAGTTATTCCCTTTGATCAGCAAAACCAGCTGAGCCCACTGCCTCCCAACTCTGCAAAGTTCTTGTTTTTATGAACTAATGAGATTTGAATTTTTTTTTCTCCCCCTTTTATTTCCATTTTGAATATTTCCTATAGCTAATGATTTGGGTGAGAACACAACCAAATGATGTGTCGGTACTCGTGGCTTCTAACGTGAATGTTCCTCAGTAACTGAGCGTTGATATTATTTAAGTCCATCTTAAATGACTTCTCCAGTGATATCATTGAACATGCACACATAAGTGACTATTGAATTAGTATAAATCCGTAGAAAAGTGGACATCTCCATAATTTATGTCATGGCCTCTCCCCAGTGAGGATGTACTGAAGACTCTAATATCAATATCACAGCCTCCAGTCGCTTGCCCGTTAAGAGAGTCTAATTTAAACTGAATCTGGCTTGACTTAAAAAGGAAAATGACAGATGCTGCATGCATGAGCAGGGCGCAGTGCGCAAAGCTGAACCCTGCATATGTATTTTGAAGGATATTACGCTGATTATAGTGTAATGATGATCAGGATGGTGAAGCCGGTGATTATGATTATAATGAGAATCATGATGACGGTTAGTAAGATAATGATTCTCATTGCAGTCAGATCATCGCCGGGCTGTTATTAATTGCAAAGTACTTTCCACGTCGACATTAAAAATTGCCCGCCGGCTATTGTGCCACTCTATTTGATTGAAATCTGGCAGGGAGGGCACTCATGATGAATGGATCATTGCTTGTTTTTCTTGGTCTTATCTTACGAGACATCTTTTTCAGTACAGAAAAGTATCCAGCCATTGTATTCAGCCTGTTAGACATTAAAATACCAGTTTTATTTCCATATCATCAAGCATACACAGGTTTTCAGGGGCTTGTCATGGGTTATGGCAGGTCGCTTTTTGCCGTGGTGCTTCCTCATGTCTAAATAGTTGATTATTAGGTTAACACCCGGGGAAGGGAGAAGGTGTGAGAGTGTATGTATAACCTTTAGAACGATGCTCGTTACAAAGCAGAACTGATCTCTTACTCATCCTCATTATGGTGGCTATGGAGCCGCACTCATGACTAATTCATACGGAGCGGACGGCTGGAGCTCACTGGGGCCAGAACCTCACTGAACGATGGGTAGACTCAATGACTTCATAGCTGGCTGAGGAGACAAGATGTCAGTTCCCTGAAACTCCCTTTCTCAGTTTACCTTGCCTTTTCTTCCTCTGTTTTTCTCTCTTGGCTGCTCAAGTGGCGTTTCAAATCCTTTCACAAATATAATAAATTTGAGAGCAATATTGCGGCTATCAGTTTTTCATGGATGCTTGATTTAGGCCCAGAGCAATATGTTTCACATTAGTGAGTATTTCATTTCAAAATAGTGAGACTTGTCTGGATGGACCGTTTGTTCTTCTAAATCAGCGTTTCCAGACCTTTTTTTTCTTATGTAACCCCATATCCCAGTCAATAATGTTAAAGTACATTTTCGTTGACACTAAACCAGATGTTTTCCTTTTATATGAAATATCACTGTAGATCATTCCGCATGATTTAAATTGGCCAATTATTGCAGTGATTCACTAAAAGTAATCAATACTGTGGGTAAAAAACAGACTCGCCGAAATGTATGTAGCTCCCTCTCCCTTATATGCAGAAAGACCTCATGGGACGTTTCACAAAAATGAATCACAATTTGAGTATCATTGAAGCCCAACAACCATGATATGTAACCTACAAGTGAAACATAGCATTATTTAGGAAGACCATTGGAGGCCAGTGACAGAAACATCTTTGTTGCACAAGTTCAGGAATAAGGGGAAAGTTGTGATATTGTTGCATTATTGCAGATTTGCTTTGAGATCAGTGTTTGCATTCTTTCTGTGTGTGACACATAGACTCGGTGTTTGTCATATTTTAACTACATTTGGTTTCTGTGCTTCTGCTGGCTGAGACACATAAACCCTATCAAGTAATTGCAAGTGCCTGTTTATTATTGTTTATAAATGTCTAAATTATTTCAAGATGTCACATCTTGAATGGCATAAATATGGAATGTATTTTATGTGATATGTGATATATATATTGTGGCGGGAGGAGAAAACCACAGACACAGTGGGTGTGACATCAAGCCTCGGAGAGCAATTATTAACCATAAAAATAAACATAAATCTGTTGTCCTTTTTGTGCTGGGGCACATGCAGGGGAAGGTAGTGCTCAGATGGGTTGGTCCAAGTAAAGGGGGCGGGGTCCTGGCGGCCACACTCACTCCCCTCTTTGGATCGTGAGGGGCGGGGGCTTCTCCAGTGGGGCCCTGTCCCAAATGGCACCCTTTAACACTCGCGGTCCTCCTACTAGTCCACACTTTGACTGTCGGGAAGTAGTCTGTTGCCGAGCTTGCATAAGTGTGGGCTCGGCAAAAGTGCGCATCGAGGGCTCCAATCGTCCACAAGACCGATAATGCATATGAAGTGTGCCATTTGGGACAGGGCCTGGCTCATCTTACCAAGGGCTGTGGCACTGGAGGGGCAATGCGGCCCAGCCATTCTCAGCCTAACGGCGGCAACGCATGCATCCCTACATGGGCAAATGGTTCCGGTGAATCACGCCTTTGCAGTGTTGGGGAGTAACGGAATACATGTACCGGCGTTACGTATTCAGAATACAAATTATGAGTAACTGTATTCCGTTACAGTTACAATTTAAATAGTTGGTATTTAGAATACAGTTACATTGTTGAAATCAATGGATTACATGACGATACTTCTCTGTTTCACGAGTTTATTCACTCTTTAAATAAATTAAGACAACTCAAAATTTCCCAGAAGCCCCAATATGAAAACTAAAAAATGCGCGGTTTGCGTGCGTGATCAGTCAATGGAGTTGGAAGAGGTGCAGCGGGAGCTAGAGATGGAGCCGGAACAACAGCAGAGAAAGAATGCATTTATATCTTGGAAATTTAAACAGTATTTTACGGTAAAGAAAGAGAAGGGAGGGGGACGAAATATAACTGTGCAGTGCAACCTCTGCTTGCCAGCAACTAACCTCCTTTCAGCGTCCAAAGACTCCACCTCCAACCTGAAGAAGCATCTTAAAGTAAGTTTTATTTTTTATTTTTATTAACGTTAGTCGTCTCCTGTAGTTTTACTGGTCACCTTGCTATTTTATAGTTATATATCCGGTAGCTACCTGCTTAGTTGACGTGCGACTTCATTTACTTCACATTCTCCTATGTGCTGATTTACTAGCCCCCGAGCCGTTGAAAGACTGACTAGCCCCATTTGACATTAACGTTAGGGTGACCATACGTCCTCTTTTTCCCGGACATGTCTTCTTTTTGGACCTAAATAAATGTGTCCGGCGGCGGCCCATTTCTAGATCACCCAAAATGTCGGGGATTCGGCTTTTGCTTTCTACAGTCGCCATTCATTATGTTTATGCACACCTTTTGTTTCAATCGGACTGAATTCATTCAGATTGATGAAACTGAATGTAGTGTTTACATGAATGCTAAACAAGTGATTGCCGTTTTGATAGCGACCTAGAAGCCCACATAAGGAAAGTAGGCTTATACAAGAGAACATCAGAAGCACTGAAATCTTTTTGTTTTTACTGAAATAGTGTTTTTCTGTAAAAATAAATCTTTTCTTTTAACCAATGGCCAAGAAAAGAAACTGTGTCATGTAAAAGGTGTTAAAAGCTAAACTCTTTTTAATTATTATTATTTGTTTGTCATTATTCTATTGTTGCAGGCAAAAAGTTGAATGGAAATTATGTATTACTTGTGGAAGTAATCCAAGTATTCAGAATACAATACTTAGATTGAGTAATGTAACGGAATACGTTACAAATTACATTTTTGGGCATGTATTCTGTATTCTGTAACGAAATACATTTTGAAAGTATCCTTCCCAACACGCCTGCGCCTTTGCGGCGCAGGAATTCCTCCTCGCTCTCCTCCTGGACCTGCGCGGATACCAGCATGTATGCACGGGGGAAAGAGACCGGTCTCTCGAGGAGAGGAGCGCTCTGAATTTAACTGCAGTGGTGACGAGGCTCTGTTCGATTCAGGTGTGCCTCATCACGCGCCTCCAGTCCTGGTAGTTTCATCGCACCCATATATATATATATATATATATACTCTCTCACACCCACTCCAGTCGGGAACCTGACGAAGGGCGGCAATTTGTAAGTGACAGGGTGGTGATGATAATGAGGAGGCAGCAGTTCTGTCACAATATCTATGCATACAAGCATACATAAATACATACATACACACTACCATTCAAAAGTTTTGATTCCGTAAGATTTTAGTAATGTTTTTAAAAGAAGTCTCTTATGCACACCAAGGCTACATTTTATTGATCAAATACGGTAAAAACGGTAAAAACAGAACTACTTCAGAACTCTTCAGTATCACATGATCTTTCAGAAATTATTCTGAAATGCTGATTTGGTGCTCAAGACACAGCTCTTATTATTATCAATGTTGAAAACAGTTGTGCTGATTAATATTTTTGTGGAAACTGAGATATATTTTTTTAAGGATACTTTGATGAAGAGAAAGTTCAAAAGAACAGCATTTATACGAAACCTAAATCTTCTGTAATATTATACATGTCTTTACTGTTAATCAATGTAATGCATCCTTGCTTAAAACTATTAAATTAATAGTTTTAAGCAAAAATAAAAATTAATATTGACCCCAAACCTTTGAATGGTAGTTTGTGTATATAAATAAATACTTGTAGTATTTACAGTACATTTATCCCCAGTAGTATTGGGCATTTAAAAGGCAATTTAGCCAAAGTTAAATGGACAAGAATCTAAATGTTTTTTGGCTGTGCTGGACTTGAGCATATTGTGTGCTGGCCTGAGCTCATACTGGTCCAGATTGCATATTTATAGTTATCACACTCTCTTAACCTTTAAGGCAATGCACCAAGAGCAGATTGCCTATAAACTGGGATGGGGCTTGGGAAATTGAGAAAGATCTATTTGAGACGCATAGTAGCATATCAGGAGCCAACTAATTTAGGAAAATAAAACGGGCAATATCGACAGGTGAAATAGTGTTGGTCCAGATTTTTGATTGTGGTAGAAAGTTCTTCCCTAATTGAGTTGTAATATAACTTTGTTTCTTACTTTAGTGGCTCTCAGCTAGTTTTTGTTTCATGACCAAGATTTTACTTTGGGACTGTCAAGTTGTTATTATACAAAAGTAAACAATCAAGCATTGACATTTATTAATATTACCACGAACTGGATAGACTAATGGGACAATTGAAAGATTGTGGTTTCTGATTTTGGTGGTTTTTATGATTGAATTTAAGTAGTTTTGTGCTTTCGGCAGCCATTAATTGACTAAATTTGGGTAGCTTAGAGTTTGATTCGGTATGACCTTTGACAACAACAACATGTTTCTTGGATGATTTTTCACCTCCTTGGGTCGTTGATTAGGTTGGGTACTTTGCTGGACTAACCATGGATGATCATATGGTTAGTTGCAGTTTATTGTTTGCATTCCTCGTTGGTTATGTTTTCACTGTCCAATCAGAACAGGCCTGTGACCCATTGATTGTGACCCACTGCCTTATTTCCATTATTCCCTATTTTTCCTATTGTGTTATTTGCATCTTGTAAATTGAGCTGCAATCAGATCTGTAATAAACATCTTAGTGGAGCTTGAGCACTAATTGCCCTCCTCACATGCTGCCGCGTGATCGCACTAACCCAGACTAACGGTATTTATGTGCCCATCTGCCGCTGTCTCCTCAGTCCTGCCTGCATCGCTCCCTCACGCCTACGCTGGCTCTTGGCATTGTTTGACTTGACCCACAGTGGCCAGGATTTTAGAGGGCTTCTCGCCTCAAATCTTATACCAAATGAGATCGATGTGTGTTGGACAGAAAGGTCAGGCTGAGAATGGCACACCAGCTCCTTGTCTAGATTAATATTGCCTTTTGACTCTTATTTTATTTTGTTATTTTACCGTTAATAATTACCGTTAGTGGTGGTTGTATTGGTTATTTTTCAAGGTGACTGATTAAGGTCAGATGGTGTTACTGTTATCACAATAATAAAAATTATATTATATAAATACATTTTCTCAGTTATTTTATATAACTATTTCTCAATTGAATTATTCTTCACTGCATTAAATATTCACTATTGTTTAAAGGTTTGGTGTCTGTAAGATTCCAAAGTGTCTTATACTCACCAAGCTGCATTTACTTGATCAAAAATCAAGTAATCAAGTAAAAACAGTAATATTGTGACATATTATTACAATTTAAAATAAATATTTTTCATCGATTAATTTCTGCTTAATATTTTTGAGGAAACTATGATATATTTGTTCAGGATAATTCAATGAATAGAATGTTCACAAAAGCATACTTTATTTGAAATGGAAATCCTTTATAACATTATGTCTATATATATGTCTTTACTGTCACTTTTGGTCAATTTTTAATGCATACTTGCTGAATAAAAGTATGAATTTCTTTTTTTTAAACTTACTGACCCCAAACTTTTAAACGGTAGTGTATTACTAGGTATAATACAGCATAAATACTGGTTCAATGCTGTCTTTCATTTACTTGCCAATTTGTTTCTTTAAGAATAACTTCCTGTTCAATTGCAGAGAGCTTACTTAAGCTAGAAGCGAATCTGACCATTCATGCATGTCACTAGGGATGCTCATAATTGACTGATTACCGTAACTGTTAGCCAACAGTAACTGTTTAAAAAGTCATTTTTAGATTTTTATAGGTTTTAAGTAAATTTTTTTAAGATATTTTAAAACTTTTGCTGGTTAAAAAATACGCTACACATAAAAAATGCGTTTTTGAGAGTGAAAGAAACAGATAATTCACGTAAAAGTTGCATTTTATTATTACAATCAAAAATAATGTAAAATACCGGTAAATTAAGCGAAATGTTTACTAATGCTTAGTAGCTATATAAACATTGAGCCAAAAAATTTTTTGATTTAAATTGAAACTGAAACACAAACCACCGTTGGGCTCACCTCTCTCATTCGGTATACGAATCCAAATATTTCCATATTTGCAATGTATTTGGATACTAAACTATGGCTACATTCACACTGTTTTTGGGATTGACAACCGCATTTACTTACAGGTGTGAGTCTCGAAATTTCTTGTTCCGTCTTGAATACTGTCTGTATGAATGTGCAATCAAGCCTGTATTCTCTTACCAGTAACCATACAAACAGTGACCAAAGTAATATCCAAGATGGCGACTCCATAAATCTGAGAAGTTTTTTCACTTTCGACACAACAGGAGTTCAATCAAGCCGCGAGTTCATCTGTCAGATCCTCATTAACCGACAACAGCTTTATATGTAGGTGGAGAGCTGAGCGTTTGAGTCACGTGGAGAGCAGTGACTGGATCTAAAACCTTTAGATGACACACAGCTCATATCTCCGTCGCTATAAGTTACCGGAAGCGAAACACACAGCAGATGCTCGTTTGTGCTGTGCAGAGCGACTCTCTTGCACTGTACGCTGTGACAGACAGTCTGGTTCCGTTCAAACAAAGCGTGTTTTCCGAAGGTGTGCGGTTGTGAGTCCAGAAATTTTACGGTTTTGATTTCGGTAGAATGTGGTTGTCACTCTCATAAAAAACTGAATTGTGTGTGAACGTACTGTAACCGTATTAAGGACTTGAATACAGGGCTGACACCATTTAAATTGAGCAGTTTAACTTTTTATATGTTTTGTTGGCTATTTTATTTTTATTATGAACAGGCTGTGATATGTCTAGTTAGCAATGCTAGAACTGATGTTTTTTTTGTGTGTGTGTGTGTGAGGCCTATATATAATTTTTCTTCTGTTTTTCTCTGTTCACAGAAGCGCTGCAGGTGTGTGATGTGACTGTGTGAATCCTCATGTTCTGTTATTTATGCTGCTATTTGCGCAATCAATACTAGACTATTTTTAATGGGTATTTTTAATGGGTCACAGACACTTATCTATTCTAATTTTATTTATTTATATTTTAACATAACTATATCGGTCAGGAAAAAAACCCTAAATGAACATACCTACATGTAACCGTGATTACCACAATTTTAACAGGGTTTAGTCATATTTTGAGGTTCTTGAATGTCATCTGGAAGGATAATGGTTACGCTTTGAACATGACATGCGCACACACACCTGGTTGCACTTTGCACACAGGTGACAGATGTTGCGGCTGAATGTTCCTAATGAAAAACTCTTCTCACTCCTCCTTATTGCTCCCTCTCCTCCTTTCCTTCCTCTGTTCATTTCTCTCTCTGGCTCTGTCATTCCTTTTACACCATGACTCTGGCACAGCAATCTTCCAAATGGATTCTATTTTCTGCCTAATTTGGCAAATGTTTTGTCTCGGTAGAACTGCAGTGTAGAGTGAACTTGGGGGTGGGTGTCAAATTGTAGGGCCGTGTACCATCATGAGTGTGCTTTCCAGAAACAGTCCTCAAAGATTTGACTTGTGAATGGAGTTATTTAAGATGTGCTACTTAGTGGAACCTGGTTTTGGCATCAGAATTTTGTTCATAATGTTGATTCCGGTCCTCTAATTTTGGCACATTTGGCCCTGTTGAGCTTTTAGAACATCAAAATGGTCTCAAAATGCACTTTTTCTTTCATTCTCAGTATTTCATTTCATTTGTCCAATAGCAGTGGACTAACAGTGGAGTTACATCACAGGATAATTGTCTTTTTTTGAGTAATAAAAATTCCAACCACAGTGTCCTTTCTACCACGTAATGTGTCACATTATTTAGTTTGTTTAAAAACATTATGTGATGGAAACAACAGTGATAGAAATTACTTTTTTTAAACTCAGTTTATGCATTTTATGTACCTTAAATACAATTAAATATTAAATATCTGGCTGTTATTTTTGTTCACAAAATTATAGCTTGATTAGTAATGATGCACATTAAACACATAGTCATATTTATCTTGATTTATCTTCAACTTTATAGGGGCACATTTTGTTTGGTTGAAATTATGCTTTCAAAATCATGATTGGAATGACAATTGGAAAATTTAAATAAATTATCACTTATCAGTTAATATAAATTATTAATATAAATGAGCATTATTCACACAATAAATATTAATGTGGCTCATTTATTTCACTCTTTGTACAGATTATCATCATTTAATTTGAAGTGTATCTATTTAAGTATATCAGATACACTTTAGCTTTAAAAGAAAATTCAATATAAAAATATTAAAATATACTTTAAAAATGATGATAATCTGTACAAAGAGTGAAATTAATAAACCACATACATATTTATTGTGTGGATAATAATTATGTATTGAATTTTTTTTAACTCTTTTTGTTGACAGTAAAAAGTAAACAAATAACTTCATGTACTGTATGTACTCTAAAATGTATGATATTAACTTTATTTTATGTCCATGTAGCAGTGTAATTGCACAAATAAGTAATGAGTTATTATTAAACTAAACTTTAACACTAAACTAAACTTTATAGTAAGGTTTAGTTTAGTGTTAGTTTCTTGTAATTATGCATGATTTACTGCCATTACTATAGTTAATACATGTAACATGTTTAATATATTAGTAATAGAACATATTAATAGAAAGTACACTTTTCTACTGAACTGTTGTAGAAAAGCAAGACCAATTCAAATTTATTTGTTTAGCGCTTTTTACAATACATATTTCAAAGCAGCTTTACAGAAAAGGCAGGTTTCTATGTTACAATTTAGAGAAATATGTTATCAGAGGTGACTGTCTCAAAGTAATGTCCATTTGTCAAAAATGTAATAATACAAATCATGCATTTAGCTAATATCATGTATTCATTTAGACACAAACAATGAGTTCATTAAAGCAGTGATTAAGTTGTGATCGTAATTATTACAATAAATAGAACATCTGAAGTCCTGGCAGGGGTTGTCGTCATCTCTTCATTGGTGTTGGGTCATCTGAAATCTTTGTAAGAGGCTGGATCCAAACTGGAGCTTGCATAATTTCTAGTTACCTTGGGATGGACATCCTGAGATAAAACAGAAAAGTAAATGGAAAAAAAATTAGTGTAGCTGCTGTTCATAACGTTTCAAGCAATACATAGTCATGCACATTTAATCTGATATAACTGGAGTGCAAGGTTATGAAATGCATTATGGAATGCTTGGGTAAAGAGATGTCTTTAATCTAGTTTTAAACTGGGAGAGTGAGTCTGAGCCTCGAACATTATCAGGAGGTTATTCCAGAGTTAAGGAGCCAAATGTGCAAATGCTGTCCCTCCTTTAGTGGACTTAGATATCCTAGATACTACCAAAAGTCCAGGTTTTTGTGACCTTA
Organism: Rhinichthys klamathensis goyatoka; assembly: GCF_029890125.1. NCBI lineage: Eukaryota > Metazoa > Chordata > Actinopteri > Cypriniformes > Leuciscidae > Rhinichthys > Rhinichthys klamathensis. The sequence continues at coordinate 613,482 of NW_026606658.1, read as the reverse complement.
AAGGTAGGGAACGCAATTTTTCGGAGAGGCTAGCATTAGCGAGCTAGCTTTGAAAGCATAAAATCCTATCCTCCCTTCAGAGCGTCTCCAAAGCCACGCCTCCTTCAAAACACATGAATGCATACAGCAGGGAGCAAACAAAAGCATCACAAGAGACTGCGTTAAACTACCTCATGTCTCAAAGCACATAACATTACAATAATAATGAACAAACAACTTGAACACTGACCTGTACCATCTGACTGCTGCAAATTCATTGGTTGATTGGACGAACATTTTATGGTCCTAAGTCTTCCACAAACTAAATATATACATATATACAGTATATATACATTTAGACCACTTAACTTAGTGATTGCTATCAGGATGTAAAGAGACTAGAAGAACTAGCATAAAAAATGTTTTCGGAACAAATCCCCTACCCTGCCTTTAAAGAGCGTGATGGATTGTAGGGCGATAGAAGATTGGTTAAATACTCAGGAGCTAAACACTTTATAGTAGGGTCTTAAAGGTCAGTAGCATCACAGATCCCACTAGATCAAACTCACAACCTTGCTGTTGTAATGAATATCTGTTACTTTTGTAGAAAACCTCCCAACATTACTTGTTGCCCCACTCTAAAGATAACTGGTGCCTGTGGCTGATTCACAGCCACACTAGTATTAAATACAATAGCACATTCACTCCTGTGATATTGCTTAACTATCAGTTAGATATGCGTAGAGGCCAGTTAGAGGAGCATCATGGATGGAAAGTTTGAAGCTAGTTGATGGAAAATGGGTGAAATGAACCCTGCGGGTGGTTTGTGCATTTCCATTTCTGCACAAAATACCCCTTATTGGGCAAATTAGAATAATGCACATAATTCTAGGATCGACTAAAAGACAAATCTCTCCGGGGAGCCCTCAGCAGGAAGTGACCTCGGCACTCGGGCAGCCAGTGATTTGTGCACTGACAACTGTAGTTATGCTGAATGGCTCAGTAGAGAGTGTGTGGAGTCTCTATAGGTAGAAAGAGGGTTTGGCTCTCCATGGGATGAGGGGGAGGCCACCATATATGATTCCACCGGAAATAGAAGGGGTCAAACCACAGCTTTTACCACAGCTGGGAACCTCCAATTAGACATGCTACATCCAAACCAACATTAATTTGCTGCATTTCATCTTCAGACAAGATTGCTTGCTTGCCCGCTGCTACAACACCTATACATATGGTGTGGTGCATCTGAGCTGAAACAACGATGCATTTTTTATGTGTGTGTCACTGGTAAATCTCTGTAAGGAACACTACTTCTCTCAATATGGATATTATGAGATATTGTAAATGCCATTTATAGCTGGGATAAATATTAGCATCCTCCCCCAGGCTGACATTTGCTTTTAGTATGAATCATACACTGGCTGTTCTTTTCTTTCTCCTTTCATTGTTTCTCAACAAAGATAAATGACTTTTCCATTATACTGTCCATAGTGGAGGTAATAAAAATCTGCAAAGGTACATAAGTCTAATGGACATTTCCTCCATATTACAGTAATGCCCAAATGAATAGACTAGACGCAGATTGTTATAAATCATCCACTCTGCTATTACAGTACTAGATTAATGATAGCTGATTAATGTAGTCGTTTTTAATTTTCCCATATTTCCTATTTACTTGATATTACTTTTTGACTGGGAGTTACTATGCGGGAAAGACAACCAGATAGCAACACCTTAGCAACTAGGATAACACTAGCCAGAACACTTGAGCAGTGTGCTTAATGTCGGCATGAAATGGAAGATGCGTCTTTTTCCCTATTGTGACGTATATCCAAGTGAAACAGCTTCTCGAACAAGAACAAATGTAGGACGGGGCTTGATTTTGTCCATCGGGAATTTATTGGATCAGGAATTGATTGCTATTGTTGCTGTGATCTCATGTGAGTGACAATTTGAGAAGAGAAGAGTCCATTGCAAGAGGGAGGGGAAGTTATTTTGATTAAAGATTACAAGGGCACATTATTTAAAAAAAAATAATGGTGTGCACAGATAAATCATTTAATTTATAATTTTTAAATAACACTGCAATATTCCATGAATTTGTTTTTATTTCATGATGACTTTTATCAGCTCCGAACATTTTAGCAACTGTATAACAAAAAGGCTGGAAATGGCCCAGAACACTTGAGTTACACGTCAGAGAGTTTTGCCTCTCGCTTTTTTTTAAACATCTAAATCTAGATTGTAATTATTGAATGAATATTAAGTGAACTGCAGGTGAAATTCAATTAAAAATTTCTTAACACTTGCCACTTTATTTTTGAGGATGTTGTTTTGCTTGATTGGGCTAATTCCAGAATTTCTTGACATCTTGCCATGAGCTTTCATTTTAATTGAGGTTGGTTTTATTTTTGTCAAAAAAGAGTTTTCAGTGAGAGCTGGATTTCCTCAAACAACTTTTTCGTCTAATTAATTTGCGATTATTGAGGGGGAAGTGATCGCTCTTTAGAGGATGATTTGTTGCCATAAATATGTATGCTAATGAGACCGCCTCTATGGGATTATGATAGCTTTAATACACCGTCAGTTTGTCATTTTGATTTCCTTTAGTTAAGGCCATAAAACCCCTCTTGTGTGTGCGTGTATGTGTGGTTCAATGTGTTCATCATTCTGTGTGTCTTAATAGAATTGTGGCATCTTCTTTGAAATATCCTCCTGATTAATATGTTTAGAGAATTTCAAGGTTTAATCATAAATAAGATTTGCATAAAGCAGTTGCTATCGAGCTAATTTGTAAAGAGAATTAAATTAAACTTTATAAAGCATCAACATCCTATATTCATGAACGCGCCAAACCAGACTGAACTCAAACAAAGCACAAGCTATTAAAGATAATGACTATGAGGGAAACTGTAATGGGCTGCTGCTTGTGACTAAGCCTTATTTGTTATTCTGCTCACTCTCATCTTCAGCACCCAAGACCTGCTAATGTGATTTTTACAGTCATTTCGCTTTTCACATGTCTGTTCTCCCAGTGCACTATGGGCCAGAGCAGGGACCCTTTAGTTATTGTACTGGATCATGGATCTCATGGATTGTTTTTCATTAACCTATTTGGCTATGTGTGGTGTTAGCATGACCCAAATTCTGCATCATGTGAGGAATTACCTCTCGTTTGTAGTTCATATGGAAAAGTTTACGTCATATAACATCATATCAATTATATGACAGTGACGCATTAAATGGATCAAAAGTGACAGTAGAGACACGACTCCTGTTTCAAATAAATTCCATTTATCAAAGAATCCTGAAAACAATGTTTTGCTTGTTTCCACAAAAACATTAAGGAGCACAACTGTTTTCAGCATTGAAAATAATAAGAAATGTTTCTTGAGCACAAAATTGTAATATTTCAATAATTTCTGAAGGATCATGTGACACTGAAGATCAGGGCTGCTGAAAATTCAGCTTTGCATCACTGGAATAAATTACATTTTAAAATATATTCAAATAGTAAACCGTTATTTTCAATATTTTAATATTATAGATTTGATCAAATAAATGCAGCCTTGATGAGCATTAGAGACTTCTTTCACAAACATTTTAAAAATCTTTTGAACTGTATGTAGTTTTGTCTCTGTTACTATTGTTCCAGGCTGTACGTTGTTGCATGAACAGGACAGTTTGAAAGTTACTTAGGCAGAAAAAAAAAAAAGTAAGGCCATTTGAGTTGTTTTGACATCTAGTTTGCATGCATTTTTTTTCAGCTGGTGATTGCACTGACTCTGTGACACCAGTAGTCTCAGAACAGCCTGAGTTTGGCCTCGCAGGTGCTAACATGCTGACAGAGTCTAACCTCTCATGAGATCCTGTGACTAAAGCCAGTCTCTGCATCATCCCCGGTGGAGTCGCTGCTGTCTGTTCAAGAGACTTAAGTGTGCCGCTTCTCTGTGATCAGAGGTCTTGCTTGGGTAAATCGAGCCAGGCTCCTCTGTCCTGCTCTGAAGGAGAAAGCGAGGCGTGAAAATAGCATCCCTCTCCTCTTCCTTGTGTTGTTGTCCCTGCAATGCACATTTTGCACAGTCACTTGTGTCTGTCTGACTACGGCACCATGGGAGATCTGGCTTATCACAGATGCAAATAATAATGAGGCTAACAAGAGTATAATATCACATCAGATACTTATCACTTTAACCAGTGACATTTTATGCATTTGATCTTTTCAGGTGTACATTCGAATCCTGGACAATGAGTGGAATGTATACCGGCGCTACACTGAGTTCAGGACGCTGCACAGTTACCTGCGGCCGCAATTCCCACAAGTCGACACGTTCAATTTCCCACCTAAAAAAGCCATTGGCAACAAGGTATGTACTGCATTTTTTCTCTAATGGCAGGTTCTCTTTTTCCCCCCTCATCCTTCTATTTCTTGACTCAACCTAAAACATTCATTTTATAAATGTATTTTATCGTTTGTTTATTCATTTATTGTATATTTAAATAATTAGTTATTTATCATATATTTACTTATTTTTCTTTATCATTTCTTTATCTACTATACATTTATTTTATATTTCTCTATTTCATTATTTGCTTACTGCAACAGGGCTGTGCACCATTCAGAGTTGATTTGAGAATTCCTGAATTTTAGTTGAGCTTGAATGGAGGTAAAAAACAAACAAACGGGGAAATTAATCACAATTAAAATAGATTGAAATACAATAATTCATTAATTCATTACATTTATATAGCGCTTTTCTAGGCACTCAAAGCGCTTCACATGGAAGGGGGAATCTCCTCAACCACCACCAATGTGCAGCATCCACTTGGATGATGCGACGGCAGCCATATTGCGCCAGAACGCTCACCACACACCAGCTTACTGGTGGAGAGGAGACAGAGTGATGAAGCCAATCAGTGTATATATATATATATAGGGATGATTAGGAGGCCACGATGGACAGAGGCCACTGGGCAAATTTGGCCAGGATGCCGGGGTTACACCCCTACTCTTTCGAAAGACATCCTGGGATTTTTAATGACCACAGAGAGTCAGGACCTCGGTTTAACGTCTCATCCGAAGGACAGTGCTCTTTGACAGTATAGTGTCCCCGTCACTATACTGGGGCGTTAGGACCCACACAGACCACAGGGTGAGCACCCCCTGCTGGCCTCACTAACACCTCTTCCAGCAGCAACCTGGTTTTCTCAGAAGGTCTCCCATTCAGGTACTAACCAGGCTCAGCCCTGCTTAGCTTCAGTGGGCAACCAGTCTTGGGCTACAGGGTGATATGGCTGCTGACAGAATTTTCTATAATTTCTATAATTTCGATACTTTGAATTGTAACTTTCCCTGCCATTGACAGAATTTTCTGGCTTTCAGTGTCTTTACTGTTATATGGTAGGGGGCGCTATTACGCATCTTTTGAAAGAGTAGAGAAGCTCTGGATCAGAAAACAGGAAAAAAAGGAGCAGAAACAAGTGATAAAAGCATTGCTTTTGCATGTTGTACTCTTTGAAAAAAAAAACCTGCGATTTTCGCAGTTTTTTGTTCAAAATTTTGCTTTTTTATGAAACTTACCTACATTCAAGTGTTGATAAAAAAGGGTGCATGAAGCTAGAATAAAAGTTATATATATATATATACACTCACCTAAAGGATTATTAGGAACACCTGTTCTCATTAATGCAATTATCTAATCAACCAATCACATGGCAGTTGCTTCAATGCATTTAGGGGTGTGGTCCTGGTCAAGACAATCTCCTGAACTCCAAACTGAATTTCAGAATGGGAAAGAAAGGCGATTTAAGCAATTTTGAGCGTGGCATGGTTGTTGGTGCCAGACAGGCCGGTCTGAGTATTTCACAATCTGCTCAGTTACTGGGATTTTCACGCACAACCATTTCTAGGGTTTACAAAGAATGGTGTGAAAAGGGGAAAACATCCAGTATGCGGCAGTCCTGTGGGCGAAAATGCCTTGTTGATGCTAGAGGTCAGAGGAGAATGGGCCGACTGATTCAAGCTGATAGAAGAGCAACTTTGACTGAAATAACCACTCGTTACAACCGAGGTATGCAGCAAAGCATTTGTGAAGCCACAACACGCACAGCCTTGAGGCGGATGGGCTACAACAGCAGAAGACCCCACCGGGTACCACTCATCTCCACTACAAATAGGAAAAAGAGGCTACAATTTGCAAGAGCTCACCAAAATTGGACAGTTGAAGACTGGAAAAATGTTGCCTGGTCTGATGAGTCTCGATTTCTGTTGAGACATTCAGATGGTAGAGTCAGAATTTGGCGTAAACAGAATGAGAACATGGATCCATCATGCCTTGTTACCACTGTGCAGGCTGGTGGTGGTGGTGTAATGGTGTGGGGGATGTTTTCTTGGCACACTTTAGGCCCCTTAGTGCCAATTGGGCATCGTTTAAATGCCACGGCCTACCTGAGCATTGTTTCTGACCATGTCCATCCCTTTATGGCCACCATGTACCCATCCTCTGATGGCTAATTCCAGCAGGATAATGCACCATGTCACAAAGCTCGAATCATTTCAAATTGGTTTCTTGAACATGACAATGAGTTCACTGTACTAAAATGGCCCCCACAGTCACCAGATCTCAACCCAATAGAGCATCTTTGGGATGTGGTGGAACGGGAGCTTTGTGCCCTGGAAGTGCATCCCACAAATCTCCATCAACTGCAAGATGTTATCCAAACAATATGGGCCAACATTTCTAAAGAATGGTTTCAGCACCTTGTTGAATCAATGCCACGTAGAATTAAGGCAGTTCTGAAGGCGAAAGGGGGTCAAACACAGGATTAGTATTGTGTTCCTAATAATCCTTTAGGTGTGTATATATATATATATATATATATATATATATATATATATATATATATATATTAGGGCCGGGACTCGATTAAAAAATTAATCTAATTAATTAGAGGCTTTGTAATTAATTAATCGAAATTAATCGCATTTTAGTTGCATAAATATTTTAACTGAGAACAGTGAGAAGAAATTTTTTTCCCATGGATTTTTAGTATACCATTGAATAATGACTGAATACATAAGCTTAAGCAACAAAATATTGTTTATTTTTGTTCAACCAAGTCCAGCAGACTAGTGCAATTGTATATGTTTTGCGTTGAGGTGAAACTTGAGTGTCGATGTGCTGCGGTGATATGCGAATTCCTTGTTGCATAGCTTGCACACAACCATGCTCTCATCGACGCTTCCATCCGTTTGTCTTTTATAACAAAATTTCCCATCCACGGGGCCAACCAAAGCGGTCTCATCAGCTTCTTCGTTCATGTTCACTGTGGTTTGTTGTTGTCTGAAGCATAGACTGTAAAAAAGTCATGAACGCTAGTTGGTGCTCCAGTATAATCGGTCCGCCGAAACTAATCCAGTGAGAAACGTTCCGCGGTGCAAAAATAAGTGTGATTTTAAAATGCGTAATTTTTTTTTTTGTGTAATTAATTAATCTTAATTAACGCGTTAAAGTCTGTAATTAATTAATCTTAATTAACGCGTTAAAGTCCCGGCTCTAATATATATATATATATAAGCAGATGCCTGTTCTTTTGATATGTTGCATGTTCAAATATTCATACAACAAAATTATGGGAGCCTTGAAAGTTTTATGAAAACTATCAAAAATGCTGGCGGTGGCTGGCAACTTAAAAAATAAATAAATAAATAAAAAACCTGGCAGGCAAAGAGTTAGTGAATAAAGCCATGTGTGAAAGTTAAAAAATCTCCCATTTCCAATTCCATCCAAATTTACACTTATGAATCCATTTCTTAAATTTCGAATTTTGCGCAAACCCGTACTGCAAAGACCTTTTAATCTGATATTAATCTATTTTAAAAAAAATCACAGTTGTGGGAAACAATGTATCACACACTTGAAAGTTGATTGTTAATTCTGTGCACAGCCGGCAGAAAACATTGGCAACAGCAAAGTTTGTAGGCCGCCACATTTAAACTTTTTAAATTACAGTAATCCAGAAATATGAGAAGAAAACATCTCAGCACAGCACAAAAAGACAAAATAAAGGGAATGCTATAGAAAAGAGAGCTAGAGCCAAAAAAACAAAACAAGCGCCACTGTCACCACCTGCTATACTAACCAGGGCTTACGACATTACTGCTAGTGGCCGGGGCCTCAGTTTTGAGGAGTTTTTCAATAAAAAGAGAGCAAAGTGATGTTTTGAAGACTGCAATGCTGCAATCTACAATTTTCGGCTACTTCTTTAGCACTACCTGGTCTGAGCGTTCCCTGTTCTCTGACTGACAGAACCACACAACTACATTACGCTGTACTGATATATAGAGCTTTGGTGGCCATTTTTAGTACCACAACTTCAGTTCTATCATGAGTAATCTTGCTGCTTTGGGGAGTGTTGACATTTTTTTTCCTAGCCTTTCATCTATAATGCTGCTGTGCGGCGTGTATAAGGGCGAGATTGCTGTGTCATGTGGTCCTGCCCTCTGCTCCAGTGTCCAATCAGCATCATCAGCGGGGCAGCACTCTATGCGTTAATGAGGATGGGCCACTCTGACAGCACTCGGATTCCCCACCTGTCTTTTCATTTTCCTCCTTTTTTCCCCCGTGTTCATCCAGGGGCAGGTAATTGGCTTGTGGCACAGCTTCCTCTCGCTGCCTGTGATTTTTGAGAGTGTGCCAGGCAGAGCCACTGGCCCCCGCGTGGCCCTTCAAAGGAAGACTTTTTAGAGCGTGAAAGACAGACCTGATTTACAGGGACCCAGACAGGCACTGCCAGCCTGCGTCCCACCTCAAGGACGGCCTATCAAAAGAGTCAATCAACCCCAGGGCGGGCGTGTAGACGGCATGCTTTGTTCCTGCTCTGAGCACATTAGTTTTGCAATACCAGCTGTCGGTTGTTGGTCTGGACTCCAAAAAAACGAGTTAGTAACCCCGCTCCAAATATTGCCATCTTGCTCTTAACATATCACCAAGGAGTTGAAAACAGCTGAGCAATTGTCAATTAGGAAACATGTCTGCGTCTGTCCTCGAGTAACTCGCTCTGCTCGGTGATAAGAAGTCCCTGACCTCTCAGGGAAGAGCGTGAACCAGATTCGAGTTTCGTTTTGCTGGTGTGCTGAAGCTGCACACATTCACAGGGCAGAAGAAGCCTCTCTGTTCTCTTTTTTTTTTTCAAGCCGAGAGCTGCTAACTGCCTTCTGCTGAAGTTTTTGCTGAAACTTTGACATGCAAATTCAACTGAAGTATGGAAACCCTCAGGGTTCAGTTAGATCAAGAAAGCAGGGAGAAAAGGGTGCATCGAGAGCAGGCTTTTAAAGTTGAAATGGCGGCAACTGTGGAGGTTTTTGATGGCGACAGGGCTTTTGTTGGTAATCATTGGCCCGTTGAGATTAGCTGTCATGTAATTGTTAATTCCATTATTGTTTTGCAGGAGCTCGGTGGCGGTTCGTTAAAAAGGGTCTCCTTTCTCTTTCTTCGCTATACGCGCCATTGCACACGTATGCGCGTATGATATCTGATCTTCCACATTGCTGAGTTTTGAGCTGAGACTTTGAGTGTACTCAACAGGGACTGTAGAGTCATTCTTTCTGGATCCACTTGTGTGGGTAAATCAAAGGTTAGCAGGGTGCCTCAGATTTATTAAGTGGCTTCTTCATATGATTGTATAGGTGAATGGATATTCAGACAATTTCAAAGGCGGCTTATTTTATAGGCTTTTAGTTTATGTAATGAAATAAAATATTCACAAACATCAACAACAATGGTTTATATATGTGTGTGTTTAAAGAAATTAATATTTTTATTCAGCAAGGATACATCAAATTGATAAAGTGGGAGTAAAAACGTTTACGTTACAAACTAATTCTAATAAATGCTGTTCTTTTGATCTTTCTCAACAAAAAAAAAATATATATATATTATGGTTTCCACAAAAATATTAAGCACTACAACTGTTTTCAACATTGATAACATTTAACATCACTTTACATTACATTTCTTAAATACTAAATTGGCATATTAGAATAATTTCTGAAGGATCATGTGACATTGAAAAGTGAAACCTGGAGTAATGACTTCTGAAAATTCAGCTTTGCCATCACAGGAGTATGTTACATTTTAAAATATATTAAAATATATAACAGTTATTTTAAATTGTTATAATATTTCACAATATTGCTGTTTTTGCTCTATTTTTGATCAAATAAATGCAGCCTTGGTGAGCATAAGAGACTTCTGTCAAAACATTTAAAAAATCTTACTGACCCCAACATTTTGAACGGTAGTGTAATTTAATATTAAGAGCACTATACAGTGTTGGGTGTAATTAATTACTAAGTAATCTAATTACTGTAATTTAATTACTTTTGCCTTGAAAAAAGGATTTTTCTTTAATTTAATTAGTTACTTCTGATGTAATCGCATTAAATACTGTATACTATAGAACAATTCTATATAAAATAATAGTGGATTTAACATCAAAATTCAACGTCTAATGTTAAAATATAGGTTTTAATGTAACCTTATCCCTTTACAAGGTCAGTTTGAGCATTTGTTTGTTTATTTGAAAGAATTAAAAGTGCATTTTCATGTCTATCCTTGTATTGTTCAACTTGTTGAAGTTGATATGGGGTTTAGAAAGTAATTAGTAATAAGTAATCCAATACTTTTTAGAGAGAGTAATTAGTACAGTAATTGAATTACACTGTTGAAGCTAGTAATTCATTTCTTTTTAGAGTAACTTACCCAACACTAATTGCATACATCATATTACCGCTTTCTGTCTTTCTCATTAAACCATGTTGCTTAATGTCTCTTGATGGTCCATCCTGTAATCATTCTTGAACTGAAGTTTAACTTTGCACTGTGCAACATAGTTGTGTTCTTCTCAGGCCTGAATCTCTGACTCTAGTTACACTAACAAGAGTAATGATGAGAAAATGCAAATAGTGCATCACTTGGGGAAACCCTTACACCCCTTTGAAATGAAGGACTTGTCTTATCTGCAACTGTGAGTTTCTCATTGCTAGTCTCATCATTCATCTTGAGACAGCAGCTTGTGTAATTACCCATCCAGACCTTTCATGTGTCTCACTGAAACCAGTGCAACACTAAGCAGGCTCTTGCGTCTTTGATATTTATTGTTAAGAACTGTTACTTTGTTTTCCACCTTTAAGTGAATCAAGTAGATTTGATGCTTTGGTGATTTCACAAAAATTCCAACCAGTGCTATGTTATGACTTAAGATTTTTACACTTTTTTTTTGGCCTTTTCATCATCCACCAGGATTTAAAGTACAGTATGAATGCTTAGAGATGTAATGGCACAAATGTATAAAAGCAAAATATTCCTTGTATCTTCCATACATTGTTAGTTTGTGTATAATATCCTCCTGTCTCTGAGACTGTAACTTTATTTCATTCCTTCTGTGATTGTCATGAAGCTCTCTGTGTTTTGGGATGGATTGTGGATTTGGTGTGTTGTTGTGTCCATGACTCCATCTGCTTGGGCCATGTCAGGCCCCTTGCTGCTCAGCCAAACTGACAGCTCCTAAACAGCTGATTTGTCAGAGGCTCGCCAGGCAAACACGCTAAACTCTCCCCAGCCTACCCGTCAAATGTGCCCTGACTACCAAGCAGAGGCACGCTGAGCCCAGCCAACCACAGGAAGAATGATGACATCAAAGAGAGGCGACTGTCAGCACTCCAGTCAAACTGTCACCTCATAAGCTCCTCAGCTGTGTTTAGATTATTTTTATAGCTGAGGTTTGCATCAGGATCACATTTACAGACTTCATTTTGAGGCTTTTCTTAAGGGAGTTTTCTTAGACATAATTGAGAGATCATGGAAAGTAGCCAGTGTTATCTTGTTAAACTCTTGGGATGAGTGGTCGTATTCTCATTGAGACAGGTAGAGTGTCTTAGATAGTTTAGATCAAACTCTCAGAGCTCAAGTATAGACCATTGTTTCAAGGCTAGGATAATAGAGATTTGGCTCAGTTGCCAACATAGGCGGAGGGTGTACCAACTCCAGAGTCAGGCTAAGGAGACGCGCTTCCTCTTTGTTCCAAGTTACGTGTCACCTAGCGACAACCTACACATCCCAGCATAAACGCTTGTGCAAAATTATTTGTTATTAAAGCGGCTATGTTCACAAACCACTATAATTTATGGCAGCCAATTTGAATATTAAATAACCATTGCCTAATGCAGCGAAACAAAAGCGCTCCCATTTCTTGTTGAGCTTGCCTGGCCTCCCCGCTGGTCTATTGCCCTGGGCATGTTAATCAGTCCCTGTCTCAAGTCATCACGATCTCACAAAGTTCTGCTATAATCAATGAAGCTGACTGCACAATGGATCTCTTATTTAGCCTAGATAAAGTCTACACTTTATTTGTTATAAGTTAACTTATAACAAGAGGATTTGCGAGAGTGCAGAACTCAGCACTGGACAAAAAAACTCAGCCGTTGTGAGCGGTGAATGGATTAGAACTTAAACGCATCTGATTGGCCATTGGGTTCAATAACTCAACAGATATGTCTTTGATTGTGTTTTTGCAGCGTTGAGCAACATAGCCATTGTAAAAAGAAACCTTTGGCACTCTCGAGTGCAAACACCAAATCTGTTTTGCCAATTTATCGTTATTTCAGAGAAAACTGATCCTAGACCAGCAGTCTAGGGGAAGGCTAAGTCTTCCCCAGCCTTACACATGCACTCTGCCTATGGTTGCCTATCTTAAACATTTGGTTGTCTAACGTATTTTAACATAGTTTTTTGTTCAACTGATGTGAATATGTCATCAAGGTACATTTTTTTAGCTGGCTGGATTTTTTTGTGGATTTTTGAAGAAAAGAATAATTGATTTGGAAATGTATTAATGTAACAAGTAATACATATTATTAATAGTTTAGTAATCATTCATATATTCATTAAATGTGATAATGTAAAATTATTAATACTGTTATAATTAATACCAAATCAATTTTCCAAATATTAATTTCTTTCTAAAATGTAACTAATAAAAATAATAATAATAATTGTTGTTGTTTTTTTCTTAATCAACTATTTTTTCTTTCTAAAATTGATTTTTTTTGCTCTTTTATTCAAATATATTTCTATTAATGTATTATAGAAAATAATAATAATAATTTTACCATATGTGACCCTGGACCACAAAACCAGTCACATTTAGAAAATGCTGGACCAAAAAAACAGAAATTTAGATTTATACATAATATGAATGCTGATTAAATAAGCTTTCCATTGATGTATGATAAGTATGATGTTAAGATAGGACAATATTTGGCCGAGATACAACTATTTGAAAATCTGGAATCTGGAATTTAATTTGTCTTGTTGTATCTATCCATGCATTTGTGTTTGGTACCAAATTGCTCTTTTCCACACATTTGAGTGTTTGTGTGTGTGACTGTGTCGTTTTGTGTGTGTGTGTGTGTGTGTGTACGCTTGTGCAGTAGGTATATTTAATCCACTCATAGGTAGAGAGGCTGATGGAGGGATTTGGCGAGTCTATCTGAGGCCTATTGCGGTCTGGGGTTTGGCTGTTTAGAGGGAGTCAGTACAGAGATAATTTGCACATCCTCCCCAGGAACCGGGCTCACTGTCACTGCTCTCAGCTGATAGCCTCACAGCAAAATAGGACAATGCCAGTGTGTAATACCTGCTCACTGTGCCCACATATGTAGACAGATAAGTGTATTGATGTGCACTTTAGCCTGGGTGTATCATAATAATATACTTACTTGTCACACGTTTGACCAAGCTCTGTTCTGTGTATTAAGAACACAGTGCTAGAGACTAATTTTTAATTGAATCATTTATTTATTCTGCCTTTGTGAGTCATTGCCATTTAAAAACTACTTGCCAAGAAGGGGCGGATGTGATTTCTACAGCAGTAGTAGTTAGGTTGATGCTTTAATCTAAAGTTACAGTTATTACAGCACACTTGTCACAGGGACAATATTAAGTATATAAGGGCTTTGCTCTTGGGAACAATAATGTTAGCTGTTGATCACCACTTAGAGGATTCAAACCTATAATCTTTAACTTCTCTAGCTAGATCTATTACCACTAAACCATACCACCCCCAACTTACAAGCAAAGAGATTGCCGTTTATACAGAGGCAGAAGTGGTCTTAAAAATATTCATATACAGAGAAAAGTACAAGAAAAACATGAGAGAACTTTTTTGTGCTAATGTACTGGCACGCCAGGGTGCACAGACTTTCTTTTCTAGTGACGAGTGTGAATAAGTGAGCTGAACTGACTGAATTATTAAAAAAGTGACCACATATGACATGTATAATTATATACCCATATGAATACAGAATTAGTCATTCCTACAATGCGTCATGTAAGTGTACTGCATTTACAGTCGTGCTCAGAATTAATGACACCCCTGGTAAATATTATCAAAACTGGCTGTAAAAAATAAATCTGCATCGTTTCATTCGCCTTTTGATCTTTCATTAAAAAAATTGCCAAAAATCGAACCTTTCATTGAAGTAAAATAATTGAAAGTGGGGGGGAAATCACATTATGAAATAAATGTTTTTCTCCAAAACACGTTGGCCACAATTATTGGCACCCTTTTATTAAATAACGCCAGACTGTCGATGTACATGTCTGTTGAGAGAATAATGTTAGAAATCAAAGTACTCTTGCATCTGAATGATCCCATTACATTTACAGGAACTAGTTTCTCAGCAGCGGCGGAATTTTACTTTACTCCGGTTAGTTGTACTGCGCCAAAAAAGTAAACACAGAACAGAAGCGCAGTACAGTCGGGACATCTGTCTAGCTAGTAGTAGCCTTGAACAACGATATTCGATTGTAAACGAAGGAATTGGCAACATGGTGATTCGGTGTGCATTTCGTAATTGTAAAAATAAACCAAAATGGTGATGGTCACCAAAAAGTTTCCACAAATTTCCATGGAGAGATCCAGAGATCCGTCGGCATTTGTATACATTTTCTGCACTGAAAATGTAGAAATTTACAATATCATTCATCTTCATTTTTTGAAAGATATTAATACTTTTATTCTTTAAGGATCCATTAAATTGATCAAAAGTGACAGTTAAGACATTTATAATGTTACAAAAAATTATATTTCAAATAAATGCTGTTCTTTTGAAAGTTCTATTCATCAAAGAATTACGGTTTGCACAAAATTATTAAGCAGCACAACTGTTTTCGACATTTACTTCGACTAAAACTATTTATTGAGCACCAAATCAGGATATCAGAATGATTTCTGAAGGATCATGTGACACTGAAGACTGGATTAATGGCTGCTGAAAATTCAGCGTTGTCATCATGGGAATACATTTCATTGTAATATCGATTACTTTTACATACAAAATGTTAAAATGCAAAAAAATAAATAAAATAAAAATAAAATTCACGATATCACTGTTTTACTTTATTTTTAATCAAATAAGCATAGTCTTGGCATACGAGGCATCTTAACAGTGTTATATTTAATAAGGTTACAGGCATAAGTTTTTCAATTTATGCCTCATCCTTTTGTCTGCTATTGCTGTGGATATGAATGCAAATGAGGGGTTTGATTAAATTACCCAAAACGTAGAGTATATGGCTAGAGAGAGACATACTGTAGAAGAGAATAATAGTGTGAAAAGAGCACACGTCTTAGTTTATTCAAAATACACTGATTTCCATGTAGAAGATTTTCATGCAGTAATATAAAATAGCTCTACACTCTATTGAACATGCAAACCTATTTTCAGAGTAAAGGTTTAATGAGAATATGCACTTTAATCTGAAAATGTGTATGTAAATGAATGAATTAACATTTATAATGAATAATCACTGATTAGAATAATGTGTTATATAAGGGCAAAGCTGGGAACTCTAGCTGTACTCTTTTCTCAGAGGACCTTGCTAACTTCACATTATGAACGAATAACCTTTATCTAGATTATCTGTGCACTCATATTTTGCTCATATTGTTCATCACATCTCTTGTCTCCAGGGGGAACAATCACAGACCTCTGACCGTCTCTATGACCCACATTTACCATTAAAACGAGCAAATGTTCATGTTTTTTTTCACGCTTTGGTGCATACAGTGTGATCTTCACTGCAGCTGAGATGCACAGATGTACTTAGAGATGATACTGTACTATAGCCACAGGCCAGAATGAGAGCAGAGATTCAGTGGTACTTTGAGGGAATGCTTAGATGTTGCACAGCCCATGTCCAAATATACATTCTTCCCTGTTAAAACAGTTTTTCAAATGATTTGGATGGCCAAAAATTATGTAATCGAGATACAGTAGTCAAACATCCACTATAGTGAGTTCTTCCTTGTGTATAATATTTTTTTTGAAATGTAATGTATTGCATTATTTATTATATAAAATAAATATAAAATAATTTTAAAGAGGACCTATAATGCTTTTTTTAGTGTGTCATGCTGTTGGAGCAAGAAAAAAGTCTGCGCAGTTACAACAACAACTACAAAAAAACAAAGACCACTCCAAAGGCAACTTCCTTAACAATATTCCTCATTTAAATTATTTAAATTATACGCAAAATAAAACGGATGAGGCCTGGTTGAGTTGTGTTAGTAGTGTGTTGTCGCCGACTCTCCATATCCAAGAGACGCTGTTTTTTCCATCCTGGATCCAGCGCGGTTATGGAGAGTGACATTTCCTAAACGCGCTCAAAGCAGATGACCAATCAAAACACACTGATCCAGCCGACCAATCGGAGCATATTGCACTTTTTGGAAGGAGGGGCTTCATAGAGACTGGAACTTAACAGAGCGTTACTGACAGACTGGGAAGAGAGGTGCTGCAATAATGTAAAATATGTAACAAATTATGTGTTTTTGAACATTGAAGCATGATAGCCTATTCTAGACTAAAAAAACTAAATCAAGACTTTGTAAAAAGGCTTAGGACCTATTCCTTATTAATTTATTTTAATATAACTATTTTATTAATATTTATTTTACATATGTATATTGCCTATATTTGGCTAGTGTTACATGATCCCGCTCTTATTCGGGCAAATGCTTTTAAACCATTCATGCGCGACAAGTCAAAAGAGAGCGCGCTGCACAGACCGGATGCCAGAATACAGTTCTCTTTCGTGCTTGAGCGAACAATAACACACAATTATGCCAAAATGTCGTTTTGTCGAGTATCTTCATAACTTAAGAGGAGTCTTATGATGAACGTGAGAGAATGAGATGCGTGTGATATCCGCGTCTCTGTCAGCAACGGCGGCTCTTAAAGGGCCAGCAGCCAATAAAGCTTTCTGTCTGTAAAGTTAATCAAAGAACAAAGGGAACAGAAAATTACTCACTGCTCTTGACTAAAGAACCTTTGTAGCTTTAATAAGGATTTGTCTATATATAATTTATAATTTATGCAGCTGTTTGATAACTTTATTCAATTTCTGTATATGTCCTACCTGTTAGACAGGCTGTATATTTTTTGAAGCCTAAAATGTTTTTAAAAAATGTATAGATTTCAATCGTAATGACGGAATCACTGTAATGTTGGATGGCTATAATTAATGTTTAAATTTGGGTGGTGGGTCATTTTTCTCCAGACATCAATGGCTTATTGATCATTATATGTGTTATCAACCATTTAGTTGTTGTTGCTAGTTTGAGTTGAGAAATACACATTTCAGAATTATCACTAATCTGTGTGTGCATTTTGCTTTAGAGCCAAGCAAGTTGACTCATGATACCATTTGTTTATTATATCGCAAATCGCAATATTGACCTTAATAATCGCAATATGACATTTTCCCCAAATCTTGCAGCCCTAATTGAATTTGTTGTGTGTGTGTGAACACAAATCATTTGAATCGTTTGTTTCGTGCACAAGACTTGACTGGAGGTTGAGACTTTCTCTTCTGACCCACCTTCTGCTGTGTGCTGAATTATTTACTGACTCTCTGCAGGTCTTCGTACATTTACTGACCCATTTGTTCTCATCATTGGCCTTTCCCAACACCTGGTTTGAGACATTTGTATCCATATTTTCCTGAGTGCAAGAGATTGGAAGGTTCTTTATAGTCCATAACACATGGTCATTATGGTACCGGCTACCTGCATCATATATTATTGATTTCCCACCATTTGGCTTAAACAAAAGGTTGAGGGAGGCGCAGAATATAGAAGACAGTCTGTTGTCTCTTCGGGCTTCTTGGGCACAGCTTTAATTGAACTCCACATTATCTTTGCATTAAAGATGACAGCCCCAGGAGGATCTGCCCTGTTCTCATTAATGCAGTGTTTGCCATTTCTGCTTTCACTATTCAAAGTGAATAAATTATGACTCCTGCATTTTGTATGCATATGCAACATGCCTGATGCTTGCAATGTTTTTTTTCTTGTGACAAAAAGCACAAGAAATGTGGAAAGAGAACACAGCAAATACATGATCTCTCATGAATTGCTTGCTTCTTATTAGGGTTATTATAGTTAACTAAAAGCATAAAAAACATTTTCGCTCCTTGAAATAAAATAAACATGAACTAAAATACGATATCATAGAAAAAAATTACTTTATTTACAAAATGTATCCTGAATGCACTGTAAGTCATTTGGATTAAACGGTCTGGAAAATATGTAAATAACCTCTCACATCATACCTGGTTGATTACTACAGATATGCTTTAAATGTTTGATTATCTTGATGAAAATCTAATTTTGTGGCTACTGCTTTACTACAGAATCAAAAGGATTTAAGCTAGAGTAAATATGTTCCATCTGTTATTATTTGTAGGATGAATGAGGCTCTTTCCCCGTACAACCACTTTTACAGCAACCTTCAGTGGGAGGGTCAGCGTGATAAATCTCCTCTTTCAGTCATAACTGTTTAATTCTCAGGGAGAGTATGATGGGTTTTGCTGTACCAACTTGAATCACCCTCACACTTTGTCATTTTGACAACGTGTCTCATTCATTCAAATCTGCACACGTCCATACATGCTGCACATGTGATTTGTACAAAAGCGAACACAACTCATTGTGTGGCAACAGCTAGTCCAGCTGGTCCAGACAATAGCCTCTGAAGATGGAGAAGCACCCCAGCAAGTCTTTATTGGCTATAATGGTAATGTCTGGCTGTGATTTTCTCTGTCTCACTGCCTGTCGCTGTCAGACACAGACGATCAGCAGAACTGTGCTTTGAGGAATTTGGAGAGGAGCCTATCGTTTATGGAAAGAAACAAAACTGGCCCGAAGACAGAAGCCTGAGAAAATAATTTGCACATTTTCATTCTCTTAAGAGATTGTGAAGCACTTTGTTGGTTTTGCCACAAGTTGTTTGCATGAATTGCAAGCGGGTGTTTGTTTTAACAGATCTTCTGAAGGTCCTGGTGAAGCTGCACTCATAAACAGCTTAAAACATCAGTTATTAAATCCACTTGCCATAAGAGCATGTGTGCGTGTGCTTGGCTTGTTTATCAAGGTGTTTGGTCCCTTGGTGAAAAGGGTTTTTTAGTATCTTGTTATCTTGATAGAATCCAATTAGTAGCATAATACATTCTCAAACTAGGAATGCTTTAGAAGGGGTTTGGGTTTCTTTTCTCTCTCTCTCTCACGTCTCTATTCAAGGAGACTAACACACTTGAGTCAGTTTATCCTGTTAGGTGTAGCTGTGTGCATTAGTTTATTCATCACTGTTCTTTCAAAAGTTTGGGGTCAGTAAGATTTTTATTTGAAAGAAATTCATACTTTTATTCAGCAAGTATGGATGAAATTCATCAAAGGTGACAGTAAAGACATTTATAATGTTGCAAAAGTTTTCTATTTCAAATAAAAGCTCTTCTTTTGAACTGTATATTAATCAAAGGATCTTGAAAAAGTTTATTTGCCATATTAGATATATGATTAGATATATGGCTTATTAGATGGATTTCTTTAAAAAAAAAAAAACTGTATTAGATTGATTATATTTGTTCATTATATAAATCATACCAACCTTAAGTCGTTGCAGTTTTTACACATTTAGAATTTGTAAATGTATACTTGGAATAAAAACAAAAAAAAATCTTACCAACCTTAAGTTGTTGCAGTTTTTATACATTTTTATACATTTATATTTTGTATATGTATACTTGTACGATGGATAGATTGATTTGATATTTGTACAATGTGACCATGATAACAAAGTATGCAAATACATATATATGGTACTGTATGCATGTTTTTTTTAGGTCAGGCTTAAAATGCAACTTTTAATACACTGTGAAACAGGTGGTCCCTGCTCTAAGGGGTCATTGGCCTGATAAAGTTTGAAGACCCCCTAATGTACTTTATAGTGAATATCACTTGATGTTATTGTTGTAAAGTGCACAAAGAGCATAGATTTGTACTTGATGTCATGGTTCTCACCTTTAAAGAGAGTTCTGAGATGACGTGGGCCAGAGCATTAAATTAGCCCTGGCAGGCACAGCCCTCATGGGTAAGCTAATCTGACAGCAGTGATCTCCTCCACATATCCCATATCATAATCAACTTTTATGCTCTTCATGCCTGTTGGAGATGGATCACTATTAGAACTTCATGCCCTGATGACACACTAATGCTAAAATGCGGGGTGACAGTGGTTTAGATGGCACACAAACACACACTTTCTAACGCTCTTTATTATTGTTGGGTGATTGAGCCATTGCCCCTCTAATGGAGTGGGTGATGCCAGAGCATTTTAGAGTCAACTTCCCCTCAGCACGTGAGACATGACTGATGTCACATGCACACACGCGTAAAGATGCAAGAACTGGAGCATCAGGCCCAATTAATCAGTCATATAGGGGACATTAGTAACATTTCAATCTCTCTCCCGCTGTCCCTTGTTCTATCTCATTTGCTTTTGATGTCACCCCCACCACAGCACAGACTTTGATCTGGTTATCCATCAGCTTGATATGCTGGGTACAGTCGCGATGCTGATGTTTTGATGCTGTAAATTCAATGCAGGTCCTTATGAAACAGACTTTTAAAGGGATATTGTCATGTTTGGATGAATCATAATCATGTTCTCACCTTCATATGGAACACGATAGGAGAAATTTAACAGAATGTTCATTTTTTTATTAGTGCTGTCAATCGATAAAAAAATTTGAACTAAATAATCAAAATATTTTTGTAATTAATGAGTCAGTTTTAATTAAACATGAAAGTTTTTAATATTTTTTATTAGTGCTGTCAATCGATTAATCATATTTTTTTTCTGTGGTTAATCGGGATTAATCACAATTAAAAACACAGCTTTTATAGGTTTATATTTAGTTGATATATTTTATTATGTAATCATTTCACAGTTAATCTTCAAATTAATGTAGAGACAACATAAAGACAGTATATTTTAAATACTTGTTTAATGGCATCTTTTTATGAATTAAGGTCAGTATCACTGATACTAATACAGCTCTATGTCATGAAATTGTAATACAGCTAATATAGCTCTGTCTCCATGAAAATGACCCCCCCCCCCCCAATTTTGAAAAATTAATTATAGCCATTGAACATTACAGTGTAATTGAAAGCTATACATTTTTTTTTACATTTATTAGGCTTCAAAAAATATAACTTGAAATTTAAGTGAACTTTAAACAATCCTCACATAAACCTTAATTAATGTCATATTTACCTGTGCCCTTCTTACCTGTCTAACAGAACAATATACAGAAATTGAATTAAGTTATCAAACAGTCTGCAAGGCATATATTATAGATTAAATATAGACTAATCCTTATCAAAGCTACAAAAGTTCTTTACTCAAGCAGTGAGGATTTTCTCTGTTACCTTTGTTCTTTGATTTAGTTTACTGACAGACATAATTATTGGCTACTGTCACTTTAAGACCTGCCGCTGCTGATAGAGACGCTGATCTCACACGCGTCTCATTCTCTCACAACTCTTTACGTTCATTTAAGACTTTTTTTAACTCATTTAAGACTGTTCTTATGTTATGAGGATACTTGACAAAACGGACATTTGGCATAATTGTGTGTTATTGTTCGTTCAAGCGCGAAAGAGAACTATTCTGGCGCGCTGTCTGTGCGCACGATACTGGCGCGCGTCTTTCTGTGCATTGTGTGTGTGTGTGTCACATAGACAGGTCATTCACAGGCAGTCCATTCTCTTTTGTCTTGTCACGCTTAAATGGTTTAAAAGCATTTGTATGAATAAGAGTGGCATCATATAATGTAAAGCTAGCCAAAGGATGACAAAAAATAATGGATGCTGCGTTAAATATTTTAACGCGTTAGACTGGACGAAAAATTTATCGCATGCGTTAACGTTGACAGCCCTAATTTTTATATTGTAAAACTTTCACATTGAATCTCCAAATAATGTAGAAACAACATAAAGACATTATATTTAAAATATGTGTTCAATTGTATCTTTTTACTAAGCGCTATGTTTTTCTTTTAGCCATTAATTATAGCCATTCAACATTACAGTATAATTGAAAGCTATAATTTGTAACATTTAATAGGCTTTAAACATTTAATTTATTTAATATTCAATACTAAGTTTTGTTTCTATACTGGCCCAGTCCGGCCAGTTCAGATTTTTACCTGCCCTGCTAAAATGCACAAAAAGTTATTGTTTTCATCGATTTTGACCCTTGTAAATAGTGCTTTAAGATTTTCAGGTAGGTAAATATACAGAAATGTAATCATTTCTTGAATAATTTCTGTATCTGTGCATTTAATAAACACTGCACAGTATTCACTGCATAAATTCTAAATTGAATATAGATTAATCCTTATTAAAGGTACAGGAGTTATTCAGTCAAGAGCAGTGAGTGATTTTTTTTCTATGTCTTTTGTTCTTTGATTTACATTAATGACAGACAGCAGCAGGTTTTTAAGGCTGTTGTTACTTTAAGACCTGCTGCACATGACTAGGATCTGCCACATCCTTTTTTTCTCTTTACGTTCACACTTTATTTAATCTCACATTTAATTACACATTTGTAATGATCAAATAACACACTACAGTTAAAATTATAATCAAGTACTTTACATAGACACACTATGTAAAGTACTTGATTATAATGTGTATGTGTTTGAATTTGCAGGATGCCAAGTTTGTAGAGGAGAGGAGGAAACAGCTGCAGTCGTATCTGCGTATGGTGATGAATAAACTGATCCAGACACTGCCTGAATTCACTGCCCAGCCCACAAAGGAGACCTTACTGCATTTACTGCCTTTCTGCCAGTGAGTACACACACACACACACACACACACACACACACACACACACACACACACACACACACACACACACACACACACACACACACACACACACACACACACACACACACACACACACTAACTCAATAATACACATGTAGTAACCATCAACTGTATGAACTCTATATGACACTGTATTTTCCTACATCGATGAAAGATACATGCCATTTTGAGTTGTCACTCAAGTAAGCCACGGCAATCAAACTTTCAAATTCCATGAATGCATGCTAAATAAAGAAATTACACTGATAGTGACATATTCGTCTGTTGTGCTGCACCCGATTCACTAAAGGAATTAAGCAAATAAGGCCATAAAGTTTTTATTGAATGCTATATGCATGCCGAATTTACAATCTCGTGGGTTGCTTCTGAATATTAGATTGTGAAAGATGCAGATGTATACCGAGAATTTGATATACTTTAGTAAAGTGGTTCTTAATCTTTCTGACTCCAAGGCCTCCCATTGTCCACAACAATATTAAATGTAAGGATTTCAGAAGTTTGAAGATCTGAATGTTGGTGAATGTTGAAGGTTCCCACTCTTTTTAACTAGTGAATTTACATTACTTTGTTCATGATTTACTGTTAAAGGATGAGGATTTTAAAATAAATATTTTATACTCCGTTTCTCCCCAGTAAAATATTTTAGAGCTTGGCATGACTAGAAAAATGGATATTCATTATAAAAAGAAATGCCCATGGAGTTTTAAGATTTCATTAATTTACATGACAAGACATCACACGTTTGAACCTCATAAATACAGGACCCCTTGCTTAGGGGGTAAATTAAAATAAGAAATATCTTTCATTTTAGTTGTTACAGCTTATTTTAATGCTTGTTGCCCTATTTTAAATAACTTTAGGTCATTTTGAGGCCCGTTTGGAATTTTCTTGAGAACCATTGCTATAGTACAGTATGACTGCCGGTATCGCTCCATTGTGATTGGCTTTTTAAAATGCAGAAAATACACTTGGCTACACAGTGTCTAGATATATGCCCCATTATAATGCTCTCCTCCAATATTTGATCATCATTTGATGAATTACTGCTGTCATTATGAGTAGAAAAAGTACACAAAAAATCGCTTTTTAATAAACCCCATTTACCGCCTGCTTTCCGTGGGCGATAACAGCACAACGTTAATTATGGCAAGCAAATAGCACTGACTTTTACAAACTTCCTAAAACCGTATTTCCATGCACAGGTGTGTTTGTGCTGAATAGAATGCAAATGACTTCATTTAAATACCTATGAGACTTTTTTTTAGCACCTGTTTAAGCTAGATTGCAATGGCTAGTGAATATATCCCGGTTTTTTTTTTTTTTTCTGAAATTCCACACTGCCCACTCTACACAGAACAAATGCATCAAAAACCATCATCTCACAGCTGTTCTTTAACAGGAAATTTGATTTGCTTACACTCCGCTGACATCCTGCATTTTACCAGCCAATTGTCTGTTCCGATTGGCTCATTGATTTATCAGGTCAGACTTCCTTTCACACGCTGCATCTCAATGGTTTATTGTAAGCGCTGGCACTGGCAGGGTGACGTGATTACAAACAGGAAATTAAAAAAAAAAAAAAAACTATTTTACCCTCACATCAAATCTGATTTAATTAAAAGAGACCCTTGGCACATTGTGAGAAGATAATGGCTCTTTGCTTGGCATGACTGGAGATAATTTGAGTACTAAGGACAGATGAGTCCAGCTGCTTTTTTAGGTAGCGAGAGAGAGAGATGGATGTGATGTATGATTAACATCACATTTAGTCACAATAGCCCTCATCTAGGGGCTCCCAGAGTCCTTGAGTCCATTCTCTATGTGCATTGGATTACTTTTGTGTACAGTATATGCAGTGCACTGTTCACACATTGACAGTGTTTCTGAACATGTGCTGTCTAGCAACTGGTAGTTTATTCTCGATAAATTTGCCAGTGCGATTTATGTGATTAACAATTCTGTTCTTGTCCTCTGGAAGCAGCTCTCAGACCTGGAATAGATGCTCACAGCAATTTAAACACATTGACGATTACATATCCAAGCCAATAAAGCCGCCTCCTGGCAAACAGACAGCAAAAAGCTGTCGCACAGAGGTTATAGTGAGCGCGCGCTGCCAACCAGGGAATCCTTTCATGTTAAAACAGCTCTTGTGTGCCCGTTCCTGGCATCTCCTGACTGTCACTGTCAGTTTTGAGTATAGGATGACGAAGGTCTTTTAAAAGACGTTCTTGTGAGAAGGTGTCTGTAGAACAAAAAGCGTTTTCAGACTTTGAGAGAATTCAGCTTTGAAATGGAAGACACTTGAGGTCTATACATCTTTACTGAGGAGGGCTGCTTCAAAAAGCCTCCAGCAAAGGTGGTCTCAGCCAGGGTTGTCATTTTGGTTTTGATGGAGCTCTAGTGACAGTCTTTGACTCACTTGGTGCTCTAGGTGAGATTAGACATGAACAAAGACAAAAACACTTTTTAACCACTTGAGTAGAGTAAGTGTGAGACTTGGTCTACTAGTTCATTTTCGTTTAGGATACAGGTAGACTGGGGTATAAAATAGATGGATTGATATTTTTTCCCAATGTTATTGAAAGTCTCTTATGCTCACCAAAACTGCATTTATTGGATCAAAAATACAGTAAAACATTAATATTGTCAAATACAGTTTAAAATAACTTTTCCACTTTAATCAATTTTAAAATGTAATGTAATCCTTTGATGGCAAAGCTGAATTTTCAGCATCATTACTCCAGTCTTCAGTGTCACATGATCCTTCAGAAATCATTCTAATATGCTAATTTGGTGCTCAAGAAACATTTCTAATTTTCAATGCTGAAAACCTTTGTGTGTACATACACTGCCGTTCAAAATTTGGGATCGGTAAGATTTTAATGTTTTGAAAGAAGCCTATTATGCTCACCAAGGCTGCATTTATTTGATAAAAAAAAACAAAAACAACATTAATATTGTGAAATATTATTACAATTTAAAAGAACTGTTTTCTATTTTGATATATTTTAAAATGTAATTTATTCCTGTGATGCAAAGCTGACTTTTCAGCATCTTTACTCCAGTCTTCAATGTCACATGATCCTTCAGAAATCATTCTAATATGTTGACTTGCTGCTCAAGAAACGTTTATTATTATTATTATTATTATCATCAATGTTGAAAACAGTTAATGTACTATTTTTTTTCAGGATTCTTTGATGAATAGAAAGTTCAAAAGAACAGCATTTATCTAAAATAGAAAGCTTTTGTAATCACAGGAATAAATCACATTTTATAATATATTCAAATAGAAAACAGTTATTTCAAATTGTCATAATATTTAACAATATTACTGTTTTTTGTATTTTTAATCAAATAAATGCAGCCTTGGTGAGCATAAGAGACTTTAAAAATCTTACCGATCCCAAACTTTTGAACGGCAGTGTATTTATATAATTTTTGTTCGGGCATTTATATATATATAAATACATATATAAACGTGATACTTTTTTAGATAAAAATTGTTATTGTTTTGTATTATTCAAAATCCACTGGGCTCAAAAATCTAAGGGAGCAGGTTGATTTGATTGTTGAGATTGAGCATTATTGGCCACATCCAGTAATGCTCGATTCGGTTTCAATGTGGTTGACCCGTTTCAAAATTCGTTTCATAGATATTATGCGCCGAAATCCACAACAAGAAGCCTCTCCAGCAGGGATGCAAGGGATAGAAGGATAAGGAAGAGCTGAATCTCTGTTCTTAGAGGTTATGTAACATTAGGAGGCTCTTTCAGGCTTCTGTTTAGACTGCAGATCAGCCTTCAGCCGCAAGGACCCATTGAATAGTATCTGCATTTGTGTGTGTGTGTTGAGCTGTGGATGGAGAGATGGATAGATTTACTGGTGGGGGGGCATTGCAGAACCCCACTTACCTGCTTCTAGCTTCTTCCCTGCTGCTCAAGTTTGATTGAAAGCTGCTCAGCACTTCACTTTTCCCGTATTTTCTTTCTTTCCCCTCCTCATTCTTTTCCCTCGTCCAGCTCTCTTCTTTTCTCTCTCAGCCCTATGCCGGTCTGACAGCAGCAATACAGCAGAGGAGAAGCCGATCATGGTATGATGTGTGTTGCATAACCACACTTCTGGCTTACTGTTCAAATTTAATTTCCTTTGAAACCTCTCGAACACTATTACTTATATGTAATCATAATAGCTAGATTAGCCTGCTTTCAGACCGACTGCTAAAGGTGCTTTTTTAAACTGTTGTTTTTGGTCCTCTTTGGGAACAGAAAAGTAAATTTACTGTTTTTCTCCACTTTAAGATGATCCAGGAAAAGTATGTGAACCATAGATTTTTTTGCATAAATTGGTCATAACTGATGCCTTGTGGGATAGAAAGGGTATGACTGTCACTGTATCCATGTGTTTTTATGCTTGTGTAATGTGAGTGTCAGATGTTTTATAATTGTCGGTAACACTTTACAATAAGGTATCATTAGTTAACATGAACTAATAATGAACTGCACTTCTAAAGCATTTATTAATCTTTGTTAATGTTAATCTCAACATTTACTAATACATTATTAAAATCAAAAGTTGTATTTTAACATTAGGTAATGCACTGTGGACTAAAATGAACAAACATTGAACAACTGTATTTTTATAAACTAACATTAACAGAGATGAACAAATACAGTAACAAATGCTTTGCTCATCCTTAGTTCATGTTAGTTAATACATTGACTAATTTTAACAAATGAAACCTTATTGTAAAGTGTTACTGAATTATCCAACCACAGCAAAGAGCAAATAACTGTGGTTTACAGGGGGAAAAAGTATGTGGATTTTCTATGGATTTATCAAATTTGGTTATTTTATTGTATTAAACAGTAAATATTAATATTTAAAAAATATAAAAAATGCTTTCTTTCTTTTTTATTCAACACTTAATGTTTAATCTCCAGGTTGGCAGACATGAAAACATATTGTTGATTGTGTTTAAGCAGACTATGGTTTCTGTTGTTGTGATTTGTTTGGAAATGTATTGTAAATCCACACACGTTTTCCTTCAAATGTTGGTGCATTCAGTTCGACAAAAGCGTTTATTTGCTCTTCGCTGTGGTTCTATACTCCTAAAATATCTGGCATTCACTTTACACACACATAAACACAGTCACTGTACGAATTTGATTGGATGCAGTCAGAGCCTTTCCATCCCACAAGAGCCAGGTTTATGATGCCTTTGCCTTGAGTTTTGGCCACAAACACACAAAAAAAACATGAATGTTATTGCAGGGCTGGATCCTGACATTGGTGATACAGGAGCACAACTCTCAGACATGCACACCACTTCTCTGTCACTCATCTATGACAGTCTCACAACATTGCAGTCGCCCTTCATTCCACCTGCCACCTCCAATTGTGACCCAATGTGTTTTTTCCAAGAACCTTCCTGCTTTCCCACCCGCTTTTGCTTTTCCTGCTCACTGTCTGCACCATCAAAATAAGAAATTAGATTATATAGAAATAAAATAGAAAAAAGGCACCTTCCCTGTAGAGTGCTGCAGTGATTGTATTTTTGTAGGTCAACCTGAAAGTTAGCATCACCCTGGTTCCCTCAACAAAATCCAAAATAGGATTTTTCCATAGTCTTTTGGATTTCTATATAAATATACGTTGTGTTCATCAAAAGTTTGATTTTTACAATGTTCATCATGATAATCTTCACAAATTAACTTTTATGAATTTTAAAGCCTAAATACAATCACAAGAAGTAAAAAGCTAAACGTAGGCTATAAACGAACTATGCCACGGAAAATTTTTGAGTTAGAATAGTTGCAAGAGTGCAATTAAAAAGACTATACATGGCTGTAAAAGTGGATTAGTAAGGTGATGAGTTTACCTGCACTTGTTAGTAACACCCTTTAAAGTAAAAGCTTTAAAAGAATCACAAGGAGGTAATACCGATGTATTTTATGTTGTAGACTTAAACATGAAACTATCTTGAGCTTCTTTTAACCACATACCTTATTTCAGGCATTTAACCCAAAAAACATTGACTTCAGAACGATGAAACTGGTTTCTGGGTTTTGGCCTACAAAAATGCGTTATTCCTGCAATTTAGTCAAGTTTCAGAATAAAGTTCCAATTAGGTATCCACTAATAAACGTTTCAATTTTAATTGGTTTATTTAAAAAAAAAACTGTAACTTTTATCTTGTATTTAATTGCATTATTCTATCTTTATTTTTAATCATTGATCTGTAATATCTCTACTTTATTTGTAATATTTGTCTTATTTTTAGCAAGCAGAGGTATACAGTACAGTATGTACAGTACCATTCCTTTATGTACATTGTTGATTTATATTTATGTAGTTTGGGAGCGGGCACCATGTGAGCCAGGATCGCCACTGGCTCCCAGGCTCCTCCAGCTCATGAGTGACATAGTTGTCATGGTTTCCAGGCTGGAGTTGTCTCTGTACGGTGAGCCTCAGCTGGGTATGTATAGTGTCTAACCATCAACTGCAGCTGATGTCTATATAGCCCTCCCTCAGGACTCACACACACTGTCTCTGACACACACACTCAGCCTCAGGGGCTTTCCGCTCAGCGCTCAACTCGCAGGCATCTTTCAATTTCAGTTTGTTAGCCTTGAGTTACCGGTGATGTCAGTGCGCGGCCCGTGAGGATATAAGGAAACAACGTAATCGCGAAGAGCTTGTTTCATTGTTTATTTACCTTCAGCGGGGACTCTGACAAGCAGGAGCGTTTAGTCACTGTAAATGCACAGAGGACATGTCTGAGCTGTGGTTTCCTCTGCTCCGTTTAAGCATTTAGGTGCCTGGTGGGAGCTATCGGTTTTCCAAGGGTATTACAACTCAAATGAACACCCTGAGTCAGGCAGGAGAAGAAAGAGCAAAGTGCCCTGGGGGTTTACCCGTGTTTGCGTTTGTTCTCTAACAGGGACAGCCCGACGGCCAATGAGAGTGGAGCCAAAACTGCCCGATCCAAAGCCTCCAGCCGCTTCCCCAGACTAGGCCGTAACTCGGGCCGGGATTCCCGGAACCCTGAACCCCAAAGCGGTGACCTTTAACCTCCTTAGCGCAATCCATAGAACTCATCAGTATGGATGTACTGAGCCCGGGACCTTTTCTTCTATTACGGATGTACATACCGCCACTGCCGGCAACTAGCTGGGACGAACAAAATCAGCAGGAAAATGCGGAAGAACGTTCAGTTACTATTGTGCCTAGTGATTTATAACAGATGATGTTTTTGGGAAAAGTCAGGATGCCATTTTGACTAACTGCAGTGACGTGAAACTGTGATGAGAATTGTGTGATCGTCTGGAAATTATTTGCACATCTTAATATGATTTGACTGCGACACATGGGACTCATTTTTATTTTTTATTTTTATATAGGTTTTGTTACCATGCTCTGCTATGTATGAGGCACAAAGTTAATGTAATTGTATTATGACTGCACTTATAATACATATACAAAACAATCACTTTTTAGATGGAATATCTGGTGAGGGTCAGAACACGATGAACTGTTATACGGGTATGTCTAGCCCTTGTTGTCTGTCCCAGAAAACCTTTCATTTGAAATTTCCCAGGCTGCCATTATCCTGTATGACCTCGGGAGTACTGTTACACAGAAATCGGGGGCGAAATTGGGGGCGTATCGCATTGTGTGAACTGAACAGAAGAGAATTTCGTAGCAGGGGAACCTCCACTGAATGAATGAGCGGATCATTTCACCCTATTTTAACTACGAGCACAATGATGATTGGAAATCATTAATAATAAATAGTATTTATAGTTTTTAACATGTTGTAATGTATATGGGGATTATAGACAGGAACCATGATGTGTTTAAATGAATAAATAGTCCACTATCAAATTGAATGTGATGTAGAATTGCCACAGTAGCAGATCATGTGTGTGCTTTGCATATGTGCCTGTTTGCAACCTTTTGTACTAGTAAGCAACTGTATATGATGGTTTTTCTTAAACAGAGTATGTTTCTGTCCCAGATGTGACAGGAAGCAGCTGTTTTTGCAGCTTAATGAATATATGAATAAAAACAAGTACCAACACACACAATTAGTGTTTTTTTTTTTTTTAAATTGGTAAGGCAATTTGGTGATTAGCACAATGACAAGGCTGCGTTTGCTCCAGTTTGGGCTAATAACTGTTTTAAAGGCTCAAAGTATTAAAAAAAAATATATATAAAGTGGTCAACAATGGTTGAATTTGAGCTTGTGACTAAAATTAAAATTTTACACAACACCTCCAGGTTACTAAGAAATAAATGGGTTATATAAAAATAGGTCATATAGGTTTGTTGGTACTTTCTGTCACCTAGACCCTGAGGGATACAGCGTCACGTGCATTTGTTTCTGTTTTTTTTTATTGTTTTACTCAAAATTGTGCTTGCAATACAGCAAAATAATAGTGTTATAGGTTTTAAAGGGGTCATATAATGCCATTTTTGTACAAGCTAATATGATTCTTTAGGGTCTAAATTAAAAGTTTGTAATATACTTTAATTAAAAATTCTCATTAGTATTGTAAGAAAACACTTATTTTACCTGGTCAAAAACAGCTGTTTTCAGCACGCCGTTTCAGTGCATATGACTTTAAATGATAATGAGCTTTGCTCACCCCGCCTCTCTGTTCTGTGCGTACACCGTTTGTAACTCAATAACACAATAACCATAACGCGTTGTTCAGTATAAACGTGGGATTATGAATTATATTGAGAACGTCATACATAGAAAACATGCCGTAATGTACCCTGAGTGTAAACCTTAGACGCATTCATTGTGAAGCGTGCAAGCGATTTGCAAAGATTAATATATTAATATAAAGTTTAATAAAACGTTACACTCACTTCCGTTCTTCTGGAGATTCAGCAGGAACACGAATATCTGGTACCGATCCTTTTTTCATGAGCAGCTTCTTAGCAAATCCAGCTTTATACTGATCCTCGTTTATAAAGCAGTCTGGTGTGTGAAATGATTCGCGCAAACATGAGAGCATTGACGTTGCTCGTGGGGAATATTCCCTTCGAAAACAAAACTCAGCCACTGCGTCTTCAGCGGTTCGGATTTAGGAACATTAAAATGACTGCTGGGTTCGTTATTACACCCAAGAACAGAACACCACAATCGCTTAGACGCCATTCTGCTCATAGACAGTGCTCCAGCATATCAACATTGACCGCACCGGTCCGCGCAGATTATGATTGACAGCTCCTTCACGAGCGAGGGTGGGTCTGTGTTGAAACGCTCCTGTCAATCAACAATCGTGGGAGGGGCTTCCGAGCGTGTGACGTCACACGGTCGAACGGCTTGATTTGAGGCAGGGGAAAACATATAAGGAGATTAAAACTAAAACACTGGATGGATTTTTATCATTTTATGATGGTTGTGTACAGGCACTGCCAACACACATTTCAGTACAATCAACTTGTAAAAGTGCATACCATTATATGACCCCTTTAAGTGAGGTTTTATGCTTTGGCTATGTTAATGAAATGCTGCATCATAGTTGCTTTGCTGTCATCATGCAGGAAAGAAATGACTAATTACAATTCAATATACAAATAGGTGCAAGAAAGAAGACCAATGGTGCGTTCAATTCGAGCGTAAGTGGACTGCGAAGTGGACTTCACTGGGTATTCCACCATCTTAAATGAGATTCCAGTCCGAAGGGAGTGAACATGTTCAGTTCAAACTTCGAAGGGAACTTTGAACAGTATAGGGAATATTGCAAAAGAGGAGTGGTCCTAAATCCCAGTGGAAATGTGAAAAAAAACGTATAACCAATTATACAGCGGTGATGAAAAATAAAGGATTTGCCATTGCTTATTGCTAAAGGGTTTGAATAATTGTGGACATGGAATATTTTGTCAAAATGTTTAAAAAAAAGAATGAAGCTATATTCTTGGTTAATCTTTCTTTGTCACCTTTTTGTGTAATTTCCAGCCATAAATAGGCTATTTCTTTAGTATTTTGAACATGATAATGTTAAAATAGCTACATTTAAATTGTTACTTATTGAAGC
Source organism: Rhinichthys klamathensis goyatoka (assembly GCF_029890125.1). Taxonomy (NCBI): domain Eukaryota; kingdom Metazoa; phylum Chordata; class Actinopteri; order Cypriniformes; family Leuciscidae; genus Rhinichthys; species Rhinichthys klamathensis. Next base: position 580,144 of record NW_026606658.1, on the reverse strand, counting down.
CCCTGGGAAGGTTTCTGAAGCCCTCTAATGGATCCCGGCCCTCTGGTTCAGAACCACTGCCTAAAAGTGGGGCATGTTGTCACTAACAGTTATAGGACTTTCAGCAAAATCGGGCTTTTACGGGTACGTGTACATGACAACGATGTACTGAAACGACAACACGACTACAAACGCTGTATAATTCATGCCAGGCCAGTAGTTGGCGATGTCACTTTGTTATTAAACACTATGCGCCTATAGATTGAACACGTAATACGCATGCGCATGACGTCACAGTTTGTAGTTTACACAGAGACAATAACGGTATCGGTTTCAAAAACTTGCACTTAGAATCTCGTTTTCAAAAGTTTGCATTTTCAGGCCCCAAAACATTGTTGTGTGTAAGTGAACGGCCAAAACGCACAAGTTTTCAATTTGTAGTTGAAAACGGTGTCATGTAAACATACCCTAATCCAGGACAGTCTTGAAACCAACACATAAAACTACTAGAGACGCACGCATTTGTGTAATTGGACCTTTGACTCGGAACCTTTTAGTTATACAACTAGCCAGCTAGCCTTAGGATGCAACCCGCTCCTGGATCAACATCTTTAGTCACTTTTCCACCGTCAGGCCGAACCGTTCTTGTTGCTTAACCGTTCCATTCCATGCCGATCCGACCACTGGATCGTTTTCCACTGTGGGGCTGTGATAACGGCCGCTCTTTGGAATGTAAAACAAATGCGTCAGTCGTTGCCTTGGTATTGCAAGAGTTTACAGACACTATGGGATGTATTTAAAATAGTGACCACATTATGAATGATCAGATATTTCTTTTAATTTTATAATTAACTTGTGTTTACTTCGCACAAATAGTGTGCTAGCTACAGAGAAACTGGTAGCCACACAACAGACAAGAGACCGATCCTGAGTGGCCAACCGTGCTGAGAATTCCGGGCCAAGAACAGTTTGTAATCGTGCTTTGCTGATCCAAGCTCTAGTGGAAATAACCCGTTCCTTGCCGTTCTTAGAACCGTTTGGCCCGACAGTGGAAAAGCGTCCAATCAGATTTGAGAGAAAGTTTAAGTTTGTTAAGTTTAGGCTTACAGTAGAACCAGGATTAGGTGCTTCTACATCAGTGTTATTAGGGATAGGGTTAGGACTACATTTTCAGACAGGAATGTTGTTCCAGGAACATATTTTAATTGGCAACAGTGACCCAAGCCCCATGCAGTCTCCTGTGCTGGCAGTCAGAAGTAGATCACTGCTCGTCGCAGTCTAGCACAGAGAGTGTTATTCACAGCTGAGTGAATACAGGCCAGACAATCTGTGCACTTCCACTTGAATGACCATCTAGATAATGTTACTTGTGCTCCTGGTCATGGCTTAGCAACATTTAAAACAGGAAAAACACAGGTAATTTATTTCACTCTACCACTGTAAAAAGTAATACCTAGATCTAACTTATAAAAAGTGAGGCAAGTGGCTGCATTGGATGTTTTATGTTGATTCAACTTGTAGCCTTTTTTAAGTATATTGAACACTTTAACATTACTTTATACAAACGCAACAAAATCAAGTTGAGTTAACTAATAGTACTAGTATTACTCAGTTAGATAAACCTACTTTTATTGGTACAGGTAACTTATTTATGAGTTGCTACAAGTAACCTGTACTCATTTTAATTAGGTTTTATGAACTTTGTTTTCTTAGTAAAATTAACTTAATCATATGTGAATAAACATTTTAATATATTTTTTTAATTGTCAATAACAATTACAAATTCAATTGAAGAAGAAAAAGATGAGAAGATAGATTGAAAACAATATATAATTTATTCAATGTCAACCAGTGTCACTTTTAACAGTGACTACAAAACAGCAAATAAATGTGGCCGCACATGTACACTCTAATATAAAACAAACACTGTAGAAGTGTATTTTCAACCTGTTCTGAACAGTACAGTGAAATATCCAAACTGCCCAATCTGAAATGTTTGGATCAAGGTAAATGTGAGCCATAACATCACATTGTATCACACTGGAACTGCAATGTCAAAAATGACATGATGATGGTTTAGGACGCACAGGGTCCAATCCTACAAAAAGCCTCTGATATATCTCAAGTATACAGCAGTTTTGAGGGATACTTGAGGTCGAGAGCATAGGTAAGTTCAAACAGGAGGCAGCATGCTTTCGACAGGTTTGGCACACCTCTGACCACGGGCTGTCCTTATATGATAATCCCAATCGTGTCGGGGTGATGGCACATGTAAATTTTCACTGGGCAACTGCCAAGCTCAGCGTGCACCTCTGTTTCAGCCCGACTCTATTGGTGGAGACAAAAAAGAAACAAGAGTTTGGTCAGACAAATAGGAAATGAGATGAATATTAGCAGACAGGTAGAAGAGATAAGACACAAAGTCCAAATTGTACTTTTGTTGCTAAAGGTGGTGGATACAAGATGGACACTGTGACTAGAACATGTGACCAGAGTGAAGTCTACCATGACAATGCCATAGAGTGTGGGTACTAAAATATCATGATCTACTCTAGCATGAGTGTTGTATTTTTCTGGTTCAAAGGATGCATTACAATAAAACAAATGCAATTGTCCTTGCCTGTACCTGATTGGTCATCACATTACTGTTAATTAAGCTACAGAGTTTAAATATCTTTCAAGAGCAAACGTAATCACCCCATATCATCACAATATTAATAAACCCACTAAGCAAAATTATGTTCAAAAGACATCTTTTCAACGTCTTTGTCACAAAGACGTACATTGAAAAGACGTCCACTGAGGAGCCAGAATGAAAGTTTTTACGACTTTTTTTAGGTGTTCTGTAATGAACGTTCACGGAAGCTCCTTTCAAGGTTGAAAACTAGTTCAGATGTGGACAATGTGGACAATTTTCAACATCATTTAAGGTCTCATTTGGACAATTTATACTTGTCATTTTATACAATTTATACAATTTATACTTATTCTAGACCAAATAAACACTCTCAGGATATATTAAATTAAAACTCACATTTATTTCAATGTAATTTCCATGTGTAATTGCAAAGCAATTAACAGACAGTGAAGTTTCTTTTCATGATTTTTGGACAAACACGCACTGACATCTTTAGACAGTTTAGCATCTGTAATTTATACATATTTGGATCGTGAGAGAAATCAGATTCGAACCAGGGACCTTAAGCTGCGTAGTAGGTACTAAGTAGACAGTAATGATTTCATGATTTTTGGACAAACACACAGTCTACTTAGGGCAGGCAGCTTAAGGTCCCTGGTTCGAATCTGATTTCTCTCACGATCCAAATATGTATAAATTACAGATGCTAAACTGTCTAAAGGTGTCAGTGTGTGTTTGTCCAAAAATCATGAAATCATTACTCTGTTTGTGAGTTGCTTTGCAATTAGAAATTACGTTGAAATAAACATGAGTTTTAATTTAATGCATCCTGAAAGTGTTTATTTGGTCCAGAAACAGTTTAAATTGTCTAAATGAGACATTAAATTACATAAAATATGTCCACATCTGAACTAGTTTTTAACCTTGTATGGAGGTTCCCTGAACGTCTATTGGACTTACAGAACACGTATAATCTGATCAAATTGTAATTGAATCTATTCTGAAGTTTGTCTTACCTGGATGTGAAGCTCGAAGACCCAAGGTAATAAAAGTGCTTGGGTATCTAAAGACCGGGAAAATGTTAGATGTTAGAAATAAGGTTAAAAAATCAGTTGTAAATGTAACTTCTTTAAGTAATAGATTAGAAATAGTTTAAAAATCTAGACCAAAAATCTGTCATTAATTGACTATGCAGCATTAAAATAACGTGGATCAAATCTCTAAAATCAGACAGACTACTAAACATACATCTCTACAGTCTAATCTGTGCATCTGCTTTAGTAATGCAAAAGTATAACATAATCTCTGAGTCCTGTCAGACACACAACATACAAAACAAAGTGTTGTCCTTAAAACATCACATCTTACTTTCCCTTATTTGCCCGCACAACTATTGCCTGAAGGCTCGAAATTGCGACCGTTTCGATCGCATATGATCCCGAAATTTAATCTGTGCAATCTAACAATATAACTGAGGGCATTTGTGCAAATAATTATTACATACGTAACTTGTATGTGTTTTTAAACGCTGCTGTTGTCTGCCGATCGACCACACTGTGCAGCCATCTTAGCTTACCATGTGTGCAGGATAGCTAGCTATACAATTTGCAAACCTAACCTCAGCTCCCTAGTGGAGTAAGCGATTTTGCGTGACTTTAGTTTACATCACCAGTCATTCGGCTAAATTTGCTCAACTTACCGTGTTAATCAGACCCTGAAATTCAGATCCGCTGCAGCGACCAAACAGTTGAAGTGCCGAGGAAGATATTGCATCTGCCTGGAGTCCCCGCCAGTGAAAAAGGGATAATGCCAACTTATAAAATTTAAAATATTTACGTTTGATGAACACACCTGTCACATCGACAGCTGCTCAAATAAATTGTGCATTGTCAACTCACTTTTATAACATTTATTGTACACAAAAACCACATACAAATAACTACCCAAATAAATTGCATGGGTTTTATTTAAAATATATTGTTATATAAAAACTGATATATTTTAAGTAAAGTGGAAGTATTTTGATACTTTTTTTGTATAAAACCAATAAAATAAACTAGATTACAAATATTTAAAATATATAAAACCTACTTTGTGGGTGTAGCACTTTTTACAGTGTGTCAAATCTGCATTATGAGGATACACTCGTCCTGTGAGATAAACATTAAAGTACTTACCTTTAGCACTCTTGTGTATTTTGTTTAAATGAGCTGTTTTATTCATGTGATCCATTCCTAACATTTATTGTTCAGCTGAATATGATTTCCATGAATTTCTCTGCAGAGCACAGTGACCTTAGTTAAATCGAGGCTGTTGTATAAACAGTCCTGAGTATTTTAGTGGGAATTCTAAGACAACAGTAATTTATTCTTCTCTTTTCCCTCAGCCAGTTGTTCCATGGATCCAGGATACTATGCATCCTGATAAAGTTCCCTTTGCCTTTGGAATTAAAATAGCCCCACATCCTCACATACCCTTCACCATACCTAGAGACTGGCATGGTTTTATTTCAGTTAGCCTAATAGCTGGTTTGATTTGCATTGAGAGATGATCTTATGGAAAGTACCCCATGCCAATCTCTAGGTATGGTGAAGGGTATGTGAGGATGTGGGGCTATTTTAATTCCAAAGGCCAAGAGAACTTTATCAAGATGCATAGTATCCTGGATCCATGAAATAACTGGCCTTTAAAAATAAAAATCTGCCTGCCTCTATGGGAATTTAACATAGGGGTGTCCTGACTTATGCACCCTGTATTTTAAGGAAGAACATTTATTTATTTACGATATATTATTCATGCACAAAAAAAAATTGGTGTCCTTAAAGGTTGGATGTTTCCTCATTTTTTTAATTAAGTCATTAAAGGAGAACTCCGGCGCAAAATGAACCTTTGGTCTAATAAAACATTGGTACCTAGTCAACCGTTCTCTGAGATTTGTTTTCACGATAATCGAATGTAAAGAGTTTTATCTCTAAAAACTGTTTAGCGTATAACGCTAGTAATGGGGGCATTTAATAAGTAAAAAGAAATCGCTAGTTAATACCACTAACAAGGCTCAAAATAGCCCCACACGAACACAGTAACATAATGAGGGTCCCTACATGCAAAACGAAGCATTGAGAACTTTGTAAGTGTACAGACCGTTTAATAAGAAGATATTTTATAAAGACAGTCCACTTCGTGTATACAGACAGGAGCCATCTTTGGAAAACAGTCTCGACTAGTCAAACTACGAACGACGTGCTAAGTGAGCTGAACTATATGAAGTTCAGTGAACTTCTGAACTGTATGAATGGCGTTCGTGGTTTGACTAGTCGAGACTGTTTTCCAAAGATGGCTCCTGTCTGTATACACGAAGTGGACTGTCTTTATAAAATATCTTCTTATTAAACGGTCTGTACACTTACAAAGTTCTCAATGCTTCGTTTTGCATGTAGGGACCCTCATTATGTTACTGTGTTCGTGTGGGGCTATTTTGAGCCTTGTTAGTGGTATAAACTAGCGATTTCTTTTTACTTATTAAATGCCCCCATTACTAGTGTTATACGCTAAACAGTTTTTAGAGATAAAACTCTTTACATTCAATTATCATGAAAACAAATCTCAGAGAACGGTTGACTAGGTACCAATGTTTTATTAGACCAAAGGTTCATTTTGCGCCAGAGTTCTCCTTTAAGATAAATTTCCAAAAGATCATTTTTTTATTCCTCTTTTTAGTCAACTTTAGCATGGGTGTGTAATTGATTTGCATTTCAAAACTCTGGCTCTGGATGTAAAAAAAAAAAAAAAAAGGATTTTAAACTCCAGAAATATCTTTAAAGAAATGGATGTTTGAAGATTATACTTTTTTTTGCTTCATTCAAAGTCCTCTGTGGTCTCAAACTTTCAAACTAGAATACAAATATTTAATTGCAAGTTTTCTTAATCATTATATATTTTTTTTCTCTATGCAGTGTGAACATTAATAAGTGATCTTTTACCCTCAATCTGAATGACATTAAGATCCACCCAGTGTTCGTCTTGTCAACGAAGTGTTCATCAATTAACATTTTATATAAATCATATTTTTTATGAAAATATGACAAGACAAAATTATGTCATAAGATAATAGGACGTATATAGAAAGAATATTAGCCTATTATTTTAGAAAATCCAATCATAGTCAATATTGTCAATTGGCAAAATGCATGTGCAAGTGATCTTACTCAAAATATGTAAGTTTCAATGTGAATATGCTCTTTTCATAATGACACTAAAAGACGTATAGTCAAAAACTGTGAAGCATAAAGAATTCACAATATTTTATTACAATGTAATCATTGTAACGCTATTTCATGAGATCGGGTTTTCGCAACAAGCACATTTAATGTAAGATGGTTTAATGTTTGATTAATTTTCCACTTTCTCTTTGTCAGCTAAAAGTTCTTCCTTCATTGTCACTGTAATTAACATATTATTATTGATTAATTAGCTCATATGTAAAGAGTTAGATAATGCTTTAAGTATAAATAGCTCTAACTTTAGATTAGGTCACAGAAATTTGGAAAATATCATGTGCTTTATACCAATCTTACCAACCAAACCAACCAATCAAATGTGCTTTATACCAACCTTTATTGGACATTAATTACATTTATATGACGTGTTCCTTAAAATGTTTAAATACATTAAACACACAATCAAACACTCACTCTCTCTCTCTCACTCACACTCTCACACACACACACACACACACACACACACACACACACACACACACACACACACACACACACACACACGCACACACACACACACACACACACACACGCGCGCACACACACACACACACACACACGCGCGCACACACACACACACACACACACACACACACACACACACACACACACACACACACACACACACGTTGGGTTTCCAGTTCACTATTTGTGTATAGTAATGTATTAACTACAGTTTGTTAACTGTTAATTAACTATAAACTAATAAGTTGCAAATTATTTATAAGTGCTTTGTTACTGTATACTTATTATAAAATGTTACCGATAATTAAATTCAGTTCAATTCTATTCACACAATTCACATTTATTTTTATAGTGCTTTTCACAATACTGTTCATATGTGTGGAACCAGCCTTATTATGTTGGCCAATCAAATCGTACATGTATAGGCGTGGACTCCACCTGTATAATGGGAATCTGGAAAAATGGGCAGTCGGGATTTATGCAGTTCACTGAAATGTGCAGCTCATGCAGTATGTTCAATAAACACATAGTTGTTAAATAACGTCGTTGTTGCCTCTCGTGACAATATGTAAAATTAGATGACATTTTAGTCAGAGTAAAACTGACTTTAATTAAATTGAGGTGACAAAATATTGACTAAATTGAAAAGTTTTTTTTTTTTTTTTGTCAAAAGACAAAATGTCTCTTTAGATTAGGGTCCAATTCTCACTATTAACTAACTATTAACTGCGACTTAGTAATTACAGTAGTAAGGTAGTTGTTAAGTTTAGGTATTGGATAGGATTAAGGGATACAGAATTTGGTCATGCAAAATAAGGCATTAATATGTGCTCTATAAATACTAATAAACAGCCAATATCCTAGTAATATGCATGCTAATAAGCAGCAGCTAGTTAATAGTGAGGATTGGACCCTAAACTAAAGTGTTACCGACAAATGAAAACTAAAAACTGTACAAATGAACACTGGATCCACCTACTGTGTACACATAATCGTAACAGTCAATAAAACAGGAGGATACATGCTGTCAGGTGCTAACCAACCGCAAAACTCACACCCAATCTCAAATCGAATGCTTAATGAGCAGAAGCAGCCGACAGGTTTTAAATACATGTGTCGCTTGTATAAACAGTTGGGGCTGGAAGACAAGCCAGATTTAGATTGGTAATTCAGCTTTGCTTGGGGATCATCTGTTGCTGTTGGCTCTGTTTGCTTTGATGGAAAAGCTGGGAGACGACATCATATCTGGCCCATCTGGGAGCGAGGTAAGAGAGAAGGGCCTTGCGTATAAGAAAACATGGCACAGTATGTGTGTCATTTTATCTGAGGAACACAAACAACATCAGTCACCCAACATTCCAATCAAGTCCCTATCCAACAAGCCTATCAAGATTCAGAACGGAAACTGGAGGCAGCAGCACAAGAAGATTGGCCCCATTAGAAATATGCTATTTATATGCTGTTTTGCATGGAGTCTTTGTGTTTATTGCAAATGTAATTATGATTCAATTATTGTGATTATGCTAATCTAGGGTGTACAAGTCTTTGCGAGACACGAAAACACTCAAAAACAAAGAGCAGGTACTTGGAGAAGGAAAGCAAACATACTGTGTCTAATTTGGGAACGCCAGGAAGCGGATACTTCTATAGATCTAGACAGGAAGTGACTTGTTAGGTGAGCTCTCTAGATCTGCCTGTCCAAATCAGCTTGAGAGTAGTACACATGAAAAAAAAAATTCAATTATGCAAACAGATTTCAGTTCTACTCTAAAAAGTCAATAGTAAACAATAGTCATCATTCAGTTTGGATCAATAACTGTAAAGTTCATCAATTATGGAATGAGTTCAATTCATCTATAAAGCAGCTCTGGAGAAAACAGTGATGTCATCATCATCCAGCTTAGTTCAGCTCTCATTCAATAGTGTCAGTGCATTCGAGTCAATAAAATTAGCTGAATATTAAGTATATTTTATATGAGAGTGAGACCACACCTGACCTCAAATAGGGGAGACCAAGACTATTGTATCTCAATAACATGTATTTAAATAATATTGTTGCTGTTTCTACACGATAAAACCACAGACACACTGTACATTCATCAAGAGTCAACTATAATGAAAGTACTGTAGATTTTAACTGAAGGTTAAACTGTTCTCAATGGTATTTTTCATTAAAAACTTTTTACTTTTTTATTTATTTTCTAATTTTAAACAATCTATTATAGGCAATTTATTCTGGCCAAAACAATGATTTGATATTTTTTTAATAATACCTTACCTGTACATTACATTGTCCATTTTCCCTGTTTTCTAAGTAGTTTTGTGTTTTATAATTGTATTACATTTTGCTGAAAGCCTAGAATAAGGCTTTTAATTGTGTGCTTAAATGGTAAATGGACTGCATTTATTTAGCGCTTTCACACAGACCCAATGGCCACCAAAGCGCTTTACATATTGCCTCACATTCACCCATTCACTCACTCATTCATACACCGACGGCCGTGTCAGCCATGCAAGGCGCCATCCAGCTCGTCGAGAGCAGCTGGGGTTAGGTGTCTTGCTCATGGTCACCTCGACACTTGGTCAGGTGGAACCGGGGATTGAACCAACCTTCCGGTTTGTAGACAACCTACAACCACTGCTGCCCCTAAACCCACTATTAAAGGTTTAGTTCACCCAAAAAATGAAAATTATGTAATTAGTTACTCACTCTCATGTTGTTCCAAACTCGTAAGACTTTTGTTCATCTTCGGAACACAAATTAAGATCTTTTTTATGAAATCTGCGAGATTGATGTCCTTTCATTGGCAGTCTATGCAACTACCACTTTGACGCTTCAAAAAGTTCATAAACGGATCGTAAAACTAATAATAAAAGCCTAAATTCAATCTGTTCATCCTATAAAGTGATCATGTCTCTTTAGAAAAGTTGGAGTAAACCATTAAATTCATATACAATAGATTAGGTTTACAATCTCTTTATGAACTGAATATACAGGAGCATACATGAACTACCAGTAGATGATCTATACAGGTGGAGCTGGGGAAGATGGATGGTGTGCTGCAACTGCTACAGCAAACAATGACCAAGTATTTGAAAGTTGAGCAGTGAGCTCATTGGCTGCTGATGCAACAGGAACCAATCAGATGTGCCCTGTAGAGAATGATGTGATTGCTAGGACACCAAGAACAAGAACTATCTAACTATAAAGTTTCAACGTTTCAATCATTTCAAATATATGAGAATAGGGAAGTCCACACCACAACTATAACAATAACAACACAGAAACAATTTCATTGGAATCACAATCAGAATCTTACTCGACGGCAAGAGCTTGAACATTTAAAGCAGCAGATGACAAAACTGCAAGCGTTATCGGGATGCTAATATTGTTATCGTTATAGTTATTTTTATAGTTATCGTTCATGGTGTGAACAGGCCTTTAGTTCAAATTGTGTAAAATTAACAGTATCTTTTTCCAATGGTATTTTCAATGGAAATGTTCAATAACTGTTTTTGTAGTGTTTAAGGTATGTGTCTATAGTAATTGACGTTTAAAAATAAACCTATAATGAGAAATAGCCGCAGGAGTTAAAAGTATGACTAATTTCCCCTTTGTCCAGGTACTTTCTTTTACTCCCTGAAAAGTCACTGTGCTTTGCAACTAGGCTATGGTCTAACTGGACTTTCTTAATCATTTCAAATAGTGACTGATGGTTGAAGCTGAAACCCCCAGGAAGAAAAGAGAGAGTCAATCACAACGCTGCATGAGGGCAAGTGTTTTCTGTCATTTTAAATTAAATACTTAATAAAATCTCACTTACAAGCCAATTTTTGAGCAAGATTACATTTTACAGCCTTTCTCAAACATATCACCCCCTACAACATGCTAGATTTGCTGTGACATATAATCATGACAGGGAAAGTCAACCACCAACACTCCCAAAAGGTTGTCAGTATGGACAGATTTGAGAAATGGAGGTAAACTTCATTTATCTAGTAGTTCAAACACTTTGCGTCTGGTCTGATGGCAAAGGACAGATGAACGATGATGTGCAAGTCGACAGAGGTCTAAGTTTTCTACCTTCAGCCCTTAGATTGATATTCCTGGATGTTTCCTTACTAAACAAGCCTTGCAACGCAGGGGTCTGGAGGTTTGTGCTGTAGGAAGGTCTTCATGTTGAAAGTTCAGAGAAATTCAAAGTTTCACCCAACAAAGTTCTGTTCCCTCAACTGCAGTCATTGATTTTCACACAAACGTGTTACATTTCACACTTATTTACCGTGGTATTTCCCCTCCTCACGCGGTGCGGGCGATTCCTCACACATCTCAGCGCGCATGAAACAAAAGGTACTTTCTTTTCAGTCTTTACAGCATCACACCATCACTGCCTCCTCTTAGCAGGAGCATGTTTTTATTGGCAGTGAATACCGATCGGTGATGCCAGAGAAACCTTACAGGAACACTTTGAACTGTCATCTCTCTCACACCACTTTAATGGTGAAATCAAACCCCTGATGACAAATACAGAGGTGTGAACAAAGAAGATCTAAGGTATGTAAGGACACGCAGGAAGTGTACAAGCATTAAGGCTGTTTTTTCACGGAGTCATGACATTGTATGCTTAATACCTCTCATGCTCTTTGTTGCTCTCAAGGGAGTTTCATTGTTGTCAGGGTTTGAAGGCCTTGATGCTTACGATCCACCCACAGGAGACCTTGTCAGTCTTTTGCAATGGTCTTTACACCAATGGCCTTTTTTACCTAATTTGATGATGCAAAGTTCAAAAATATCAATAAAAGCTTACCATCACACATATTTATACAGGTATATATGTATCAATATATGTATCAGCTTTAATGCAGTTATCAAACTAACAAAAGAACTGAAATGTCAAACATTTCAGTTTTAAGAACAATAATAAGTATTCCAAATGTATAATTTAACTTAAGCTGAAAAGGAGTGGGGAAAATATGTTTATATACTCCATGTCAAAGAACACAAGTTTATAAATACATTTTATAAACTTTTTACACAAAATCTGTCTCACTCTTCTGCCTCCACCGCCCTCACCTCTGTTGATGGCGCAGAGGAAAAGGGCTATGAGAAGCTCCCTCCTCTTGAAGGGGCCTTCGCTGTGTATCTCTGCCCACCCACAGCTCTGGGATGGAAAGCCAAGGCCGTCCATCCATCCAAGCCCTGTAGAACCACATCAGCCCTTGCTGGTAGGGCTTACTCTGCAGAAGGACAGGTGGGCTCAGCACTTTACACTATGGCGGTCCTCCAGGTTTTTCAGGCCAAACTCCTCCGAGCCATGGATGCAGTCAGGATCTCAGGCCCCCCACATTCCAACATTGCATAACATTTAACTATGAATTGCACTACAGTAATATTGAATAGAATTAAGTGAGGCATTTAAAAAATATATTTATTTTACTTTAAACTGCATAAAAAAAATTGTCTACACTTTGGTAGGCCCTACTTGCTCCCTTAAGCTTTAATATAAACCTTCTTGGTTTTGGATTCATCAAGAATCTTAATTTTGTCCATTGTCTTCAATATTCAAAATTATACAGAGTCCATTTCGCTATGAGAAAATAAACCTCTTGGTTTTAGCTTGAACAATTGTCTTCTTATTGTGAAATCGGATATTCCGATTCTCAAACATGTGTTAGTTATTATTGTATTTTGTCTTTTAAACACTTTTATAATGATTATGTTAGATGATAACTGTGATCGGCGCCGCCATGTAATAGTTTGCTCTTCAGCGCAGACAATCCGAGTTGTCGGATTTAAAACGCGCAAGTTCATCCACTTCTCCCGAAAGACATGAAAGTAAGTGGCCGGTGAACTTACTGAAAGTTCTTACTAAAAGTAAACTATTTAGTTACCAACACAATGTATTTCTAACGTGAATAAAAGACGATGTCAAATTAGCAGTATTAAATGCCACTTCCATATAGACAATATACTTCCATATAGACCATATAGCCACTTCCATATAGACATCAGTGTCAAGTCAAGTCAAGTCACCTTTATTTATATAGCGCTTTTTACAATACAGATTGTATCAAAGCGCTTCACAGTGATAACATGAAAATAATATAACAGTTTGTTTATAAAAGAAAATTGTGTCTATGTCCACCTTAAGTAAGGCAGATCAATAATATTATTGAATATTAAATGTCCCCAACTAAGCAAGCCAAAAGCCAAGGCAACAGTGGCAAGGAACCAAAACTCCATCAGGTGACAGAATGGAGAAAAAAACCTTGGGAGAAACCAGACTCAGTCGGGGGGCCAGTTCTCCTCTGGCCAACAAAGGAACAGTGCATGATTCGGGCAGCATTACAAGTCAGATTGGATCGGAACATTTAGAGTATTTATCCATTTCCATCTTTTGGAAGTCCAAGTAATCACGCCGGTATTAAGACGAGTTGTTGAGGATCAGTGCCGTCCACCATAGAGAGTCCATATCGCCCGTGTTGAGTCGTCACTTCACAGGCTTTGTGATTGGGGCATCTGAAGTGTCCGTGAGAGGCTGGATACAAACTGGAGCTGACGAACGCCATTTTCTCATTTTCTTAACAGCAGAAAAGCAAAAAGAGAAAATAATTAGCGTAGCTGCTGTTCATAATGATGATTTCCATAACACAGGCGTAAATGATAAAACATGAAGACAGTGACTCTTGCGTCCCAAAATCACCCCCCTCCGTCCCCCACTCAACTCAGCCTTGCTTACTGACCTCTACGTCCCTCCTGCTGCTGAAACCTAACCACAATCTCTCCGCAACCCAACCATACGCGCCAACCCGTTTGACTAAGGCTGTCGAGCCCCACTGGTGCGTTAATGCAGTTTCAGTGGCAACGGTTCCGTATGGCATACCACCTACCACAAAACACAATATCTGCCCAACCACCCGTCATTCACGCAATATACACAAGAACGTAATGACTGTAAATACTATGCAACCTATACAAATGACCTACAGACTCTTCAAGTTTTATAGTATTAAATGCATTTGATCTGATTCAGCAGTGGTATAAAAGGTAAGCATTATGTAAATGCTTGGCTAAAGAGATGCGTCTTTAATCTAGTTTTAAACTGGGACAGCGAGTCAGAGCCTCGAACAATATCAGGAAGGCTATTCCAGAGTTTTGGAGCTAAATGTGAGAACGCCCTCCCTCCTTTAGTGGACTTAGATATCCTAGGAATGACCAGAAGTCTCGAATGTAGGGATCTTAAAGGACGCGATGGATTGTAGGGCGATAGAAGGTCCATTAAATACACAGGAGCTAAACCATTTAGGGCTTTATAGGTCAGTAGTAGTACTTTGTAATTGATACGGAACTTAATAGGTAACCAGTGTAGAGATGATAAAATTGGTGTTATATGATCATATTTTCTTGACCTAGTAAGAACTCTAGCAGCTGCATTTTGCACTAACTGTAGCTTGTTTATTGAGGATGCAGGACAACCGGCTAATAAAGCATTACAGTAATCTAGTCTCGAGGTCATGAATGCATGAACTAACTTTTCTGCAACAGAAACAGATAGCATGTTACGTAATTTAGCAATGTTTCTAAGGTGGAAAAAGGCTGTTCTTGTAACATATGAAATATGATTTTCGAAAGACAAGTTGCGGTCTAGTATAACTCCCAGGTCTTTTACCGTAGAGGATAAAGTAACAGGACATCCTTCTATATCAGTGGTTCTCAACCTCTCCTGCAGGGACCCCCTGACAGGCCATGTTTTTGTTTTAACTCTGAAATGGCACACCTGATTCAAGTAATTAAAGGCTTAATGAGTAATTAGAGTAGGAATAGTTCAATTAATCAATTAGTCAACTACTCATTAAGCCTTTAATGACTTGAATCAGGTGTGCCATTTCAGGGTTAAAACAGAAACATGGCCTGTCAGGGGGTCCCTGCAGGAGAGGTTGAGAAACACTGTTCTATATTAAAGTTGTATTGTAAGTGGTTTTGTGGGTAGTTTTTTAGACCAACAAGTAATACCTCCGTTTTATCTGGATTTAGTAGCAGGAAATTACGCGTCATCCAGCATTTTATATCTTTAAGACACTCTGTCAATTTTGATGAGTTAGTGTTTTCATCTGGCCGTGATGAAATATATAGTTGAGTGTCATCAGCATAACAGTGGAAATTAATTCCATGTTTTTATAATTCCATAATATTACCAAGTGGCAGCATATATATTGAGAATAGCAGAGGGCCTAACACCGATCCTTGCGGCACTCCATAGTCTACTAACGTTATCTTCGATTTTTCCCCATTTAAACAAACAAAATGGTAACGGTCCGATAAGTACGATCTGAACCAGCTTAATGCCTGTCCCTGAACACCAGTGTAGATTTGTAGTCGATCCAAGAGTATTTTATGATCGATAGTGTCGAACGCAGCACTAAGATCGAGTAGAACTAATATTGAGATACAGCCTTGGTCAGAAGCTAAAAGTAAATAATTTGTCATTTTAACTAGCGCAGTTTCTGTGCTATTGTTACGAACTGCTCCGAGACTTGGAGGTGAAGATCCAAATGCAGCTTTAATATAGAATAGTCGTACAGGCAGGGTCAAGAGTCAGCAGATAGGGATGGCTGCCGCGAAACAGTCGTTCCGAAGCTTTGCGAGATCCCGAAGCGCAGATGTTTCGAAACACTGATTCGAAGCGTGATTCAAAACACCCATGTCACGTGACTATGGCCAAACGAAGCCTCGAAGTGTTTCACTAAGTGTTTCATCAGGTGTGATCCGCCGAATCAGCGTTTGATTGACACGGTCGGGAACAACAGACCACACAATCGCACATGTATAAAAGTGAAATCAACGCATATTGACCTCGTGGGCTTTTGTGAGAGGAGTTTGATTTTGAGATAGCGGATTTTTGGTGATAGTGACATTTATAGTGTGATTTGTTTAGTTATATTTAGGCTTAAATGTACACAACACATTGACTGATAGGCTAGAGACACAGAGTATAGTGACACATTAATAGATACATAGATATAAATATATATATAGACAGCTAGATTAATAGATAGATAGATACAGATAGATTAAAGATAGGCTACATAATATAAATACATTGATAGATTAGATACATATTATACATATCTAATTACATAGATAGATTAGAGATATATCTAGATAGATTTGGGTAGATAAGATAAAATGGAGGCTCCCCAGAAGAGATGTCGTACATCTGTGGTGTGGGAGCATTTCCATTTAGAAACCCCAAATAAAGTGAGATGTGTGTATTGTGATCGGCAGCTCGCCTGCAACATCATCCAGTAGAAACACAGGACAGTTTATGGGAACTTTTTGATACTCGTATCATCAAACCCAGATGATACACAATGCTACAGCTGATGCCACAGTGGAAGTGAAAAAATACATCAACGATGCGTATTTGCCCACAACTCATGATCCACTAACTTACTGGAAAGAGAGAGCAGTAATCTTTCCTCATTTGTATGTATTAGCTAAAAAATATCTTTGCATGCCAGCAACAAGTGTCCCTTGTGAGAGGATTTTTTCAAAGGCTGGAGAAATTATCTGTAAAAAAAGAAGTAGGCTAAGTAAATAAAAATATGTAAAAAAGTGAGACATTGTGGCTTGATTTATTTTATTAATATTCATTTTGCAGGACCAAAATAACATTATGCACAATGAGGAGCCTATAGGTTACAAGATTCACATATTAGAAAAGTACAAAAAAAAAAAAAAAAAAATCATGGCTTGTCAAGGTTGTTTCAGATCAACACCTGCAAGTGACCACTAGGTGTCACCGTGGAGACGGGTGTCGGATTGATTCGAAGCCTCGAAACAATATGAACCATTTGATTCAACTGTTTCATTGCTTCACGAAGCCTCGATCTGCCCATCACTATCAGCAGACAGGACAATGGAGAATGCACAGAGAGAATCCAAGAAACAGGCAGAGGTCAGGGCAGGCAGCAATAATCAGAGTCCAAGAACAATCCAAAGTCGAAAACAGCAAAACAAACACGGGAAAACGCTCGGAAATGCAGACACACAGTACAACAAGACTTTGCCGTGAGTGAATGAATGATTATGGTATAAATAGACTGAGACTAGCAGGATGACAAGACACAGGTGATTACAATCAGCGACAATGAGGTACAGGTGAATGTGATCAGTGATGATGAGTCCAGGCAGTGAGTATGGGAAATGTAGTTTGTGAGGAAGTGATCATAGTCTATTGTGGAGCGCCCTCTGGTGGCTCTCGAGGGCACTCCAGCTGGTGATCGTTACAGCTATGATGCGGTCTGAATCCTGACTGAAATTTTTCATATATCTCATTTTCTTGCAAGAAAGAGCACAATTGAGCGGACACAGTTTTTTCTAGTATTTTAGACATAAATGGAAGATTTGAAATGGGTCTGTAATTTGCTAAGTTATTTGGATCTAATTGCGGTTTCTTAATGAGAGGTTTTATTACTGCCAGCTTGAATATTTTTGGAACATGACCTAAAGATAAAGACGAGTTAATAATATTAAGAAGAGGCTCTTCCACTACAGTGTGTATTTTATAAACTCAATTTTTTAAATTTTTACTTTTTGCTAGTATTACGTGTATTTAAATGAAACCTAAATTAAACGTTGTTGTTGATGGAAAAAAAAAAAACTACCCACGCCGATTTGGTTAGTGTTAGTTCACTCAAAGATGAAAATGCCATGATTTACTCAACCTCATGTCGTTCCAAACCCATGACTTTCGTGCATCTTCGGGACACAAATGTAAAGATAGTTTATTTTAATGAAATGAAATAATAGAGTCCCTCCATTGAAAGTCCATTCACCCATAACTCTGACGCTTCCAAACGTTCATTAAGAATCATGAATCGAGCATCCAAGAAGAGACACAATTGCTTTAAATTATGAGCAGGTTTAATTTAGACTTATTCACATATAAACATTGATCAACAAACAATGTTTGCAGAATTCTATATTTGTTTATGGAAGCAATGTTTATATGTAATAACTGAGGTCAACAGCGCTGCTGTAACAGCGGTCATCAACTGATTTATTTGCTTGGTCAGTAAGGGGCCTCTCAAAACCTGCGGGGCCCTACGCAATTGCGCGGTTGCATGGTGGTTAACAACGCTACTGCATGGATGAGTCAGGCCCAGATCCATCTGCTTTTAAAGAGCTACGTAGCTGACCGACCTGCACGCTACAAAGTCTACAGCCCAGGCGATCGGCCGGTCATGGCCAGTTTTGGTGCTGGAGCATCTCTAGTTAAACCTCACGGAGATCAAGGACACGGACAGGACCACCTTCCTCAATTCCCCAGTGACTCCCACCTCCCATTTGGATCCGATGTAGATGGCTTCGCGGAACGCTTCACCACAGCACAGAAGTCGTCGCAAGCCATGTGCCACTTCCTGCTCAAGCGCTCTATTTGGCGGATGTTTCAAGTTCGCTGACTCAACAGCCCACAAAGCCTGCCCCGTCGCCCGCTTAGCCTCAGTCCAAGCCATAGCCTGAGCTCCGACAGAGCCCTCAGCCTACCAAGAGCTACCCCTTTCCTAAACTCCAGGGCCTCCGTCCCAAAATAACGCTGCACCCTGAGCCGCAGAAGCTGTCCTGATCCATCAGGAGAGAAGAGGAGAGGGTTAAGTCGCACCAAGGCCGGCCCACCCTCGAAAAAGTCTCGTGTTTGCCTTTCAACCCCCCATTCAGCTCTGGGCGTTGGAGGCGCTGGTCACACTGCCAACGCTGGGCCCATCCCACCCACACTGCACATGCCCAAGAAAACTACCACTGTGATAGCGGACCCACTGACTATAAAGAGCACTTTTCCTCTTCGCAACAAAGTGGTTGTCAGTTCCCTCTCACAGCGAACTGCCGCCCAAAAAGCTCAGACCCCTTGCCACCTGGCTTCAAGCGTGGGAAGCCATCTCGGGTGTGATGCGGCCCCTGCAGTACTGTCTGAAAGCCAGAGTCCTGTCCCACACTTGGCATCAGGGTCGTTTGCGCCTAAGGGTGGACCACCGCTGTGTCACAGCTGTGGCCTTTTGGAAGAACTCCAGCCTATATCGGACAGGCATCCAATTGGGGCTGACCTCCAGATGGAATGTTGTCACGACAGATGCCTCCAACTCAGTTGGGGACCTATAGGGGCACCATGTCCGGGTCCATTTGGACAACATGACAGTGGTAGCCTTCATAAATCGCCAGGGCGGCCTCAGGTCGTGGTCTCTATACAAGACAGCGAGAGTGCAACAGTATGGGCACAGTGCAACCTGGCCTCCTTTAGGGGGGTGCACGTGCTGGACAGGTTGAACCAAAGGCCGGGCATGCTGTCCCGGGGCGGAGTGTCTCCAGAGGAATGGAGGCTTCACCCCCAATCAGTTCAGATAATCTCGGAGATCTTTGGGAGGGCAGAGGTAAACCTCTTCACCTCAGAAAACAACTTTCATTGCCCAATATATTTCTCGAGGGAACATTATGCGCTGGCCCAGGATTGGACCGAAGGTCGCCTGTAGGCCTTTCACCCCGATTGCTCTGCTCCCTCAGGTCATCAGGCGAATCAGGGAGACAAGCTGCTTAGTTCTCTTGGTGGCTACACTCTGGCGAAACCAGTCGTGGTTCCCTGAGCTGATACAGCTGACATCGACAGCTCCATGGCCGATTCCGCTGAGGAAAGACCTTCTCTCTCAGGTGAGAGGGTTCCTTTTGGCATCCCCAAACGGAGTCTACATCTGTGGTCCCTCGATGGGAGTCTTTGTAGCTCCTTGTGAGGGTGACCAGCACTATAGCTGAGGCCAGAGCGCTGTCTATAATACGCCTCTTTACCCTTAAATCAATACTCTGTTAGCTCTCAGAACTTATGTGGAGCACTCTAGCCAGTTTAGCCAATCAGAGCAGCTCTTTTTGTGCTATGGAGGCTGTTCTAAAGGGCTGCCAGTCACGAATCAGAGATTATCCCCCTGGATAGTTGATGCTATAGCCCTGGCTTCTGCTTCAGTGGGCTCTGAATGCCCCATTGTAGTGAGGGCCCACTCCACTAGGGGAATGGCCTTCTCCTGGGCTTGGTCCAGCGGAGTCTCCATTTGGGATATTTGTGTGGCAGCCTGCTGGTCTTTGCCGTCTACCTTTGCTAGGTTTTATATCCTGGACGCCCCTGCCCTTTAGTCACGGATCTTGTCCGCTTGATATTCCTGCACTCCTAAATAGTGGTCTGAACTGGGCTTTGCTCAGGCTCCAGCTCCGTGGCCTGAGCCTCACTAGTTAGGCTATGTTGCCTAGGGGACTTGTGGTAGCGCCCTAGGACTGGGCTTATGGAACAGCTTCTTTTCTGCGCTTATAGCATGGTGCTATGGTAAATCATTCCCCAAAGCGTGTTTTACACATTGTGAGAGACCGTTTCGAAAGGTAACTCTCCGTTACTAACGT
Source organism: Rhinichthys klamathensis goyatoka (assembly GCF_029890125.1). Lineage (NCBI taxonomy): Eukaryota > Metazoa > Chordata > Actinopteri > Cypriniformes > Leuciscidae > Rhinichthys > Rhinichthys klamathensis. The sequence goes on along the minus strand of NW_026606658.1, from coordinate 559,347 downwards.
AACCTTGGTTCCCTGAGATAAAGGGAATGAGCATTGCTTACCCTGCCGTGCTATATAGCTGCACGGCACGCGAGTTGACGCTGCCGCTTCTCAGTCGAAAAATTCTGATGAAATGGCAGTCGCTCTGCCCTTTTTGGTGGGCTGAAATACATTGGTTTGTGCAGCTGCACAAACGTGAACAAATCAGGCTTCAGTATTCTGAGAAAACTCTGTTTCCCCCAAAGCATGTTTCACTCAATGCTTGTTCCCTTTATCTCAGGGAACCGAGGTTACATTAGTAACCCGAGCATTTTTTTGGTGATTAAATTGCAATGCAAGACTACTTCCTTTAACTAATAATTGTTGAAAGCAGAAATGCTACAAAATGCAGATCAAATTTTGTGAGAAAGTGTGATGTGCTAGAGCAAAACAGGCACTATTTTTGGGATCAGCACTCCAAAATGAGTAGAAAACAAATATTGGATTTCATTCAGCAAATATGATGCAAGGTGGTGTTGTTATTAAAAATTATTATTAAAAAATTGTCATTTAAAAATAAAAACAATAATAAAACAGCAACACCTGCGATGGGTGGATGGATGGAAAAAAGCCACAAAAGACAATGACAAACAAACATTTTGTCAATGTTTGCACTATTTTAGATTGTTAGTTTTGCCACTTTTGTAGCAGATTGTAATTTTCCCTGTTTTTTTGTAGCTGTGTGACTTTGTGCTAATCAGTTCAGAACAGCTGGGGCAGTAATAAAATCTCTCACATGCTACGTTCCCTGGCAATGTATTGCCATCAACAAGAAACAGCATAAAAGGTACATTATTGATGTATATACTTACAAAGCACTAAATGGTTTAGCTCCCCAGTACTAGAGCAAGCTCTTAACGCATTATAGTACTTCACGCCTATTGTGATCTCGAAATTCCGGCCAGTTGATAATACCTAGAATATCAAAATCGACTGCTGGCGATAGATCCTTTTCCTATTTAGCACCAAAACTCTGGAACAATCTTCCTAACATTGTCCGGGAAGCAGACACACTCGGTCAGTTCAAATCTAGACTAAAAACACATCTCTTTGGCCTAGCATACACATAACACACTATAGACTTCTAGAATTCAATGTTAGGCTGCATAGTTTAGATCAGCCGGAACCGGGAACACGTCCCGTAAATCCTGATGTACTTGGTACATCATAAGAAGGATGGCGTCTACGCTAATATTAGTCTCTCTGTTTATCCCGAGGGACCCTCTGTCAGGATTCCACCAGCTTCACTCACTCCTCCCACTCGTTCACAGTCCCCTGAGTTTTAATCACCATCACCTGCACCTCATCAGTTCACCTCCCTATATATTCAACTCCTCTTCACACACTCATTGTCTGGTCTGGTCTCTACATGACGCTACAGACTATCACGCTACTTACCTGCAACTTACCCGCTACCTACCTGAGTTCCATCCATCGATCACCTGCTAACCTTCACACGGAAGTTCAGTCTCCGGTCATCAGCCTGTTCCCAGTGACTCTCCATCCGCATCTGTAAACAAAGACTCTGGTTATCCTTCAGCTAAGTTCCATCCTGAATATTGTCTACTTGCATACTCACCATATCTCTGTCTGGATCTGCAACCTGTAAATAAACACTATTTCACTTACCACCTGTCTGACTCCTGTTCCATCCGTGACAGAAGATCAGACCAACGAAATGCAGAGTCCAGCGGAGCCTGTGGAGAATCCATCTCGCGATCCATTCGCGGAACTGGTTCAGGCTGTTCGCCAGTCCTTACTTCCTTCTCCACCGGCTAATCCACCCACCGTTCCCGAGGATCTCCTTCACTCAATATGCCACCATTCACTTCCGCAAACATCCGCTGCTTCGTCAGCTGCCTCTGCGAGTCCCATGGCCCGACCAGCGACATTCAACGGAAAGGCGGAGGATTGCAGCAGTTTTTTGCTTCAGGTATCGCTATATTTCCAAATGCAGGCACATCAATTCTCTAACGATTCAGCCCGAGTGGCGTTTATTATCTCCCTGCTGTCCGGCAGAGCTCTCCAATGGGCCCAATCTCTCTGGAACTCAGATTCTTCTGCGGTTAAATCCCTTTCAAGTTTCCTTCAGCATTTCAAGGAAGTGTTTGGTCAGACAGTTTCCGATCTCACCGTTCACAATCAGCTCTTCAATCTTCGTCAAGGAAAGTCTTCAGTGAGTACAAATGCTCTTCTATTTCGCACGCTGGTGGCTTCTAGTGGCTGGAATGAGACAGCTTTGATGACAGTTTTTCGACATGGTCTCAACCCTAACATCCGTCAGCTGGTGGTGGTATATGAGGATTCCTTGGGAATTGAAAACCTCATTCAGAAAACCATTCGAGTATCTCAACGCTTATCTGCCTGTGATGTTCTAGAAACCGCTGTAAATCCTCCGTCCTTGGCTCCATCAGTCGCCCCTCCAGCACCCGAGCCCATGCAGATTGACTCCACTCATCTTTCTTCTTCAGAGTGGCAGTGTAGAATTCAACAGCGTCTTTGTCTACACTGTGGGGGTGATAAACATCTCATCAACTCCTGCCCTATTCGACCTCAACGCCCTGCGGTAAGCACCATTCAGATTCCTCCTAAGATTTCAACCTTGAACCGCACAACTGTTCATTTATTAACCTCCAGTGTATATGTCCCAGCACAAGCCCTCCTCGACTCCGGCTCGGCGGGGAACTTCATTTCCACTCAACTCCGACAAAATTTGAACGTTCATAAACGCCGAAGTCATCAAGATCTCTGAGTCCAAACCATCCAGGGTAGACCGCTGGGTCGAGGTCAAATTCGTCACTTCACCCCCACACTGACGCTCCGCATCGGCTGCTTGCACTCGGAAAAGATCTCCTTCATGGTGCTGGAGGAGTCCACTGCTGAGCTCATTCTGGGAAGCCCTTGGATGGTCCAACATCAACCCATCATCGACTGGAAATCCGGGGAGGTCCTTCGCTAGGGAGAAGACTGCTCGCATTCCTGTCTAGCTTCGGTTGAGAAGGTCCAGAAAGCCCCCTCTTCTTCATTTTCGGTGGGAAAGTCCGAGTTTCGCGTGTGTTCCACGTCCATTGAGAGTCCGGAGGTCCATCACCAGGTGGAGATTCCTGCTGAGTATAGGGCATTCCAGGATGTGTTTAGCAAGCAGTTTGCGACCAAACTACCACCTCACCGGCCATGGGACTGCGCTATCGACCTGCTACCTGGAGCCACCCTGTCTAAAGGCTGCGTCTATCCTCTGTCCATCCCGGAGCAGAAGGCCATGGAGGAGTATGTGGAGGAGGCTCTTTAACAGGAGTTCATTCGACCATCTACATCCCCTGCCGCTTCCAGCTTCTTTTTCGTGGCTAAGTAGGACGGAGGCTTGAGGCCGTGCATTGATTATCGTCATCTCAACTCTCAAACTGTGAAGTTTAGTTATCCCCTTCCTCTGGTCCCAGGAGCATTGGAGCAGCTGCGTGGAGCCCGCATCTTTTCTAAGTTCGATTTACGCAGTGCATACAACTTGATTCGCATTTGACGAGGTGATGAATGGAAGACGGCATTCGTCACGCTCTCAGGTCACTATGAGTATCGAGTCATGCCCTTCGGACTGTCCAACGCCCCAGCTGTCTTCCAGGGTTACATGAACGAGGTCTTCCGAGAGTATCTCAACAGATTTGTGGTTGTCTATATCGACGATATTCTCATCTACTCCTCATCTCTTGCTGAGCATCAGCGCCATGTCACTCTAGTTTTGGAGAAACTGAGAGCTCATAAACTACCTGAAACTGGAGAAATGTGAGTTTCACACCACCACTGTGCAATTTCTGGGCTACATCATAGACCAACAGGGAGTGCAGATGGACCAGAGGAAGGTGGAAACTATCCGGAACTGGCCCCTGCCCTCTACTGTGAAGGATCTTCAATGGTTTCTCGGATTCGCCAATTTCTATAGAAGATTCATCAATAACTACAGTCACATCAGTTCTCCTTTGACCTCGTCTCTAAAGGGCCGGCCCAAGTCTCTGTCCTTATCTCCTGAAGCCATCTTAGCCTTTCAACAACTGAAAGAAGCCTTCCTGACTGCTCCCATCCTGGTTCATCCTAACCCAGATTTACCGTTTGTTGTTGAGGTGGATGCATCCTCAACAGGAGTTGGAGCAGTTCTATCACAGCGGCAGGGTGATCCTCCCAAACTCCTTCCACGTGCCTTCTACTCTAAGAAGCTGTCCCCGGCGGAGTGGAACTATGATATTGGGAATCGGGAGATGCTTGCATTAGAGGAATGGAGGCATTGGCTGGAGGGGGCTAATCACCAGTTTGAGGTTGTAACTGATCATCGCAACCTGGAATACCTCAGAGAAGCGAAAAGGTTGAATCCCCGTCAGGCTCGATGGGCTCTCTTCTTTACCCGCTTTGATTTTACCGTGTCATACCGACCTGGAAGCAAGAATTGCAAAGCGGATGCTCTCTCTTGTCTTCATCATGCTTCAACCGAAGATTCGCTACCAGAACCTATCCTCCCTCCAGCCATGATCATCAGCCCCATCATCTGGGACATCGACGAGCAGATTTCCCAGGAGAACCTTCGTCATCCCGCTCCGCCGGGAGGTCCAGAGGGGTGCGTCTTTGTACCTCTCCATCTTCGTGCCGCCCTTCTGGACTCAGGTCATACCGCTCCGGGCTCTGGACATCAAGGTAGCAGGCGTACCCTCTCGCTCCTCAGTAATCGGTACTTGTGGCCGTCCATCTCACGGGATGTTTCCAGGTACGTTCGGGGATGCTCAGTCTGTGCCATTACCAACACCCCCAGAAGACTCCCGGAGGGCAAGCTCGTGCCACTTCCTATCCCACAACGACCATGGTCCCACCTTGGAATTGATTTCATGACGGACCTTCCCAGATCCAGTAACCACACTTGTGTCCTCGTTGTTGTGGATCGCTTTTCGAAGGCTTGCAAGCTGATCCCATTGCCTGGACTTCCAACTGCGTTTGAGGCCGCAGAGGCCCTCTTCAATCATGTGTTACCTGTGTACTTACCTGCAACTTACCCGCTACCTACCTGAGTTCCATCCATCGATCACCTGCTAACCTTCACACGGAAGTTCAGTCTCCAGTCTCCAGTCTCCGGTCATCAGCCTGTTCCCAGTGACTCTCCATCCGCATCTGTAAACAAAGACTCTGGTTATCCTTCAGCTAAGTTCCATCCTGAATATCGTCTGCTTGCATACTCACCCTATCTCTGTCTGGATCTGCAACCTGTAAATAAACACTATTTCACTTACCACCTGTCTGACTCCTGTTCCATCCATGACACCCTCTATGGTGGACCTGCGCCTGGACCCATCCCAACGCATCCTGAAGTGCCAGCCTCCTTCATCGACACGACAGCCATCGGCACTGATCCTCAACAACTCGTCTCCATACCGGCGTGATTACTTCGACTTCCAACCAGATGGAAATGGATAAATACTCTAAATGTTCCGATCCAATTTGACTTGTAATGCTGCCCGAATCATACACATGTAGCTCTACAATCGCTGAGACAATATTTCAGCATTCATGCCCCATGTCCATTATTTTCTGACGGTTGTTAAGAATCACAATCAGAGCAAGAATCATTCTTCTGAGTCGTTTCTTTTCAATGAATTGGTCAAACGGGTTAGTAACCATTCACGATTCAGCCTGGATCATTTGAACAGTTAACTCACGCTCTCCATTTACAGCGGCTTTTCAAACAATGAACACACCAACGGGATATTTACTTCCAACTTTACAATCCACTTCATAAACACTTGCAAATATCGTTTACAATCAACAAATATGGTCTTCATCACGTTCAACACCCACACTTGCAGCAAGCGAACCTGGACTGCAGGTAAAGACATTTTCCAAACCAAATGAGTAGGCTATCAATCATAACAGGATACAAACATAAAGTACCAAAAAGTACCATGGCAGTACTATGATTTAATTAATTTATTTCTGTTGTACTTAATATAATGCTTACCATAGCTTGTAATGTAGCAAGTTACTTTCTCTAAAACGTAACTATAATTGTTATTAATTTTGAGACTTTTCTTGATAATAAACACATTGCTTATGCAGGAGAATGCACTTAAACATTAGGTTTAAACTTTGATTTTTGTTCCAAATGCTTAATCACCCAGTTTCAAAGACAAGGCTTTAATTCCCAGACTAAAATGCATGTTTGAGCTGTTTTAACTGAAAGCAATTTGCACTGACATATCTTAAAATATGTCTGCGAGGGACCAAGCAGTGAAGGGCACAGAATGCAGGATTTCCAAACAAAGAAAATTATTTTATTAAATGCCAAACAAAGTTATAAATTAAATTGCTTGAAAACTAAATGAAATAAAGTCAGGTCTGGGCCCATAAAAAAGGTCAACTAAACAGAACCAAACTTAACAGTAATCAAACCAAACTAGACAAAAAACATGACCTCCCAAATGACACACGTGGGGAACTTATACACAAATGACTAGTCCATTACACATACACAGGGGAATAACACAAATATCACTTAACACAATTAAAATAAATAAAGTAAATCATTTCAGAAGTATGAAGAAATGGGTCATAAACAATGTAATATACCCAAAGAGTTATAATCAACAAACATAAACAAACAAACCTACAATTAATCCTGCACCAATCCTTCAAGATACACACCAGTAATGTTTTTTATAAGGCACATTTATAAAAGCTACTTAACTCTTTCCCTGCCAGCAGTTTTAAAAAAAAAGTTGCCAGCCACCACCAGCATTTGTTTTCACTTCCAATTTTTGTGATAATTTTCACAAAAAATAAATGTACCTGTTTTATTCTAGCTAAAGTTTTATTCTAGCTTCATGCACTTGAATGTGGGTAAGTTTCATAAAAAAGCAACATTTTGAGCATAAAGCTGAGAAAATCACGTTTTTGTCAAAAGCTACATCCAGATCAGTTTCAGAATGATTATCAAAGCATATATTGAGTAGATCGAGTTCATCAACACCCCTAATGCTTGCACAGTCCTATAGCTCGTCCTGGGTCGACATTTCATTCAGTTACCTTAGGCAGTTTTGATTTTTATTGTTGATGATCGCGTTATTTTACATATGCATATGATTACATGATACCGCTTGTTTCTGCATCATCTTCAAATGTGTTTTGATCAGGAGATTTCGTACTCTTTCAGAAGATGTCACAGCGCCCCTACCGTATAACAGTGAAAACACGGAAAGGCAGAAAATTCCTGTAAATGGCGGGAAAGCATTGGCTGCGTCTGAAAACTGATAAATGCAGCCTTCGGAGGACGCATTCCAAAGTAGGAAGGCATCAAGGCACGTACGAATGCCATGTTAGTTTCACTTCCTGTCTCCTGAGATACCTTCATCTGATCGATTTTTGAAGGCAGCATAGATGTATCCTTAGCCATCTTTGATATCCCACAATCCTGTGCTTTCCATTCTGTGATAGTTGAACTAAGAAATAAAGATGGCATCTGAAAGTTGCATCTGGTTGTCAGCTTGTGTGTAAATTTACATTTTTGACCGCTGTTTTCCACTTATGATGTCATTTCTAGTGAGAAATTACTATTGTAGTCATTAAATATTCACTTAATTTTCACCAAAGCTCACTCTATTTTGCTGTAGATCATTAAACTGTTACGGTTCCTCAGAAGTCTGTCTGAAATCAGTTTTGTGAGGGACCTTCGTGCGCCGAAGCTGCCTGCAAAGCCATTGCCTGATTGGGCAGCGAGGCAATAAGTCAGCTGCCTAACTTTTCGGAAATTTCCATCAATGGCTGGGAAATAGTTAATGGAATAGTTCACCCAAAAATTAAAATTATCCCATAATTACTCACCCTAAGCTATCCTAGGTGTATATGACTTTCTTCTTTCAGCCGAACACAATTGGAGTTATATTAAATAATATCCTGGCTCTTTCCAGCTTTCTCCAGTGGGTTAATAAAGGCCTTCTGAAGGGAAGTGATGGGTGTTTTGTAAGAAAAATATCATATTCAAAACTTTAAAGGAGCTGTATGTAAGATTGTGGCCAAAACTAGTACTGCAATCACTGTCAAATTACAGTAGAGTGGTGTATCCTCTCCCCCTCCTCTGTGACTCCAGGTTGCCAGATCAGCTGCAGGATCCAGAAGGAACGTGACGAGCTGCAGCTGTGGTAACTAGAGCAGAGCTGGCAACCCGGATGCCGCACCACTACTGACTTCGTGATTGGTAGATAGGTGGAGGGTGGAGCATCAGACCAAAACACAACATGACAACATCAACATCAGTTGAGGGCTGCAACTGCACTTTTTAAATGACAATATCCTGGCCAGACTACTGTTGTCAGTGATATAAGTATTTGAAATGTACATGATTTCTTAATGTCTAGTGACATTTCAGGGCCATTTTATGATTAATTGAAATAAATTTCTTACATACAGCTCCTTTAACTATAATCACTGGCTTCCGGCAACGGGCGTATGTGCGTTCATGGGAGAGTTACGTGTTTTTTGCGAGAAGTCTATTCTCACCTAAGCTTACACTACACCTATATGTCATGTCGGCTCAAAGGTCACCCTTCTGCCGGAACTTGACTCTCTCACCAACGCGCGTACTGCAGTTGCTAGAAGCCAGTGATTATAGTTTATAAGCCTGGTTTCACAGGGCTTAGATTAAGCCAGGATTAGGCCTTAGTTCAATTAGAGCATTTAAGTAGCTTTTATAGACGTGCCTTTAACATTACTGGTGTGCATCTTGAGACAAAACAATGGGACTGAAATATTTTAAGATATACCAGAGCAAGTTGCTTTCAGTTAAAACAGCTCAAACATACATTTTAGTCTGGGACTAGCTTAAGCCTTGTCTGTGGAACCGGGGGATACAGTTTTAAATATGGATATTTTTCTTAAAAAACCCATCCCTTTTTTAAACCAAGCATGTATTAACCCACTTGAGTCGTATCATATGGATTACTTTTATGATGGATGGATGCACTTTTTGGAGCTTCAAAAACTCAGGCACCATTCAGTGCCACAAATCTTTGGCTGAAAGAAGAATAAATAAACTTTTACTTACTTACTTACTTTAACATTACTGGTGTGCATCTTGAGACAAAACAAGGGCACTGACATATGTCTGTGCAAGTTGCTTTCATTTAAAACAGCTCAAACATGAATTTTGTTCTGGGACTAAAGCTTTGTCTGTGAACCCAGGGGTAAATGTCCTAATTGAACTAAGGCCTAATCCTGGCTTAATCTAAACCCTGTCTGTGAAACCAGGCCAATTAGTATTTGTCATGTAGTATGTAATGTAACAAGTTACTTTCTCTAAAGGATAACATTAATTATGCTATTTTTGAGACTTATTTGGCAATAGTCTGTATGTTCTTATAACAATAAGCAGATTGATTGCTTATGCAAGTGGATGCACTTGAACATTAGGTTTAAATCAGCCATGGTTTATTGAAATGAATACCATGCAGAGCTTCTGATCCACATGATCTGTTCCTGCACTTTGGCGACTGAGAGTTTCAAGCAGATGACAGACTGGAGTCCTTGTAAGTGCGTGATAGTTTTGTCCTTGAACACTGCGGTTGCATGATACAGTATGTTGCAGAGGCTGATATCTCAATTTTATCCTCCCTATAGTGACACATTCTTGTGGAGTGTGGCCCAGGGAAGATGGGCATTTTATGGCTTTTGTAGAGCACATCACTTGTCTCATTGGCATGCCTGCATGGTCAGAGAGCAATTACACGATAGCGCTTCAGTTCTTTCTCTTGAATACGTAATTGTTTCTCTAGAGTGCATTAATGCATCTCGTGTCAGGCACGAGGTGTTTTTACATAGATTTACTTGAAAAAAAACCTGCTTGTTTTGATAATGCATAATTTTTATGCCATGTCATGTTAGCAGATTTACAAACATAAATGGGATATTGTCTCTGTCATGTATGAGCATCATATTCAGTCTGAACGTTTCAAGCTTCCGTATGTCACCATGGAAACATCTCATGCTGTGATTTTTCTTTTGTATGAGGGCGTTTGTGAGGAATGTAAAATCAGATGAGTTTCTGTGTGATTATCATCAAGCCACACACACAGTAGCAACAAAAAGAAGAAAAAAAAATCCATATTTCAGCAGAATAACAATTTGGAGAAAAATGCCTCTAAGCAAAGAAATAAACAACTTCATCAAAGTCATCCACATTCCATTCACACGCGGCTGTACCAAGAGCTCCTTCATCTTTTCTTTGCTTTAAAATCTCCAAGATCAAACCCTCATCAAGATAAAGCTTTCTTCTTCTGACAGTTATTCTAATTATATTTGCATTGTTCTTGTTTGTGATTATTGATTGATTAGCTGATCAACTGACGGTTGAAATTAGACATTCTTGTCCAACTGTAGTGAATTAAGTTGGTTTATGAGGTCATCATTACTAGACCATGATTTTAGTTATTTAGAGCACATTTGTTTAAATGGCCATACGGTGCAGCATAAGTAGGGTCATAAGCCACATCTATGCATCTGCACCATATGGGCGGTCCAATTTATGCAGGTGTTAAGGATCGTCACATCTGCGTTCTTTAGAGGTTAGATCACATGTATGCTCAGATTCACCCATGAGAATGATAATATCTATTTCACCCTGACTACACACACGGTCCAGCTGATGACCTGCTAAGTGTGGAAAAAACATTGGTATGCCCTGACTCAAATGATGAACTCAGCCTTTGGGTCCTCCACTTGTCCACAATTTGACTCATAGACTACTCCTAGAGACAGATGAGTATATTTTCAATGCAACTCCCAAACATTTTTTTACAAATTAAACTAAGGGTAATTCTTTACTTTTATAAATTTGGTTAGTCCAACAAAGTCAGATTTTTTTTCACAAAACATTTAATAATAATAATAATAATAATAATACGTTTATTTTATATAGCGCCTTTCAGAATACTCAAGGTCGCTTTACAATAAAGTACAAATAAACATGGCATAGAAACATGGCATAGAAACATGACATAGAAACAAAAAAATAAATGGAGATAGTGGTACATAAACATCGAAATCAAGGGAAACAAGTTGCAAAAAGATAATTTTATATATATATATATATATATATATATATATATTTTTTTTTATTTATTTACATTTTCAAATTAAACAGACAGACAAACAAACAAAAACAAACAAACAGGGCTCAGATGCAGCAATTGCCAGTTGTTACAGTCATGTTTAATACAGCGGTAGCAGGAAAAGTTGTTAACACAGGAACACAGTTAGTTTATTTAACTCTTCCAAAATGAGTTAGGAATGGGTTCCAAGAACGGAAAAATGTGTCGATTTGACTAGTGCAGAGTTTTTCCATTTGTATTATGGATAGCATATCAATGACCCATGTCTGAAAGGAAGGAGGGGTGGGGGACTTCCATTCCCTCAATATCAGTCTCTTGGCAACTATCATTCCCAGTTCCAATGGTTGCCGCATTATAGTTGGAATTGTCCTCGTTGCTTGAGAGCAGCCGAAAATGGCAAGTCCAGCCTCGGGTTGAATGGGCCTCTGATATGCTTTGGAGTACCAGTCAAATATTTTGGACCAGAAGTTTGCTAATGAGGAGCAAGTCCAAAAAGCATGGGACAGTGTACCCTCCGTCATATTACATCTGTCACACATTGGAGAAACAGACGGATACATTCAAAGTGTGCGCCGTTATACATTCATCAAATAAACGTACAATTCTCGAAATAAGACGCTTGGAGAAAGGAGGGCTCTTATAAATATCAAAGATTTCATGTTCCAGGGGTAGATTTTGAAAATCTTCAATTCTTGATTGGGTGTAATGCCTAACCTGCAAGTACCGAAAGAAATGGGAGTTAGGAAGATTATATTTTCCTTTCAGTTGGTTGAATGATGCAAATTTACCGTCAATGTACAGATTATTAACTGAAACCAAGCCCTTCTTTCTCCAGTCATGGTACAATATGTCATGCCAGGGAGGTAGAAAACAATGATTGAAACATATGGGTGTTTGTACTGATGTGTTTGGTAGTTTTAGAAAGCACATAACCTGATTTAAAATTCTAACTGACTGCTTTACCACAAAACATAAGTTTTTATTGGACTCTAGCTTTTCAAACTGGGAAAATAACATAGCTGGTAATGAAGAGTTTTTTTTACAGAATTGGCCTCCATCTTAAGCCACAAAGGGGTTGTGGCGTCTGATTATCCAGGGATCCCTGCTGCCAGAACACTAATGCCCTAACATTGGCAGCCCAGTAAAAATGTTTAAATACAGGCAGGCCCAACCCTCCCTCTGATCTAGACTTCTGCAAGTGAGCCTTGGAAATTCTGGCATTTATGCCATTCCAAATATAGGACGAAATAATTGAATCCAAGTCTTTAAAAAAGGCTGCGGTGAGATAAATGGGGAGATTTTGACATATGTATAAAAATTTTGGAAGGGAGACCATTTTTAATTGAGTGTATTCGTCCAATCATTGATAAGGGAAGAATTTTCCAGCATTCAATATTTTGCTTTAATTTTGAAAATTAATTTGAATATTAGCTTTGGATCTTTAGGTATAGCCAGACCAAGGTAAGTAAAATGATCATTAACTATTTTGAATGGAATACTATGTAAAAAAAAACCTTAGACTGCAGCTACCAACAGCTCGTGTTTCTCAATAAAGAATCCTGCTGAAGATACAACCAAGTCTCCTGGTCTTCGCTTCTGAGTTCCTAAACTTTAGAAGAAAAAAGTTCACAACAGATGGTGCCGTGTGACCCGGATAGAAGCGACTCACTTGAATCCAGACGGAATCTTGAAAACCTCAAGGTCAACAAAGATCTCAACAAAGAAGAACTTTTCTGACTGAGTTCCAGACGGAATCTTGAAAACCTCAAGCTCAACAAAGATCTCAACAAAGAATGAACTTTTCTGACTGAGTTCCAGACAGAATCTTTCCGCACAACTAACGATTTGGTGAGTTTTCTCTCTATTCAAAGAACTACTGAAGACCAGTACACATTTGTTATTCCTCTGCGCCGTCAATAAACTCCCCTTTATTCATACTACCGAACAGACTTCCAATGACAAAGCACTGGTTTAGAACTCATCTAGCTTCCGTCTTAATGCTCCACAGTCTTTTTCCACATTTATACACTGGGCATGTATCGGAGCCGCAACGACAGCAGCTGAATGCGGCGTTCCCGACTCTACTATCCAAATGCTCGGCAGATGGTCATCCACGGCATACGAGACCTACATCAGATCCGACACGCATGTTCTACTAAATGCTCAACAAGCCCTCTCAACCCACAATCGAGATAAATCTCTTCGCTAGCAACTGGTGGTGGTTAAATACGATCCATATGTATATCCATACGTCTGCTTTTCGCGGCTTACCTGTTTTAGCTCTATACGCAGCCAATCGTGGCTTTCCTTCTTAATTTTGTTCCGTTACCGTTAACTCAGCCCATAGCGAATTCATGAAGAGTAGCTTCGATGAGTATACCATAATTACAACGCTCCAAGGTTAATCATAGCCCCCGCTTATAAAATGCCTGTCGCGGCTTTCGCTTCTGCATCGCCTTCATTAATTTCAAGCCTATCGTGGCTTTTTAAATATAGCTTTCATGATCACATACCATGTCATTGTCTCACGGCTAATCGTGGCCTAGTTCATTAATGCTATTGTAGCTTTCGACTTAACACCGTCTTCGATACATGAACTCAGCCTATAGAGGCATCACTATTGAAAGTAGCTTTCATGATTGCACACTAAAGCCCAAATATTTCATTGCCAATCGTGGCCTTCGTTCATCAACGCCTATTGTAGCTTTCTTGTTCGTCACCAGGGCTTGACATTAACACCCGCCAACCCGCCAAATGCGGGTGGATTTCAGCGTTGGCGTGTAACGCAGTCACTCCTACTAGCCACTTTGGCGGGTTAAATTTGATATAATATACATTTTTCAAATGTAGCTAGTCTTTTAAAAAGGCATCTGAAAGTGCAATCTAGTGTAGGCCGTAATATTGATTTTTCTATACATATTGATACTGAAATATCTGAAACTCTTCCGCAGATTAGATACAAAAGATACCAGCTGGGTGTTCTCGCTCTCTAATCTCTCCAACAGCGAGTTGACACACCAACCCTTTACTCACTCGTTTTATTTGCTCCGGATGAATATTGTTGGTGGTACAGGGCTTGAATTCTGGCGAGGGATTGCGCGTATTGAGCACAATTTTACTCATTCCTGCTGATTTTGTGCTCACACCCAAAGTGAGTGCAAATAAGTATATTGGCTATATAAAACAGTAAAATGGGTACGTGCGTCAGGTCTTAAAGTGACAGTAGCCTAATATACCGGCTGCCAAATTATGAGATGCTATTAAAAAGCTGCTATTATTGTAAGATGCTATTATTTATTTATTTATTTATATTTATATAGCGCCTTTAACCAAGGCGCTGAATAATTTTTAAACTAAGCGGTACATTGAAAAGAAAAGGCTGAAGGAAGAAGGTATGTTTATTGGGCAAGGGTGTCACATGTCTGTCCTGTCTTGTGATGCACATGGGTGTTGTTATGTTGAGCCATGTGCTCTTGTCATTGTCTGATCCCTCCCCCTCGTTACCTGATTATTGTTTGAGTTTTCCCACCTGTTCCCCCTTGATTTGTTCCCTTCTTAAGTCTCATCTTGTTTGCAGTCCTTGTCGGATTGTTGTCTAATGTCTTCCGTTCCCCGTGATCCTCTGTTCAGGTTCTGTTGTGGTTTTATGTTTATTCATTGTGTTTTTCCCCCCTTGTGGGTTTTGGTTTGTGTTTGTTTATTTTATAATTAAAGTTATTTTCTCCTGCACTTGAGTCCTCACACCTTTTTGTATTACCCATTCCGTGACATAACGATCCGACCAACATGAGGAGTCAGCGGAGAAGAGGGGCCAAGCCAGAGATGGTTCATGTTTCGTCTGCCCAGCCAGAGACTGTTCACGTCACGTCTGCCCAGCCACACGTCTGCCCAGCCAGAGACCGTTCACGTCACGTCTGCCCAGCCAGAGACCGTTCACGTCACGTCTGCCCAGCCAGAGACCGTTCACGTCACGTCTGCCCAGCCAGAGACCGTTCACGTCACGTCTGCCCAGCCAGAGACCGTTCACGTCACGTCTGCCCAGCCAGAGACCGTTCACGTCACGTCTGCCCAGCCAGAGACTGTTCACGTCACGTGTTCACGTCACGTCTGCCCAGCCAGAGACTGTTCACGTCACGTCTGCCCAGCCAGAGACTGTTCACTTCACGTCTGCCCAGCCAGAGACTGATCACGTCACGTCTGCCCAGCCAGAGACTGTTCACGTCACGTCTGCCCAGCCAGAGACTGTTCACGTCACGTCTGCCCAGCCAGAGACTGTTCACGTCACGTCTGCCCAGCCAGAGACTGATCACGTCACGTCTGCCCAGCCAGAGACTGTTCACGTTTCGTCTGCCCAGCCAGAGACTGTTCACGTTCCGTCTGCCCAGCCAGAGACTGTTCACGTCACGTCTGCCCAGCCAGAGACTGTTCACGTTTCGTCTGCCCAGCCAGAGACTTTTCACGTCACGTCTGCCCAGCCAGAGACTGTTCACGTCACGTCTGCCCAGTCAGAAACTGTGCAGGTCCCGTCTGCCCAGTCTGAGACAGATCAGGAGATGCCCATTTGTGTGGACGCCAAGGCTATGCTGGACTATCTGGAGCGTCAGGCTCGGATCCTGGACATGCCGGTGGATGCTCCGGGGCCGAAGGCAGAGCCAGTGTCTGCTGTTGCTGAGCCGGAGCCAGTGTCTGCTGTTCCAGAGCCGGAGGCAGAGCCAGTGCCTGTTCCAGAGCCGGAGGCAGCAAAGCCAGTGCCTGTTCCAGAGCCGGAGGCAGAGCCAGTGCCTGTTCCAGAGCTGGAGCCAATGGCTGTTCCAGACCCAGTGTTTGTTTCTGTGTTTGTGTCTGTCCTTGTGACCATTTCTGTTCTAGTGACTGTTCCTGAGCCGGTGTTTGCAGTTCCTGAGCCGGTGGCTGCTGCTTCAGAGCCGGAGGCAGAGCCAGTGCCTGCTGCTTCAGAGCCGGAGGCAGAGCCCGTGCCTGTTCCAGAGCCGGAGGCAGAGCCCGTGCCTGTTCCAGAGCCGGAGGCAGAGCCCGTGCCTGTTCCAGAGCCGGAGGCAGAGCCCGTGCCTGTTCCAGAGCCGGAGGCAGAGCCCGTGCCTGTTCCAGAGCCGGAGGCAGAGCCCGTGCCTGTTCCAGAGCCGGAGGCAGAGCCCGTGCCTGTTCCAGAGCCGGAGGCAGAGCCCGTGCCTGTTCCAGAGCCGGAGGCAGAGCCCGTGCCTGTTCCAGAGCCGGAGGCAGAGCCCGTGCCTGTTCCAGAGCCGGAGGCAGAGCCCGTGCCTGTTCCAGAGCCGGAGGCAGAGCCCGTGCCTGTTCCAGAGCCGGAGGTAGAGCCCGTGCCTGTTCCAGAGCCGGAGGCAGAGCCCGTGCCTGTTCCAGAGCCGGGGTCTTCACCGCCCTGGCCGCCCGAGGGGTCTTCACCGCCCTGGCCGCCCGAGGGGTCTTCACCGCCCTGGCCGGCCGATGGACTCACAGATGGACTCTGTGTTTCGCCCTGGCCGCCCGATGGACTCTGTGTTTCGCCCTGGTCTATCCCTCCCGTCCCGCCCCCTGGTCTGATGGAGCGTCTGGTAGCTGCTCCTTAGGGAGGGGGTTATGTCACATGTCTGTCCTGTCTTGTGATGCACATGGGTGTTGTTATGTTGAGCCATGTGCTCTTGTCATTGTCTGATCCCTCCCCCTCGTTACCTGATTATTGTTCAGTCCCTCCAGAAAAACGCGATTATGCGATCGCTGAATTCAATGCAAAATCAGCCAAAGTCCGCATATTTATGCGGGGGTCGCATTTTTTCAAATACTCCGCAATTTCGCCGCATAAATGGCTGATTTCCGCGCAAAATATGCGGGGCTTGCATGATTTCATAATCCCCGCATTTTCGTCGCAAAAAAGTCACATATATCTTAGCAGAAAGTTGGAAAATGTTGCGTTTGCTTCACACAAGAGCAGCCACTTCCCCCTGTTGCCATGGGAACGTTATGAAGTGAAGTAATTACGCGACGTGAACATCATTGAAAAGCTGTAAAACAGGAGCACACTTTATTTTAAAATATTTCATTTATTCATTTTTACTGAAGTTGTAGCATATTCCTCTAGTAAAGCTACAGAACTTGTTTGACTCATCAATGTTTTGTAAGTTTGATGTGTTTATTAAGGTCTTGTAACACGTTGTGTCGGGAAGAAAAATAGGGAGAGCTCACAGCTGAAGTTATTGCAGAGGCCAGACAGACGCACGGAGGTTATTGGCATCTCACAACTCGCACTTTATTCCCAAATCGAACTCGTAACTGTCTGTCACACGTTCTACCGTCCACGTCGTTACTTAATAAACAAAATAAGATAAAAGAAGTAGCATCAAACAGAAATTACCCGCACACATGGGGTGTTCGAGGCGCATGGCACATTCAATATAATACTGCAGACAGTTAGACAGGGAGCGCGCAACTCTTAAAGGGGCCACACCTTATTTCCACTCGATACAGTCTGAAATAAAACAAGATGAGAAATTAAATATTTCCAGAACTTTCTGTGATGTAGTATGTTTGCTTATCATAGGAAGTAATAAGAAAGGACTCTTTACATTAAGGTAGTAGCCTAGTGAGAACAGGGTGTTGGGGGATCACTTTTTTTCCCTCTTTTTCATCAAACCGCAGTTTTTGCAAGTTCCCGCAATTTTGCAAGTTCCCGCAATTTCATCGCAAAAAATTGCATAAATATCCCGCATATTCCATCGCATTTTTAAAGAAAACGGGCCGCGTAATCAAGGATTTTTGCCCGCAACAATCACAAAAAAACTCCGCGTTTTTCTGGAAGGACTGATTGTTTGAGTTTATGTCACCAGGTGACGAAGGGCGGAACCATTATTTCGGTGTTGTTTCCATGGGGAGCTAATTTAATGCAACACCCCGCCGGTTGCCCCAGGAAAAACAGTTCGGCTGGATCCCGCAAACGGGAGAAACGAGCGGCAGCTGCGAGATGGGCGGAGATTGAATCACGGCGTTCACGAGGGGGATCATAAAAGCGGATGTTTGAGTGAAGAAAGCAGGCAGAGCTGGAAGGAGAGAGAGGGGTGAAGAGGCGATCCACGGCAGAGAAGGAGTCTAAAACGGCGATTCAACCTAGATGGGGAAGGAGAGACAACAGTAACAGAGAAGTGAGACAGTTAAGTGCCATCGGGAATCCTTATTATCTGACTCAATGCTTGTGTTGTATACAAACGTCTGGCGAGTTTGCCCTGAAGCCTATTGAATTCTGATGATGCCTATTGAAATCGGATGTCTGATGCTGTTGCAGCTTTTAATGTCAGTGGTGTGTGCGTAGTACATTTCCTGTACAGTCTGGATGTGCTGTTTCATCAACTCAGGAGGAGGGAGTCGGCTGGGATAACACGCGGAGACCTTATTCACTGTGAGTTGGTGTGAGTTGCAGTGCTTAGTGTGAAGTGGACACCTGTTACTATTTGAAGTGATTGATGTATGCACCGGTGTGAGGATTGTCACCTTGTGTCTGTCCGTGTTCCCAGCCGCCACACTCACTGTCTTGGAGTGCTGAGTCAGAAGTAACCATTTACTGTGCGATGAGTGTGCACTGTACAGGGTTGTAGCTCCAGTCTGTCCGGGGTGAAGAGGATTCGTGAAAGGTTCATGTATGGCTGTTTGATTCTCCTGTTCCAAACAAGAACCAACATCTGCCCATTGAGCTTTCTCCCACTGAAGCAAGCCCCTGCTGTGAGTATTTGAATACTGACGACTTGCAGAGGATTTGTGAAACATTCATGTATTGCTGTTTGGTTCTCCTGTTCCAAACAAGAACCAGCATCTGCCCATTGAGCTTTCTCACACTGAAGCAAGCCCCTGCTGTGAGTATTTGAATACTGATGATTCGAAGAGGATTTGTGAAACATCCATGTATTGCTGTTTGATTCTCCTGTTCCAAACAAGAACCAGCATCTGCCCATTGAGCTTTCTCACACTGAAGCAAGCCCCTGCTGTGAGTATTTGAATACTGATGATTTGAAGAGGATTTGTGAAACATTCATGTATTGCTGTTTGATTCTCCTGTTCCAAATAAGAACCAGTATCGGCCCATTGAGCTTCTCACACTGAAGAAAGCCCGGTCATGAGTATGTGCATGCTGTTGACTTGAAGAGGATTCGTGAAACGTTCATCCATTGCTTACTCCTGGCTGCCTGAAGAGGAACTGTCGTGAGAATTCCAGATCAACATCTGCTCCCTTACTTACCCTTGGCTGCCCGACGAGGAACTGTCGTGCGATTTCCAGATAAGCATCTGCTCCATTGCTTACCCCTGGCTGCCCGAAGAGGAACGGTCGTGTGAATTCCAGATAAGCATCTGCTCCCTTACTTACCCCTGGCTGCCCAAAGAGGAACTGTCGTGAGATTCCAGATCAGCATCTGCTCCCTTACTTACCCCTGGCTGCCCGAAGAGGAACTGTCGTGCGTACTCCTGACAAGCATCTGCTCCATTGCTTACCCCTGGCTGCCCGAAGAGGAACGGTCGTGTGAATTCCAGATCAGCATCTGCTCCCTTACTTACCCTTGGCTGCTCGAAGAGGAACTGTCGTGAGAATTCCAGATAAGCATCTGCTCCATTACTTACCCCTGGTGGTGTGAAGAGGAACTGTCGTGTGAACTCCTGAGAAGCATCTGCTCATTTACTGGCCTCTGGCTGTGAGGAGAACGACGGTGTAAATTCCTTGCAAGAGTCTGTTCCGTGACGTACCTTTGGCCGCCCGAAGAGGCCCCGCTGCGTGTATCCACTGTTAGTGCCTGCTCCGTCGCACACCCCTGCCGGCCAGGAAGAGGGGACACCAAGTTTTAGTTTAGGGAATTTTAATTCAATAAAATACTTTCTATATTTGATACCTTGTCTGGCTTCGTGGTGTCTCTGGGTAACTCCTCGAGGTGGTACGCTCACAGGGGTGGTCTGCGCCAGGGGGGGCCATCCCGACCTGTGACAGAATTGGCGTAGTCGGCAGGGTTGCCATCTCGAGTGGAGCGACCAGGGACACCCGATGGCAGACGAAGATTTGCCAGCGGCCCGGCCTCAAGTCATGCCCATCTTTATGGGAGCCCCTTGGGCACAAAGATATGGAGGACCAGGGTCGGACTTGAGCTTGTCAGAGTGGAAAGACCAAGTTGAATATCTGGCAGGACTCCAGGGACTAAGTGCCCCGCAGACGTTGCAGTTTGTCCTGAATTCGCTTGAGGGAGAGGCCCGGAGAGAGGTACAGGCCGCACCAGAAGCGACTCGAGCCACGGCACAAGCTGTCTTCGATTTCTTGACTGGGCAGTATGGCGATGCTACCCCCGCGGCCGTCCTCCGGGCTCAGTTCTTTAATTGTAAACAGGGACCCCGACAAACTCTACGGGCCTTTGCTCTGCGATTACCGGAGCAGTACACCAGGCTGAAGGGGAGCCGCGACCATGGTCTGGGAGCCGTAGAGACCTTGTTGCGGGATCAATTTCTCCTGGGGCTTAGGGAGGGCCCCATTCGTCAGAGCTTGCGGATACAGCTCCGCCGAAATCCCGAATTGACCTTTGAGGAGTTGCGAAGGGAGGCGCTGGCCTTAGAACTGGACCATGCGGAGGTGGTGGACCCCTCTGTTTGTATGGCCGCCAGTGGGACCCACGACTCAGTCTCTGCTGGGCTGTCCGATTGGAAGCAGACCTTCCGTGCTGAACTCATGAAAGACGTCCGGGAACAAATGACCGAGCTGTCCAAGACTCTTTTGGAGGAGTTTCGCCGGGACCGGCCAAGTCCATTGCCCTTGCCTCGAGAGCGTTCTTACTCCGACGGGAGTCGAGATCGAGGGAGACGTCCATTCCGGCCTACGGGGCCTAGATTCCAGTGGGACGACCAGGGTCGCCCAATCTGTAATAACTGCGGAGAGCCTGGACATTACAGTCGCCAGTGTGGCACTCGCCGCGGCTCACAGGGGGGTTTTTAGAGTTACCGGCCACTGTGGGTCAAGTGGTCGGGACCCCCTTAATTGACCCTTCCTTGCCTGCTTCCCCTAGAGACCGTCTAGTCGGGCATTGCCCCCTTGTGGAGATCCAGGTGAATGGCATCAAGGTCCAGTGCCTAGTTGACACCGGGTCCCAAGTCACACTATTCTCTGAAAGCCTGTCTAAAGAACTGTCCAGTGCTCTATGTCTGCAGGAGGCGGAGGCCCCCTGGCTTACCTTACGAGGGGCAAACGGTCTGGACATTCCTTATATCGGTTACCTGGTTACGGACCTAGAGATCCATGGGATCACTGTACCGCAGAAGGGAGTTGTGGTTGTCCGGGACCATTGTCTGGGTACGCATCGAGCCCTCCTTGGTATGAATGTCATTGCAGATTGTTGGGAGGAAGTGTTCCAGGCTCGGCCTCTTCGGGCTACTCCTCCAGCTGAGGAACGAGAATGGGAACGAATTGCCGCAGACTGTCGCCGGGTCCACGCCGCCAGTTCCCAGGGGAGCCGTGAGGGCACCGGCCGGGTTGCTTGTCGATATGCCCTGTCTATCCCGGCTCGAAGTGAGGCCGTTATCTGGGCTCGGTTACCTGTCCAGGCGTATGGGCCAGGAGAGTGGGTGCTCATCGAACCCCATCTGGACTGCCAGGTCGTTGAGGTGGCCCGAGGGCTGGCTGTGGCCAGGCGAGGCCGAGTTGCTGTGAAGGTACGGAATGCGAATCCCTACCCCGTCAACCTGTACCGCCATCAGCGACTGGCCCGCGTTACTTCGGTGAGTCCCCAACAAGTGAGGGAAGGCGGGGGAGTGAGCTTCAGCCAAGTGAGTCCCACTGTAGTTGAGGTGGCCCTGGCACGAGTGGATCAGCCGGTGGACTTGTCGGGAGAGGGGATGCCGGCCCATCTCCTGGGGGAGTCCCTGCAAGGAGAGGGGCTGGAAGACAGTCAGACCTGACAGCTCCAGGCGTTCTTGGCGAAGTGGGCACACGTATTCTCCACACACGATGAGGATTACGGTCGCACCGACATCGTGAAACATCAGATCCCTACTGGTGATGCCGCACCAAGCCGGGAGCGGTACCGTCCGGTGCCACCGACCCTCTATTCCGAGGTTCGTACCTTGTTGAAGGGGATGCTGGAGAAGGGGATCGTTCGGGAGAGCAGTAGCCCTTGGGCGGCTCCGATCGTCCTGGTGCGAAAGAAGACCGGAGCTTGGAGGTTCTGCGTGGATTACTGTAGACTGAACCAAGTCACCAAGAAGGATGCCTTTCCGCTGCCGCGGATCGAGGACTCTCTTACCAGCCTGACTCAAGCCGCATGGTATTCCACTCTAGATCTGGCCAGCGGGTATTGGCAGGTACAAGTGGAGGAGGGAGACCGAGAAAAGACCGCATTTACTACCCCCTTCGGGCTTTTCGAGTGGGACCGGATGCCGTTTGGCCTTTGCAACGCTCCGGCCACCTTCCAAAGGCTGATGCAGCGGTGTCTGGGTGGCCAGTTAGTGGATTCCACGTTAGTATATCTGGATGACGTCATTGTTTACTCTCCTGACTTCGCATCCCATCTTCGGCACTTAGAACAAGTGTTTCGGGCCATGGAGAAGTACGGACTGAAGTTGCAACCAGATAAATGCCAGCTGCTTCGTAAAGAAGTGAAATTTCTGGGCCACTGTGTAAGTGCCTCTGGAGTCTCTGTGGACCCCGAAAAAGTGTCCGTTGTTCAGGAGTGGAGCGTGCCGAAGACAGTGCGGCAAGTAAGGTCCTTCTTGGGGTTCGTGGGGTACTATCGGCGGTACATCAAGGATTTCTCTAAGATCGCCAAACCATTAAACCAGCTCCTTGCGGGTTCAGGCCGTCCCCGTGGTCGTGGGTCCCCTCCTGTTGCTTGGGACTCCGCCTGCGATGTGGCCTTTCAAAGGCTTAAGCAGGAGCTGCTTCAGGCCCCAATTCTGGCCTATGCGGACTTCACCCAGCCATTCATCTTATACACTGACGCTAGTAACCTCGGCTTAGGAGCAGTGCTGGCCCAGCGGCAGCACGGAGTGGAACGAGTCGTCGCCTACGCAAGCCGAAGTCTTCATCCCGCTGAGCGAAATGATTCCAACTATAGCTCATTTAAAATCGAATTGCTGGCGATGAAGTGGGCGATGAGCGAGAAATTTAAAGATTATCTATGGGGAGCAAAGGTACTGGTGATAACTGATAATAACCCTTTGGTTCACTTACAGACAGCTAAATTAGGGGCAGTCGAGCAGCGTTGGGTAGCACAACTGGCTAATTATGATTACGAACTTCAGTATCGGCCGGGGCACGAACACACGAATGCCGACGTGATGTCCAGACTCCCAGGGGCCGAAGGCCGGAGCGTTGACCCCGAGCGGTGGAGGGGACGGCAGGAGGTAGACGCGGGGCTGCTGGCAATACGGTCTTGGTTGGCACAGGGGCTGCAGCCGGAGGGGGCAGAACGCCGGTCCCAGACATGGGCAGTGAGAAAACTCTTAGGGCAGTGGGAGAGGCTCTATCTGAGGGATGGGGTGGTCTGTCGGTCCATCCAGGATGCCGAGCGGGGCGAGGCAGTTTGCCAAGTGGTAGTACCGGAGGATCAGGTTCAGGCTCTTCTGCAAGCTTACCACACTCAGTTGGGACACCAAGGGCAGGAGAGGACGCTATCTTTGTTGCGGAGGCATTTCCATTGGCCAGGGATGGAGGCGTCAGTAAACTCGTTCATCCGGGACTGCCTGCGCTGCACACTCTTTAAAACAAGAAAAGAAGTGAGAGCCCCATTGGTCCCTATACGAGCCAAAGCCCCTTTGCACATCGTGGCCATGGACTACTTGTCGTTGAGTCGACCGGCGGACCGTATCCAGAATATTCTAGTGGTAACTGACCTGTTCACAAAATATGCTTGGGCCATTCCGACTCTAGACCAGACTGCCATCACCACTGCGAATGCCTTGTGGAAGACAGTATTCCAGCCATTTGGGTGCCCAGAGACCCTTCATTCAGATCAAGGGCCGAACTTCGAATCTAAGGTTATTCAGGAATTGTGTCAGCTCTATGGGTGTAAGAAGACCCACACCACGCCGTACCACCCTCAGGGAAACGGGGGATGTGAGCGGTTCAACCAGACCTTGCTGGGCTTATTGGGGACGCTGGACACGGACCGTCAGAGTAACTGGGTGGATAGTCTTCCCGCTCTGGTTCAGGCCTATAACAATAGTGTGCACAGTACAACTGGGTATGCACCGACATACTTGATGTTTGGGAGGCATGTGCGGTTGCCCACGGATTTACTGCTCGGAACGGCAGCGGCGGGAGAAGGTATGAGCCTGACCGATTGGGCAGACAAGCACCATCAGCGACTTCATTCGGCGTATGAAGAGGTCACGAATCGAATAAACACAGCTGCTGCTAAGAATAAGCGGTTATATGACAGGACATCACGAGAGGCTCCGCTGTTGCCGGGGGAGAGAGTTCTGGTGCGGGACAATCGGCGCCAGGGGAAGGGCAAGCTGAGCGATCGGTGGGAGGCCCTACCTTATGTGGTGCAGCGCCAGCAACGTCCCGACCAGCCGGTGTACACCATCCGTCCCGAGGGGAAGTCAGAACCAGAGCGGGTCATACACCGAAATCTAATCCGCCCCTGCCCGAACTATCCAAAATCTTTGGTGGAGGCCCCCTCCGATCCGGTGGCACCCAGGCCACCCTTAGTAGGCTGGGCAGTGGTTCCGAGAGGCCCAAATATTGAGCCAAGAGGGGTAGATCCTGCCTCCCCACCGAGACGATCTCGACGGGAAAACCGAGGACAGCCCCCAGAGAGGTATGGGGACTGGGTCTCGGGACCTGGTTCTAGGGACTAGAACAGACTGGTGGGGGAGGATGTCACCAGGTGACGAAGGGCGGAACCATTATTTCGGTGTTGTTTCCATGGGGAGCTAATTTAATGCAACACCCCGCCGGTTGCCCCAGGAAAAACAGTTCGGCTGGATCCCGCAAACGGGAGAAACGAGCGGCAGCTGCGAGATGGGCGGAGATTGAATCACGGCGTTCACGAGGGGGATCATAAAAGCGGATGTTTGAGTGAAGAAAGCAGGCAGAGCTGGAAGGAGAGAGCGGGGTGAAGAGGCGATCCACGGCAGAGAAGGAGTCTAAAACGGCGATTCAACCTAGATGGGGAAGGAGAGACAACAGTAACAGAGAAGTGAGACAGTTAAGTGCCATCGGGAATCCTTATTATCTGACTCAATGCTTGTGTTGTATACAAACGTCTGGCGAGTTTGCCCTGAAGCCTATTGAATTCTGATGATGCCTATTGAAATCGGATGTCTGATGCTGTTGCAGCTTTTAATGTCAGTGGTGTGTGCGTAGTACATTTCCTGTACAGTCTGGATGTGCTGTTTCATCAACTCAGGAGGAGGGAGTCGGCTGGGATAACACGCGGAGACCTTATTCACTGTGAGTTGGTGTGAGTTGCAGTGCTTAGTGTGAAGTGGACACCTGTTACTATTTGAAGTGATTGATGTATGCACCGGTGTGAGGATTGTCACCTTGTGTCTGTCCGTGTTCCCAGCCGCCACACTCACTGTCTTGGAGTGCTGAGTCAGAAGTAACCATTTACTGTGCGACGAGTGTGCACTGTACAGGGTTGTAGCTCCAGTCTGTCCGGGGTGAAGAGGATTCGTGAAAGGTTCATGTATGGCTGTTTGATTCTCCTGTTCCAAACAAGAACCAACATCTGCCCATTGAGCTTTCTCCCACTGAAGCAAGCCCCTGCTGTGAGTATTTGAATACTGATGACTTGCAGAGGATTTGTGAAACATTCATGTATTGCTGTTTGGTTCTCCTGTTCCAAACAAGAACCAGCATCTGCCCATTGAGCTTTCTCACACTGAAGCAAGCCCCTGCTGTGAGTATTTGAATACTGATGATTTGAAGTGGATTTGTGAAACATCCATGTTTTGCTGTTTGATTCTCCTGTTCCAAACAAGAACCAGCATCTGCCCATTGAGCTTTCTCACACTGAAGCAAGCCCCTGCTGTGAGTATTTGAATACTGATGATTCGAAGAGGATTTGTGAAACATCCATGTATTGCTGTTTGATTCTCCTGTTCCAAACAAGAACCAGCATCTGCCCATTGAGCTTTCTCACACTGAAGCAAGCCCCTGCTGTGAGTATTTGAATACTGATGATTTGAAGAGGATTTGTGAAACATTCATGTATTGCTGTTTGATTCTCCTGTTCCAAATAAGAACCAGTATCGGCCCATTGAGCTTCTCACACTGAAGAAAGCCCGGTCATGAGTATGTGCATGCTGTTGACTTGAAGAGGATTCGTGAAACGTTCATCCATTGCTTACTCCTGGCTGCCTGAAGAGGAACTGTCGTGAGAATTCCAAATCAACATCTGCTCCCTTACTTACCCTTGGCTGCCCGACGAGGAACTGTCGTGCGATTTCCAGATAAGTATCTGCTCCATTGCTTACCCCTGGCTGCCCGAAGGGGAACGGTCGTGTGAATTCCAGATAAGCATCTGCTCCGTTGCTTACCCCTGGCTGCCCGAAGAGGAACGGTCGTGTGAATTCCAGATAAGCATCTGCTCCCTTACTTACCCCTGGCTGCCCGAAGAGGAACGGTCGTGTGAATTCCAGATAAGCATCTGCTCCCTTACTTACCCCTGGCTGCCCAAAGAGGAACTGTCGTGCGATTTCCAGATAAGCATCTGCTCCATTGCTTACCCCTGGCTGCCCGAAGAGGAACGGTCGTGTGAATTCCAGATAAGCATCTGCTCCGTTGCTTACCCCTGGCTGCCCGAAGAGGAACGGTCGTGTGAATTCCAGATCAGCATCTGCTCCCTTACTTACCCTTGGCTGCTCGAAGAGGAACTGTCGTGAGAATTCCAGATAAGCATCTGCTCCATTACTTACCCCTGGTGGTGTGAAGAGGAACTGTCGTGTGAACTCCTGAGAAGCATCTGCTCATTTACTGGCCTCTGGCTGTGAGGAGAACGACGGTGTAAATTCCTTGCAAGAGTCTGTTCCGTGACGTACCTTTGGCCGCCCGAAGAGGCCCCGCTGCGTGTATCCACTGTTAGTGCCTGCTCCGTCGCACACCCCTGCCGGCCAGGAAGAGGGGACACCAAGTTTTAGTTTAGGGAATTTTAATTCAATAAAATACTTTTTATATTTGATACCTTGTCTGGCTTCGTGGTGTCTCTGGGTAACTCCTCGAGGTGGTACGCTCACAGGGGTGGTCTGCGCCAGGGGGGGCCATCCTGACCTGTGACATTTTCCCACCTGTTCCCTCTTGATTTGTTCCCTTCTTAAGTCTCCTCTTGTTTGCAGTCCTTGTCGGATCGTTGTCTAATGTCTCCCGTTCCGCGTGATCCTCTGTTCAGGTTCTGTTGTGGTTTTGTTTATTCATTGTGTTTTTCCCCCCTTGTGGGTTTTGGTTTGTGTTTGTTTATTGTTACCCATAAAATGATAACATTAGCTTGGATCTTGTTTTGTTTCTTTTATTCCTCTTGTGCAGAACTCACAATGTACACATTACGTTTTTTGTTGTAATTTAGCTGTAGTTGGGAGTAAGTGTATTTGCGGTCAAACTGTAAACACACAAACAATTCACAATTAGTACTATCCAGTAATGTTTTCACTTCTCCAAATAAATTTCTACAAACATAACATAAGCTTAAATGATAAACATTAAAATATATATACTTATAAATCAAAGATCTCCACTACAACGCAAATATAACATATTAGCATGCATGAAACATTATCACATAGGCTATGTGTGATACAACTGTCAATACAGACAGTCACTGTATTACAAATATATATTAAACTTTAACAAATAAATGCAACACATATTGCACGAATATTTCAATATGCAATTTAAACCGTAAATGTCTAACCAAACATAATAAACAAACGAATAACATTTGGCGTTTAGGCGCTAATCGCAAATAGGCCTAGCGATCTACATAAATCTACATCTATCAATATTATTAACAACAAAATGGTACTCACCACGCTGGGAAATATAGTTTTAGATTATATAGAATTGTTAGATTATATCTAAATTGTTATAGAACATTAGAACATCTGCAAATTAGCATCAACAGTGCTTTCTCAATTCACTTGGTTCAGTTCAGTTTTTTTTTTTTACATACGCGCCCACCGAATACACATCATTAAAGGGGCAGCACCCTACATTTATTTTATAATTAAAGTTATTTTCTCCTGCACTTGAGTCCTCACACCTTTTTGTATTACCCATTCCGTGACAAAGGGTGAGTAAGTATCATTCCTTTAATGATAAAGGAAAGGGGAAGGGGAAGGGGAAGGGGGCTCGCTCTCACAGAGACCAATGAAATGGTGAAATACTGAATGCTCTCTCTTAAACAGGAACAGGGGGTGGGGGTACATAGGGGGGAAAGAGGGAGGAGAAGTGGTGAGGCAGACTCACTCACACTGACTACGTTTACATGCAGCCAATAACCCGTTCAAAACCGGGATATTAGCAATAACCCGGTCACGCACGGCCATGTAAACACCTGCAAAAACCCGAATATGCTTATATCCCGGATTTTAAAAACCGGGATATGATACCTGGGGTACCCCTTTTCTAACCCGAATTTTTGGTCATGTAAACGCACATCGGCATATCCCCATAGTGATTTGTGTTCTGCGCATGTTTTATTCGCAAGGAATCTTGGTCTTTTGAGTAGAGGAACTTCTCGGCGCATACAAAAACCTGCATGCAGTATACCGGAAGTAAACATGGCGAGACGCAACACAGCATACTTTTGGAGCGAGGTCAGTACCAGCACCAAAGCGCAAACAAAGGCGATCGCTATCTGCCCCGAACTATTCATCATCCGCGTGCTGCTGCTGTTGTTGTTGTCTTTGGATACAGGAAGAAGAATCGGAAATGACGCATATTGCGTCTTAAGGTTGTCCGTACGTCTTGACGCTAACCGTGCGTCGCCGTTTACATCGGGATATTGCAATTCCATGTATACAGGAGAAACTCTCTCTGCTCACGCATGTAAACGGGTTATTCCTAATGTTTCAGAAACCCGAATAGTGACCTTAACCCGACCATAACCCGAAAGTTGGCTGCATGTAAACGTAGTCACTGAGTCTGGGCATTGGCTACAGAATCTAAACTGAAGCAAGATGATAACATAGCTTAGCTCAGTTCACATAGTCTATAGCGAAATTCACATAGTATCTTCACTAAAATTCTCGATCTTGATTCAAAGTTTATAACCAATTATACTTTGATCACAGCAACAACCTCAGATTAAGGCCTTAGGTTGTCTCGCGTTCTACGTACATTTCGAAGCACGCTAAATATGTCTTTTACGGTCTTAACTCAAGCTGTCTCATTGTTTTAGTCTCTCACATACTGCACTTTAGGCTTAGATACATAAGCCTACTTTTAATCCATAATTTGTAAAAGAAGAAGTTGTCTAGATTGTCTTCCCTATTTGACTAATTTTCCTGCATGCATTCCAGAATCCTCATAGTTACGCATGGAATACATCTCATATTCCTTATTTTTGGGGGTAGGCTCCGCCCCGGCCTCTATCATCAGGCAGGACCTACCAGTTAACTTCAAGCCCTGGACGAAGGACCGGGCCTACGCCAAAGAACTTTGAGACAGAGCTTGTCGAGGGTTTACTTATTTATTTTGTCTGTAAAATCATTTTACATAATAAAATCCATTCATACGAGAATCCTCCCGAGTCTTTTTGGTATAACTGTATTAACTGATTAAGGCCTTAGCATAATGTTCGCCCAGCACTAACGTGAATGACTGATGTAACAAACGTTTGTAAAACAAATCTTGCTCCATCCTTTATCTTTACTCAAAGTAGTAAGAACGACAGACAATCTGCATTAATAGACACAGTTTTAGGCAATAGTGGCCCACAGCTGATTAGCAGAAGTATTTTAGTAAGACAGTAATAACGTGAGTAAGCCGGTGAGCCAGAAACTTACTCAATATATAACACAAAACTAAGTATTTTGAACACCCGGTAGAAAATATATACATCCATAATTATTCATACTTACAGGTTGAGATTCTGAGGAGCAAGCTGGTCCAAATTAACTGGGTACTGACCCATCTTTCTAGAGCAAGCATTTTGCGAATCCCGCGTTGATCTCAGAGATTTGAGAAGCAGTCGTCAGTAAAATGACGCGTTGT
The DNA here is from genome assembly GCF_029890125.1 of Rhinichthys klamathensis goyatoka. Lineage (NCBI taxonomy): Eukaryota > Metazoa > Chordata > Actinopteri > Cypriniformes > Leuciscidae > Rhinichthys > Rhinichthys klamathensis. The sequence goes on along the minus strand of NW_026606658.1, from coordinate 529,017 downwards.
GGCCTGGTCAAGTTGTTGGCGGGCATTATGCAAATGTATCTCCTAGTGACGTAGAACTGTAAAGCAGTAGGATTCGAATAAAACGACTCGTATTGGCGGTTCAGAGTCGATTCTTTCTTTTGGGAGACAATAACTTAATTTATAGTGCACTTTCGACTTTACAACTTTGCAGCACGTTTAAATTCACAAACAGCCATATTACACACTGCATGAAATGGAATATTTGAAAAACCATTATGGGGCACTTTAAAGTGATTTGCCGTTCTAAACTAACACGTTGCTTCCTTGTAGCTTATGCTGCGTTCCATGCAGGTTTTTGAGGACGTAAATCACGACTTCAAACCCCAAACTACCTGAGCGCACGGAATTGTGGTAGCTTGATGTAAACAAACCAGCATGGCGGACCTTACAGGGCTTATGCGCATTTGTAATAATTTCTGTCGCCAAAGGTGCTTAGTCCTTGTTTATTTGAGGGAAACGGAGGAGGAAAAACGGCGCATAAGGCAAGATAAGCTGTTATACCTTTTATTTTACTTTATTTGTATATTTGGAAATGTATTTGGTATTAATTTATCCTTACACTCAATGGACTGAAAACTAGTTATTGTTATATTGTCCTAAAGTGTATTCTCACCGTGTACCGCCTGCAGAAACACTGCATCCGTAGGGGCTGCCATTGTTGTTTTGTATGGTTTCGCGGGCCATGTGACGTCAGAGCTCGTAACTGGGAGTACATCAATCTAGTACGAGTTCACAGGTGGGAAGTCACGGGTTTGACTGCCGTTCCAGTGCAATTTCACGGGTTTAAGGTTGGAAAAACACGGGTTACAGGTTGCCTGGAACGCGGCATTAAACACACACAGTAGCTCGCACACCACGTAAAGCTCGCACGCAAAGTTGCACACAGAATCATTTAGGAGCGCAGAGATTATTTTCATCGCTGTCCTGCGATTTATCAACAAAATCGCTTGGAACTGAAATATATTATGTACCTATTTCTGTTTTGAAGTAACTTAAACCCACAGCTTCACTAATGGTAAAGAAATGCCGCACAGACTGGTAGGACAAATTCACACACGCAACTTTTCTCTCACTCATTCAAATAAATGAGCTCACTCGCATTCAAATAAATGTAATCTTACCGTTCCACTTCATCTGTATCTCATAAAACGAACAGAAATCGGTAAGTAATGCAACGACCCACAGATAGATGAAACTGATAAAAAAAATCAACCTCTGTTGAAGGTTCCTACGCAGTTTGGAAACTATGGAATTTGATTTGAGTAATTTCCAGGTCTGGATAAGTAAAATAAATAAATCATACAAACAGTGTGTTTTCATGTCAAAGTTTAGGGATCCTTTAGTGATTGTTGAACACAATTGAATAAATTCAATGTGCACATTTTTATTTTTATTATGCCAAGCTCTTTGACTTTTACCATAAGCGAGTCTCTTTTGAAATTCACTAAATGAATACGCATGTGCCACTCAAACCAGCAACAGATAATGGAACAAACGATCATCTAAATCAGATGGTACTTTGCTGTTTCATGATTATTCAACATCAAACAACGATTACAGTATCCAACCACCGTATCAAACCGATGGGTCAGAGGCAAAAATATATGCAGGTTATAAAGTGTTTTATAACCTGCTCCCACAGAAGCTCAGTTTCTCTGGCTAACTTGTTCTCCACTGCCGCAGCAGTGATGTCCCCTCTGCTCCCACAGGAGCTCAGTTTCTCTGGCTAACTTGCTCTCCACTGTCGCAGCAGGATGTCCCCTCTGCTCCCACAGGATCTCAGTTTCGCCATCCAACTGGCTTTTACTACTGCAGCAGTGTTGTCCCCTCCACTCCCGCAGGATCTCTGTTTCTCCGTCCAGCTGGCTTTCACTGCCGCAGCAGCGTTATCTCCTCCGCCCCCGCAGTTGCTCCATTTCTCTGCGCAACCTCGCTTTCAATGCCACAGCAGTGCTATCTCCTCCATCCCCGCATGAGCTTGCCCATGTGCAACAGTCCCCAGCCAACTACCGGCAAGGCTTACCCATCCGGTGCAGTGAGTGTTTCACTCCCATTGGATGGTGTGAGAGCTCTCCCTGTCGAGCAACTATGTCTTTCTCCGTTCAGTGAGGCTTGACGCTGTGAGTATCGAACTCCAGTCGGACGCTGCAAAAGCTGTCTCGCCCTGGTGCTTCAAATGTCTTTCACCCCACCGTCGTCCAGTAGGGCTCACTTGCCCGACTCTGTGAGCTACTCCCGTCAGAGGCTATGTGGGCCTTCCCGGTTGGGCGATTCGTGTCTCGTTTTCCCTGTTCATTGGCCGGTAGTGTCACATGTCTGTCCTGTCTTGTGATGCACATGGGTGTTGTTATGTTGAGCCATGTGCTCTTGTCATTGTCTGATCCCTCCCCCTCGTTACCTGATTATTGTTTGAGTTTTCCCACCTGTTCCCTCTTGATTTGTTCCCTTCTTAAGTCTCCTCTTGTTTGCTGTCCTTGTCGGATCGTTGTCTAATGTCTCCCGTTCCCAGTGATCCTCTGTTCAGGTTGTTGTTGTTTTATTGTTATTCATTGTGTTTTTCCCCCTTGTGGGTTTTGGTTTGTGTTTGTTTATTTTATAATTAAACTTTATTTTCTCCTGCACTTGAGTCCTCACACCTTGTTGTCTTACCCATTCCGTGACAGGTAGGGCCCATCCGCCCGGCGCTGTGAGCTGCTCCCATCGGAGGCAGTGCGGGCCTCCCCGGTAGGCTGGCTTAAATCTGTTTATTTAAGCCTTTTTGGTTTTCTTAGATGCTTGGAACTCGTAATCGCTTCCAAATTCGACCCAAAAGTTCATCCCATCATCTTAGACTTATCAGTACTCGATAGTGAAAAAAACTCGTATTTAAACCTAACCTCAGCATCCCAAAAAGACCTCTCGCAGCAACAGGTCCAAGCTCTCAGAAGATGGTCTTCAGACGCTTTCCAAAGCTACATTAGGACCAACTGGTTCCACATCAAAAAAGCCCACCAAACCCTCATCGGCTTGTTTTTCTCTTTCTCCGTCCGGCAAGGCTTACCCGTCCGATGCTGCGAGAGAATCCTGGTAGAAAAATCTATTCTTTACTTTCCGTCCGTCTGCCGGCGAGGCTTACCCGTCCAATGCCGTGAGTCTTGATCTCCCTTCGGACGCTGCGAGAGCCCTCCCGGTAATGTAATGTAATGACCATTAAAGGGGACATATCATGAAAATCTGACTTTTTCCGTGTTTAAGTGCTACAATCGGGTCCCCGGTGCATCTACCAACCCAGAAAATGTGAAAAGTGACAACCCAGTAACTTTGTTTTGGTGAGCCTTTCTCTGCAAGCATGTCAAAAATAAGCCGATCAGATTTCGCTCCCCTTCTGACGTAGTAAGGGGATCTTATTATAATATTACCGCCCCTTAATCTGCACATTTCCACCCACGGCGCCACCATTTGGTTTTCCAAGCGACAACAGTGTAACCAATTCTAACACAATGGTAAAAGTTTCAAGCAAAGCATGCAAACTGTTCTGTCGTTGGCTGCACAGACGAGCACAGAACACTATTTGACCAAAAAATTTCACAGCTGTCTTATAAAGACCTCAAGAAAACTGTGTCAACTTATATAAAAGTTAAACATGACGGTACATGGAAGTCGATGAGATGAATCAATGTAACTCCACAACAACTAGCTACATAAATGTATCCACTAACCATTCAGGTGCAGTCTAAAAGTTGCAACCTCTTCCTGAGTCTCTCCGTAAGGCAGCACTCCGCTACTGGTTATTTCTGAGATTTTGGATGATTGAGATTCGCGTGTTCTGTTATTGCCGGAGTATCTGAAGCTCGTGTTAAGGATCGGCCGTCTTCTAAAAGGTGCGGGGAGCAGCAGCTCATTTGCATTTAAAGGGACACACACAAGAACGGCACGTTTTTGCTCACACCCAAAAAGGGACAAATTTGACACGCAATAATAAATGATCTGAGGGGTATTTTGAGTTGAATTTTGAGCTGACACATTCTGGGGACACCATAGATTTAAATTACATCTTGTGAAAAGGGGCATAATATGTCACCTTTAATGTCTTTTAACTTATATGTTTCATATACTATGTAACCGAAGCTATAGATTGTAAAATTAAACATTTCTCGTTCTTAGTGTTTTTTTTAGTTAGCTTGCATATTAAATTCAATTACTATACAATAGCTGTCTGTCTTTCTGTAAAGCTGTGTGTACTGTGAAAAGCGCTATACAAATAAATGTATTACTTGATGGCAGAAAACTTCTAGACTACCTGCTTAAAATGTTTTTACAAACTGTTTTTATCTTATCTTGAACACAGCAGCGAGATTTAGCTGTAGGCCTTCATAGCAGCAGGATTTAGCATGCTACATAAAGCTACCACATAAAGTTAAAACAGCTCACGTTAGCTACAACAAGTTATCGCGAGAACAGCATGTTGACAGTTTATCAGCATCCCTCCACCACCCCATCTCCTCACTTCTATTTCTAACTATTCCTATCACAACCGGGGGGAGTACTCTGGGTTCGGGCCAAATTCCAACCCCCGGAGCCCTCTCCCAGGACAGCACGACAAATATGCATAACCTTTACCCTATCTAATTATATGTAAGTGTGAACTCGTGAAACTCAAATGGCCTCAATAGTCACCAGATCTCAATCCAATAGAGCACCTTTGGGAAGTGGTGGAATGGGAGATTTGCATCATGGATGTGCAACCGACAAATCAACTGTCAAAAAAAATCCCCTGCAGGCTTTGCAAAAGGGTACATCACAGCTGCAAATGAGCTACAAGTCAACATCAAGTGTGCCATTTGAGACAGGTCCATAACATTGATCTGTTCTTGATCTTCCCAACTTTGCAACTGTGGTACTGTATGTGTGAAGATACGAATATGTTGCATTGTGGGAAAACAGGAGAGCGAAAAAAATATCAAACTGCAAGTCAAACAAATTGCACATTTCGGTAACACTTTATAATAACTGCATGCTATTAATCATTTGTTAAGCATGAGTAAACAGTTAATTCATCATTTATAAAGCATTAATAGACATTAATAAGCAGTTTATAAATGCAGCTATAAACGCTTTTTTTCTTGATTTATAAGCATATCTATAATGCGTTTAATAATTGTATTTTCATACTTTGTTAATGATCAATTAATAATTTCTAAATGAAGTATAGCATTATTTACAAACAAGAGTTGTCAGTAATTCTTAAGATCACTTAGAAAGTGTAAGTAAATGTAGTAAATACAGGTAGTTATAAAGCATTTAGTAGTGGTCAGTTAACTATTTTGTGAGCTCATCTAAAGTGAGGACTGGTTATGCCTTGTAAAGCATTTATAAAGGAGATTTAAAGGCTCATCAATCTTCTAAACAGTAAAATGTAACAAACACAACACAGTGATACAGAACATAGAAATATTTAACAGCCTTTAAATCTCCTTTATAAATGCTTTACAAGGCATGAATAGTCCTCACTTTAGATGAGCTCACAAACATAGTTAACTGACCACTACTAAAAGCTTTATAACTACCCGAATTAACCCTGAATTACAGCATAAATACATGTTAATAAAGCATTTATTAACACACTAAGTAACCATCACTTTATGTCTGAATAATAAGATGTATGAATGTACATTTAGATAGTTTATTAATCATTTACTTACACGTTCTAAGTAATCTTATGAACCACTGAAAACTCTTAAATAACTGGTTTATAAAAAATGCAATTATTCATTTAGAAATAATAAATTGATCATTAACAAAGGATGAAAATACAATTATTAAATAAATTATAGATATGCTTGTAAATCAAGAAGAAAGCATTTATAGCTCTATTTATAAACTGCTTATTAATGTCTATTAATGCTTTATGAATGATGAATTAACTGTTTACTCATGCTTAACTAATGATTATTAGCGTGTAGTTATTATAAAGTGTTACCCACATTTCTAAGAATTTTCTACATTTTTCGACACAAGTGGTTGTTCTGAGACACTTGGTACCCTGAGATGTGTTTATTAGAAAGTGTTTATCACATCTCGTAAGTTTAATACGCTTTTTAAATAACTGAAGCTGATGACAAAATTTTCTTTTTAAAGCAAATCTGTGGATTTGTTTGGACTGACCAAATTTACATGTGAATAAATGTGATTCCTGCCATAGTGTCTAGGGCAAGTTGCATTTGTCTCAAAATCTGAGGGGGTATGTGGAAAAAGAAGGGATACTGGATAAAAATATTAACAGTGGCAATAATACTGTACGTTTTCCAGCACAAATCACTGATGGACTCCGAGATTCACTTGCACACCATTACACTCTGCACTGTGTATGGCAGTAATTTGTTTTGCACTGTAGCTTTCAAGTACCATTTACTCTGGAGAAAATTATTACAATAACATACAGTAGGAAGCTGACCGTTTGGTGACCGTCAGAGTTTTGTGCATTTTGTAGCCTGCATTCACGATAGCAAACAAGTATGGCATCAGCAGTCACAGAAAGGTCAATATATATTTACTTCAGTAAAACTATTGAGCTGTTAGAGAGCTGTACAGTAAGTTTATGTTCAAAGCACATTCATGAATGAGAGACTGTCAGTAAATGCAAACCATTATTTACGTGGACTGATATTTGTGCCTATTATGACTATGATCATTGCAAATCATTTTAATTTCAGCTAGCTTTGATGTTTTGCTTTCTTCAGATGGTTTTCCAGAGAGAACAGAAGAGTTTCAGTAAGATTCTTCTGCTCTGTTCCTGTTTAAAAAAAACAAAAACAAAAAACATGAAATTGCTCCCTTCCTTTTGTGCAATATGGAAGAATGTTAAGAGCTCTTCTCCTCTGTTCATTTACTCCAATATTACTAATATGTACTGTGTAAAAATCTCCATATTTCTTTCCAGAGTTATGGTTTGTTTAACTTTAATATATAACTGATAGTGATTACAATTTTAATATTCATGACAAACAAGTTCTGTTGGTGGGTGGTTGCTCAGAGTGGGCCAAGGTCACGAATGGGTGGGCTGATTTTTTTATTTTTTTATTGAAACAAACTTTTATTCCATAAACCACATCCATCATGATTTTCAAACATCTAGTTGACTGAAGCAGCAAATTAGGTTGGTAAATGAAACCATGTCAGTCCACTTGCACCTGGAATGTTCCATTTGTGGCTTGAAGTAATTATGTGTCTGAGGATCGACCACCCTTATATGTCCAGCTAATGGAGTAGAACAGCTGACCTGAAAGGACACAGACACTGAGGGTGGAAGCACTTAGCCACGTGGACACAGGGACATTGTGTGGGATTGACCTTTTTTGAGGTTTCTTCAACTTTGTCAGTTACAGACAAAAGTGTCATTGTCATTGTCATTATTTGAAACATAATGACCATGATTGAGAAATACTAAAATATATTTTTTAATAATAAAACAGTCCACTCTGTTGATTCAGTTTTACGATCGGTTATCATCATTATTAAGTGTGGTTTGCATGTATGTTCTTCTGAGATTCTCCTGTGTATTTCTGTTTGTGGGTTAAAGACTATTTAGATTGAATACCTTTGTCATTCATGTTGGGTTGCCACCACAGCGTTGCGGCAGAATAACCAACCCTCAAACAAGTAAAAATATGGACTTTCTTTTGCAAAACAAATGCATGCTGGTTGAGTATGTGGAGGAGTTTTTGGAGCTGTACCACGAGGCACAGTGGAATGATGCAGCCTTCAAATACTTCTTCTGGAGTGGGATGGACAACATCTTGAGACAGAAGCTGTTATTGGAGGAGGGTCCCGGTACACCTTATGGGCACATGGATCCACCCTCAACACGATATTTGTTGAGGAAGACAACATTAACTTCGACTCCCCAGCACCAGTACCTCCACTGGGCTCCCTCGTCTCTCCGGCTCCACCTTGGTCTCTCATCATTCTGGTTTCGCCGCATACTTCCGGGGCTAAAGTAAAGGCTCCTCCTTTACTCCGGGTAAAATAATAAACAATTATTTTAAATTGTAATAATATTTCACAATATTACTGTTTTTACTGTATGTTTGATCAAATAAATGCAGCCTTGGGGAGCATTAGAGACTTCTTTCAAAAATATTGAAACATCTTACTTTTACAGCACTGTAAGCTACTCAATATTAATTTCTTATATATTAAATTAATAACTGAAAATTATATTCTGTGCTCCTAAAGCCAGACAGTGCATTGCTTTTTTTTTTCTTTTTTTTTGTGGAATTTTCTAAATAAATTTAGAAAAGTTTTCCATTGTATCAGCCCTTCACTTTTCTGGAAAGCTCCGGTATGTAATTTTGGTTGCAAGTAATCATTACGGTCTACAATTAGTGTAAAATGTGATTTTTCCCCCCACAATATCATCCAGCTTACCTTTTTTTGTACTACCTCTCATCTCTGTCTCTTTTTTTGGTACTCTATTCTCTCTCCCTGTCTTTAAGACTCAGCTCCCCATTTGAGCTTTTCAATGTGGAAGTGAGGAGGGGGGAAGTTGTGCTTCTTGTGAAGCCTGGGCCTGTCTGCTCCACACAATCCACTGAGACATTCTCTTTTCCAACAATACGCAGCACCACTTCCCATATTACTGCCAGTACAAAAGGTGTGTCCTCACCATCTGACTGCCTCCCACTGCCTCTTTCCTCTACATTTTCACCCAGTATAATCCGTCAGTCTCCTTAACGCAGATACAGACGTAATTCGATCATTTCTGTTCCAATGATTTTGCACATACTGCACCCTGTTATGTAGACTTTAAAAGTAATGACCCGTGAGGCGCAGCAAATGAATACATCATTCTCTTCATGGTTGGTGTGTAGCTCCACTTCCATATAGTGCCTAGTTTTTTTTTCTTTTTAAGTTTCATGTCTACATATGTCACTGTCAGTCGAGATTTGAAGTGATTATAGATGAAGGGATATGAGAGGGCAGTTTACAATAATCGTCTCATACTGTACATCTCTGAAGTTTTTACTTCTTGATCAAGACTTGTAATGTGGCTAGTGTGTTGCCCTCTGGCATGACAAATGGCAAAACAAATCTGAAAAAGTATAGAGAGCGAAAAAGCACATTGTGATACAAATGAAAAATAATTACTCCTGGCATTTCCCGCAACCACAAATAGGAAACTTAATGAAGCTCATTAAAACATGTTTTACTACAACGCACAAAGGCCATTAGCTGTCTGTGATTTATTCATAGCACAAGACTATAAATATGGAAATGACTTTTGGCTTTTTTGGGAGCAAAAATAGGTGAAGTCAATAGGTTAACAACAAACTTATGTTATGACTCATGTCATTCCAAACCCATAAGACTATCGTTCATCTTCGGAACACAAATGAAGAGCTTTTGGATGAAATTGTAGAGCTTGTTTTCCCTCCATTGACAACAGTGCTACTGGCCCTTTGACACTTCAAAAAGTTCATAAAGAGATCATAAAACGAATCCATATGAATTGAACGGTTTTGTCCAAATTTTCTGAAGAGACACAATTGCTTTACATGATGGAAAGATTGAATTTAGGCTTTTATTCATATATAAACACTGATCAGCAAACCTGCGTAACACGAGAATGAACCTTATTGGTTCTTGCGGAGGCTCAAACGTGCTGCGTAACACAAGAATGAACCTCATTGGTTCTTGCACGCCAAGCGAACATGCTTGAGGTTCTGTTTACCACAACTGATGTGTGTGAGTTGATGAATGAATGATGAATATGTGAATAAAAGCCTAAATTCAATCTGTTCATCATATAAAGCGATTGTGTCTCCTCAGAAAATTTTGGAATAAACCGCTCAATTTTTATGGATTAGTTATACGATCTCTTTGTGAACGTTTGAAGCGTCAAACTGGTAGTTGTCAATGGAGGGACAGAAATTTAGCAGATTTCATCAAAAAGATCTTCATTTGTGTTCTGAAGATGAATGAAAGTCTTACAGGTTTGAAACGACATGAAGGTGAGTAAATAATGTTTTTGGGTAAACTATCCCTTTAAAATATGGTAATGTTGCAGTGTTTCCCTCACGCTAAAATGTACCATTTTTGTAAAAATGTCGAAAATGTTTACTTTAAATTTGTCCAGGCAAATTATACAAAAAGTATTTGCTCTATTTATGAAACAAAAGTCAAGACCACATATTTGTACCAGGCATAAAAGGATTTAAAAAAAAATATTTAAACCCCATTTTTACACAAATTGAAGCCCTGCTCTCTCCTCTTCTTATGAAATTTGTATAAACCGTCCCCCAGATTGTAATACAAATTGGACTGTTTTTGAATGATCTATGCTGTAGGTGGTCTGTGGGATTTAGGACCAATTATATTTTAGTCTTAAATAGTTGAATCTAAAATAGAGTTGAGCTCCCTAATTTTTCAAGTGTCTTACCTGCGCTGTGATGGAAGAAGTGTTATATCTGCACTGAATGTGTACAACGATCAGTAAAGTGATCTGGCACTATGTCAGCTCGAATCGTTCCTGTGGTGCTAATCGACTGTTTAGCGTTGCAGTAACAATTTTGGATTTTTCTATTGGTGTCAAGCAATGATTTCTGAGCTTATCCTATTATATCTTGCTACTTGCTTATCTTGTATATTTGCTTTTTCTCCCTTGACAGCTAAAAAGATCAAAGTGAAAAACACGGTTCTGCACACTGACTTATGTAACATGAAAATACAGATGTTCCTAAGGATGTGCTGAGCACTGGAACATCTCAGTGTGGTCTAATGAATCTGGGCTGTGGTCTCTGGGGGGAAACGTACATGAAGAGTGCACAACAACGCTCAGTTGCTTCCATGTGTTACTTTCGCATTCTCCATATCTGCCAAAGAATTTCTGCTGCTTATTCGAGAATAAATTTTAACCTGGAGCAACACAGTAAAAGGGGCTGGATCCAAAACAATTCTCGATTTACTGATAAAGAGCTTCGGTTTTTGCACCCCAAGTATCTAAAGAAGTACCTTGTTGCAAACGACATTATAAAGAGAGACAGGGATAAATTGCATTCACCAGCCCAAGGCCAGAGGGGCCTGGATTGTTTACATGCATGCAGCTCAGAGCTCCTCATGTTCAGTTTGGATCAGCTCTGGTTGTTCCTCCTATGTATGTCCTGTCATTGAATCTTGCTTATTTGTCTGTGATATGCCCTCTTTGGAATCCTGTTGTCCCCTCATCACATTATGTCACAGCTGTGATCCACCATCAAACTTCCAAATTTTACAGGTGCAGGACTGACACGTTGACAAGCTTACAATTCATGGTAACACTTTAGAATACTGGTCTGTCATTAATGAATAACTACACAGGAACAAATGAGTAATGCAATATTAACATTCTAGTAACTACTAATAACTAACAAGAAACTCTGATAAACAAATTAGTAAGTAATAATTTAGTAGTAATACCTCAATTGAATGAGGTAGTTCACTACTAGCTAATCAACAACTACTATTTTGTTTCAGGACTACTAAGAACTAGCATACTTGCTCCATGTGATGGCTTTTAAACAGTTTTTTCTTTGTGCAATGTTGATATGATAACAATTAGGTTCATAATTAATTTGAACAATGCATAATGTATAATTAACTCTGAAGTAAAGATCATGGTAACCCACTATATGACTCAAGTATTACCAAATCCCTTCGAAGGAATTACTAATTACATTCTAAAGTGAAAATCATCATAACTCTCTAGTAATGGCTGAAGTCATTGTAAAGTTTTTTGAGGTTTTTGTCAGGTTTTGAATAGTAATGAGTCAAGTGTTACTACATGAATTATCCAAAACCTTACAAAAACCCAAAAGCTAACAACGATTTCAGTCATTACTAGAGTTATTATGCTTTTCACTTTAGAATACTGGTCCAAATAATAAGTAATTCCTTTAGAAGGAAGTACTGTAGTAACACTTAAGTCATTCTATTTGTCATGATTCTGCCATCTTGTCTTTGATTTCACTGGTCTTGTGGCAGGATCATGGCAGACCCATGTTTTATGTACAAGCGCATGGTCTGTTATTTGGACCATGTGCTTGTGTTGTCTCGTCTCGTTACCCCGCCCCCTTGTTATCCTCGTCTCGTGATTATTGTCTAGTCAGTTTCACCTGTCCTCGTCATTAGTGTTCCCTATTTAATCCTCTTGTATCTGCTGTCTTTGGTTGGTTCATTGTGATTGTTACCTGAGTGTTAATCCTTGGTCAGAGTCTGTGAGTATCTTGTCAAGAGTTTTAGTCCTGTTGCGCTATTGCCTGTAAAGGTTATTTGTGTTCTTATAGTTATCTGTCTCAGTCTAGTTAGTCTTCATAGTCCTGTCTTGTTTTGCCCCCTCGTGGGCTTTGTTTTCCTGGTTTTTTGTTTAATAAATCGTGTTGCCTTGACTACTGTCTGCTATTGGGTTCATCCTTCCTCACCCTCATAACAGAATGAACCGACCACGAACGAACCCAGCAGACAGTATGTCCTCCCGACCCCGGCTACAACCGGAACAATGGTGGTTATCGGCTCCCACCGATGAAGAGAGGGTAGATTGTCCAGTCCCGCCCCAGGGTGAGTGGATCCTGAAGAATTATGCCCGACTCTGGGATCATTACTCCCGGGAGGGTCCGCTGTCTTCTTCCTCGGGGTCTCCACCCTCTGCCTGTCTGCCAGTGATCCCGGAGGGTCGTGTTTTGGCCGTCATCTCTCAAGGGGATCAGGCTCTCTCCGTTTCTTCTCCCGAGGTTTCATCCACACCCGCAAGTCTCCGTGGAAAACGAGGGAGACGGATTTCCTGGGAGTCTGCTTCGGAGTCTTCAGCGACGGGGGCCTTCCCTGCCTGAGACAGCCCTCCCACTTCCAGTCATGGACCCTGCTGCGCTTCTTCTGCCGATCACCAGTCCAGCTGTGACATCAGCTCCGCGTCCCAGAAGGAAGAGGAGGAGGAAGGGACCCTCTTGTCCTCCGTCTCTGTCTTCCCATGAGCCCGCTCCAGCAAGCGCCGTCCATGAGCCCGCTCCAACAGGCGCCGTCCATGAGCCCGCTCCAGCAAGCGCCGTCCATGAGCCCGCTCCAGCAAGCGCTGTCCCAGAGCCCGCCTCAGCAAGCGCTGTCCCAGAGCCCGCTGAGAGAGTTGCGGCCGATCTAGCCGCTAAGGAGGTTCTGCGAGCAGTTTCAGCTCGTCAGGAGATGCCCGTCATCATTGCGGCCAAGACCCTTTCCGATTACCTGTCTCGTCTCGTCGCTATTCTTGAACCCCCTGTCTGTCCTGCCTTGTCCTCAGCTCCCAAGCCTGTCTCTGTGAGCGCTGCACCTGATCCTATCCCTGTGAGCGCTGCACCCGAGCCTGCCGCTGTTATTGCTGCACCCTGTCCTGCCCCTTTGCCTGCTATTTCTCACGTCAGGAGTCCCGGTTCCGCATCCTCTGTGTCCTCGTCTGAATCTGTTGCTGCTAATTCCCGGTCTGTTTCCCCGTTCGTCCCTGTCTCCACCAGCCCCCGGACTGTTTCCCCATCTGTCCCTGTTTCCACTAGCCCCCGGACTGTTTCCCCGTTTGTCCCTGTCTCCACTAGTCCCCGGACTGATTCACCGTTCGTTCCTGTCTCCACTTGTCCCCAGACTGTTTCCCCTGTCACCATTAAACCCCGGACTGTTTCTCCCAAGACCTCTACTCATGTGTCCCCGTCCAAGCCTGCCCGGAGTTCTCGTCCTCAGCCCTCCTCCCGTGGACCCAAGACCCCCAGTCCTCCCTTCCACCCTGGACCTCCCCCCATGAACTCTGTGTTTCCTCCACCTCCTTTGCCTTGTATGTTGTTTTTGATTTTTCACCCGAACCCCGTTATTGTTTATTCCTGTTTGCCATTGTTAGTGTTTTCCATGTTTTGTTGGTGTTTATCTATGTCACAGTCTGTCTTGTCTTGTGTTTAGTTTCCCCTTGAGGAGCGTCTGGAAGCCGCTCCTTAAGGTGGGGGTTCTGTCATGATTCTGCCATCTTGTCTTTGATTTCACTGGTCTTGTGGCAGGATCATGGCAGACCCATGTTTTATGTACAAGCGCATGGTCTGTTATTTGGACCATGTGCTTGTGTTGTCTCGTCTCGTTACCCCGCCCCCTTGTTATCCTCGTCTCGTGATTATTGTCTAGTCAGTTTCACCTGTCCTCGTCATTAGTGTTCCCTATTTAATCCTCTTGTATCTGCTGTCTTTGGTCGGTTCATTGTGATTGTTACCTGAGTGTTAATCCTTGGTCAGAGTCTGTGAGTATCTTGTCAAGAGTTTTAGTCCTGTTGCGCTATTGCCTGTAAAGGTTATTTGTGTTCTTATAGTTATCTGTCTCAGTCTAGTTAGTCTTCATAGTCCTGTCTTGTTTTGCCCCCTCGTGGGCTTTGTTTTCCTGTTTTTTTGTTTAATAAATCGTGTTGCCTTGACTACTGTCTGCTATTGGGTTCATCCTTCCTCACCCTCATAACACTATTGGGTTACCATGATCTTCACTTTAGAATTAATACATTTTACATTATTCACATTAATAATGAACCTATATAGTAGTTAGTAGTTCCCTTACAGAAAAAACACATGAATTTCACATGTTATCACATGGGTTTCACATGTAATCACATGGGTTTCACATGCAATCCCATGGGTTTCACATGTAATCACATGGGTTTCACATGCAATCACATGGGTTTCACATCCCATGGGTTTCACATGTAATCACATGGGTTTCACATCCCATGGGTTTCACATGTAATCACATGGGTTTCACATGAAAATGTTCTAAAAGCACACGTTTCCCATGTGCAAATTACCTTTAACATGTGCAAAGCACATGTGTTCCACATATTTCACATGTTAAATTTCACATTTGCAAAATCACATGTCCACGTTGTCACATGGGATCACATGTGTTTTTGCACATGTGAAACTCATGTGGTTTTTCTGTAAGGGTTATCTGGCACGGCAGGTATGAAAAATACTAGTTGATTAGCTAATAGTGAACTACCTCATTCAACTGAGCGCTATTACTTACTAATTTGTTAATCAGAATTAGGCTACTTGTTAGTTAATAGTAGTTACTAGAATGTTAATATCGCGTTCCTAATTTGTTATTGTGTAGTTATTCATTAATGATGGAACAGTATTCTAAAGTGTTACCCATTACCCATTCATAATTGTTATAGCTTTATCTTGGCGATAACAGGCACTTGTAGATTAATATTAGTATGATTATTATGTACTTCTTGCCAGATTCTTTATTTAATGTAGAATGGGTCATATTTTCTTCATTCTTGTCTATTATTGTGCATAGGATGAGAGCATGTCACAAAAGCTGTCCATGTTGGCATCTGTAACCTAACTTGGCTAGCGTCGAATGACAGATAAATAATGCAGAGTTTGATTGGAACAACTGTACAGTATATCCCTTTGATGTCAACATAAAAAAAATATTAGAAAGCATTTTCTTCTACTTACTAAAACTGATAAACTTTTTGGTATCCTAGCTTTGCACATTATGTGGTGAATTCATACTGTAAATATCATTATGTTTTTAAAAAGGTAAGAGACTTGTTGACCTTGACACAAAGGGCCATTAGGCCATTAACCCAACTATGGGCCATTTTGTGTCATAAACCATCTAATCTTCCAAACCATCCATCTAAACCAGTGGTCTCAAACTCGCGGCCCGCGGGTGGCCCCCTACTTGACATTAAAGTTTAATGTTAGTGCGGCCCGTCGTTGCGTGTGCCGCGTTTTTAAAAAAATAATTTTTTTATCCCTTACGGGCTACCATAGATAGTCTCGTGACAGCTTACGGTGGGTTTGTTGTCAGTAGTTGTCATAGACCATAGATATCATAGAGACTAGATGCCCTATTGGCCGCTGGAAACCGAGAAATCCGGCCGCCATCTTGAACCGGTCGTATTCCTAGTTTCGTTGCGTGGCAGCAGATAAGATGCCAGAGCATTGTGGAGCATTTTCCTGTTCTAATCGTCGGACCATCGAAAATAGGGCTTTTCACAAGTAAGTCTTAACATTACCGTACTATTGGTTGTATTTTGTGAATAGAATATTACCAGATAATCAATAAGGAGGAGCAAGGATATTTGCTATTACTGTACTGAAATCGTTGTGAAATGCTGTTTACTGCATCAGCCGGTGTTCACCCGGCATGGAGAGGTGGGGTAACTGTTAAAGTAGTAATTACAAGAGCTTCTAGGTTATCAGATAAGCATTCAACTGCACTGTTGTATGTTATTTGTGTTTGCGCATGTAACAGGAGACCAGTTACACGCACATCATGACATCAGGAAGCAATGTATACAAGCATTACAGCGATGCGCAAATTGAGTTACCCCTCCAACTTCTAGTTTTATTGATAACCTATATCTTATTACATGCGATTTGGCTATTGATATTACAGAAGTCCTGTGGTAAAATTACATTATTAACTTACTCCATCTACCCTTGTAAAGTTAATCCGAATAGGGCTTTAGTCTCGACATTTTCCCCTCCCACATCCACATACAATAAAAAAGGTATAGGCTTAATGTTGTCCGAATTTAATTTTTAGAAATTACTGATGCAAACACGTTGAAAAGCTTCTTCTCAATTTTTATTACAGGTGGCTGCGTTCGGTGGATTCGGTGGCGGCGTTATGTGTGTGTGAAAGTGTTTGTGTGTGTGTGTGTGTGTGTGTGTCTGTTCGTGTTTGTTTGTGTGTCTGTGCGTGTCACAAATCATAAATTGTTTCTTCAACTTATTAAAATATCTTACTTTACTGCAACTCTGTTTCTGCTTCTTTATTATATTTATAGTGTGTGATTTATAAAATACATTATATCCTTCATCACACATATTGTGTCTGGTCACTTTATATCTTATATCAGAATATTATATTACTGTTAAGCCTACTATGGATATTAAAATACGCCGAACCATGTGTCCTGTATCATAGCTACATGAATGACCTTTGCAGCAAAAAAAACCGCGTGAAAATCAGTTCAGTATTCAGTGAGATATGATTAATTTAATGCGCTGACAGCTCATTTCACCTGCCATTCATATTACACTGAGCGGAGCGGATGACCGGTTTAAGATGGCGGCTCCAATTCTCGTCCGTGCCAATAGGCAGTAGCGGTCGATAGGGCGTCTACCTATATGATGTCTATGTCATAGACAACCGCGAAGTACAAACATACTGCGCCTGGAAAAAATGAGCGCGTCGCTTCAATTATGAGCTCGCTTGCCGCGCGCCTACATTTGAAATAACGAACTTAAGCGCGCAAAATATGTGAGCGCGATATGTGAACGGCCCCTTGTCGAGCTACCACCAATCAGGCCACGAGCTACTGGCAGCTCGCGAGCGACGTGTTGGAGAGAGACCCCTGCTCTAAAACAATGTGAGAATAATCATTTTGAGCTTGTAATATGTGTCCAACAGGTTGATAAGAAGGTTTGCTTTGATTTGTGCAGTCAGTAATTTGAGACACTATACATGTGTAAAAAGAATTCAATAAGACAGGCAGACATGACTGCAAATATTTGTATTTCAAAACCAATAATTGTTTTTATAAGTATAATAAAAGGAAATGTGCATTCCAAAAAAAAACATTCAATATCATTAATGTGTTGTATAAAGAAAATAAAAAGGACATAAGCAAATATAAATATCACAAATATGTGTTATAGACAAAGAAAGTTTGTAAAATGAACTTCAACTGTCAGAAGGACAGCTCATGAAGAACCAATCATGTACAGAAAGGAATGTTCAAATTCAGAGGAACAGTTCAGAAGAAACGTTAATAATAAATATTGAGAAGATTGGATCAGTTGTACTCCTTTTTTGGAATTCTTGAATACTATTTTTTGTGGAATACTTGATGCGGCCCAGCCTGACCCCGACTCTACCTCCAGCGGCCCCCAGTTAAGTTGAGTTTGAGACCCCTGATCTAAACCATCTATGTCGTTCCAAGCCCGTAAGACCTTCGTTCATCTTCTGAACACAGTTTAAAATATTTCAGATTTAGTCCGAGAGCTTTCTGTCCCGCCATTGAAAATGTATGTACGGTATACTGGTTAGTTAGAATGTTTTGAAGCATCGAAAATACATTTTGGTCCAAAAATAACAAAAACTACGACTTTATTCAGCATTGTATTCTCTTCCGGTTCTGTTGTCAATCCGCGTTCAGTGGCGCTGCTGACGTAAAAGACGGGAGTCATTAATGACATAATTTTCATTTTTGGGTGAACTAACCCTTTAATAATTTTTTTTTCTCAACTGGCTTTTTAAAATGTTTTAATATTTGGCTCCATTTTTTTTATGCAACTTCTTATCAGGTGAAGAGCTACAATATGTTGGGTTCACTTCCAACCTGTCTTTGGATCAATATTCAGATTGAAATCTTAATATAATCAAAATGCTCCGTACCGGTGTTTTGGGTGATCTGGATACTACAAATGAGGAACTGTTCAAAATCTAGGACTGATTTCATACAATTGCATCATTCAAACAGCATGCTAACATCACTGTCAACTTTGACAATGGAAATACAAAGATGATCTAAATATAAAAGAAAATTCATTAATCTAAATCCATACAGACAAAGGCTGCATATCCCCTTTACACATAGTAAATATTAATGAGCAATGAATCAGGTGCGGGCAAGTCACTTTTTCTGAAAGTTTGCAGTCTATCTGTTTATTTTGTAATCTTTTTCTATTCACTGTGAAGATATGCCTTGTGGTTGCAAACGCAGACATGTCCACCATTTTAGTATACGCTCAGCATCTCAATGTGAGATTAAAGCAAGTTTATGAGTTTCCACATCTTGTGGAACCAGACAAACGACCTTCTGAGGAAGATATCATACGTTCAATTTAACTCCATGTAGAAGATGAGGATCCAGAGCACAAAAAAAAACTCACAAAATTTGTACTTTCTCAGGCAATTACTTTAAAGTGCTGCACTAACAACGCCTGAGGGTAAATCCCTTTTCACGGATCCTTCATTTTGTGAGGAAAAACTCAAATGAAAGTGAAAATCAAATGACAGGAGGGACTGTCTAGAATACACAGAAAAACACCACATGCTCATGTAGGAAATATTGTTCTTTTTTATGATCAAAAAGTACATATGTTTTATACAAAATGCCTTAGTGGAACACAACATTCATATTGTCTCTTGATCCTTAAAAGGATAGTTCAACCCAAAACGAAAATACTGTCAATTAACCAGTCTAGTCATTCCAAAACTGTATGACTTTCTTTCTTCTGTGGAACAGAAAAAGACATTTTGAAGAATCATAATGTAGCAGATTAGACACAGAACTATTTGTTATATTTAAGAAATAGTCCACAATACCCCTCACCCAACGAGCAGACCATGAGATGGAGTTCTAAGGCACTGCCCCAGAAGAGCAACTAACACCCGAAATGCAGCTAACACCAGGCCTCCGGTTACCGTAGAAACACAGATAAGACTGGTTTACAACTCAAAAGAATGTAGAGGTTCATTCTAAATTCACTTTGAAACAGACAAATGCATCCTTTTTCTATACGGTCCATCCTAACCTCTCTATATATAATCACTTGAGATAAAATCACTTGTACAATCATGTACCCACTTAAATAATCATATGTTCTTTTACATTGTTTTGTGCAGAGCTTGACATGAACTTTTTCACTCACCAGCCACTGTAGCTGTGGTTTTCCAAAGTTACTAGCCACTCAGGATTTTCACTGGCCACAATTTTGACATTGATACCATGGGGAAAACCTACCATATAGATATTATTAATACTATCTTATAATTTGGCAGCAGGTATATTAGGCTGCTGTCACTTTAAGACCTGACACACGGATACATTATTCTGTTACATCTTGTCTTTTATTTTCAATTAAAACATAAACTGTGTTTATTTGAATACTCCCCAAGACCGGCATTTTGAGCTTATTTTGTGTGTATTTGACTGTTTAAGCACAATAAGCAGAGAAAAATAACAAAATTTAATACTGAGAGGCGGCTTTATGTGCACGGGTGCACGCACTTTGGTTTTGAGCACAAAATCAACGGGAATGAGTACAATTATGTTTGTGTGTTAACTCGCTGTTGGAGAGATGAGAGAGCGAGAAAGCGCAGCTGGTATTTGTATCTATTCTGCGGGAAATGAGTATTGGAAGCATTTCAGATATTTCAGTATAAATATGTATCGAAAAATCTATATTTTTGACAACAACTCTTAACACATTTAAAGATACTACAATTGAAATATGTATTCATTATATAGGCCTATAAAATTCAACCCGCCAAAGTGGCTAGTATGAATGACTGTTTAACAGGACAGTGCTGAAATCCACCTTGTTAATGTCAAGCCCTGGTTTTGCGTATGTTTTAAAATTTTATTCAAATGCTGTTGAAGGAATGGCACACTGTAGTTAACCATGATCACATAGGATGTTGGGTATCTATGAACTGCAATTTTATGGTGTGTTGTTCAAAGTACTTTAGTTCGGTTCTTTTGGCCCGGACCAATTTAGTCCTGGTGTACTTAGCATTCACACTGTCATTTTTAATACCGCACCTAAAGATACAAAAAAAGGCTTTTATTATTTTGCAACGAATCTTGTCGAACATCCAAAACAATGCTGTATGCTGGGCTAAATGTGCTTACTGTTTGTGCGTACATACAGTATATGATGGTATATGATGGAAGCTGACAACTCGTGAAGAGCTTATAAACTGTGTAAAGGAGTCAAAACAACAGCTGGAATCTCTACATCACACACACAAAAGATTATCTGCTGTGAGGAGACGCAGTTCTGATGCCTGTACCGAACTGTGATAGGCAACATCGCGACCATGACGAGAAAAAACAGGTATGCTTGAGCATTCTGTCATTTTTAGAGTCACATCTTGTGACACCATGCCCTGTTTTTGGTCCGTTTACATGTCTTTGGTCCATGTTGCGTTCATATTTCATTCGAACTGTGCAAAAGTTCGTTTGGAAGCGGACCGAGACCCATCTTTTCAGGGGTCTCAGCTCACTTGTTTGGTGCGCACCAGAGTTCGAATGGCAGCGTTCCCACTTATTCAAATTAACCACACTAACAGAGTAATCGCACCAGAGTTAATTTTAATCAAACCAAACCCACCAAGTGTGAACTTGGCGGGTTTGAACTTGGCTTAATTTCCTTTATGTTAATTTACATTACATTTTGCCATCTCTTTCCCTCTAAAGGAACAACTCCTTATTGGCTCACTCGCCTCCTGAGGGGGTGACTGACATCTTCATGCTTTAAAAGATCATTGATCACAAGATCAGGCCCTCTTACCCCTTTTCCCCTTTGCTGATTCTGAGAAATTGAAGATGAGCTAGAAGTCTTCTAAGGACCCCTAAGTTTGTGCCAGACTGCACCCTTGTCTTTCCACTCATCAATGATCCTGACTCAAACTGGTTCTCTCTCATCAAGACAACTTCAGCAGAGGTCAAGTAGAGCCTAAACAAATTGCATCAGGACAGTTTTATTCAAATTGGCTAGACATTCAAGTATCAAACTTAGTCTCATTAGTTGATCCATGATTATAGTATCCCCTACCCCTTTTAAAGAAGGGTACGTAGAACTAAGAAACTGATGGTTTGCTCAAGGCTGTTGATCTGCTGAATTTCAAACAATGCTTTATTCTTTCCTGTATTCTGGTTCATCTCTCTTTCCATTGCTAGTGCATTTGTGTGTGTGTGTGTGTGTGTGTGTGTTAGATTAGTCTAAGTGTTAAGTCTAGTTAATAAAGTCATGTTCGTAATGTAAAGTTGTGTGTGGTTCGTGCTCATGCTCTGAGTAGTTGTACCCAGTAAGAAAGAGTTATTTTTAGGTAACATTAGTTAACATTAGTTACATTAACAACATTTGTTTAATAACATTTATTAATAACATGAATAACATTTGTTACTGTATTAGTTTATCTTTGTTAACGTTAGTTAATAAAAATACAGCTGTTCATTGTTTGTTCATGTTAGTTCACAGTGCATTAACTAATGTTAACAAATACAACCTTTGGTTTTAAGGTAACAATTTACAACAAGGTTCATTAGTTAACATTAGATAACTACATTAGTTAGCATGAACTAATAATGAACTGCACTTATACAGCATTTATTAGCCTAATATTTGTTAATGTTAATTTTAACATTTACTAATACTTTATTAAAATCTTGTTAACATTAGTTAATGTACTGTGAAGTAACATGAACAAACAATGAACAGCTTTTTATTGACTAACATTAACAAATATTAACATAAACAGTAACAAATGTATTGCTCATGGTTAGTTCATGTTAGTTAATACATTTAACTAATGTTAACTAATGAACCTTATTGTAAAGTGTTACCGGCAATCTCTTGCCAGGATTTACAACTCATGTAAATATCTTTGTATTCTTTCATGCTAGACTTTTACAAATTACAAATGAGGCTCCTTCTAACCTCTTCGCACAATCTCTCGTCTATGAAGGCCTCCTTGCTTGCTGTTGTTCAATTTATGCATTTTTTCTTTGACTACCTTGTGAATCGACGCCCCCAGGGCACGGTTGCTACCTTCTGGATAAACGAATTACTGCAACAACAAACAAAAAAAGCGCATGTACAAAGTGCGGTTACAAAAATCCGGGCAGTGACGGAAGAGCGGACTCTGCCAAGGGAAGACACGGGCTCACTGAAGGGAGCTGGTCGTGGAAGAATACACATATGGGATCGCCGCAGGGATCACAACATATGGAACCCAGGCTGGTTGAAGCGAGCACACAGGAAGAAACCGGCTCAACGCGTAGTAGGCTATAAAACCTAGCGAAAGTGTTAGGTGTCGCCCAGCCCGCAGCTCTACAGATATCTGTCAGCGAGGCGCCGTGTGCCAGTGCCCAAGAAGAAGCGACACCCCTAGTGGAGTGGGCTCTCAACCCGGGCGGGCAAGGCACGCCTTGGGCTTTGTAAGTCAAGAGGATGGCATCCACTATACAGTGGGCCATCCTCTGCTTGGAGACATCCTTCCCCTTCTGCTGGCCCCAGGAGCTGGTCTGAGGTCCTGAGGAATAAAACCAACTTATCTGATCATTGTCATGGTAACTAAGACCTTCTTGCCCTTTTGGAGGGATGGGACCACAGATCCCAGAGTGAGTTTAAATATTATTTGTTAACTATAACAAATACTTGTGTCAGATTTGTCTCAGTCGCGAACGGGACAGAGAAAAGCCAGGGCTGGGTCTGCCTTCTCTGAAGGCAGCGCTTGCAGGTTTACCACCTGGTCCCGGAAGGGAGTGGTAGAAATCTTGGGCACATATCCGGGCCGGGGTCTAAGGATCACGTGAGAGTTAGCCGGGACGAATTCCAGGCACGATTCGTGAACCGAAAATGCATGCAGGTCCCCTACCCTCTTGATGGAGGCCAATGCAACCAGGAATACTGTCTTACAGGGCAGAATTTTTAACTCAGCAGATTGCAAAGGCTCAAAGGGTGGTCTCTGAAGAGCCGAAAGGACCAAAGACAAATCCCAAGAGGCTATAGAGAGTGGGCGAGGCGGATTTAATCTCCTCGCTCCCCTCAGGAACCTGACGATCAGGCCGTGCTTTCCCAGCGACTTACCCTCAACTGCATCGTTATGTGTGGCGATAGCAGCGACATACACTTTAAGGGTGGAGGGAGACAGCCTTCGCTCCAACCCATCTTGTAGGAAGGAAAGCACATCTCTGATCGAGCAAGTTCGGGGGTTCTCCTGGTGAGAAGAATACCATTCAACAAACAGGTTCCACTTCAATGCATAGAGGTGCCTCGTAGAGGGGTCTCTAGCGGAAGTGATGGTGTCAACTACCGCCTGGGGTAGGTCACCTAGAACCTCCACGTCCCATCCAGGGACCAGACATGGAGTTTCCAGAGGTCTGGACGCGGGTGCCATAGGGTGCCCCGTCTCTGAGAAAGCAGGTCCTCTCTCAGAGGAATGGGCCAGGGATGGGCTGTCGCGAGGAGCACTAGTTCAGGGAACCAGGTCCGGTTGGGCCAATACGGCGCAACAAGCTAGACCTGCTCCTCATCCTCCCTTACTTTCCAAAGGGGCTGTGCAAGAAGGCTCACTGGGGGAAACGCATACTTGCGTAGGCCCCAGGGCCAGCTGTGTGCCAGTGCGTCCGAGCCGAGGGTCCCCTCGGTCAGGGAGTAAAACAACTGGCAGTGTGACGTGTCCGGGGTGGCAAATAGATCTACCTGTGTGGTCCCGAAGCTCCTCCAAATCAGCTGGACCACCTGGGGATGGCTTCTCCATTCTCCCGGAAGCACCTGCTGCCGTGAGAGCTCGTCGGCTGCACGGTTAGGGTGAGGCCATCCTTAAAAATATTTTGGTTTGCAGTAACAGCAAGAGAAAAAAAAAGGGTCGGTAGATAGGTCTATATATTTTTTTTCAAGATTCAATGTAAAAAAAAAGGACAATTTTGGTCATGGTGATTACGTCGGTATGAATTTAACAAATTTGCATATAGTGACGTCACTGACTGGGTCTCCAACCCATGCCTTCGGGCGCACCATTGTGAATCTCATTCTGATACAGGTTATATAGACCACAAACAATTTGAAATCTTTGTAAAAAAAACATGTTTATTGCATTAATTCCAGCTGCATTCATTTGAAAAAAAAAGTGGATTTTCAGAGGGAAACAAATAAATTAAAAGGACTAATCTCACCAGCGCCGCGCCGACCAATAAAACAGCACATTTGGCACCATTTGTTTAAATTTGACCCATAAACCTCTGCTATTATTAACGGAAATCAGTGGGGTCAAATGGCTAGGCGCATTGTAGAAACTATATTAAGTAGTCCTGACATATTATGGAATGGTGGATTTTCTTTAGTGCAATTTAGTACATTTCGGTATGGGATGTGCTGTTTTATTGGTCAGCGCGGCACTGGTGAGATTAGTTCTCGCCACCCTGACCATTGGGTGGCGCAAGCAAACACTTCCTCCCTGCGCTGTCGAGTCTGTCGCAACTCGCGTGTCTCGGTCCATTGAGCCGCGCAGATTACATGTCAGCGCAGCGCGAACTCTGTAACACCCCGCCGTTTCGTCCCACTTTCGGTGTGTTTGGCTTCCCATACTGTGTGTTTGTCAGAGCCTGCAGTTGCTCTGTTACGCGCGTTCGCGGCGGGCATGTCGTGACGAGCTGGACGCGCTCCGAGAAAAGGCCGTTAACATCGATTCCCTATTCTCCTATTCCCTATTTGACCATTAAGAATTTAAAATAATGAGCGCCTAAATGTAGGCTCATACAATACGTATTTCACAAGCAGCCATCACCGAGCACGAACCATTGACAGAGAATGAAACAAAGCGAACGCACAGGCCATAGTGTGACATGCATAAACCAATGGTGTAAACATAATCATCATAGATGACGCCACGGGTTTTTATTTAAAAGAAAGAACGTAGCCTACGCAATTTATATTCACAATACTTACTATAATATAATTTATATTATTTTATTGCATTTGTATTAGCTGTTTGAAGAGTAAAAAAAAATCGCTCGGTCTTAATGCAAGTTTACAACCGGCAAGTCGGTCGGACTAAAAGGAAAAATAAATAAATAATTGGGTCGGTCCTAAATTGACAGGGTCGGTCAGGTTACGGCAAGAATATTTTTAAGGATGGCCTGAGCAGGCCCGGAATATGAACGGCACGAAGCGACATCAGATGCTTCTGACTCCAAAGGAGGAGATGGCGGGCGAGTTGTGACCTGCGGCGGGAGCATTGACCGCCCTGGCGGTTGATGTACGCAACGGTCGCAGTGCTGTCCGTACGGACGAGTACATGCTTGCCTAGTAGCGGCATTTTGAAGCGGCCCAGCGCAAGGTGTACTGCTAACAACTCAAGGCAGTTGATGTGCCAATGCAGTTGAGGCCCTGTCCACAGACCTGAAGCTGGATGTCCGTTGTATGTGGCCCCCCAGCCGATGGTAGAGGCATCCGTGGTGACCACAGAATGCCTGGACACTTGTTCTAGGGGAGCACCTGCCCGCAGGAACGAAGGGTCCGACCACATGCTGAGAGTTTGGCGACAGTGCGAGGTAATATGAACCCGGCACAAGCCGCTCTGCCACGCCCATCTCGGGACTTGATCGTGGAGCCAGTGTGGGAGCGGCCTCATATGAAGCAATCCGAGCAGCGTTACCATGGCTACAGATTCCAGATGCCCCAGGAGCCTCTGAAAAAGTTTCAGCGAGCTCACGCAGTTCAACACTGACTGGACATGGTCCTCCGTGAGGCGCGCTGTCATTTTGATCGAGTCCAGCTCCATACCGAGAAAAGAGATCTTCTGTCAGGGGGTGAGTTTGCTCTTTTCCCAGTTGACCCGAAGTCCTAGGTGGCTGAGGTGACTGTGTTCGCACAACTACTCTCTCGACTGGGCCAGGATGAGCCAGTCGTCGAGGTAGTTGAGAATGCGAACACCACGCTCGCACATGGGAGCAATGGCCGCCTCCGCGACTTTCGTGAAGACACGGGGTGACAGGGCCAGTCCGAAGGGTAAGACTTTGTACTGATATGCCCCCCCTCGAACGCAAAGCGAAGAAACGGTCTGTGTCGAGGGAGAATCGAGACATGAAAGTACGCGTCCTTCAGGTCGATCGCTGCAAACCAATCTTGGGGACGGATGCACTTAAAAATGCGTTTCTACGTAAGCATCTTGAACGGCACCCTGTGAAGGGACCGGTTCAGGACCCACAGGTCCATTGTCTTGGGTACAATGAAGTCCAAGCTGTAGAAGCCGGTCTTCATATCGGCTGGAGGGACAGGCTCGATCGCGTCCTTCACCAGTAGGACTGCAAACTCTGCCCGGAGCACAGGGGCATTGTCCGCCAGAACACGGGTGAACTGAATGCCTCTGAAGGCTGGGGGGCGGGGGCGGTCAAACTGAATCGCATAGCCGAGTCTGATGGTACGGATGAGCCAGCGAGATGGGCTTGTAAGCGCTAGCCAGGCTCCCAGACACCGTGCAGGTGGGATCAACGGTACGACAGACGTACCCGGGGTGGGGCAGCGTGGTGGAATGCAGGGACCCGACTCGGACGGCATAGCGGACCGAAGTGGGCTCTGAGAGTGTGGTGCAACACATATCTGCTTCCGTCGAGGGGCAGAGTGAGTGTGTGTAGGCCTCTTGAGTGCGTCCGGAATACAGCCACTGCTGCTCGCTGGCCTGAGGGTGACAAGGCATAGCGTTGTTGACCGCCAAGCGCGCCCTCTTGGGATCCGGAGGTTTCAGAAACTGCTCTTTTATTGAAAATTTCTTATTCGGAACAAAAAGAAAAGGAAACAAAAGATTCTCCGCCCGGCCCTCCACCGGGGGAAGGAGCAGCACATTCACCATCTCCTGAAGAGCAGTTTGATCCACTTCCAGGTTGTCCGTCTCAGGGTCGTTTGCAACTTCCCTTTCCTCCTGGTTTGGCAGCGGCCTGGATAGACGGGGTCGACTTCATACGGCTTGCTCCACGCTGAGGCCTGGGTGATGGCTGCTGCGGCGGCTTAGCGGGAGCAGAGGACGCCGCAGGAGGTCGACCTCAGCGACGAGCAGACGGAGGGAGCACAGCAGTCCACTGGGGCAGGATGTGTCGGATGGCCTCCATCTGCTTGGGCGGCTGAGATCTGTTGGGCGAAGCTCTCGACCGCGTCGCCGAATAACCCAACCTGGGAAAGAGGGGCATCCAGGAACCAATATTTATCGGTGTCCCTTATATCCGCCAGGTTGAGCCAGAGGTGTCGCTCCTGGAACACCAAGGTGGACATCGCCTGACATTTCAGGAATGAAATATATTTTTGTGGGCGAGTCATTGAATCATTATCTCAACCAATTTGTTCTAAAACACTGATTCAAGCCAGAATAAAACAACTATTGTTCCTTAGGAATGCACAACATTTGTGAAAGTGAAAGACAAAGGTGCGTGCGCCCGCTTCCTCTTTATACCCGTGCTGCGGGGCGTGGCATTGGCTCGTTCTGTAGACACTCGAAGATGATAGGGCTCCCTGAAGTGATCCCACTTACGTCATCACGTTGACGTAACGTCGAACGTGAGCGAATGATTGGGAACACAATTTTCCTTTTAAATATTCTTGCCATAGCTTCGTGAATGAATCTGAAACCCATTTTTTTGGTTTGCAACCTAAATTTGTTTGAATATTAACATTTTGCGCTGGCAGATATTGAAACTGTAAAAAGGAAATAAAGCAAAAAAAATCTTTTTTCTGGCAAATGTAGATAAATATTCCAAATATGTGGAAATAAACGCTCTCTTTTTTTTGTCCAATTTGTCATACTCTGTACAGTTTTATATACAGACAATCTCTCATGGGGCTGCATCAAGCACAAAAGTCTTACTACTGTGCCTCAATTATGTTAGAGATATAAAAATGGCTTTGTGTATAATTAGGTCAGATCTATTCATCTACAAATGCATTTCATTTTAGCTCCAAAACATTATCAGCAGAACACATTTATGCTGATATGTGGAATTACAGTAATTCTCTGGAAAGCTTCTAGATGCATCATATGCGACTGCATAGCCTGTTCCCTGAAGATGTTCTTTTGATTTGAAAGGCTTTAAGGATCTGCATGTATTCTCTAATATCTTTAGTTTTTGTTATGTTTTATGTATGCTATATTAGTAGCCATATAATGTTGTTTCATAGTGACTTTCATTTTCAACCACTTTCCATAATTCTTTTTTTTTTTTTTTTTTGAGGGGCGAGAATTGCTCCAGCTGTCGGAAATGAGCAATTGAGTGTGCTCTTGTGAAGCTTTATGGAGATGCTTCACCCTTGGTCAGATCTGATTGGTGTGGAGAGCCCTCACTGTATATTGCAACACCTGCACATCTCCAGTCTGCATGCCATATACAATGAATGAAGTGTGACAAATAACAGGTGTGTGATGTTGTGGAGACAGAATAGCGATGAAACTAATTCCAAACTCTTGTCTATTGTACTAGTTCTGTGTTTTTACACATGCTGATCACTTGAAAAGATCACAGAAAACTTGTAATGTTCATAATTTCATCTGGTAAACAGCTCGTTTGTCTTACAGCACCCTCACAAATGGGCACAATCACATTCACATCTCATTGAATAGGGTTCCAGCAGCTTTGTCACCCATTCAGCCATCTGTTAATGCTGGCCAAGGGCCCAACACAAGGGCACAACCAGTATGGCCAGGTTGGCTCATGCCCGAGGTGTGAAAATTTGCATGAAACAGGAGAAACATTTACACAACAAGAAACAGCTCCATTATAATGTGTATGCATCTCCTCTGTATGTTATTTGTATTTGATTTTGAGAATGAAGAACTCTTTTAGTTAATTTTGTTTAAAACTATTAAGAAAGGTTCACATTTCAGTTATGATATCATGCCATCATGGACCATATGCAACGCGTTCATTGATCCTCAAGTTAATTAAATGTTATTACTGTAGCTGTGCTATTTAAAAGCTACTCAGACATTACGTTGCATGTATAAAGTTTGTCTTTAAGTGGAGGGGTGAGCGATACTGATGGATGATTGTTTGTTGTGGCTGAGTATGATGTGGAAACTGATGAATCTTTCAGTGGCTTGATGGAGTCAGTGCTAAGGTTCTTCCCACAGCCATCAGCAAATCTAGTGCAATCCATATTCTTTTGAACACTGTAAACAATGCAAGAAATTGCTGACGGAGAAAGAAATATGAGAAGCCTTTGAAACTCAGGTTCAGTGATATGCGTGGGAATTACCTTTTAAAATCAGTACATAGAGTAGTTTACAGGCACTTCAGTCTATTGGTGAATATTTTTGGTTTAATTGAGCAATATCACACTAGCAAGATTGCTGACGTTACATTCACGAGTGTGTTGTTTAAAAACAATTCACAAATGTAATTTTGCTTTTATACAAGTTCAATAAACAAGAAGTTAATATCGAGTCAATTGCATTTTAGACATAATTACCATTACTTTGACTACTTTTGCTTTTCCAGTGAAAAAAGTTCCAAACAAAACTGAATCAACTGTTGTGCATTCCTAAGGAACAAACAGTAGTTGTTTTGTTCTGGCTTGAATCAGTGTTTTAGAACAAATTGGTTGAGTTAATGATTCAATGACTCACCCACAAAAATATCTTTCATTTCTGAATGACACAGTATGTTTGAATGAATCAGTTGAATAAATTAGATGAATTAACCATTGTACATTTCTGAGGATTGGAACATACAGTAGCTGTTTTGTTCTTGCATGAAACACTGTTTTTGAACAAGATGATTAAGTGAATGATTCAATGACTCACCCATAAAATCTTGGCTGCATCCAAAATCGCATACTCTCTTGAGCAGGTACTTATTTTAAATAAGTAATTACTTTACGATCGCTAAAAAAAGTATGTTCTATGTAGTATGAATGTGTGTAGTATGAATGTAATCTGGACATACTACATTCAACATGTTGTCATTATCATGTGACCTACCAGCATCAGTTACGTCACTTCACTGACGTATAAACCCTGTGGCCTTATGGGATAGTAAAGTGTCCATTGTACGCACACTTCAGAATCTTGCCGGAAGAAGTAGGTCATCCGGGTACTTTTTGCTTACTCTTTTATGAGTACTGTGAATTCGGACATACTTCTTTTGTCACATACTGTTTTTCGCCTACTATGTAGGAAGTATGCGATTTCAGATGCAGCCCATGTTCCATTACTGAATGAATCAGTGTGTTTGAATGAATTGTTTGAATGAGTTAATCATTTTGTTCTTCTGAGAAACACACAGTAGCTATTTTGTTCTTGTTTCAGTGTTTTTGAACGAATTGGTTAAATTAATGATTCAGTGACTCGCTCATAACAGTCACTTGTCGCCAACTAATGGTGTAACAATGAAACCTGCAGAAAGAATTAGCACTCTTCTTCTTCATGTGAAATTGTTTGAAGTTTGATTCTTTTTGGCAGCTTCATTATGCTCAATTATGCCTAAATAGGCCTGTTCTGCACCAAAAGTAATTATAAAACTTTTATTGCCCGCAGGAAAACTTCTGGATTTGAAGACACAGTACTGCTTCAGGTTGTTATGAGTGCTCAAAATAAATGTAGGAATAAAAGAATTAAAAAAATGAGCCCCACAAAAAATGTAACTGTCGTCTGAATTTAGATGTGTACGAGTATAGCTGTACCTGTATAGCTGAAATGATCTTCTGCTATTATATTCATGTTCCATTATTAGATCTTTCCACAGCTTACACTGAGATAGGATCCTGTTTGGCTCGCATGAATAGGAAAATGTATTGTGCCTTTGAGTATGTTTATGCATGTGCGCTTGTGTGTGTGTACCTGAGTCTCTTTGCGGTTTGCTTGATGCCTGCCATTCTAATTGTTTTCTGAGATAAGCAGCATCTCTCAGTGGGATGAAGCTTTATTGTTCCTGAGTGTGGAGCGAAGCTTGTGTGTTCTCAGCTGAAGTGTGCGCTGTTTGTGTACTTGCTGTTCTCTCATAATGAGAAACACCATAACATCAATTTAGTGTAATTATTGATATACCTCCTGTGTCATACAGCATGATGGGGCAGTACTGCAGTGGTTTTTGGCTCTGCTTGGTTCTGTTCTGCTATGCTTAACAGATGCTCATAGCCCACATCCAGTGGTTTGGGTTCCAATCTGGTAAGTAACAAGAATAGAATCTCTCAATCTTTAGAGCCCTGATTGAACAAACTGATTTACAAGCCAAGTGATTTTTACAGGATATCTTAGTCCTTGCCAAAAACAATTTTGCATATCATAAAAGCTAAATTTACTATCATTTAGTAATGAATGTCGTTAAGTCATGTTAAAAGAGGGCTTGTCTGATGTTTTGATAGATTGATAGCATAGTTTGATACCTCTTCTAAGTTCTAAACTAAATAACCTAGGCCAACATTAAATGGTCTTGCACCTCTATATCTGTCTGATCTACTTTAGTCTTACCACCCTGCCCGGTCCCTTAAATCAGCTGAACTTAATTTATTGTCCATCCCTCGTTTCCGGTTGTCTACTGTAGGTGGAAGGTCATTTAGTGTTAATGCCTCTAAATTATGGAATTCACTACCCCTTACACTTCATAATATCTCATCTGTGGCTACATTCAAGACTCAGCTAAATACATATCTATTTAACATGTATTTTGGATAATGTGAAAATATGTGTCCTTATGTGATTGTATTGTGTGTGCGGGTGTGTAAATGTATTGTAATGTACAATGTAAAGCGACCTTGAGCTTAGGAAAGGCGCTATATAAATAAAACTTCTTCTTCTTCTTCTTCTTCTTCTTCTTCTTCTTCTTAACTAAAAAACAAAGAGTTTGAAATCTAGTTTGCGCTCCAACTTTGTCTTGGGAGATCATTCTTGGTGTTTGGACACTAAGTTGAAACTGCTGAGTATGATCGCGCTAGTGAATTCCAGAGCATAAACAATGGACGCAGCACTCCCTCCCACTCACTCCTCCATATCGCCACCCCCTCTCCACCTATCTACAGTCGTTGCTGTGGAAACATACAAAGAGATTTGTAAGCAGGCGGCTCAAGTTCGGTTGCCATGGCAACGGCTGGGTTTCATCAAGGCTTTGGGGGTGACCACCGCCAGACTGTCGACTTCACATTAAACCTGCAGTATAAGCAGTAAATTACTCCTGATTGCGAGGAGGAAATATTCCTTGCTGAAATGGACCGCCGAGCGGGGGCTTATTAAAAGGCGCTTGTGGCGTCTTACGTGACCCAGCTTTTCTTTCTGGATATGATGTGCAAGACTCATAATTTATCGCTGATGAGAAAATTCCTCTTCCTCTGAACATTCTTTATGGGTATAAAATGAGAATGGGCTTTATGAAAACCTAATTGTTGGATCTAAAGGCATTAAAATGGCCCATGCGAGCTTCATTTCCGCCGAGCGCTCACCTGTCATAATTTCATCATAACATTATTCAGGAGCACAAATGAAGCTAAAGAAAACCTGACAGTAACAAAGGGTATTATTAGAATTTCCAAAACTGCCACTCAGGTCTTAATTACTGCGGAAGACTAAAGGACCGCTATGAATATTATTACAGCTCAAGTCCCACCTGTGGTGACCTGTCTTATGACCCGTCATGGTTTATGTATCAATCTGAATCTCCATGTTCAGCTTCTTCTGAGGTATACTTAAAGGACCGTTCACATAGGATGCTTTTCAAAAACAGAGTGTTAGACAGAGTGCAGCGGAATGAAAGAGAATGCTTTGTTTTTTGTTTTTAAAAGACATCTTAAGAACTAGTGATGGGAAGACTGACTAAATTCTGTGAATTGATTCAGCATCATCATGTGGTCCCCTGACATCCTGGCATGGGCATATTACATGCACTAAAATGTTCAACGCCATACAGTATGTAGCAGCACATATTAGGATGAATTTTAGTATTGTTTTTGTAATGCTCAAGTGAAAATGTTTTTCACTTTTGAATAAAATGCTATTTTATTTGATTAAAAATAGAAAAATGGCAACATGATGGATGTATTCATATCTCACGCCTGCATAGTGCACACCTAAATGACTTTAAAACGCAAGTTTCATTAAAATCCGTACATATTCTTAAAGTACTGGAATCAGACACAGATAGTGAGTTGTTGACTCTAGAACTGCTCACATTGATTTAGTCCCATTCATGAATATAGTTCAAAATAGTTTTGTGAACCGTTCAACTGATTCATTTGAGATACAAATCAAAGTTGATACATGTTTACAGTGGAAGCAATATCTGTTTCATGAATTATTATTTTTTTTTTTCAAAGTTGAAAATCTTTCCAATGACCCTGTTTACTCACGTTCTTAATGGTTCGTTCACGAATCAGACTTCTCCTGTGCATCCTTTGTGAACTGCTTCTCAGAAGTCAGTCAGTCTAGGCAGCCATAGTTGCAGCCCTTTGACATAAACTGAGGCCAAAGACATGATGGAAATGCTCACATTCTCAGAATCAAAGATCTGAGCTCATCTCATTGGTGAGTCTCTTGTGTACCCTGCACTGGTTTATTCTCTCACAGATAAAGAGAAGCAGTGCTTTGAAAGTTTTTTATGTTCCACATGACCAATCCCAGGATCAGTCATTTGTCTCAGACAGGAAGTTAGTGTTACAGGGGCGAACACTCAGGGGGGAAACAGTGGGAGATAAAAGTGTACCTCATACATAAATATTCATGTCAGTAGTGGATGAGGGTTGAGAAATTGAATCTCATTCCAGTGACTCACCATGTGACAGGCGCTAGATCTGCAGAATCAATGTGTTCGTAGGGCTTTCAGTAATTATGCCCTTAGACCAAGCAGAGGACTGGTGGGAGCAATGGCCCATCATCTCCATGAACCAGACAAACTACGAGGACGGGCAGAATAAAATTTTCAGGCTTGAATGTACAGAATCAACCACAGCAGTGCACGCAGTCTCTGAGGAAATACCCATTAGAGATCATTGTCCGAGATGACAGATTGCATCAGTGATTGTTTTGTGCACTTCATTGTATTCTGGTTTAAACCAGTATGAATGAAAAGGACCAGTATGAATCAATCTATCTATCTATCTATCTATCTATCTATCTATCTATCTATCTATCTATCTATCTATCTATCTATCTATCTATCTATCTATCTATCTATCTATCTATCTATCTATCTATCTATCTATCTATCTATCTATCTATCTATCTATCTATCTATCTATCTATCTATCTATCTATCTATCTGTCTGTCTGTCTGTCTGTCTGTCTGTCTGTCTGTCTGTCTGTCTGTCTACACATGAAACAGAGAAAGACAGAAAACTTAAATGTAAAGACCGGCACGTAGGTCAACCAAAACTGCATTTTAATTCAGATGCAGCCCTGTAACAGAAGCAACATCTTTCAGTCACTCAGATGAAATGTCAGGTCATATAGATTACATAGTAAACAGTTATGTTTTTTCAGTATATTCAAGGGATA
This sequence comes from Rhinichthys klamathensis goyatoka, assembly GCF_029890125.1. Lineage (NCBI taxonomy): Eukaryota > Metazoa > Chordata > Actinopteri > Cypriniformes > Leuciscidae > Rhinichthys > Rhinichthys klamathensis. The sequence continues at coordinate 493,989 of NW_026606658.1, read as the reverse complement.
GCCCTAAACATTTCTAAAATGGACATTAACTTTGTGTGTACTGCTTTGCATACTTCATTAAAGAACAGCTTAGGAGCACATTTAACTTTTTAACAATATGGATAAAGTATAGATATATATTTGCATTAGTTCATACAAGCAAAAGCTTTTGTCATATAAACATCATCATTAGTCCAAAGTGAACAAGAGAGATGAATAATGCCTGCAAGCTTAACATTAATAAATAAATAAAAAACTATAAGTGCGAATTTAACAGTACAATCATAAGCAAATAATGAATAAATCAAAGTACAATTAAATTAACCTTCACCAATGAGATCAGTTTAGTGTATCTTTATTAAATGTCATATGTATACAAATACACTACACAAAAATAGTATTTACATTACTGTTTTAAAGACAGCGTATCTGCCATGTGGTACATATCCTAATGTAAACTCACTGTAAACAAAATGAATTGCATTTTACACTCATAGATAAGAACAAGTAGCAATACTGAAACATGAAAAGAAAAAGATAAGCCCTTGAATCTGATTAGTTTCTCAGTCCACATTATCATTTTCTAACTTCAAATTAATCATAACCTCATAACAATCAGACTTATCTCAGGCTCAGTCCATTAATCACAGTCAATACCATTTCTCAACCTCATTTCTCCCATAATTGAAATTAGGTTGTGCGCATAATTTGGAAATTTCTGACTGGAGTATAAAATGCAGTGAGTCAGTAAGTGCTTCATATTTGTGAATATGCTGTGATTTTTGGTCCTAGTCAATTCTTGTGCTTATGTCTATATGTGAAACGAACTGACATATCTAATATTCATGCATCAACTGATTTAGCAATGAATCATTCATTGATAAAGAATGCATTTGAATAAATTTCATCCACTGAATTATATTGCCCGGTTATCTAGACATTGTTGTTCCACTCTTTCTGTTCTGGCTCGTACTTTTCTGAACAGTTCTGTATTGCAGCACATACAGTATTCTCTTTGTAAGTCGCTTTGGATAAAAGCATCTGCTAAATGAATTAAGATAAATATATCACTTTTTGCATTATATTCATATAATTTGAAATTTTAAAAATGTATATTAATCACACTGGTGTTGATAATATATAATGGAACTTGGCATACATGACAATACTGTACACATAGAGAGCCAGATAAGCCTAATAGAATAGTTTTTCTGTAGAATAATATATTTAGTTTTGTCTCTCAAGTTCATATAGACGTTGAAGCCATAGTAAAATGCAATGCTCAGCCTGGGACCTCGACAAACAAGTGCAATCGACCACCCGCTCTCCTAATACAATGTGTCTGTATACTGAACAGGCCGGTGCGGATTCGGTTAACTAGGTCACTTGAACCCTCGATCTTAATTTGCCGAGCAGAACTTTGATTTCTGGCAGCTCAACAAGGCCCCCACAGAAACGGGCTCATTCAATCGCTGGCTGTTTCCAGGCACCTGTTCAGAGGTGAATGTGTGCAGCTGAGGATTGGATTAGTTGACTTATTCTTGCTCAAAGTGCCTGAATCAAATCAATCAGAGCCCTTTCCTTCCCTGTTCCTCATCTGGGACTTCCTCGGTATTGCAGCAGATGAAAGACTTGCTGCCTGTTCCCTGGCTGTTTCCAACAAAACACCACAACAGCCTTTGATGGACCTCCGAATTTGGCAGGAGAGTGTGTGCTATGGGATATTTAAAGGCTTTACAGTGCAGAGTTATAGTCTATACTTTATTTATTCTCATGCTTCTTCTTATTGTAGCTTTAGTGAGTGATGGAAGAAAGGAAAAGAATAAAAAAAAAAAAAAAACTACCGTGAATAATTTGCAAAAGTAAGATTTCACGATGCACAAACAAGCAGTTATGGCACTGCTCACTGCTCATGCACACAACATACAACAGAATGACTGAGAAGCATGGAGGAGAAAGAAATTTTACCAGGCAGTGAGGCTGACAGGATCCGTCTTAGACTAGAGTTATTCCACATGATCTGGTTCTCCTGCAATCAGAGGGAAGTGCAGGAGCAGGTCAAGTTCTTTGGGTTGATATTTCCAGGTTTACGCATTGCTGAATTAACTCAATTGGATACAACAAAGTTCATCGACCTGTTTACAAAAACCTCACAATGCAACATCCTGTTAGCATCAAAGACAGCAATGGGAGGGGAAAATAAGAATGAATAGAATGAGGAAAGAAAAAGCTTTATTTTATTTTCATCTCCACAATTACCACTCCATTAGAAACATTCTGTCTCGAACATACTATTGAATAAAACAAAATAAATCATTATATTTAAATAAATAATGCTGAACACAACAACTTCAACCAGCTACTTCTTGGCACAATGTACTGTATAATCTGCATAAATATATTGGCAATGGTATAAATATACTTTTATAGTCGTATCTGTTTGGGGCGAAAAAAATAAAATAAAATGCACCTTCTGTACGACACATTTGTAAAAGTGCAAAACAACCTTACATGTGGCAGCAGATACACCAACTGATGACATTTTGACAAATATTTCAACATGCTCGTATGCATTTGAGAGTACACATAAAAAAGTAATGCCGAATGTTACGCAAAAAGGAGACCAAACACATATTTTCAAAGACACAATTTGTGTCCAAGCCTCCATGTTTTTTAACAGTGTTGCTCATGGCATGACAATGCTACCTCCGCATTATTATATATTTTCAGTAATGTGACCATCGCTGCTAATACTCTTCTGACTCCATGGGCCCTATTTTAACGATCTGAAACGCAAGTATCAAGCGCAAAGCGCAAGTAACTTTGTGCGCGGGTCTTGGGCGCTGTTGCTATTTTACCCGAGGGATAAATGACTCTTGCGCCCGATGCAAGTTTAAAAGGGGTTGGTCTGAAATAGCTTCATTATTCATAGGTGTGGTTTGGGCGTAGGAGACCGACGTTCTTGTCAGGGCAGTGAAAGACAGAGAAGTCACGTTGTATGGGGATGGGAGATTTTTTTTTTCCTGGTTCTTGACGGACAAACTAATTGGTCAGATGTCCTTATATACATATGTGCCTTATATACATAACAGGTCTGATCCGTCATTACTACAATTAGCCTGAAAAATTTGGGTAAATGTGTAAGCTAGATTTAGGCCTACATTTTTTTACATCTTCATGGACACCACAATGATTTCCCTCATGTGTTAATATTTTTCCTTGTTATAATGTATGATTTGCAAAAATAAAAACTGCTGCATCTGTGTTAATGAGAGAATCAAAGTGTTTCCGCGTTGTGCACCCGCTACAATATGGCCAAGCATGCGCGCTTAAAATAGCATTATGAACAACGCGCAACGCGCCACTGACTTTAGACTAGGTTTTTTCTGGTCAGTGGCGGAACTGTTTTCTGGAACTGCAAAATAGCACTAGGGAATGTTTGCGCCGAAACACGCCTCCTTTTTGCGCCGACCCGCCCAGGGAGCGCATGTTCATTTCCTAGTTTACCAACGTGCGTCTGTGGAGGGAAAAGCCCGCTTTGCGCGGGTGCAAAATAGGAATGATACATGCGTCAGTGTACAAAGTCATTTGCGCCGGGTGCAAAATAGGGCCCCATATTTCAAGCGTCATTTGTTTAGTTGCTTGACCGAGGTGTTTTATAATGAGAAAACAAAAGGCACAGTCTCAAGCCCAGTGTCTTCATGCCACCATCATCAAATCAATATCACACCCAACTAATTTCAGTATATTATTTCAGATAAGAGCATCACTCTGTGTTTCATACTCCACGGCAGCCCTTTAATATCTGGGATCGATAATCCGCTATGTTTCATTTCTGTAATGTCTCATCTCTCCAAAGCCATTCTTTCCGTACACATTTATTAGATCTTATTGCTATTGATCTAAATCTTTACGTGTGCCAATTCTTTACATCTGTTTCCTTTTACCTTGCCATTGACAGAACACAAACACATCATTGTTAAAGTGGATATAAATTGTGGTGAACGTTTCCAAGTGTCCCTGGCCTCACAGTCAGTGGATGTTATCGTGAGAGCGTAACATGCTCACCCCTGTTGTGCCTCCAGTCCACTAGGGGCAGTGTGGAGAGTCCTTTCATGAAAATAATCACTCGGCTCTCTGCCACTTGCTTTGAAGCATTTTCAGCCTCTTACACAGTCACCTCAGTCTTACTGTTGGTTACAAAGTAGGGTTGCGTTGGTAGGTAATGATGACTGCGGGCAGTGTGTAGCTCATTAACTCGCTCCATCGTGCACACCTTCCTAGGGCCGTAGGTTTTGCGGCGACCCGCAGTCTCTGCGTTCTCCCAGCTCCTGAGCATGCCGGGGTTAGCGATTGTATTGGAGCTGTAGGCCATCGCGGGATGGGCCACGTTGGCTTTAATGCTTTTGGGCTTCTGTCCATTTTGCTTGAGGCACGGGACCTCAGTGACATAAGAAGCTGTGGGCTCCACATGCTCCATTCTGACTGAATGAAGCGGCAGGCTTCCCTTAGCCGCCAACTCGACCAAGTGGCGGTGTTGCTTGTTGAGGAAATCACCATTGGCTTTGGCCGCTGATGAAAAGATAGAGAGGAAGAGTGAGGTTAGTTCAAGCTCAAGGTAGATTGCAATTATGTGAATTAGTATTCTTCAGATAGAAGAGCGTAATGTACCCAATCCAAAAAAGCATTACTTGAAATTATGCTACAAAAATTGCCTATCACAGGGAGCTATTGAGGAAAAAGTAAAATAGATGCTATTACTCCTAAATTAAAACATTTTATTGGACTGTTTTGGCACAACAGAACTTGGTTCTATTCATCGGTTGTTGATATGATGGAGGCAGATCTGAATGTGAGCTTGAGGTCTATTGTAAGAAAGGGGTCGAGTTTAAGCAGGCATACTTAGGGGCTGTTTACACAACACCGTTTTGCACTAAAAACGTAAAACTTTTAGTTCTGTGGGGAACAGCTCTTGAAACACACCCAGTTCACAGTTGGTTCTTTAATCCCTCAAAGAAGAGTAGTGTCAGCTGTCTTACCTCGCCTTCTTGAAGTTAAGCAAAAACAATTACCACTGAACACAATTTGGGTAAAGGAGACCAGATTGACTAGGCGACGATATGGAAAAACATATTTTGTGCATCAAAAAATCCAAATCACCAATTTATTAATTTCAAATTTTGTCATAGATTGTACTGGACACCAAAGAAACGTTCCATCATTAAAAATCATCTCCAAATCCTAACTGTAATTTTTGCCCCTACCAACAAGTGGGAACATTCATGCACATGGTGTGGAAATGTGAGAAGGTTTCTGAGTTTTGGTAAAAGATTACATCAGTACTGTCTGATATAATAGGAAAAGATATACCAGTGCAACCAGCTGTGCTCCTTCTAAATGATGATTCCAATTTAGGTTTCACTGAGCTACAAAGAAAGATCTGGTTGGCAGGTCTAACATCTGCCAAAAAGATAATTGCGCAAAGATGGCTCCCTCCCAATAATTTATCTGTGCGACACTGGCCATTTCAGTTTCATTATATAGTAATGTTATAACTTTTAACGGCTAGAATAAATAAAGCCAGAGGCTCAACCCTTGAGCAACCTGCTGCAGATGAACTGACAGGAAAGCTTTAAGATGGAATAATTTAATTTGGGGGACAATTTGAACTTGTAAACCTCTGATGATCTGTGTTATTATACTTATCCTAAGTTTCTCATATTGCAGTCTGTATCTGTGTTTTGTATTTATGTATGTAATTTTTTTTTCAGGTAATTTTTTTTTATTGCAATTTTATTACAAAGATCAGTGGCTTGGACCTGGGGGACCGCTGGGGGGTTGGGGGGTTCAGAGGGTCAATTTTTGTTCTGTTTATTGTGAAGAAATCTTTGGGTAATTGTATGTGATCCCATCTATGAAAAATAAATAAAAAATTAATAAAGTACTAATAAAGTAAAACGTTTTAATGTGTTGGCCATTCGTTTACACAAGCTTTTTGGGTGCCTGAAAATGCAAAGTTTTGAAAACGTGTTTCAAAGTGCACGTTTTTGAAAACGGTCTCCGTGTAAACAACAAAAACGGAATCTCTGAAGACGATGACGTCATGCACATGCGTATTACGTGTTCAATCTATAGTGTTTCATCGTCATCTAATGGCCTGGCAGCAGAATACTGAGTTTTTAGTCATTTTCACGGATCCGTGTGAATGGGGATCGTTTTGACAATGGTGTCGTCTGTCTGCGAAAAACTTCTCCGTTTTAAGCATATCGTTGTCTTGTCTGTCATTTCAATGGAATATCGAGTTGATCAATGACATTTTGACGATGAACTATGAGCTCAAATTTAAATAAATAAAATAAAACATGCATGGATGAATGGTGCACAATAAGATCAATAGCAATCATTTAGAAATTAGATAGGGGGAATTTCCATTTTATGACAACATATTGGACATAATCATCCAGTCGAAAATAGCCATTACAGTTGGTACACAGTGCAATTGTAAAGTTAGTATCCCACCTTTCCTGCAGAAACATTAGCATCTGAATCCAAGAGTTTAACACACACTAGCAGTTAAGGTTTTATCTGTTTAGCAGTTAAATCTGTGGTCAGTGTAAGTAAGGCCTGTCGCGTTCCTCTGGGTTATGTGTCCTTTAACCAGGTGATTCATGTTTGTAAGGGGATCATTACTCTTAAGAGTACCGGGCATCCTAGTGTGACTTCCTCAGTCTGCTTTTGATGGTCGGCTGCTTTGACGACCTTGAAGATCAACTTTTCACGCTTAAAACGAGTTTGGTCTGCGGTGTGATGATAAATCTTATTTATTGCTCGTCTGCCCCTGTGGGAGAAGACGGAGACGTTGTGCGCGGCGGACATTTTTTCACAGTTGCACTGCTCCCTGTATCAGATACATGGATCATCACAACAGACGGGTGAATCAATTACAGTGCTCAACAGTGCACATCCTCAAGAGCCATAATCAAGATGAATCGTGGTTTTGTAACTAGTGCCCCCAGACAGAGTTCAAATATCTATCGGCTCGAAACTCCGTGACTCCACGCATGGAGTTAGTGTCATCAGGATCTCAAAGGGTTTTGGTTGGAGGATATTCTAGCTCCACTTCTCTATGTCGGGTGGAAATCCAATTCTGTGACCTTAGAGATGTATTTGGGGACTGTGAGAGAGAAGTATTGATTTGTAAAATTGGGACTTATCAGCTCTAACAATTCTGTACCTTTGGGAATTTTCATGGAGAAGGCAATTAAATAAGAAAAAATAACCATGATGCCAGAGGCTCTGCTCGATGATCTCATAGTATACATCATCCATGATAAGGTGAAATCAGAACATTTAGCTGTCTGGTAGGGAGGAAGCTTGAAGTGACTTCACAGTATAAATGATATGCATCAGTGAGACTCTCTTTAGGCGTCACCACATTGATTGAAAAATTCTCATGTGATTAGTTGGAGAAACAATAGTAGCAACATACTACAGTTAAACCATGGCATTACATGTTTGCATTTAGCAGACACTTTTATCAATAGCAACTTCAACACAGGGTTATAATAGTCTTACATTTTTAATTTTGTGCACTATCATTGTTGGTTTTAGTTTGGTTATATATTTTATTTAGTTTTTATTTTAAATGTCTTTAAATGTAAAGACATTTTAAAAAGTTTTAACACCTTTAGAATTTCAGTCTAGTGCTATTATATCTAGAGGCATTTTCACATTTAATACAAGGGGGTTGTAAAGATTTCAAGTTTTCTAATATGCCATTTCATATTAAAGCATATTTTATCTGATTTAGTCTTGAAGTCATGCAAATTTATTGTAGTTTAGTTTCAGTTTTCCCAGTTATGTTTATTTTAATCTCTGTATGTACACTCATCGGCCACTTTGAATGTGAAATGAATGTGAAAATGGATTTTAATGATGAAATAGAATAGATTATTTACAAAAATTACAGTTGCCAAGTGCATAGGCTTTCTAGCATTAATATTAGGCTATAGCAACATTTAAGTAAAGGACAGTCTGTTTCGGACATTTGATTGGCACATTTGACACATTAAGCTACGAACTTCCCGTGCCACAAAGAATGCAACTGAGTAGTCTAAAGGTATGAGATTTTTTTTTTATGTTTAGGGGGCTAGATAACTGGTAATAGTCAGTTGATTACTTCACTGTATTGTTATTGTTTATCACCGGCTTCAGTTCAGGCTGTTCTAACTTTTCATAAAAGTATGCATCGGTTAAAGGGGTTGCGATGAGTTTGTGTTATGTGACGGTGTCGCAATGAGTGTGTATTTCATAGTAAAGCAGACACAATTAATTACTTTTGGTGTAGTGGTGATAGCATAGTAACCTGTCTGTATTCATGGCAAAACTGCTGAAATTGTAAATCAAAGAGTCAAAATGTTGAATATGTTGGCCTGGGCAATTTTCCTTTCTGTTTTATGTAGTGATATTATTCAATGCTCTGCCATCTGTATTTGCTCAGTAGATTTTAGTTTCATAGTTGTTGTAGCGATAGGTTTGTTTACGGTCTGATAAATACGTGAATGGGCCATATACTGTAAGTTTTTAAAATCTGGGGATAGTTTGGGTTACATCACCGCCCCCTTTTGTTACTTCATACACCCTTTCTTTGGTGCTCAACTGGTGCCGGCTCTGCTTGAACATGACAATGAGTTTACTAAACTCAAATGGCCACAATAGTCACCAGATCTCAATCCAATAGAGCACCTTTGGGGAGTGGTGGAATGGGACATTCGCATCATGGACGTGCAGCCGACAAATCTGCAGCAACTAACATTGATATTACTTCAACTTCAACATTGATAATAATAAGAAATGTTTCTTGAGGAACAAATCAGCATATTAGGATGATTTCTGAAGGATCATGCGACACTGAAGACTGAAGTAATAGCTGCTGAAAATTAAGCTTTGCCATTTCATATATGAATGTATGTATGCATTATACACACACACACACACACACACACACACACACACACACACACACACACACACACACACACACACACACGCACATATATATATATACACCTGTATGTATTTAAGTTTTCCTAATGAGATATATTTGAAAACACCCAAGTGAACTGTAATGAGGTACAGTGACTCTCTTTCAATACAGATCCAGTGATAAAACAGCTCTCAAAGCCACTTATTCTGGGATTCATTAATCATTTGTAAAATATTCTGCGGTAAATGCTATGTTCAATAAGAGGAATAATTTATGAGTTTTGCACAGGAAAGATCCACATGAGAGTATAACAATGACATGCTAAAAATGATCCTTTCGAGTGTATATCCTTACCCACGGCCTTCAGTGAGGCGTATTTGTTGAGCTCTTTTGCCAATTGCTGTTGCTCATAGACATGGGGCAGCTGGTTGAGGGCTGGATACTGGTGCGTTTGCATCATGTTGTTTATCTGGCCGCCTTCTGCAAACAAAACCAAACATTGTTAAAGGGTTGCATCATTATTTTGTCTTAATTTACAGAATTTTTTAGTCATCCCATATAATATGTCTTGCTTACTGCTGACTAGTGTCACTTGGGATTCAATTGCCACCAATAACAAAAAAGAAACAGACACCTAAAGGCTCTAAAACTTTTTGATCATACAGTAGGTCGCAGGCAGACGAAAGAAGAATCCAACTGAATGGATCTGATAATGAGCTGTGCGATGTGTGTATGCGGCTAATGTCACAACCCGGCCCAATCTGCCTCCTGTGATGTGACAGTCAAAGAATAAGCGATGGTATGTATATACAACCGCTCTCATTGATTTCCTCCCTTGACTTCCTCCTGTTCATAGAGATGAATTGTCAGCGGTGAATGACGATCAAAGAGGTGTAACCTGCGTGGCAGAGCTGTCAGCGCAGAGCTCCTGTTGTGACTAATTAATCACTTAGCCCTGCAGCAGGGTTGCTGACACACGTCTGTACGGAGCGCCACGCAGTGAGTCATACCACACCAGACATCACACAGATTACTGCTCAACAGAGCTTCTGAAAAACACTATAGACTATACTGTACACCCATTAGCACTTAGTACGCTTCTTTTCTCTAATGTTTTTGTCAAATAATAACAGATTATTTTCCTTTGTTTTGCCGAAGCGTGTGGAAAGTATAATTTATTTGCTAACAGAAGTACATCGTTACATCCTTTTATGTAATGTTCCAAATTGGATGACTCAGGGAAACGGATACTGAACACTTTGAGTGCACCAGTGGTAAAGTATTTGAGTAAATGTCATTAGTTACTGTATCAAGGATATTAGCAACTTTTACTCTACATTTTTGAGTATGTACTCTTTAATCCAATACATTTGTAATGAGTAATGTAATTATGCATTACATTTTGCATGGCACCTATCTTTTTCTGCAGCAGTTTTTTTCTTCTGTTTTACCCTTACTCACCCAAACTTGTCAACAAGTCTAGTTTACACAAATGTGAGTGTATTAGTTGGTAGCTGCTGGTTCGCAAGTGTTTTATATTTGAGATGAGGACATGGCTGCTGATGAGGCCAAAACCAGCACGTCCACTGCAAGTGGGCTTTGACTTTTTAGGCTTTAATTAGAGTTAACATTATTTTATGTATCCATAATATTGAAGAGACCATTTTGAAGGATATTGGTTCACTTATGTCCTTTTTGAGCACTTGAACTTAGTAATGGCTGCTCAAAATTCAGCTTTGACATCAAGGAATTTTCCGTCACATGAATAAATTACATTTTAAATGTAATGCAATAGAAAACGGTTATTTTAAGTTGTAATACTATTTAAAAATATTACTGCATTTACTGTATTTTTGATCAAATGTAGCTTTGGTGAATATAAGTGACTTCAATTCAGTTAGCGGAGCGATTATACATGCCCTTTAAATACTTAAAATCTTATTTTAATCCAGTTTTAAAAGACAGTTTTAAACTGTTTATTGTGTCTTTTTAATTGATTTTTGAATTTTTTGTTACATTTTTCGTTTCATTACTTAAAAAAAGTAATATTTTCATTCATTTGGTATTTATGTGTACAGTAAATGTTTTGTAAGTGTTCTGCCAAAGTCGAAACATTGAAACATTGCGGCTATTGGCATTTAATCTTTAACGGGCAAAGGGCATAGGTCAGCAAGACATTAAGTGAGATGAGTGTCCTCAGATCTGTGACCTCCTCTGTGACCTCAGGCAAACTGTAAGAGGCGAGCTGAGCACATACTGTAATGACGTGAGTGGGGAGCCGTAGCACACCAAGTATGTGTTTCAAGGTTGGCAAGATCAAAAAGAAAAATAAACTCCATGAAGCCAGTCAAAGCGAATATACAATAATAAAAATGGAGAGATAAACACCTCTTTTTTGAAGGACATTTGTCGTTTTTTTGGGCCAAAATGTTCCTGTTAAGTATACATGCTGTTCATTTTGTACACCACAGATTTTTCGGCCTACTCTTTTGAAAATTTGACAGAAGTAGCAGTAAGTGGGAGTGATCCCATGCTTGGTTCTATTCAATTTCCTGGGTATCTTAGTGTTTGTTTTGTTTTGTGTAAGAAGCTGACTCATTTCCACTGGGAGAACTTCCTCCCAAGTGTTTGGTTGCAAATTGCCTTTACACCATCTTCTCCTTGTGCTATCGCTCTCGTCATGGCAACACACGCGTTCATGCTCTGTTTGCAGTGCATGCAGCCAGCCTCTTGTATGGGTTCCACCACCCACATGCTAAGCGAGCTCAGTGTTTGCAATTGATGGACCTTCGGTGTTTGTTCCTGTGTTGTTAAATACCCCATCTCCACTAGCCCGCTGAACAAGGAAACATTAACAAGCCCATTAATTAGCAATTGTTATCTGACACTGAGGAGAAAGATGGTTTTGCTGGGATCACATCGAACTTTGTTATTAGTGGACTGCAGTGTGATCTGCTACGATGGACAAGGTTTAAAAACGAGGATATAAAACGCCCCATAACTACGGTGGCCGAGAGAGCTCAACGCGCTGCAACTGAAGAAAACACATGCAAATAGAAAACAACGCGTGCAAATAGAAAAAAGCACATGCAAATAAAATAAAACGCATGCAAATAGAAAAAAACGCGTGCAAATAAAAAAAACACCCGCAAATTAAGAAAACATCTTCATCAGTTTCACAACACACGTGTGCTCCAAATACTCACAACACCACCCAAATACAGAAACGCGCTGCAAATAACACAGAGCACAACGGAAATGTTTCCACGGGGAACCAAATAAGTGACGAACCCGGCTGGGACGTGCTGGCATAGATATCCATAAATCTATGCGTGCTGGTGCTTACAGCTTAAAATTATACTTTATTTATTTGTTTATTTATTTATTTGTTTGTGCAAAACATACAGAGATTACATTTTTTTATGACATACAACTTGTATACAATGTACAAAATGTATTAACAATGTGGTCAATGTCATCAGAATACAAATGAGAAAAGAACAATGAGCTGGAAACTAAAATAAATAAATAAAAAAGATAAAGAAGAAAAACATGAAGGAAAGATATTTATCTATAGATCAGTTACACTCTACAAATTGTTTCATGTTATTACATTTTCATAAAGAAAAGTTTCGTAAGAAATGTTAGGTAATGTAGGGTCCAAAATGTTAAAGTTGAGACACAGACATATAACGCATATTTTAAAAGCTTTTTTTTGTAAACTAAAAATAAAAATGTATTTGCATCCGTTATGTTAACAGCATCATATTTCTGTCGTAAGACCAGCTGATGGACACCGTGCTGCGTTGTCATGGGAACATCCCAGGTGAAAATAATGAGGAAATTACGTTGTCTTTAGTTGCTCCCTTCATCAAGTGCGCTCCACACGGCTGCCTAACAGCACACTAGAGCCTTGCTCACTCCAAAAGGGCTCTGCAATCTCCCCTTCGAAGGGAGTATGGCATAGGGAAGCTCACGAGCAATAAGCACGTCTCGGCCGGGTTCGTCACTTATTTGGTTCCCCTGGAAACATTTCCGTTGTGGTCTGTGTTATTTGCAGCGCGTTTTCTGTATTTGGTTGTGTTGTGAACTTTTGCACCGCGTTTCCTTATTTGGAGCACACGTGTGTTGTGAAACTGATGAAGATGTTTTTTTTTATTTGCAGGTGTTTTTTTCTATTTGCATGCGTTTTTTTCTATTTGCACGCGTTTTTCTCTATTTGCATGTGTTTTCTTCAGTTGCAGCGCGTTGAGCTGTCTCGGCCACCGTACATAACAGCCCACAGCGGATCATCCCTTAGTATGTTTGTCAGTCAAAGTTCAACGGTAACAGTGGCGTATCTGGTTGTATTTTATTCTACTTTAAGTGACACATCGCTAACAGCTGTGTGCTGGACAGCTTTTGATGTCATCTATATATCTCTATATATATGCTTTGAGGGAAGGGTGATACTTAATGAAATGAACTGTAAAACTTAATCCTGAGGAAAAGATTCAGTGAGACGACAGCTTACAGCAGTTGCTGTTTTCAGCAAATGTGAAGAGAGATCACATAATCACTGATTTCTAAGAGTGGTGACAGCCGAGTTGATTACAGAGTGTTTTTTTTTTGAGGGGGTAATTATTAAGATTATATATATACACACACACACACAGTTATTAATTTAAAATTAATGATTGGTATTTGGTTATTGGAAATTTGTTGATAAGTTATTGGTAAATCTTCATGTTTAATAAAATCATCATATTCATGCTGAAAAAGTTTGACTAAGTTAAAATCAGTCAATTGGCTTATTTTATATTCTAGCTTGTCATCATTTTAACAAATGTTTTTATTTGTCACACTTGGCTAGATCAGAAATTTGAATATACATCATCAAAGATCACAAGCAAACACTAATCACCATTATAGTGACTTTAAAACAATTACAGTGGTAAACAATTACATTTCTTACAGTGGCATGGTTAAAGACAACTATATAAAGTGAACTCACAGTAAAACAAGAGCAGCAAATTACTGTGATGTTCGTCATTCTGCTGTTGATTAACAAAAATTTGTTAGAAAATTACACAGCATTCAATGATTACAGATTACACAGTAGATCTGGCTGTGGTAATTTATTGTAAAATAATACTCTTCAATCCTGTAAATTTCTAGCAATTTTTTACTAATTAAAAAACAACATGGTATTTTATGATCCCTCTTAAAATTATAAACAGTTTTCAAGGTATATGTAAACTTATAATCACAACTATACTCTTTGTGCAGGGACAAATTTGATTACTATTTTACTGACTTGATTAACTTGACCGATACTATTTGGCACTATACAACACCCATTCAAACAGACAGATAGCAGCAGCCAGATAGAAGTATAAGTTGCTCTGAATAAGTTAGGTCACAATTCATTTTGAATGTGAGAAGAGAGCACAATCCTGTGAAACTGCTGCATATGAGCGATAGAAAAGCAGTGTGTGTGTGTATGAAAGCTGTTTGCTTCTATCATGATCCGCTATTGTGCTTTAAATGGGCTGGCCTGAGAGAGGCAGAGCATTTTCTTCCTTTAAAAATTAGGTCAAAGTGCACTTGATCATAAAGGTTTGTTTTCTTGACTTCTGTGCACATCTACTCCACACTGTATGACACATGACAAGAGGAGAAAGATATACTGTATGTGTATATATATATATATATATATATATATATATATATTCCTAAACTAACATGATCAAATAAATGGGTGAATAATGATAAAAAGATAAACAATAAAATATACAGTGTAAACCATGTTAAACATCCGTAAATGTGCCAACTCTAAGAGAGTGTGAGATTGGACTGCTTGGTGTTATAAACACTGATGTCCTCATTATCCACTCCATATGTTTATTTGCTCACTAGTGCTCATTAGACATGCAGGATGCTGTCTCTCATGAGAGAGCGCCACAGAAATCCACACAAAGTCATTACCAACAACCTACAAATGTCAGAGTATTGTTGCATTTCAAACTGCCTGAAAGTCAGACAAAAGATGAAGCACGATATATTTCAGATCCACTGAGTGTCACGGTAGACGTTTTCTCTGTCCCTTCTTGTCTCGTGTTTATGTTGTTGTATGAACGCACGTGTGTGAGGGGCGTGTCTGTATGGCATTACCTGATCCGCTCCAGCTGTTCATCATCACATCACCAGCTGCCGTTGATCATCACCACACTACTTATACTCACTGCTGTTCTCTCATCCTTGTCAGATCTTTGTTTGGTGTGTCCCTGTCTGGTTATCCTGTTCCTGATCGTCTCGTGTCCCGTGGAGTGTTATCGTGCCTAGAGTGTGTTCTTCGTTCACCGTGGATTCTTCGCACCGTTTGTCTTCACTCACCGAGTTGACCATCCAGTCCCTGCGTCACCAATTATTCTGGCTATTGCCGTGGACTGAGCTAATAAATATTCCTTCACTCGCATTTGCTTCCTGTGATCCATTGCACCATGACAGAAAGATCTGACCACGAAATGGGAGCAGCGAGTGCGTCACCATCCATAGAAGAGTTTGTACATCACAGCATTCAAAGGATGAATTCCCAAGAGAAGGAGATCGGCGACACGGGTCGCGCAGTTCAAGCCTTGGTGACGCAGGTGTCTGAGCTCACCCAGCAGATCCAGCGCCTACGTGTCCCCGCTGCGCCCCCCACACCAGCCGTTCCTCCCGCACCACCAGGAAGCCCCTCCCAGTCGGAGCCTCGATTACCGGTTCCAGAAGCTTATTCGGGTGAGCCGTCTCATTGCAGAGCATTCTTAACCCGGTGTTCTATGCACTTTGCCTTACAGCCACGCACTTTTTTCAATGAACAAACGAAAGTGGCATTTGTATTGACACTGCTGACTGGGAGAGCGGCACTCTGGGGAACGGCGGTGTGGGAGAACCAGAACCCATGCTGTTCCTCGTTCCAGTCCCTCGCGGAGGAGATGAGGAAGGTCTTTGATCGAGCGGTGTCCGGAAGAGAAGCGGCCAGGACGTTGGCTGAACTCCGCCAGGGTGAACGCTCAGTATCCGATTACTCGATCGAGTTCAGGACCCTGGCGGCGGAGTGTGGCTGGAACGAGGAGGCGCAGTGGGACATGTTCCTGCATGGGCTGGCTGACCACGTCCAGAAGGAGATCTATGCCCTGGATCTCCCCACCAGTCTCAATGGCTTAATCGACCTTGCCCTGCGGGTGGACGCTCGACTGTCCAGAGTCGAGCGCAGAACAACTTCCACCCGCCCTCTCGGAGATTTCGACGGCCGGCGGTCCAGCGGCAGGGGCGTGGTCAGCCCTGTCGACGATCACGAGCCCATGCAGGTGGGTCGAGCTCGGCTTTCCCGAGAGGAGAGGGAGAGGCGGAGGTCCCAGGGCCTTTGCCTTTACTGTGGAGGGACTGGTCACTTTGCATACAACTGCCCGGTAAAAGGCCAAGCCCGACAGTAAACATGAGGCTACTGTCGGGTGGGATCTCCGCCAGGAAGACCTCATCAGCTACATCAACCTCCACCCTCCTCTCGGTAAGACTGAGATGGTCAACCAACCAGCACGACTGTTCTGCACTGTTGGATTCCGGGGCGGAAGGTAATTTTATGGATTCTAATTTCGCACGCACCTTCCAGATTCCCCTTCGACCCCTCACTCATAGGATTTCTGTTCATGCATTAACTGGTCATGAACTTCCCATCATTTCGCACACCACTGAAGACATCACGCTCATTACTTCTGGCAATCACACTGAGACTATTTCTTTTTTTATTTTGGACTCACCTTTGGCACCCGTTGTTCTCGGACATCCTTGGCTGATCAAACACAACCCCCGTGTGGACTGGATT
This sequence comes from Rhinichthys klamathensis goyatoka, assembly GCF_029890125.1. Classification (NCBI taxonomy): domain Eukaryota; kingdom Metazoa; phylum Chordata; class Actinopteri; order Cypriniformes; family Leuciscidae; genus Rhinichthys; species Rhinichthys klamathensis. The sequence continues at coordinate 477,175 of NW_026606658.1, read as the reverse complement.
CATAAAACTGTGCTGGAGTGGAATAAGGAATGTCATAAGTCTTGTCTTGTGTCTGCTTGTTCGTCTGTACCTGTTTCTGTGTTGCAGGAGGAAACAGGGGATTTGTCTAACGTGCCCGCAGAGTATCTGGATCTGAAGGAAGTGTTCAGTAAGTCTCGTGCTGCTTCTCTCCCTCCGCATCGTCCCTATGACTGTGCTATAGATTTACTGCCAGGTAAGTCTCCGCCTAAAGGCAAGTTATATTCACTTTCGATTCCTGAAAGAGAGGCTATGGAGAAATATATTTCTGATTCTCTAGTAGCCAAATTCATTCGCCCTTCCTCTTCTCCAGCGGGGGCGGGGTTTTTTTTTTGTGGGGAAGAAGGATGGATCTTTGCGACCTTGCATTGACTACCGAGGGTTGAATAACATCACGGTAAAGAATACGTATCCTTTGCCGTTGATGTCTTCAGCCTTCGAGAGGTTGCAGGGAGCATCTATCTTCACAAAATTGGACTTACGTAACGCTTATCATTTGGTTCGCATTAGGGAGGGAGATGAATGGAAAACTGCTTTTAACACCCCTAGGGGGCATTTTGAATATTTGGTCATGCCATTCGGGCTGTCCAACTCCCCAGCAGTTTTCCAGGCACTGGTCAACGACGTGCTGCGAGACATGATCGATCAGTTCATATATGTCTACCTGGATGACATATTGATTTTTTCTTCGTCTCTCCAGGAGCATGTGCAGCACGTCCGACGAGTGCTTCAGAGGCTGCTAGAGAATGGGCTTTTTGTCAAGGCGGAGAAATGCGATTTTCATGCACAGTCTGTTCCTTTTTTAGGTTACATCGTGTCGTCCGAGGGAATGCGGATGGACCCTGAGAAGATCAAGGCTGTGGTGGATTGGCCAAGTCCAGATTCCCGCAAGGCCCTGTTGAGGTTTCTGGGGTTGCCAATTTTTACCGGCGTTTCATTCGCAATTTCAGCCAGCTAGTCGCGCCTCTGACTGCCTTGACCTCCCCCCGAACTGCGTTCAGGTGGTCCGAAGCAGCCGAGGCTGTGTTCGTTAAACTGAAGAGCCGCTTTGTTTCAGCTCCTATTCTTATAACCCCTGATTCTTCACGTCAGTTTGTGGTGGAGGTCGACGCGTCAGAGGTGGGAGTAGGAGCAGTGTTATCCCAGCGTTCACCTGTGGACGACAAGGTGCATCCTTGCGCGTTTTTTTCACATCGATTATCCCCAGCCGAACGCAATTATGACATTGGTAACAGAGAGTTGTTGGCAGTCAAGTTGGCATTGGAAGAATGGCGCCACTGGTTAGAAGGGTCGGGGGTACCTTTTATCGTCTGGACTGATCACAAGAATCTAGAATACATCAGAACTGCCAAAAGATTGAACTCCAGGCAGGCTCGGTGGGCACTTTTTTTCGGTCGATTTGATCTTACTCTATCTTACCGTCCGGGTTCTAAGAACATCAAGCCGGACTCTTTATCTCGCATATTTGATTTTTCCGAACGCCCGTCTACTCCCGAGTGTATTTTACCCGAGACCAGATTTGTTTCAACACTCACATGGGAGATCGAAGCGAAGGTCAAGAGAGCCTTGGAAGGGGTAACGCCTCCGCCCGGGTGCCCACCGAACCGTTTGTTTGTGCCGGAGGGATTACGGTCAGACGTCATCCAGTGGGGTCACAATTCCAACGTTGCTTGTCACCCAGGAGTTAATCGCACTGGTTTTTCAGTCAAGCAACGGTTTTGGTGGCCACGTATGGCTCGCGACATTCACGATTTTGTTTTGGCTTGCTCAGTTTGTGCCATTGCTAAGTCTTCCAATCGACCTCCGGATGGGTTACTTCAGCCGCTGCCGGTGCCTTCGAGACCCTGGTCCCATATCGCTCTAGATTTTATTACCGCCCTCCCACCCTCTCAGGGTAACACAGTGATTTTAACTGTGGTGGACCGATTCTCGAAGGCAGCACATTTCATCCCCTTACCCAAATTACCTTCAGCTAAGGAGACAGCGGTAACTGTCGTAGATCACGTCTTTCGGTTACATGGCCTCCCGATAGACGTGGTTTCCGATAGGGGTCCCCAATTTGTGTCCAAATTTTGGCGAGAATTTTGTAGATTACTGGGGGCGACTGTTAGTTTGTCCTCTGGGTTTCATCCCCAGAGCAATGGTCAGACTGAGAGAGCCAACCAAGATTTGGAAAGAACGTTGCGATGTATGGTTTCCAGGAACCCTTCCTCTTGGAGTCAGCAACTGTCAATGGTGGAGTACGCCCACAATACGTTACCAGTGTCATCTACGGGCCTATCTCCGTTTGAGTGTAGTGTAGGTTACCAGCCACCAATTTTTCCTAGTCTGGAATCCGAAGTCGCGGTCCCCTCCGCTCACGCCTTTGTCCAGAGGTGTCAGCGCACTTGGACTAGAGCCCGTGAGACTCTACTCCAAGTGGGAGCTCGCACCAAGGCCAAGGCCGATCGCCACCGGCGGAGGCCTCCCGTATACGTCGTCGGTTCCAAAGTGTGGCTTTCTACCAAGAACATTCCTCTCCGATCCGTCTCGAATAAACTTGCTCCCAAATTTATTGGCCCGTTTGCTGTTACCAAGATTGTTAGTCCGGTGGCAGTCCGCCTCAAACTTCCTCTTGCGTACAAGAGAATTCATCCCGTGTTCCATGTATCCAAAGTCAAACCCGTGTTTTATGCTCGCATTAATCCGCCAGTCCCGGTTCCCCCACCGCCGCGACTCGTAGATGGGGAACCATCCTATTCGGTCAATCGCATCCTGGACTCTAGACGGAGGGGACGCGGGTTCCAGTACTTGGTGGACTGGGAAGGTTACGGTCCGGAGGAGAGAAGTTGGGTTCCTGCTAGAGACATTCTGGATCACTCTCTTATCGATGATTACAATCGACAGGTAAGGGAGTCTGAGAACGCCAGGAGGCGTTCTTAGGAGGAGGGGTACTGTCACGGTAGACGTTTTCTCTGTCCCTTCTTGTCTCGTGTTTATGTTGTTGTATGAACGCACGTGTGTGAGGGGCGTGTCTGTATGGCATTACCTGATCCGCTCCAGCTGTTCATCATCACATCACCAGCTGCCGTTGATCATCACCACACTACTTATACTCACTGCTGTTCTCTCATCCTTGTCAGATCTTTGTTTGGTGTGTCCCTGTCTGGTTATCCTGTTCCTGATCGTCTCGTGTCCCGTGGAGTGTTATCGTGCCTAGAGTGTGTTCTTCGTTCACCGTGGATTCTTCGCACCGTTTGTCTTCACTCACCGAGTTGACCATCCAGTCCCTGCGTCACCAATTATTCTGGCTATTGCCGTGGACTGAGCTAATAAATATTCCTTCACTCGCATTTGCTTCCTGTGATCCATTGCACCATGACACTGAGCTGATATGAGAAAGAGTGTGAATTAAAAACGAGAAACTGCCAGGCACTCAAAATGAGAAGAGTATGTGGAAATCTGATAGTGAAAATAATGTATACAGGATTCAACGATAAGATTTTTTTAGCTCAGATTTTGCAAACCCACCACAAATATGAAGGATAACTAAAAACACAAAGATAGATGCTATTTACACCAAATAAAAATTGCAGTATTTCCTTTGCACTAAGTCTAAATTGTAGTTAGATGCTATTTATTCTTTGTGCAGTATGCAGTATGTAAAACAGTATGGAATAATAACAACATTCAGTGTATATGATTAAAATCATAAATGAATGCCGTCTTATTGGGACATTAATTTGCCTTGTTCCCAAAGGCCTACCCTACCCACCCCCTAACCCTACCTGATAAACAATTTATTCCCACACCGTTGGACACTTTGTTTCCACTTTTCGAATATTTTCTTCATTTTTATTTAAAATAATCGCCTCTTTGAGCTGATATGCGATGGGAAAAGGGAGAAGAATGAGACTGGAAAAAGGTGGATTCGTGTTAAAAGCTGACGCAACAAGGTGAGCTATTTGCACTTGGTTTAAATAGACACTCTGATAAAATATATGCACGTTTTTTTTTATTTAAAAATATTATAACTCAGTTATTTAATCAATTAATAATACAGTAACACAGTTTTACATTAATAGATACAGTTTTGATGGAAAATTATGCTATTTGTTTATCATATTCAAGCCATTGATGGAATGGCCCAATGATGGAATGAAACAGCTATATTTAAGCACAACTTAGCAGTAGAGGAAACATTAGAGAGTGAGAATTAGAATTCCATTTTTATTCTATGAAAATAATTCAGATTCATTGAAATGATACAACAAACAAACAAATAAATAAGTAAAACAACTGGTTTCGCAATTAACTAATTCTGAAAAAAGGGATCCAATCTAACTCTTGCATGACAAGCTAATATCTGATGAAGATAAATGAATATATGTCTCCATAAACATCTGTCTAGATTAAAAGCAGCCAATTGATTTTTTTGATGGAGTGCTATGAGTGAAACAAAATTTAAATTAAGTTTTTAAATACATTCAAGGCCAGGTAATGGACAAAGGTTCTGAAGGTAATATATTACAGGTTTAAAGTGCGACTACTCGTATTATGAAAGGAAAGATCCAGGCACCGCCTGAACACCACTGATAGTCTAAATGCTCCACTGAGTCAGATAAACAACCCAAATATCATTCAGCTATAACTAAATCCCCTTGAAAAGCACCGTCTTTTTTGAAAGAATGCAAGGGTTTGCAGAACAACTCTGTCATGCCACCCTGTCTCGCTCCAGCAGCCTATAGTTAATACATTACTGGCCTGAAAAACATGTACTGTAGCACCTTAAGTTATGCATGGGTGTTTTCCTTCTTGTACTGTATCTGGGTCAGAATCCTCCCGTGTGTCTAAAACAGCAGATGAAAACTGCCACAGCTGGACAGTGCTGTGCTATAATAATAATAATAATTCATTACATTTATATAGCGGCACTCTCGGCACTCAAAGCGATTTACATAGAAGGGGGAATCTCCTCAACCACCACCAATGTGCAGCATCCACCTGGATGATGCGACGGCAGCCATATTGCACCAGAACGCCCACCACACACCGGCTTACTGGTGGTGAGGAGACAGAGTGATGAAGCCAATTGGTATATATTGGTATATATAATAGACGAATAGACGTCTGGTTAAGGAAAATCATTACGCTTTCATTTGACAGCTTCTACTACACAATTTCTGATGAGAAAAGTCAAAATTGCTCTGCTCTCCAGGAAACACTTAAATCAAGAGGATAGCCATCAACTGAATGGGACAGCAAACGCGTCGTATGTGCCCTGTGTTCACTGCAGCTGCTGATTCGTAAAATGTCACCACTTTGATTTAAGAGATCCATCTGTCCTTAGACGCAGGATGGATGGACTATAACGCCCTTTCACTTTGAGGTTTGTGTGTGCAGTGATAGAGGTCTAGCTTACAAAAATGTGCTCTAAGAACGTTTTGCTAACTTCCTATTAAGTATGAAAATGTTATTTCTAAATGTTCTCAGAATGTTCAAAATATCCATTTAAAAAAAAAAAATGTTTTCTTGGTTATGTGAACATTAGAAAAACATTAAGGGAGTGTTTTCTCTATTTGATCATTTTGCATGTATTATAGGAACATTACCTTTAAATGAGTACATAGTAATGTTTAAAAACATTAGACTTATTTCCAACTAAAATTGTGTCAACGTTATTAAAGATCTATCTATCCATCCATCCATCCATTCGATAAACCTATAAACTCTGAAGGTGTCATGTCTGATCTGTGTTAGTGTTTTGCTTGAGTTGGACTTTGAGTTGGTTTTGCACTGTTCCTAGTTCAGTTTTCGGTGTTTCATTTGTCGTAGTTCATAGCCGTTTTTCAATATGCATTCTTTTCTGTACTTGTGTTCTTGTGGACTTGTGAAATGTCATCAGTACCCAAGTACTGCCCAAGTACTGTTTCAATTCAAAGTTCGCATCTAGCCAAGTACAGTTCAAATCCCCGGGTTTTTATCAAAGATGCATGGAGAGGTGACTTGTGCAGACTTGAGACATCCAGATATCCTAGAATGCATCTCGGACCAACTATAAAGCGTCAATGGTGGAGAAGAAAACCATCATTACTGTACCGTTGTACTACAGCGCTGACTTTGTACGTTTGCCTGAATTGTTTGCTTGTCTTTATTTTCTATTATAGCTTCTTATACTTTATACTTATACTTTTATAATGGCTATTATTGATCATTAAAACTGATATTCAACAAAAAGACAGGGTGTGTTTTATGCCATATTTCATATTATTATACATGTACAGTTGTCACAATGATGAAGACAGACAACAGGATTATAAAACATAAACAAGGTTTTATTAAACTAGAAGGTAGCAAATGTAACAGCGTGTATAACACACACACACAAACAATAACCGACAACTAAAGACTGAACACAGAGGAACTAAATACACAGAGGTAACAAACTAAATGATGTGCAGCTGTGGTGGAAGATTAGTGCCCATGGGAACAGATGAGTGGTGGGAAACAAAGACAAAGAAACATGTGACTGATGACAACAAACTGAAAGAAAACATGAAACATGACATGAAAGGGAAACTAAAGATGAGTGAGTCCAGATAACCGTGACAACAGTGAAGATAATCAGGGTATATATCCACATATCGGCTGAACCACATATTAATATGTTTCATATATTGCAGTGAAGATAATCAATGTGCCTGTTGCCTGAACCACATTTGTGTGGCTATTTATATGAAAATGAAAAGAGGCAGGGTGGTGTTGTATAACATATTTCGTTTTCCTGTGTTTTTGTTTCCAGATAACCTGAACAAGTGTAATTTTTGTTGAACAAGTGTTTGTTTTGATTAAAGAAAAGGAAATAGGGTTGGGTATCATTTGAATTTTAGCGATTCCAAAATGGTTAAACAATTCGGTCAAATATTTACATATCAAACACATTTATTCTTTGGGCCCTATCTTACACCCGGCGCAATGCAGCGCCAAGCGCAGCGCAAGTGTTTTTTGCTAGTTTCAGCCCGACGCAGTTATCATTTTCACGTCCTGCGCCACGTTGTTTAAATAGCAGATGCATTTGCGCCCATTTGTGCGCCCAAGGGCGTGCTGGTTTGAAAACAAGGTGTGTTCAGGCGCATTGTTGGCGTGTTGCTATTTTGAGGCAACTGAAATAGACTGCAAAAAAATTTTTTTTTGTTATTTAAAGAGCGCGTTAGTAATGTGCGCCTATAGGCGGGTCCACAATGCGCGTACACTCTTCTTATTAAACACACAAGGACGCACAGCAGCACACAAACATGCCAAATATTTTAAATAAAAGGATTACAATGTAAAAGATTATTATTGTGCACATAAAGATATGGTGGAATCTGGCTTGTCCCGTAGATGATCTGCTTGCGCACTTTTACCTCGCGCACGAGCAGATCCGTTTCCTCGCTAGAGAAGCGTTCAGTCGTTCCGCTTTCAAATTACGCATGTAAATAGCGAATTCGCCATGGCGCGAGCGCAACTGGCATTTAAAGGGAATGGGAGATGAGACTCTGATTGGTTTAACGCACGTAAATCCCAAAACACACCCATTACTCATTAAGAGAATAGGGACAACCCTTTTAGACCATGCGCCTGGCATGCTGACCATTTTTCCCGTCGTTATAAATAACTAATATAAAAGACTAATATAAATTTCAAACATTATTAAAGACAAGTACAGTCAGTAATACAACAATAAAAAATAATCAAATTAGCAATAGCACAAATAAATACTGAACAAAGTTCATTAATTGTAATTAAATGTAAAATAACACAGCATAGTTTTCTTTAAATAAATAAAATATAGATTAATCCTTATTAAATTTACAAAAGTTATACAGTCAAGACCAGCGAGTGATTTCCTTTTGTTCTATGATAAACATTAATGACACATGGTTTATTAGGCTGCTGTCACTTAAAGACCCAATGCAAGTATACAATATACTGTTACACGCGTTTTCTTTCTCAACTGTTTACGCTCACTTAAGACAAAACCGACTGTGTTTACGAGGATATTTTGACATAATTTTGTGTGTATTTGTGCACTATATGAGAGGTGGCTTTTTTGAGCACGTGTTCTGGATATGCCTAGCACAGAAAACAGTATGCGAGTGCTGAATTGAGATCTATTTTGCGTCTTCCTGCACTTGAATGCAACACACAGGAATTGATAAGTGGAATCAAAATTTACATTTTATAACAAGTATCCAATTCCTGACCTCAAGTATTGAGAGTCCAGAATGGCAGCACAGATGACAGGTTTGTTTGAGCAGCACCCTCTACTGTACAGGCGTGCATTTGCATTTCCTTTTGCATATGCACTTTTGGAGTGAAAGGGCCTTTACCTTACACTTGCCAAAAATATAACTTTTTTTGCCCAGCCCAGATGAGAAAAAGTAATGCAAAAGTAACGTAACACATTACTTTCCATTAAAGGTAACCAAGTAATGCTATCCAGTACTTTTTAGGGAGTAAAGGAATATTGTAATGCATTTTTTTTAAGTAACTTTCCACAACACTGATCAAAAGTGATGCAAAAGTGACGCAACAGTGACTTCACCCCTAGGATCTTGTTTACATCGCTAGACCAAAGTGAAACCTACAACAAAGAGATCATTTTGAGATTTTAGCAGGTGGAGAAAATGTGTTGGCATCTGCTTTACCATCTGTATGTCAATCAAACCTACGCCATCTGTTTTGATACCCCCATTTATTACTATACATTTACTACGATTTATCTTTGTGTCATCCACTTCTAACCATCCACTGCAATAGCATCTGCCTGAAAATCCCCAGACTCCTCAGAGTGTTTGAGGTTAAATATGTCAAGGTTATCACAAAGCACATAGACTGAGAACAAGTCAACAATGTGACTAAAAGATACCTTTCCAGTTTCTCATTAAAGATGCAGGAGGGTATTTCGGGAGCTGCACATCCCTCTGGGATGGAAGTGGCAGAAGGGCATCTGAGCTCGCAAGTGATATCTTCTACAAATCAGAGAGGACTATTCTCTGCGTGTCTCCCACTTGCTCTTGACATTAGCAAAGTGCAGCCATGGCAGGAAGAGGGAAGCACAGTGATTGCCAGATGTCAAGTATCAGCGCCCGTGAGACACTCATTGCCCTCTCTGGGACACCATTGTTTTGTGGCTTTTGTTGTACGCTGTGTGTACAACTGAGGATGTGGACAGTGGGGTCATATAAGGCTATTGCTAATTAAGTCACAATTTGGCTTTTGTCTTCAGGGCCCGTATTTATAAAGATTCTAAGAATCCTCTCAGAAAACTCTTAATTTAGCTTAAAAACTTTTACGTAGGAGTCTTAGCTTAAGAGCGATTTGAGATCGATCTGAGAGCAACTCTGAGTAAGGAAAAGACCAAAACTTTCATCTTAGTGAGGAGGCGGGGCTGACCCCGTTGCTATGTATGACACAATCTTTTGAAGACTGTGATTGGTTGGTTGTCCAAGAAAGGAAAAAAATAGTGATTTTAAGCATAAGGTTTATTCTAAGCCTTCAGTTTGAAATTAAATGCGTAATTTTTCCTATTTGACCGTTCGTTCTCTCTCTCTCTCTCTCTCTCTCTCTCTCTCTCTCTCTCTCTCTCTCTCTCTCTCTCTCTCTCTCTCTCTCTCTCTCTCTCTCTCTCTCTCTCTCTCTCTCTCACACACACACACACACACACACACATTATATATGTGTATATAAATCCTTTTTTTTATTTACCATGCTGTTAATTTCCAATAAGGTATTTGATTGGCTTAGAATGATAAAAATGTATCCACTCTATCCAATTACACTGATTGCTGGCACGTCTATTTAAGTGGTGGTTTGAATGTTGGTTTTAATGTATCAAACTCACTGTCATCTATTGCCTGCAACAAATTTCTTCTCCCTTTTCGTCTTGCTGCCATTTTCTCCCCTGGTAAAGAAACTCTTAAGCCTCTTAAAAGTCCTCGTCCGTGCTCCTAACAATTTTGAGCTTAAGACCTCTTTTAAGGGTTAAGATGCTTTCTGAATTACTTTTTACTTTACTAGGATTTTTTCTTTCATTTTAAGAGTAAACGCCCACATTTCTAAGAATTTTCTTAGAATTTTGTCACTAGGAGCTACTCTTTGCATTAAGATTCTTTATGAATATGGGCCCAGGTGTTTGAGAAAATAATGAATGGCAATTTTATTTGTGATGAATAAAGCATGATCTTTAGCAGTGAATATTCTGTAATATAAAACAGTTTAAGCATGAAATTAAGAACTGCTTGTCAGATATTCAAATGAAAAGGAAATGAAACCTAAAATGAAACCTAAAACCTTTTCTTTAAACCTTTTAGTTAAAAAAAATTACTTTCATTGGTTTAGTGCAGATGTTTTCAAACCGGCGTCCTCCTGGGGTGTGCGAGTTAAAATATGTTAAAATAATAATAATAAAAAGTACTAACTAATGTTATTGTAAAAAAGTACATAAAGTTTGAAAAGGGAGTATTTAAACTAGATCTCTTCATGCATTTTACTCATTGAATAGCTGGTTTAAATGTCCTGCAATTCATCACTCAAACTAACTCAGATAGTTGTTACTCTTTCCAAATGGGCGTATACGCCAGTGTATGGAAATTTGGGAGCTGTGCAATTGAATTTATTTATATCAAATATATTGTCGAGATTTCGACATTTTCACAAATTCCAAAGTGCTCTAGTGATCTACACAGCCTCTTCCAGGCCTCCTCTCTTGTTCTCTCATTTGGCATTATTTTCCAATAGAAGGATCATTCCAGGATATGAAACAGGGTGACAGAAGCAGTATTGGAGAAACGGTGCTGCAAGGCAATGGACCTCGTGCCGTTAAATGAAAAAGACTGATGCCAAGGCACGCCGTTCTTCCAAGAGAGAACAATCCATGTAAAAGGTAATCTCATATGGAACCTCAATATCCCTTTTAGCAAAGTTTGAAGCTCTTTTGCCAATGGAGGGCATGCATGAGTACATGAGAGTACAAGAGATGAGAAGCTTATAAATATTATACATCACGGCAGGATTACAGCGAAACACACTTGCAATGTATGACATTACACCAGAGAAAGCTTTGCAAAAAACATCTGTTAATTGGATATATAAAACTAAACCATTTTGTGGATATGCCATGGTGTCATTGTATTGGAAACAACATGTAGCTTTGTCACCATGAAATCAAATTGAACAATTCTTATTTTGTATGGAATATTGCAGTATTTATTATAAATGGTTTCTACATAGCATGCACATCGTTATTTTTTTCATGGCGTCATAATATTGAATGAAAATAGCTTCCCTCCCTCTTGCAACAACATCTCTTCTCTGATGACAAACTGTCAATCACATGAGATCACAGCAATGATCCAATCAGTACCTGATGGACAAAATCAAGTCCCGCCCTAAATGTTTTCATTTTTGAGAAGCCGTTTCACTCGGATATACACTGCCGTTTAAAGGTTTGGAATCAGCAAGATTTTTTTAATGTTTTTAAAATAAGTGTCTTCTGCTCCCCAAGGCTGCATTTATTTGATCCAAAATACAGTAAAAACTCTAATATTGTGAAATATTATTACAATTTAAAATAACTGTTTTCTTTTTGAATATTCTATTTTAGTTTATTTCCGGTGAATTTTCAGCACCATTACTCCAGTCTTCAGTGTCACATAAGAAATCTTTTGTAACATTATAAAAGTCTTTACTGTCACTTTTGATAAAATGAATGCGTCCATGCGAAATAAAAGTATTACTTTCTTTCAAAAAAAATAAATATATATGTATATATATATATATATATATTACCGAGCCCAAACTGCTGTTTTTTTTAACTTTCTATTCATCAGAGAATCCTGAAAAAAATTTGTTAGCTTTACCATCACAGGAATAAATTACATTTTAAAATATATTAAAACAGAAAACAAGTATTTTAAATTGTAATAATATTTCACAATATTACTGTTTTTACTGTATTTTTTATTAAATAAATGTGTGAGCATAAGAGACTTATTTCAAAAACATTAAAAAATCTTACAGATCCCACACTTTTGAACAGCAGTGTAAAACACAATATGGAAGAAAAGACTATTGCAACTTCTGCTTCATGTCAACTTTAACTTTCCTGCTATTAGTTAGGCCAGTGGTTCTTAACTGGGGGGTCGCAACCAAAAAAATGGATACAGCATGTGTTCTCATGCTCTCATTCATTTCTTATGATATTCTTTATTCCCTTTTGGTATTTTCAAAAAGAAGTAGGACATGAAACAAGCACAACAACTTAGGGGATATCCTAACCAATAGCGAATAGAAACTCGACCCTGATCGCAGGTCTGTTCTGAAAGAAACATTTAATTCATCAACTTATACAATTCTGCATATTTAGGACAGCAAAAATAAATAGGCTTTTAAAAATGAAAAGAAAATGCTTGAAATATCTACTCTCTAAAAAATGCTGGGTTGGTTTAACCCAATTTTGGGTCAAATATGGACAAACCCAAACGTGTCGTGTGGTTAAAAATGTAATTTAAAAATTTAACCCAAAGGCTGGGTTTGTCCATATTTGACCCAAATTTGGGTTAAAACAACCCATAATTGTATTGTTCCTAATGTCAAAGGCTGTGCATACAATCAAACTCGGCACAGGATTTTGGTGCAAATTCATTTGTCACCTGATAAAAGCAGCAGCCAAATGAGACAGATGCCAATAGGCTGCCTGACATGCTCTCATCCTCGAAAAACAAGAACAAAACCTATGTAAAGAAAAGCAGTTGACGAAGACAATCTAAGGCAATTGTGGGTTCAAAGATAAATCACACTTCTGCTGTTCCCATTATACACTACTGTTCAAAAGTTTGGGGTCGATTTTTTCAAGTTTCTTATGCTCACCAAGGCTGCATTTATTTGATAAAAAATACAGTAAAAACAGTAATATTCATCCATTCTCCATACCTCTTATCCTTTCTAGGGCTCACACACTAGACACAGACATTCATACTCTCACTCATATGGGCAGTTTTTGTTTCTCCAATTCCCTATCCTGCATGTCTTTGGACTGTGAGGAAAACCGAAGTACCTGGAGCAAAACACACGCTGGCTGACACGGAGAGAACATGCAAACTCCACACAGAAACCTCCTGGCTCAGCAGGGATTACTACCCACTGAGCCGACGTGCCACCCAAAACAGTAATATTGTAAAATATTATTATTGTTTAAAATAACTGATTTCTATTTTAAAATGTAATTTATTCCTGTGATGGCAAAGCTGGATTTTCAGCATCATTACTCCAGTCTTCAGTGTCACATGATCCATCAGAAATCATTTTAACATGCTGATTTGGTGCTCAATAAACATTTATTATTATTATCAATGTTGAAAACAGTGCTGCTAATTTTTTGGGTGGAAACTGATCTATTCTTTTATTAATTTCTTTAAAAAAAATCTGAACCCAAACTGAATTATACTACATTACTATACTAAAATATTAACTACACAATGGTTTGAAGGCAAATTATTTATTTACTTATGCACAGTTTTAATACTTCGGTGTTGGGTGGCCAATCTGGGTCCTGAAGCGAAACCAGTTGAGAGCCACTGAGTTATACTGATGTAATGCATAATAATACAGCTATAATGATCTTTGTTTAACTTATGATGCTCCTGAGACGGCTGTGGGCCTCCGATCTCTCTCTCTCTCTCTCTCTCTCTCTCTCTCTCTCTCTCTCTCTCTCTCTCTCTCTCTCTCTCTCTCTCTCTCTCTCATGCACACACACCCACACAGGAACCTATTAACAGCACTAATTCAAACCGCCGATCATCAGATCCATCCACCGTAACACCTGTTTTACAATTAATGCCAGTCATTGCCTTTGGGGGAAATTTGCCATCACTATAAAATCAGAATAACATTGTAAGTCTGTCTCTGTTGCTCATTATAAATTCTAACCTGAGTCCTGCCCCTGCTGTCTGGGATTTCATTTAATGAAGGAGAATTTAATCATAAACACTTTCTCATTTTCACTGTGGTGTTTGATGGAGTGGCACTCATCCATGATCACTGCATTAAACAGCACATTCAATTGAATCTAACTTAATCTTGCCTGTAAAACTGCATTTGGATATCTTTTCGCCCTCTTGGGGAGCTGATTATTCATTAGGGCCTCAACTGTGATAAAGAAAGCTGGCTGTCCACTTAAAGTTGAAGTTGAACAGACAGGACGGAAATGATTCCTGTTGCTGTCATGTCAAATGATAAACAGTCTGGAGGTGCTAAGTGTTCTGCAGAAAATACATTAATCTGTCATTTTCCCTCACTGTTGCATTCTACATGAAATGAATTATGCATTGTTTTTGGGCAGTGGTGTGTTGATCTAAGGATTGGGAGCTGTGTGTTTTTGTGAAAGCATGAGCGTGTCCACCATGACAACAGACACACTCAGTCATGTAGGGAGAGGAGAGCCACAAGGGATGATTCAAGTCAATGCATACATTAATGACATCTATAGGTGACAAAGGCAGTCTGGGATTGATGTGATTCAGTAGGTGCTAACAGGGGGAAACCCCTTTCAATGGTGCTTGTTCTCATTGTGCTGTCAGCCAATGTTTTTTGATTAAAAATGTTCCGTAACAGTGGAATTCGATTCTCTTTGGTGTCATTTCAACATCTTATGTGTGTGTTATCTGTCTTGGATGGTGGCAGCTATCAGTTTGAAACAGGACTGTATTTTTTTCTACGCAGATGGACATCTCGACAATGGGTATGGTGCAGTAAAGTGAAAAAGAAAAGATGTTTTCTTCAGCTTCCCTGCTTTGCTTGACTAGCGAGTAGATCGATAGCATTCGGACAGCTTTCCTTCCTGTCCATCCGTCTTTGCTTCTTTAAATCTTCCCTGCACAAAAGCCTTCAGGATCAGCAAATCAAATTCTTGAGGTGCTCATAAGCCACTAAGTAACTGATAAGTAACTGTAAGGCTCTTGGTGTGATACACAATACTTGTTTTTTGAGATATAAGATCTATTGCAATACTGAACATTTAGGTCAATAACAAATAAGAATGTCCACAGCAGGTAAAGAAAAGGTAAAATCTTTGAAAAAGAAGCAAGAATGTAGTTTAAAACACACATGCCAAGTACAGATGTACGGCTTGTGTGCATGCTTTTTTATATGGTTTTGAAAAAGTCAGTTGCTTTCGGTAATGGACATACAAGCGTTCACGAAAGAGTTGCGTGGTTTTCGTAAGAGCCGTTTATTCTCACCTAAGCTTGCGCTACGCCTACGTCATAAATCGGGTCAGAGGTCACCCTTCTGCTGGAACCCGATTCTCTTGTGAACGTGCGTACGGCTGTTGCTAGAAGCCAGTGATTATAGTTTATGAAGTTTTAAATATAGATATTTAACAGTTGACTAATTTAACTAATTTACTCATGCCTCTCCTAGCTTGTTGTGTTCAGAACGACTTGAAAGTCTGGTAGTCTGTAAACCTTAGTCATTTAGTGTATGATACCCAGTTTACTCTGTAACCATTTACAAAGTTGCCAAGTATATGATGACTAGTGTTTTAAAAGTCGTGTAACTTTTTTGGGGAGTCACATCACATGACATTTTACAACCAGTATGTTGGTAGCACCACATGATTTTGCAGTCAAAAGTTTTAAATAGTAATAAGCAGTGAACCACCCCCACTACCACCAAAATCGAAATTAATTTTAATACCAAAATTAAAAAATATGCTGATCAGAGAAGAGGAGTATTCAAATCACTGTTTTTGTGAGATGCATTTATAATGTATTTAAAAAAAGATTAAATAGGATAAAAGATGAACAACACATCATTGACCCATTTATGTATGAGAGCTCATACATAAACTATACAGTATAAAGCTCAAAAAAAGCAACCTACATTTACTGTAACATTTAGAATCATTCCAAAATGTAGTTGTGAGCAATGCTTTCCATTTAGACCTTATGCCAACCACATACTACACAATTTTAGCCCTGTTTTTCGCTGAAGCACTGATACCGAGAGATATTTAGCAGGTCTGCGATCCAAGTCCAGTAGTGTGAAATGTGTTTTGACTGGAACTGACATCGGCAACAACAATAATGTACGGTCACATTCACCATAGTTCAGTGAACTGTTGCTGGCAACAATTCAGTAGACACCCACACATTAGGAAAATTTGACCAAAAGAAAACTGCATGATTTGAAAGTGACTTTTGTGTGATCTGTGCTTTGTACATCACTACACTATTGACAATGGGGCAATTGTCCAATGTTGTGGACAATTGCCCACAACATTTCACTAATGTGACCTTACAGACTGGCAGTGGTGTGTCTGGCAAAGATTTAGTAAATGTCTTCCATTTTAATAATAAAACCATTTAGGAGTTCTGCCATTTCAGGAGAATTAATTTTCTTTTTGCATTTTCTCTTGCAAAAAAAATAATTAAACCTCACATTTATTCTTTTTTTGCCAGGATTGGAGCATCAAAGATTGAATTTCCTTGTTCCTTGTGTTTCCGTACGAGCCCCATTTCAGTGACGCACATCAGATGGTCACATGTCCCTCTTCCCCCAACGTGCTGGAAGAAATAGGCTGCCAGCCTGTCCTCTGGGTGTGAAATCAGAGCCAGTTCTCCTTGGTGGAGTTCTCTGAGTGTGGGGAGACCATGCTGACCTGAATGCAATCCTGGTCGGGGGCTTCTGCCATTGTAGCATGGCAGCATTGGTGGCTACGGTCGCTGAGCCAACAGAAATATGCTGCTTGCATCAAGTAGCGTGAACCGTGGCCCAGTAAATGGGATGAGATGGTGCCTCAGGTGTGTGTGTGTGTGTGTGTGAGGGGAGGGGGGGGGGGGGGGGATGTTGCAACGAGTACACACGCTATCCTATAGCTATACACATAGCCAACGTCCAGCGAAAGGAAAAAAAGGGTTGCCGAAGAGGGAGGAAAATTGTTTGCACTGTAATTGTAATCTATATTATTAATTATATTATCAATGAATTTATTGTTTTAGAGCTGGAAAAAAAACTGCAGAAAGCACTACAAGAGCACTCCAAAAATGCCAGAGATTTAAGATCTTACCACAGTTATAATCTCTATTTGTAATTTGTCTTGCATCTTATGGTTATAAAACAGGACTAGCTTACAAAACTGATATTTTTGCATGCAGATCACAATTCATCATCTTGTCTAGTAGAAATCTAAAATAACACTGTCTCTGAGCAACATTTTAGTGGTGATCCATTCCCAAATGAATGACTGGCTGTGTCCAGAATCAGAAACTGATTTCAGACAGACTTCTAAAGCAGTGTAATGGTTTAATGATCTACAACAAAATAGAGCGAGTTTTGGTGAAAACTAAGCAAATATTTAATTACTGCATTAGTAATTTCTTGCTAGAAATGACATCAGAAGTGGAACACGTTGGTCAAAAACTTACATTTACACACAAACTGACCACCAACCGCAACTTTCAGATGCCATCTTTATTTCTTAGCTCAACTGTCACAGAATGGAAAGCACAGGATTGTGGGATATCAAAGGCAGCAAAGGATACATCTATGCTGCCTTCAAAAATCGATCAGATGAAGGTATCTCAGGAGACAAGATGTGAAGTTAGCATTGGATTCAGATGAGCTTTGATGCCTTCCTACTTTGCAATGCATCCTACGAAAGCAGCATTTTTAAGCTTTCGGATGCAGCCAGTGTTTTTGAACGAATTCAATGATTCACTCATAAAGGCATTCAGATACCGTATTTCATTACTGAATGAATTCGGGACTTTGAACGAATCACTTGACTGAGTGATTCAATGACTTATGGGGGCAGATGTGGCCTAATGGTTAGAGAATCTGACTTATAACCCAAAGTTCACGGGTTCAAGTCTCAGTACTGGCTGGAAATGTAGGTGGGGAAAGTGAGTGAACAGCGCTCTCTTCCACTCTCATTACCCACAACTGAGGTGCCCTTGAGTAAGGTACCTTCCTAACCCCCAATCTCTCCCCAGGCGCCGCAGCAAAAATGGCTGCCCACTGCTCCGGGTGTGTGTTCACAGTGGGGGTGTGTTCAGTAGTTGTGTACTTAGAATTTGTGCTCTGCATTTCACCCATCCAAGCATGGTGGGACACCATACGGCTACACGTCATGTCACTTTCACTTAAGCTTAAAGTATCCCTGCTTCCCAATGTGCAAACTATCAATCTAAATAATTAGATAATTCCAATCTGATTAGCCTAAGTGTGTCCCAAAGCAAAGTATATTGAAAAGAGTATGCCAAACATCCCTGGATGGTCTACTCTTTCGGTAGATTTTTGAAGTGTGGATCCCTGCACACTCTAACGGCTAATATTGCCCACAACCCATTGCGCTTTGGAGGAGGTTTAGTACTACAAAAAGCAATAAAACATGTAAAAAAAACTAAAAATATGGCACATGTGTGTGACCGAAGTTTAGACAAATGGGTTGAGTGACTAATATTTAACATTTCACGAGTACACATCTACATATAATTATTATGGTAAAGGACGGTTATGCGTACTTGGCGTGCTGTTCGGGTGGAGGGCTCCGAGCTCGGAATTTTTGCCCGAACCCAGAGTACTCGCCCCGTTGGTAAGAGTAGATGGAACTATAGATGGAACTAAAAGTGAGGAGATTGAACTAAAAGTGAGGAGATGGAGTGGAGGTGGGATGCTAATAAACTGTCAAGGAACAAAGGTGGGTTCCGCTGTTATTTATCTTGTCCTGAGTTGATTACTGATTGATCTCCACTTGTGCTGATTGGGGTAATTATCTGCACCTGCTCCTCCCGAACCTTGTTAAATAAAACATCATTTAAACTGATAAAAAAATATTAGAGATGGAACAAAAACAACAAAATACCGGAGACTGCAAAAACAACAAACCCGCATTGACAAGCACTTGTGTCAGGATGTTATGAGATAGCCGCAACTTTACTTAAAAGAATACAATGTCATTTTATCGGTCATAACTTCTGGAGAAAACTAGAGCAGACATTGGTCAAAGTTGAAACTTTCGAAAAAGCATATGTCGACCATAGTGTATACATGATGCTATGTATACGTAGATTCCACATTCGACCACTCCAGACACGTAGGCAAGCCCGCCATCTTGGAACGGTCAGTGTGTCGTCACTCACAGTAGGAATCAATGATGCCACAACATTGCTCAGCTTCTAGTTGTGAAACTAAAGAGATTTCAATTCCCGAAGAAATGGGATAACCTTTCACAGGTGTTTTTTTATGTATTAATTCAATATTACAGCTTTTTACTATGGTACTTTTGGATGTTGTTACATTTTCTATGGTAACTTTTTAATGTCGTGGTTGCCTACGCCTTCATCTTGTATTATGTTAGTTTTTCAAAATCATCTGCTGAAGTCTACAGCAGATATAGATGTTCATGCATCTAACTATGGTTGCAGACACTCAGTCAACTTGCACTTGAGTGTTCACAGACCGACTTTAACCTTTCCAATATGGCAGACAGCTTACGTATAGCGGCCCATTGAAACAGACGCTAATGAGGCATCGATGTATATTTATATACACATATATGGTGTTGACCGCCTGCATTCACGCTATCAAATAGAGTATCCTTTGAAAGGCTACATGCTCGACTGTACACATACACTAGCGTACTCGTAAAAAATGAAGTATACTTTGGGCTTTATGAAGACAGTCACTTGTTGCCACTTACTGGCGTAATAATGTAATATGCAAAAAGATACTGTTACATCATACATTGTACTGTTACGTAGATTTTAGAGAATATAAGATAAAGAATGACTCTTTATGTGTTTTAAAGTCCACCTGTGGTGAAAATACAGTTTTTAATGTTGTTTATATGTCTATGTGGTGTTTTTAATGTGCTTAAGACAAACCAAGTGCAAATTCAGAAGTCAACACCATTGCTGAGTATTCTCTCTTTAAAACTGCAGTGAACCAAAGACAGTCTCAAAAACACGGTTTGAAATCGCTGGTGTTTCTGACGTCACAAACTACCTAATAACCAATCACGTCAACGTGCGGGCGGGATTTAGCATATCATTAACACCAAACTAGCAGGGGAGTCTCGAGAGATGCCAGGTTATCCCGGTATATTTTTCAATGGGTAGATTTAGCAATAGCCGAGCGGGTGTATGATGTATATTACGATGTTATGATGAACTATATGCATTTCTCCACGGACCTTCTGAGTTGTTCAAAGCGTTTCTGATGATTGTTAGAAGGCAGCTGTCTGACTCTGAGATGGTGAACGGGAACATGGTTTGTGTAACATTAGCAACACATTATTAGCTGTTTGATAATGTAGTCAAGCAAAAGGCAAATCATATGAATTACTGTTATGTGTCTGACGTAAAGAGTGTTTACCTTTTTTTAGTAAGTTGAGCAAGTGAATCTCTGAGCTGCTGTGAGTGAGTGGAGGCGGGGCTAATTAGCATATTCATGGCTTCCCACATATTAAATGAAGCAAGGGTGTAGAGTTGCATTCAAGCAATTTTAAGGCATGGAGATTTTTTTTCCCCAGGAAAATTTCTAAATATGTCATTTTGGTGATCAAAGATTAGTTTTAAGGGATACAATTATTGACTACAGGGGGACTTTAAATTAATATATTACATAAAGAATTGGTTTTGAATGAGTTATGCTGGCTGTGTTTGCACTTCTGTTGGTGTAAAGAATAACTTGAACTTGTCAAATGAAAACTTTAGCTTTGTTAACACAAAGGATATGTGTGGCAACATTTAAAGGGTATTAGAGACATTCTCACACAACAATATTTAATAATAGCATTTCAAAGAGAGCGCATATTTAATGATAAATCAACTTGCCCTGTCTGTCATAAAAAAGTCATTTTTAGATTTTAGTCTTTGGCTTTTATGAAAATGAAGCAGGAGTAAAGTTAAAAGTTAGAGATCTATTTGATGGCTTAAGATTAACATGCCTCTAGACATCAAATCTTTTTGCGGTGAGAGAATCCTAGTACAAAGACACGCTTGAACTAGGTATGAACTAGGACAATTCGCTGTAAATGGACTTATTGCAAGTAGTGCCAAAGGGAAGAATAATCACATGGATGAAGAATGTAATAGGTGAGAAATCCATTCTGTTCTTACCACTTTTTAGTTTTTGTATTAAATTATAGTGAGTTTGGTAAGGAAAACAGACAGGTTTTATTTCTCACTTATCCTTTAACTCCATACAGAACATGCAGATGTGTCATCTGCCCCTGCATTATTGTAAGCAGATCTTTGTTCAGGTGTTTGCATTGGCACATAGCTCGAAATAAATACAGCGTAATAGATTTCTGCTGTTTCTTTTGGGAAACCCCATTAAGGTAATTAGTTTGAGCTGTGGCTCTGGAAAAAGCTCCACTTCATCTGCAAGGTTCAGTTGCTCAGTACACGGTGGGAGGAAATGCTTTTGTTCCTCAATTCAGGTCACTGACATGCAGAATTTAACAGCCTGTACTGTACTATTGAAATCACACTGGGCTAAAGTCTTGATTATGTCATGCAATGACCAAAAAATAAAGCATTCTGTATTCAAGACTTCTTTCTTTCTCTTTCTTCCTAAAACCACGGGTACTCTCGTAATGCCAAGCTGTGGTGGTAATGGAGCACAGTACTATATCCTCCAGAATCCTCGATCATTTCGGGAAAAAGGTCTAGTTATTTTGCACTTTCAGTGAGGTAACTAGACCTCTTTGATAGGATCATTCAGCACATGGTGGGTGAGCATCTGGATTATGAGCTTCTCAGAGGAGGAATATGAAGAATACTGGATCGGTTTATGTGAAAAAAAATGATTTCAGTCCATATGTCTATATGTGGATGATGTGCAAATCTGATTACCACAAGAAAATAAATTAGGAACGTATAACGCATTTTCATCTTTTATGCCCTTAAATCTTTAAACGTTCTCAATAACTCATCTAGAGTTATGAGGGGGGAATCCAGTCTTTAATCTAACTAGCTTTACATATTTAAAATAATAACAGCAGTTAACCTCCAGCACACACAGAGCCTTTCTGAAAGAGCCTTTCTGTTGACTTTTCTCATGTTGAAAGAAAAAGTCTCATATCTGCCATTTAAGAGTGTATGAACTTCTATTGTGCATGCTTTGTTACAAAATCTGTTAAGGGGTTGTTGGCAATCGGCATCAGAAACCTTTATCAGGAGTCTTAGCCTTTATTCTTATCTACACTCTTTGATAATTAATTCAAACAACCACATCTTTAAAGTATCTTTAAGCTTTAAAACACATCTCTATGTTTTAATTACAAGATCTTAAGGGGTCAACCCGAGAATTCAGAAACCTCTCATATTTAGGTCGCTGGAATTACTTGCTTATGCGGTGTCTGTTCTCCTGATTTCGGTCTTCAAATCATTATCTAATACGGAGTAACCCGGGGGACGGTGTATTAAATCGCTTGGGTCAGAGGTTAAAAGCAGTTCAGATA
This sequence comes from Rhinichthys klamathensis goyatoka, assembly GCF_029890125.1. Taxonomy (NCBI): domain Eukaryota; kingdom Metazoa; phylum Chordata; class Actinopteri; order Cypriniformes; family Leuciscidae; genus Rhinichthys; species Rhinichthys klamathensis. Next base: position 454,668 of record NW_026606658.1, on the reverse strand, counting down.
ATTACACAGGTTGATGGATTAAAAGCCAGTACTGCAAGAATAATGATCATGATCTGTGAATAAGAGGTGAGTAAAAACGACTCTTTGAATGACTTTTTTTGTCTATTGGTGACAGAACTAACATGGATTTCAAGGTCAAATCTGTGAGTAAAGCTTGTTCATTTTTTTGGTGGGACTTTCCATATGTAATGGTTGTCTGCATGTGAATATGAAACATCATCCACATACTGCTAAAAATGTTTTCTATTGTGTTTCTATTTTCTTTTTCAGTGTGTCTTTTCTTATTAAGAGTCTATCCGTTGCAGGTGCAGAGCAGGTGGATAAATAAAAAATAAAGCAAGAAAAACCCCTCCAGACTCGTATGAAAAGGCTCTTTCACAGCACCATTGAGGTTCTGTATATCACATACAAAAGATGATTCTTTATGCACCCATAAAAAGGTTTTATTTAGCACCAAAAAAGGTTGTGCTACTGCTAAAAACCAAACAAAATCCCACAAATCGAGTGCTCTTAGAGCCATTTTTAACATAGTCTATATATTATTGCTCTTAGTCTTTGTTTTTGTAAAAAAAAAAAAAAAAAAAAAAAAAATATATATATATATATCATTTAAGCTTTCAAAACTTTCTTATGCAGATATCGAAGCATGACAATAAGCATGGCAATGAAGAAAGATTGACATTATCTTTACAATTAGATTTCCAGCTACTGACTCACTTCCATAGTGTCAACCAAAATGGATCCCTCTTAAGGGGGCTTCAATACTCTCACTGTATTTTGTATTATTTCAACACAGATATATTTAGGGAGTAGATAACCACAGAGTGGGTGATGTAATCACTCCAGAAACAGAACAAATGAGAGTTTAAACATTTATGATGGAGCCATTCATTCGATCCCAGCGTTAAACAATGCCATGCACACAACTGCAGCGGCAGCCCACGGTATAGTGACAGTAAATAGGCTTATTTCACAACAGCATTGTGCTCTAAGCATCTCCTTTTCTCTTATACATATATATATATATGCTAAGTATAGAATAAGAAAATCAAAAAGTGGTGCAGAACCAACAAAGTTTTGCACCACAAGCAAAACTTTGAATACAATATGCGTTATATATGTATCATTTATATGTAATTCACAAGTGCATTATATTGCGTAGAGGTATATTGAGCACTTAAACAAGGAGAAACCATGCTTTTAGACTGTTTCAGGAGCATAAATGTAGAGCATAGTTTATGCTGAGCTCGTGGGGAAAGAGAGGAAGTAGGCTACAATCAACTTACGCATGTTGTTTGCTCTCGCTTGCACAGTGTCATAATGCTGTGTGTGCATTCCGATGGCCTCCTCATGCTGACCCTGACGGGCGCCTTGCATGACGCTTGCAACAGCTCTGTTGAAGAACAAGCAATTTGTTAGCTTAGTATGCATTGAATTCCCTTGCATTGTGTAATCATTCTGTATTTAGATATCAGCACAGCTGAACGGCATACAGTGATATAATGTCGGTAGACTGACATCTATTCATTCAGTGCTATCGCTGCCGCTGTCCAGAGTGCTGATTCCAAGAGTACAGCTTTTTGTGTGAGCCGCTCTTTCAGCAACCTGCACACTGTGGGCTGTGCAGCTCTCATCAGAGGTTTTGACCCACTATATCAGTAGGAACAAGAGATTTACACCTCCACCATCCAAGCTGAGTAACTAAATGGTAAAAACTGACAACCAAACGTTATGCAATATGATGTAATATCTAAAACGGTTTGTTCAGTTCTCTTGGTTTACATGTGCAAGCTAACCATGCTTTCTTGTGAATCTCTTGAGATCTGTGATTCAAGAAAGCCTTTTGAAAGAGAGCTTGCATAACACAAATCCATGAATTTAGAAACCATAATGAACATACACAGGATTGTTTTTGCTCTAATTAGGCATGAATATGCATGGGCAGGATAGGCACAACAGTAAATGCAGAGCTATGGCAACCAACATTTTTGGCTCAAAAGCTGCAAAATATTGAGTTGGTGAGGAAATTCTTTGCCTGGAGATTTTTTTTTTTTTTGACCAATTCTTGGATGGAGTAAACAATTTTCAGCCTAAGATGCCATTCACACAGAGTGCGTTTTTATTTATTTATTAGCTTTTAATTTTTGACCAATGTACACATGCATCAGACCTTCTTTTACTGTCTCACGCTATGAGTGCTTTCCCTCTTTCTCCCACTTTTCTTTTTTGTAAACTATCCCATCTAAATTATGTATATAAAATAAATATAAATGATGTCCAAAAAATGGTCATCTGCGATATGCTCAATTCAGTTTATCTAGTTGTTTTTGAATGCACCATGTGTGAATGGCCCCTATAGCAATCACTCACAATGGATCGTTTGTTCAAAAACAGAGAGATGCACAATGGAATTGCGCCTCGAGATGCGCAATTTTAAAAGAGAATATCTCTTAACTGGACAAAAATGTAACGCTCATGTCACCACACTCTGAAAAAGCAGCGAGATGGGATGGAAAGTCAAAGACATCGGTCTAGCTCTGTTTACATGGGGAGGGAAAACATTAAAAGCAGTGCAGACCGACACACATCACACTGCTTTTACCATAAACTAAAAATAATAATATAATTTACTTAGTCAAGCCAATATAACTATCAGTTACCTACCGAGACATGCTCTCTCTGTGAGGTCTGTGAGCCTTTTCTAGTCCAAGTTTGGTAAATATCCCGACAAGTGCCATGATTGCCACTACTCCACATATGATATATACAATCAAGTTTGTTTTATCCTTGGTTGGATCGTGTCTAGGGTCTATGGTTTTCTTATACGGTGTCTGTCCTGTTAACCATACTGGTGTATCGTAATTTTTACATGTGCTCTGATCCAATCGAGAGTGTTTAAAAGCGCAGCAAAATCGGAAGCCACAAGTGCCGCAACAAAATAAATAATTGCCCGTTTGACAAACGAACGGCGGATCCCACTGTCCCATGACATCATAGTAACCCCGACATTTGTCTTCAGTATGTGGAGGTTCAGAAACGCTCTCCTCATCCCGGGACCCATTGGATCCTGAGAGCATTATAAAGCCCTCGAGCTGCTGCGCTTCCCCGTCCGCGCTGCACAGCAGCACCAGAACTTTCACAAAGAAGTATTCTAACAGCAAGGCTGTCCATTTCATCCTGTAGTCTCCTGGGGGCTTCCTTGGAAGGACAAATTGAGACAGAGAAACGACTCACTGACAGCAGGGCATAAATCCACACGAGTGAACAAAGCCATTCGGAGAGGTTTGCATTTTCAAAAAGGTAAATTTAGACTGCAGTTTTTTTCTAAAGTCCACTCTGACAGCTGCGGATCGCAATCCCAATTGTTCTGCTGATTCTCAAGTACTTTTAGCCCCCTGAAAGCACTGCACCAACTACCCTGAAGGCTGTCTTTGTTTGTGATGATGACTGGAGAGCTGAGGCAGAACTGTGGAGCGCGCGCGCTGAGAGTGGGAGAGACAGTGCGTAAAGGGAAGGAGGAGACATGGGAGGGATTGGACACGAAAAAGTGTTCTTCTAGTAAAGAATCACAATGAAAAGTTGCCGTCTGGCTTGAGTTACTATATGCAACTTGTAAAAGATTATACGTTCTTATCAGGTGCGTAAAATAACTTCTGAAGGCTCCAGCCTAAAAATAATAATAATAAAATCACAACATAAGTACCCTATGCAGCTCGCAAATCAATGCCATTACGTGCAACTAGACTATGCATATGAGAAAAGACTATTTAAATGCTAAAGGTTTGTGGTTTATTTGCGCAATGCGTGGGTCTGCGCAACCCATTTGCGAGGTCTCTACAGTGCCTCGAGGTCTCTACATTATCTAATTCAAAGCCGCAGTTAAGCTGCAACTTTTTTGGGTTAAAAATTATCCAAAATAAAATTGAGCAAGTGCATAACCAGCCAGTGTTCAAAACTATCTGCTTGCCTTAGCTCGATTCAAAACGGTAAGCTTGTAACGTTAATAATGTTTTTAATTCCAGTGGCAATGGTGGATTTCCGCGGGAAATTCGAGCATGTCTTTGCGTCGTTACGTCACATCTGTACACGCATAAAGAAGGAGTCTCGGCTAGTATGTTATATTGCGTGTGAGGATGTTGGAGGTGGAGATTTATAGCCTTTTCTCACAGCACTTTATATAATTAAACTAATTAATTTGATGGCGAACCCAGAAAGGTTCAAACGACAATAGCCTACTAGTGACAACAGATTCACCCGCTGTAAAATGCAAACGACTTCGGAGTGGCTATAGAAAAAAAGAGACTGCACCGGGCCCATGCGAAAACAAGGATAAATATTGGAAGGGCTTTTGAAAGGTGGCGTGTTCTCCGTGTTTTGGGGTTCAAAACGGACGCATTTCAATGGTCATTATGTAACAGCAGCAGCAGCACACTTGTTTGCTTAATTCATACAGTTACGGAGTACTGAACTGAACTACAACCAGGTAGCCTATACACATTAAATGTAGTCACGCAATGCTGATGTTGTAAACTTTAACAATTTGAGAACAAAGTATAATTTGCACGGTTTGACGTGATATGATGAGCGATCGTTACATTTAATCAGTGCGATTTACTGCATGCTTTTCCCCCCTTTGTTGGTCAGAACAAAATGGCGCTTTTCCACTACACAGTACCAGCTCGCCTTGGCTCGACTCGACTCGCCTTTGTTTGGTTTTCCACTGTGTAAAAGTTGTACCTGTACCTGCTTTCGGGTACTTTTTTTCGTACCACCTCCGGCGAGGTTCTAAGCGAGCTGAGGCGAGCTAAGCCGATACTAAAATGTGACGTGAAAACAATGCCGACTGCTGATTGGTCACAGAGAATCTGCGTCATCATTGCACGCGCCAGATGGAGTATCCAGAATAACCCCGCCATTTTTAAATAGTTTGGCCAGAGATAGTTACTAAACTTACTACTATTATAATGGCAACTCGGAAGAATACGCCGTGGTCAAACGAGGAGGTGCAGACATTCCTTTGTTTGGTTGCCGAAGAGAGGATCCAGCGAGAGCTTGATGGGGCAACGAGAAACGAAAGGCGTCGCTATGACGACCGGGTACTATTTGTGGTGGTACTTTCTGCAATGGAAAACGGAGCGAAAAGCGAGCCGAGTCGAGCTGGTACTGGTAATGGAAAAGCGCCAAAAGTGGATGTTACTTACTTGTTCAGACGATATTTTCTGGTGAATTTTCTTATGTTGGTCATACTTCCAAAAAGTATAATCTGTGATTCTGAATGCCAGTATCGACACCGGCACGGTGACTGACAGCCGCACATTCTCCTCAAAACATTGGATTCATCCGCGCTGTGCCTTGCTGAGGCACAACCCACGTAAAGTTGATAATTCCGCCAATAACTGCAATTGCAGATTTCGAACAGAGATGGCGACAAAGAGGAAAAAGTCCCTCCAAACATGTAAGACGAAATGGATAGTCTATTTGGATTTTGCAGATGTTACAGTTTTGGTGTTTATTTCTACTTTTTCAATTGTAATTTTTACTTATTTACTTTGTACAGCCCCTGATCCCCATCCATTTTAATTGGAAATCAGAAATCCTGCTAAATGTTTTTGTTTTTCAAGTCATTCAGGTTGCTAAGTAAATTATGACAAAAGTGTAATTTATGGCTGAATATTAACCAGAGTAGCCTAGCAATTCCTTTGTATAGCATAGCCTACGTCTTCCAATAGAATAACGTGAGAAACAATTCAACTTTTTATATTAAGGACGCCTCTATACTTTATGAATAAATGCTCCTGACTATTTTATGCCTACCACATTTGTTTTGAACGTATTTTAAGCTACCAGATGTAAACTACCTGTTTGCATGAAAAGTGTGCTTTATATGTAAATAGCCTACATACATCGCAAAAGAATTATAGATTAACAAGGCTAGCCTACATGAATTAGACTATCTAATGCAACCAGAACACGTCGTCGAATCTCACATTTATTTCAAACTTTGATCTGATTTAAAATTTCACCGAGTTATAGGCCTACTGTAAAGAATCAAAGGATACTTAGAAATAAACCAATTTAAGATTTTTTTTAGTTAAATCCTCACGTTTTACCCTAAACGTTTACTTTGCGGTTTGTTTATTTAAACGTTGTATCATTTTTGTAATACTGTCCATATATAAGTGTCGTTGTCCTTCAATTTGTACATCTGAAAATATATCCAAATTGAATTGAGCATTAAAGAGCCGATCTTCGAGTCAGACGGTGGTTTTCTAGACTAGAGGAGTACGTCCGAACATTCTCAGGCATTGCTAATACATCCCCAAACGCATCGATTCAAGAACGCACTGTTATTAAGTAACCAATGCTTTAACTGGTTTAGCAAACGCCCTCATTTTGTTACCAAACAGAAAAACGAAACGTCATCGTAGGAAATCCAGATTGAACATTTTATTGTCATATACTATAGGGCGTTTCGATGGCAGAGGACGAAAGTGTCTTTCTGAGGGCGAAGGATCGGAGTTATAAGGGACTGACTGAAGGTACGGTTAGCTGAGGCTAGCTAACGTCGATTTACATTATAGATGATGCAGTGAAACTTTTATTATGACAGTATGTTTTGGTTTCTAGTCTTTTATATATTTTATAAGCACTGCAATCCAAGTTTATAATTCCTTGTAAAGTCTTTGACCGGGGTGTACTTCCAACAAGTCTTTGACAAGCACACTACCGCTTCTTTATTACGACTATTATTTTGATAGCAGACCTTTCAGTAAGTATTCTGTCACAAATATCAAACCACCTTGAGAATGTGCCGTAGATAGTTGCAGGTCAATTTAGTTAGAAACTGTAATGTCACATGACATGTATTAACCAGCGTTGACCTAATATAGGCTAAGTGGGTTAAAATGCGCTAAATCAGTGATTATCTACTGTTTATTTATTTTTAATTTTTTTTGCTTTAGGAGGGCCCAGATTTAAACATATCAAACGTTTATAGTAAACAAAAACCAACAATATGCAATTATTCACATGAAATTGGAAAATCTGTATAAATAGCAGAAGTGCTGCACTTCACTGAAGTGATTTCGAATTTGCACCACTGTACCCACAGAGTTTGCAAGGACAAACCATCTTTGACAATAACTACAAAAGATATGGCATTTTCTCTCTTTGAAAAGCCCATTTATTTTGCAGTCCTGTGATGTGCAATAAAATATTTAAGTACGTTTAGCATAGTTTTTCCATATCAGAATAATAGACATGACTGCTAGAATAAATCCGCTGATTTTCTTGTATAAAGTGCTGCAGTGGCAACATTTTTGTAGGCTAATCCAGAAGTTAGCATCACCCTGGTTCCCTCTGTAAATTTTTCAGTTGGCTTTTAGGTTATTGCAGAAAAGCTCTGTGACCAACAAAAGTTTATGATTCGTTCTCGTTTTGTTCTTCATCATAATCTTCGCAAAATAACACAACTTTTATGCTTTTTTTTTAAGCCTAAATACAATAGGCAGAAGAAAAGGCTAAACGCCATAAATGTCAATGTCACCACCCGTAAGCACCAACAACTCTTTCAGTCTTTATTTAAAAAACTTTTTCCCTGAAAGTTTGAGTTAGTATAGTTTATGATTACTTATCATATTATAGGCCTATGTCGTAGAATAAATCATGAAAATATATTGACCTTGTGTTAACCACAGACTTTATTTCAGGCGTTTAATCAAAAACCCATTGACTTTGACGATGGAACCGGAAGTTATTTCTGGGTTTTGGCCTTCCAAAATACATCATTTCTGAAGCAATCTATTGCTACCACTAATGTTGGTAGTGCCGAGATCAAAAGTGCATTATGGGTGTTGACGTTTTTGGCAAAAAGGGATTGCCACAGCCATTTTTCTCTAGTTTTCTCTAGTCACATAGCTGTTTTACCAATCTTGCCAGTGGTGAATTCCCCCTTTAACTTAAAGTTGCGATGAAATAGATGTATGTAGCAACAGACCTTTTTTCCCCCCATTTTGTGACATACAGTGCACTACAAGAACAAAATGCCTATTTGTTCACTACAAGAACAAAAATGTGGCTTGTGACATTTTGATTAAAATGAAGAGGCCAAATAAAAAATGTAAACAAAACAATGGAAAATAGATGCATAGGTAAATTGTTCACAATAATATCATTAAAATGCATTTAGAAAATAGATTTAAAATTTTAATTTCATGCAGACTTTGGTTTTGGTGTTTTTCAGTAAGAGTTTCAAGTGTTTTCTGTCCCTGTGTGGTTTCTCTGCTGACTGTTTATGTAAATCCAGTCTGAAATCTTCATCCCAGACTAATTTCTTGCTTGTTCTTTGCTTTGCACTGGCAGTGTTGACATCTGCAACTTTTTTTTTCTTTTCTTTTTTTATGTGAAAAACCTACAGCAGTGGCTGTTAGTGGATGCTGTGAGTTGAGTTGATATTTTAATGCTTTATCACAGGAGGCTTTTATCTTGACTTATGATTAGGTTAGCAGTATTTGAAAGCTCTGGGAGTCATCTGAGATATCCCTCTGATTTATGTTTGCTGAAAGAGGCTTGTGCTTATCGGCTGTCATGGGAGCTTTGTCTGCTCCTCTCAATTCATGTTGTTTAAAGTTGCCTGAAAATAGTTTCCAGTCTCTGGGGACTGTACATGAAAGTGTTAGACAACAAACAAGATTCCAGGCAGCAGATGGTACATTTTAAATGGTCAGATATCATGTGTTTTTATTATATTTATTTATTTTAACCAGGTTTTGTGCTTTCCCAAAGTGATGCTCGGAGCATAGCAAACACTTCATCTTGTTAGAAAGACAAAACGAATGGATTGAAACAACTTGGTCGGCCCATAGAGGTTTGTGTTGAAACTTCATGCTGCATTACTAATTAAAATGTAGCTCATTCGAAAATGAAAAGTTATTTTAACATAGGTTCAATGACATTGACAACCGATTCTTATTCAGAATTCCTGCTCATGCATTATTCTGCAGTGCAGACGAAACAGCGTACTGAAATACGCCGACAGAGTTTCCTACTTTACTTGGACAATGCTATGCTTTACAATGCTATCAAATCAACAGCATGGACAAGCATAGTCTAGTTACTGAACAAATGACTCTTATGAGCCAGTTCTTTTTAGTGAATTTAAAACATACTACACAATCTTGTCCAACTCCCAAATGAATGACTCTTATGAACTGGTTCTTGTAGTGAATCAAAAACATACACCGCAACTAGTGTAGCCTACTGAATAGATGACACTTATGAGCCGGTTCTTTTTAGGGAATCAACAACAAAGAGTACAACCAGTGTAGTTCGACTCACTCCCCAGTGAATGACTTTTATGAGCCAGTTCTTTTTAGTGATTCAAAAATACACTGCACAACCAGTGTAGCCTGACTCTCCAATGAATGACTCTTATGAGCCGGTTCTTTTTAGTGAATCAAAAACAGAGTGCAACTAGTGTAGTCCGATTCACTCTCCAGTCTCCAGGGAATGACTCTAATGAGCCAGTTATTTTTAGTGATTCAAAAATATACTGCGCAACCAGTGTATTCCGTCTCTCCAATGAATGACTCAGTTATATGAGGTGATTCTGTTTAGTGAATCAAAAACATAGAGCACAACCAGTGTAGTTTGACTCTCCAATGAATGACTCTCATGAGCCGGTTCTTTTTTGATTAATCAAACACACACAGGTCACAATTAATTGTGAGACTTAAATCTTTTATTGTTCATTGTTTCATTGTTTCATCTGTTGTACTACAAGATATGACAATATGTAGCTAAAGATAAATCGGAATCATAAAACTCTTTTCCCTTCTTGGCTACACTGCCAGGATCAGGAACAGATTGAAATTCTGTCTTTTTCTTTTAGCTCTTGAGGCGTGCTGCTCTGTCAAAAATCTCTTCACACATACTCGACATAAGTGAGTATAGTGAAAAGCAAAGACAAGGATTGTATGATGTTCCCAGCAGGGGTATACTCTTCATTTATATTTTGACCAAGTTTTAATGCTGGAAGTTTCTCAAAGAATCATGGGTAAGAGCTGTGAAAATGTATATTTTTTTACAGCCATTTTTGTTTCCTTATAACACGAGCTGCTGCGAAGGTGTTTTACAGCTGAAGTTTCTATAAGACCCATTCCAGGTGTTAGGCCTGTGCCCTTAGCTGACTCTCTCTCTCTCCTGAGATAAAGATTTTTATAAATACTTTAAAACAGTTTGATAGTAAGCATCTTATGTAATGTTTAATTATGTAAAGCAGTGTATGCATTATACACAAACAGACCATTAATAATTGATATTTTTACAGTAGATAGTTTGTCAGCTTCATGTTATTTTTTCTTGTCCTACCCAGATGAACAGAAGGAGTGGAGGGGGCCTTTTTATTTTATCCAGGCTGCAGACCCTCAGCTGGGTCTGATGAAGGCGTGGAGGATTGGTGACTGTGATTCAGGAGGCGATGAGTGGACTGAGGAGGTCCAGCTCACAAAGCAGGCAGTCCAGGCCGTCAATAAACTACAGCCCAGACCTCGCTTTATGGTCCTGTGTGGAGACCTGGTCCACGCTATGCCTGGTAAGCCATCTTTTCCACTGAAATTGTTCTGATGGAATGCAAACGGATAGGTCTCACCTGATATTTCAGACCACATCTTGGTGAAGTATTAAAGAGATAGTCCACCAAAAAAGGAAAATGTACTCATCCTCATGCCGTTTAAAACCTGTATGCATGTATTTTTTTTAATGCGGAACACAAAAGAAGAATGTCGGTTACCTAAAAGTTTAGCCTACAGTTTAGGCCCGTTGACCCATTGTATGGACATAAAAGTACTATGAGTCAATGCAATGTTCCTAAACTATTTGGTTACCAACATTCTTCAAACTATCTTCTTTTTGTGTTTTCATTTTTGAGTGGACTATCCCTTTAAAGTCAACACAGTCGGTTGGGATTTAAGTTAATCTAAGCAGACAAAGAAAATCTGAGCTGTGCCAAATAGGGCTAGGTGGTATGATGATAAATATATATTGTGATCATAATCAGTAAAGACTATGCAGTGTTTTATGTTTACATTTGATTATTACATTCTGTAGTATTTCATATCTGCAAAAGACCAACCTGAAAAACTGTCAGTTTATTTCTTTTGTTTCTTTGGCCCTGTTTACACCTGGTATTAAGATGCGTTTTGTTGGATCGGACCACAAGTAGACGAGGGAAACACATTCCCGTTTACACCTGGTATTTTAATCCGTCTCTTTTGTCCACGTCTTAACCACTTCTGTCCTGATTTCTTCGAGGGGAGGGTCTATGGGCGGATAAATGTAGGGCTGCCGCTGCCCCCTAATATTGGACTAAACGTTAGTTGACGAGAAGAGGCTTAGTCGACCAAGATTTTATTAGTCGGTTAGCTGTTGAAAAATAAGTCACAAAAAGTACACTTCAACTCTTTCCCCGCCAGCGTTTAAAGGGTAACTAAACACTGAAACAACTTTTTTTAGTTAATGATCTGTAAGAATGGAGCTTCATAAATGCTGTTCTTTGATTCGAGTACATTTTTTGACATTTGGGTATAAAGTGTTTTAATTTTCAAATATATGGTGTAAAAACGTATGAGTGCTGCCCTCTTCAGGTTAAACGGAAAGCTCCTGCAGTAGGGGTACTCTCTGACTTAGGGTACTCTATGACGGACCTCTGTCACGCCCTTGGTGCGAGCTCACCACGCCCTTGGCAGCCCCTGGTATAAAAGCATCTGGTTCCGTCAAAACTACTGTAGCGAGTCAGGAGTTGGAATTACGAGTATTGAAAACGATCAGGATAGTTTTATATTTGAAAATCAACAAACAACAAATAAAATAAGCAGCTCTATGCACTTTTTAAGGCAAGATTCTATTCTGTGGCATTTCCTTCTGACCGTCGTCAATAGCAACGCATTATAAACACAGTGCAAATCCATGCATCACAACGGACGCGCTCTCTCGTTTCATTCAAATACAATTTGCCGTCTTGCGTCTCCGTTTTGGATTGTATTGAAAATAAAATCAGAGTTAATTTATTGTTTACAGAGTTTGATAATATTGTTGTGATCATCCTGTCTGGACGATTGTTTTGTATGCTGTACAAAATGGATTTATAAACAGGTAAGATTTAAAACATTAATGCGAACTTTTCTTCGTGGAAGCTTCACGTTTATTTCAAGTGAGTGAGATAAAATGTTTCAACTCAAAACAACATTTATAAGTGTATTGCAGCGACTTTTTTGTGCATGTTCTGCAGACAGGGTGACCATCATCGATTAAGTTTCCCTCAGGACTTTTGTAAAAGCCAAAATATGACCACACACCTCAGATTTGGCCCTCTTAAAAGGCAGAAAAATCAGATGAAGGTGGGGAAGAAAATACTTCAAATGACCGCTCTGTTGCAAAGCTACTTGCGTCACTCCAGTCGGTCTCCATTTTAGCGAGTTTGACAGCAGCTGTCAATCAATCCCTCACTGCGGTCTCAGTTCGTCCCCTCTATCTCCGCTGGGCTCTGCCCACTTTTCCAGCATTTTTCAAATATTGCCAGTGGGTGGAGTCAGGCTCTGACCAGGGGTTTAGTTACCCTTTAAAAAAAAAAAAGTTGCCAGCCACCACCAGCGTTTTTGGTCATTTTCACAAAAATGTCATGGCCCCCACAATATTTTGTTGTATGAATATCTGGACGTGCAATATATCAAAAGAAAGAAAAGAGCCTCTGCTTTTCAACAACAACAAAAAAAAAATCAGTTTTATTCTAGCGTTTTTTTGATCAACTCTTGTATGTGAGTAAGTTTCATAAAAAAAACACATCAAAGCATAGATGGAGTAAATTGAGTCCATTAACAACCCCTAATGCTTGCACAGTCCAATAGCACTTTCTGGGTTGACATTTCATTCAGTAACATTAGGCCATTTTGATTTATATGCTGTTTATTGTTGATTATAGCATTATTTTTCATATGCATCTGCTTACATATGAGATTGCTCTTTTCTGCTTCTTTTTTGCCTGTGTTTTGATCTAAAGATACTGTACTCATTCAGGAGATGCGTAATGGTGCCCCCTACCTTATAACAGTGATAACACAGAAAGCCGTAAAAACTCGTCAATGGCAGCCTTGGCAGGGAAGCGTTTTCTCATAAATGGCGAGTTAATTCGTCAATGGCAGGGAAAGGGTTAAGATTAATTTATTTTACAGTTATGATTGAAGAGGCAGGGTTTGTGCCGAGTAGAGTCTCTTTTTCAAGTTCTTTATTCTTCTATAGTCTCTAATCTTTGAGATGGCTGTTATGAAATGGAGATGTGGACCATCTGCATGAGCCGACTACCTGCAATCTCGACACACATCTAATTGCCTCAGCTCAAACTGCAAAGCACACAGGGAAATGAATAAATCACCTCCAAAGATCAGGCGGCAGTTATCCTACACACATGAGTGTGTCGACTGGAAGTCACCTGTGAAGGGGATAAGAGTGTTTATACATTAGGTTTCATGTGTCAGGTGTTTGCGCTAATGTCTTGCGCTTGAGTGCCAGTATCAAAGCGGCAGTACATTTAAAGCAGTCGTAAATGTTTCTCACCACATGAATTTAAATCACCCAAATGTTGACAGTAACTGTTTTTTCAATGGCTGACTTATCAGATTATCCCCTTTTAGAATCTGAGGGAACTCTGGAGTGTCATATTTGCTTGGTTTAATATTAGCCCAGGTTTGTGGCTTCCCTGCTGAATGTAATTTATAGGTCAGGTTATGATAAGCTGCCTGTAAAGGCACAGCCATGGAAGAGACCTTTAAATGGTCTGGCGTCAACACCCATTAGTGTCAGGCCAGAAGAGCAGGCAGATGATGCCATATGCATTACACACCATGTCCGTCATGCAGCCTGTCTCCCCTCTCTGCTCCGCACGGGCTTCACCAGACCTATGCCACTTCCTCCTCACCAGTTCTTCATTGAAGTCGGTATGAAACAGAAGCTGCGATAGTCTTTTCTTCCCTTTTGTGACGTATGTCTGAGTGAAACGGCTTTTCAAAATGTAGGGGTACTTGATTTGCTCCATGGGGAACTGATTGGATTGTTGGATGATTGTGATTGGCTACTGCTGATTTGAGTGACAGGTTGTCCCGCCCTCACACCACGCCAGCAAACATGTCGTCAGAGAATAAAAGAGATGTCGTTGCAAGTGGGAGGGGAAGTTAATTTGATTAAAGATTACGAGGGCACATGGATAAATAAATAAAAATATGTCCATGGATAAATCGTTTATAATAAATACTGGAGTATTCCATAAAAAACAAACAAAACAACAAATGTCAGTTTTAATTTCATAGCATCAGGACTTTGGTAGCAGAAGTTGGTGAAAGAGAAATCTCCCTCAAAGTTGTATTGACCTTTTCCTCACTAGTGATGTTCAGTAAAAGACAGAAAATTTTCATTTTTGATTCAAAAGTCCACTTTCCTTTGTACTAGGGCTGCATGATATATTAAAATATATGGCTTAGTGCGATTGTAAAGATACACTGTTTAAATTCCCGGTTAATTTTCTCCACCATGATGGACTGCCATTGTAATTAAACAGCAACAATGTTTATATTCCATTTCCTTCTTTATCGACCACCAGAAACTTTCTCTGACAATAATAGCTCTTGCCGATAAATGAAATAAACTTGTAGAATGTCAGCTGTCTTAATAAACCACTGCGCAGAGAGACAGTTATGGATCACACAGCAGGCAATTAAAATACTGCGACAGCGCGTGCGGATTTCATAAGCCTGGTGGTGGAAATATATCTAGGCCTATAACTTCTCCCAAATTACCCTATTACTCATATTTATTGTTAAACATCAAGTCAGATACATGTACAAACATTTCAAATATACAGTAGAATTTTTTTCAAATTTAATACCATTTCTATATAAAAGCCAGTTTCTGCCTAAAAAAAAACACAAATGTGAGTTATAAAGTTACAAGATATAAATTCACAATTATGAGAAACAAAGTAACAATTATTTATTTTATTTTTGTTTGAGGTGGAAACAGGCCTCCAAATTAGTTTTTTTTTTAAATTACCACTTTACCCTAGCCTGGGTTTCCCCATACTACCTTGCCGCAGCGCGATTTTATTCACGCTGCTAGGTAGTCTGGATACCATGGACCAAATTTTCGCCTCATTTAGGGAACCAACCACAGAACGGGGAGGGAGCAGCAAGACGATGACGCGTCTATGCGACACACCGAAGCAGTTTGTTTATACCTGCTATGGATCCAACATGGCAGCAGACGCGAAGTTACCTTTCGATGCGGCCGTTTCACATCGGCGTGAGCGGCACTTGAGCAGCGCATCAGCGTAACAAGTTTTTACCGGGTAGCCTAAATCTTCTATAAATATTTTTGAGCCTTTATTTTCTTTTATTTGCCCACTCAAGTTATTGTTAAAACTCACTAGACATGCTTATTCTGTGCATTTTGGGCACTTTTTGTGTGAAATCATATTTATTTTTGTCCATCAAAAGTGTGCTTTCACTTTAGTTGAGCGAGCGTGAGCAATGCAAAAACAGATTCGACGCCGAAACCCCCGCTTCACTGCTGCTCACGCGCCGCTCCTGCTCCCGGTGTGAATGCACTCATTGATTAAACATGCACGCCGAAATAAATAAGCGCCGCTCACGCATGCGGTGTGGAAACGGCCGTTAGATCCACGCCAAACGTGTACACATAAATCTCTGACCCATCGTCGTCTTCCTCGTCTAATTTCTGTCGCTCTACATTCGTCTTCTGGTATAATTGAAACGATTGGCTAATGAGCTGTACAGGCACATTTGATAGACATTCTTAGCACCCAATAAACGGCTCTGGGCATTCGTAAACCACGCCTCAAATACGAGAAAATGAACACGTGGTTCCCAGACCTGACGTTAGCCAGGCTAACTTTACCCTATAGCCTAATATCCCCTTCTTTTCCCCATCTTTTTGAATTCCCCATCTTTACTGAAGTTTTATTTTATAATTGATTATTCACCCAGCTGCTGCACTGCTGGATGATAAGATGTTCTTTCCTACCATGGTGTTAACAGTAGGTGCTGTTTTGGAACCACTTGTAAACATCGCATAACCTACAGCTTGTGTCTTTTTTTTAGTTATATGCATGGCTGGTTGCTGAATAAACTCAGTGCCACGTTAAAAACAAACAAAATCTGTAGTTGAGGAGCAAATAAGTGTTGAAATAGTGGGGTGTGAATTCTGAAAATGAGAAATAAATGGTTATTTTATGACATTCTGCATCTGCACAATCATAAAATGTGTGTGTGATAAATTGTAAATGTGCAAGATATAGATCTCTGCTGTGTTGTTAGTGTTGCAGGCCCCTGGCAGAGTCCTCATTAAGTGTCTGGATAGCTTGGGTGCAGGAGCTCCTCCGGAACCTCTCAGTATCGACCCTAAGGCTTTGCTAGGCTTTTTCTGACTGCAGCAATGAGAAGAGGCTGCTGTTTGGATTGCAGGGATCCGTAATGATTTTGTTGGCCTCAGTCTCGCTCTGCGTGGTGTGTTTATCCTGCAGGTTGGGCAGTGAACTCTCAGTGATGCATTCAGAGTCAGACCATAACACCTTGCGCAGGTCCTGTGTGGTGCAACTCACACAGTAGACAGCAATACTACCTGACAGGAGGCTATCGTGCACCTGTAAAAGAATATCTGTATCTTGGGGGCCATCCTTATCTTCTCCTGGGAATTGAGGCGTTGCTGTATCTTCCTTATTGCTTTTTTCTTCTTCTTTCGATTCACATGGACCTGAAGCATTCATCCCTTGTTCTGTACAGGTTTGAGTGCTGGAGGCTTGCTGTATGTTTTTGATTGAGGGACTTACAGAGCTTGTAGACACATTCTACTATATTTGAAATATGTCAATGTGATATTTGTGAAATTTCACCCCCAAATCATCTACTCACCCTTATGTCATTCCAAACTCAATTGACCAACTTCTGTGGAACGCAAAAGGTATTTTTCACACAATGAAACTGAATGGTGACCAGGGACTGTCAAACTCCAAAAATTACCAAAGATAAAATAGAAGTTATGCCAATATATTCCAAGGTTTCTAAAACCATGATTTTGGTTTGTTTAAGCTACAAATTGTTGAATCGAACTGTTATTAACAACAAAAAAAAAAAAAAACTTTGCCGGAACTCTGAAATGTCATTCGCATTCAAATACACTGGTTCAAATCTTTAGGGTTGGTAAGATTTTTTTTAACCTTTGTGCATCAATTTAAAGTGACATTTTTGTCCTCGAGGGACCTCAGAGTAAGTGTCAAAAAACTGTCATAAAAATTTGAAGCTTGGGACTTCAGTTTGGTCTCATTTTAAAGAGGACCCATAGAATTTTATTGTTGAAGTAAAAAACAAAAAACAGTTATAGAGGTTTAAGTTTATGAAAATGATTTATGAACATTATTTTATATAAAGTATATATTTTACGAAACATGTCGCACTCTAAAACTGCTGGAAAATCAAAGCCATAAATCTAAACAAGTTGTGTTCCAAATTTGAGGTTGAGTATCTAAAAAAACTACGGAGCCCCCCTAGTCCCACTTTGTCAAAAAAATTATAACTATCTCGTGGCCTCAAGATAAGTAACTCGTGGCCTCAAGATAGTATCTCGTGGCCTCAAGATAAGTAACTCGTGGCCTCAAGATACTATCTCGTTGTATAGTACCTAGTGTAAAATAGATTTATTAAAGGAAATCAAGGTGAAATAGTAAAATTCTAATAAAAATATACACTTGTGCCAATATGCATGCAGTAACACAGGCAAAATGTGGATTTTTTTTAAAGAAGTCTCTTTTGCTCACCAAGGCTGCATTTATATGATTAAAAAATACTATAAAAACAGTAATATTGTGAAATATAATTACAATTAAAAAAAACTGTTTTCCATTGTAATACATTACAATGTAATTTATTCCTGTGATGGCAAAGCTGCATTTTTTTGCAGCTATTACTCTAGTTTTCTGTGTCACATGATCCTTCAGAAATCATTCTAATATGCTGATTTGATGCTCAAACAACTGCTCAACAATATTGATAATAATCTTATTATTATCAACATTGAAAATGGTTGTGCGACTAAATATTTTCTGTGGATTTTTTTTTTTGTATTCTATTCTTTTATAAATAGAAAGTTAACAGTATTTGTTTGAAATAGGAATCTTTTGTACGTTATGAATGTCTTTACTGTCACTGTTGATCAATTTAATGCATCCTTGCTGAATAAAAGTAAAAACTTACTGATCCCAAACTTTTGAATGAATGGTAGTGAATATTCATATATGTCATGCCATAATTAACATCAGTGATGCCAAGGGAATTTATTTATGTGTCTTATAACCATTTCTGACACATTCCATTTTAATAGGTGCATATTCAAATCACAATAATTTAATGATAATTTTCAAAGAATAATGAAATAAATAATAAAATCATTAATTTTCTCTTTTTTAATGGACTTGTTTTGTCATTTTTGGAGCTTGACAGCTGGTCACCATTCACTTTTTTTTGGTGAACTATCCCTTTGCATCACCTTTGTGTCATTGTATTGGCAATCTCGGGTTGCGAACAGCCCTGTCAGTCAATATTTCCTTCATTAAACACGTGCTGTGATCTCTTCAAGCCTCATTGGTGACCAAATCTGATTCTATTCCAGCACTCTACCTCCTGCGCTCTGCCAGCCGTAATGAACAGTGAGCGGCAGCATGTTGGACAAGCAAAGTTCCGCGCGATAATTGAAGAGCCGCTCCGTGATATCGACACAGAATCCTTGTGAGCTTTCCGGTTCAAGGACTTCTCCTGGCTAGCAGCAGGAGAGATCATCGAGGGAGGTGATTAGATTTTGAGAGCACTGAACCTGATGCTTTCCTTATGGGGACTATAAAAACGTTTGCCTTGCGCCTGTAGCCTTGTGCGTGCTGTGGTAGGGGTCTAGGGGACATTTCAGAAGGTGAGGCGGAGGATTTCTCTTCCTTCTGTTTCTCCTTCCACATAAGTTAGGCTTTTAATTGCTGTTGAAAGCGGATAAAAGTGAAGTTCTCTGAGGAGCAGCTGCACATCAATGGGCTGACCAGAGGGAAATCAGCTCTGAAAGAGCCCTCTCTTCTCTGTATGTTTAGCTGATAGAGATCTCTTCTGGGAAAGATTTTAATAGGTTTCTGTGGGATTTGGCACTGCTGGGAGAAGGGGGGACCTGTTGAGTTTGAATGTTACATAATTCAGAGAGAAAGTCGAAATGAGGCTCAGATTCAGATATTGGGGAATGGCATTGATCACAAAGTAAGACTAGTAATTGACCTATTCGCACAGAAAAAAGAAGTTTCTTTATCGCTGAGCATTTTTTTTTTACTTTTAAGTAATTCAATCAGGAATGAAAATGATGAAAGTTATTGTTAAAGCTGCAGCCCAGTTTTTATTGGGTTAAAAATTATCCAAAATAATTTTTTTTAGCAAGTACATAACCAGCCAGTGTTCAAAACTATCTGCTTGCCTTAGCTCGATTCAAAACGGTAAGCTTGTAATAATGTTTTTAATACCAGCGGTACTGCTGGATTTCCGTGGGAAATTCAAGCATGTCTTTGCGTCATTACGTTACATCTGATTCTGTACACATAAAGGAGGAGTCTCGGCTAGTATAAGCTATATTGCGATTGAGGATGTTGGAGGTGGAGATTTATAGCCTTTTCTCACAGCACTTGATATAATTAAACTTATCAATTTGATGGCGGATCCAGAAAGGTTCAAACGACAATCACCTGTGACAACTAGAGATTCACCCGCTGTAAAATGCAAAAGGCTTTGGACTGAGAGTTTGGAAAAAGAGACTGCATCCAGGTCCATGCGAAAACAAGGATAAATATCGGAAGGGCTTTAAATGTAGTCACGCAATGCTGATGTTGAACATTAACAATTTGAGAACAAAATATAATTTGCACGGTTTGACGTGATGTGATAAGCGATTGTTAGATTTAATCAGCGTGATTTACTGCAATGCTTTTTTCAGTTAGTTGGTCAGAAGAACAAAAGTGGATGTTACTTGTTCAGATGAAAATTTCCGGTGAAAATTCGTATGTTGGTCATACTTCCAAAAAGTATAATCTGTGATTCTGAATGCCAGTATTCACACCGGCGCGGTGACTGACAGCCGCACATTCTCCTCAAAACATTGGATTCATCCGTGGCTGTGCCCTGCCGAGGCACAACCCACGTAAAGTTGATAATTCTGCGAATAACTGTAATTGCAGATTTCGAACAGAGATGGCGACAAAGAGGAAAAACTGCGGACTGATTCATTTATTATTAGGGGTGTAACAATATATCGTATCACAATACAAAAATGCAACAATATGTATCGTCGTGGATAAATAAAAATTGCTGTGTGAGAAAAAATTCAAGTCTACAGAGTTTTAGTGTCAGTACTACATTAAACTACTATATATAATGTATAATAATGCAATGGGGGAATATTTTTGGGTCCTGATAATGCCAAATTGTCTTATCTTATGTTACCAGTAAAAAGTGGTCTATACATTATTTTAAATATATCTAGTTAGTGACAGAGTGAAAGCATATTCGTCTAAAATAATTCTGTATTTTCAGCTTCAGAATCATGAATATTTTTATCCTGGTGTCTCCATAGCCCTGTGCATTGTGTTATCAGCACCAAGTCCAAGCCTATTCATTTACACCCACAATGTAATATAAAATTTAGCATTTTAATCAACAGTACATTTTTTGTTAACCTTTTACCATATGTTTTGGAGTAACG
Source organism: Rhinichthys klamathensis goyatoka (assembly GCF_029890125.1). NCBI lineage: Eukaryota > Metazoa > Chordata > Actinopteri > Cypriniformes > Leuciscidae > Rhinichthys > Rhinichthys klamathensis. The sequence continues at coordinate 433,830 of NW_026606658.1, read as the reverse complement.
CAATAATATCGTATCGTGATATGTATCGAATCGTGACGTGGGTATCGTTGCACCCCTATTTATTATAAACTTTTAATAAATAATTTGGTCATCTTTATGTAATTTGAAACCTGTAAGTTGTATGGACTACTTTATTGTTGCAGTTTTTTTTTCCTTTGAACTGTCTTATGGAAAAGATCTGTGTGACGATTCTTTTTATAAAAATATCTAAAAAAAAATATTTCAAAATTTTATTTCTGTAACATTTTAGTGAGGTGCTCAGTAGACTAAAATAATGTTCTGTTGGTTTAGTTTTCTTTGTCTAGCATTCACAAAACTGCAGTCACTAATGCCAGCTCTAATTTCAGCTCCGCTACTCATTGAGTTTCAAATTCACAGCAGGCAATTAGCAAGATGCCCTACTTGTCATATTAGTTAACCTAAGGCTGTTATTAACGAGCTTCAAAACTCAATGCTTGACAGTCTGCCTTTACTTTAGAGAAATGTGGTTAGACTGGATGCGTCCCTATTTTCCTCAAGAAACGGAAACTTCGTTCTGAATCCTCAACATATTGCCTGCTTCAGTATTCTTTTGAAGATGGAAGGAGCCATTGAAGATAGTATTTATGTACTATCACATGCCTCATGTCTGACGCTGTAACTCATTTTCCACAGAAAACCGACTGTTCCTGCTGTGTGCATTGCTGCTGTGCTCAATATTCCTCTTGAGGATTTAACTGTAGTTTTTTGTAATTTGTAGTCTTTCTGGTCCTGTTGTGCACAAATCATCTGTATAATATTATATTATAAAATATATAGAAATATAACTTTTTCTGCCTAAAATGAAGCTCTGAATATCCTGAAAATAGGTTGAATGTGCCATTTCATGTTGACTTTCTTAAATGAGGCTTTTCAAACAAGAAAAATCTCTTCATTTTTCAGGAAATGCGTTCAGAGAAGAACAGGTTAAGGACCTCAAAGAAGCACTGAGAGGCACTGACCCCGACATTCCTCTTGTGTTCGTCAGCGGCAACCACGACCTTGGCAACACACCCACTCCGGACACCGTGGAGCAGTTCTGCCGTGACTGGGGCGATGATTACTTCAGTTTTCGGGTGGGTGGGGTGTTGTGTTTGGTGTTGAACTCTCAGTTCTTCTTCGACTCATCAGGCTGCCCTGAGTTAATGGAGGCCCATGAGGTCTGGCTGGAGAGCCAGCTGCAGAGAGCCATCCAGAACCCCTACCGCCACGTGCTTGTCTTCCAGCACATTCCGCTCTTCCTCCGTACTCCCGACGAAGAGGATGACTACTTCAACCTGCAGAGGGGAATCAGAGAGCGCTTGATCCAGAGATTCAAACAGGCAGGTGAGAAGGAAGCACTTGAGCCTTACACTTCAAACAAGACAAGTTGCAGGTGTCCGTACCTCATTTCATGAAGTATCGAAGTTTTTTCTTTCTCTGAGGATACCACAGTGTCTCCTACTGGATTTTGTTTAGCCTGTCCCTAAAAATAGGCTAAATAGTAACCAAAATAGTTTTTTCCAACATATTTTAATATATATATTTTTAAACATATATTTTAATTTATTTTTATTTTAGTTTACAGATTTAAACTGACTTAATTTTACAGTTTATTGCAACAGATCACTAAAACGGTTTCTTCATGCTGTCATAAGAACACCAGTAATTATTTTGATTTCCAAATTAGCATTTTTCGTTTTGCTTTCACAAGGCATAAATAGCGGTTTTAGTTACTCATTTCAAGTCAGACTTGAGCAAAAAATGATGCACCTCGTGATGGAGATTATTTCCATCACAACATTTATTTCCATCAAGAGATGCATCATTTTCTGGTCAAGATCTTGTATTGTAAGAGTCCATCACTGTAAAGTCTCCTCCAGCACATCCCAAAGACTTTCAGTGAATTTAAGGTCTGGTTTCAGAGGTGCCAATTCATGTGTGAAAATGATTCTTCATGCTCACTCCCAACCATTCTTTCACAATTTGAGCCTGATGAATCTTGACATTGTCATCCTGGAGTATGGCCATGATGTGTCTTCCTACATGGTTGTTTAAGAAATGAAAAGCTACACACTCCATCAGTTAGGTTTAGAAGAACTGCTGCCAAACATTTAACATGCTAGAAACATAATAATCACTGCAATAATGACTCACCCAATCATAAACTCTTAAGCATTTGCCTATTTAAATCCAAACAGTGACTTATTTGTGTGTGACTTTGATAGGTTTTCATGGTTGAATGTTCAAAAAACATTTTTCACACATTTTACATTGTTGCAGCACCTCTCTTTCCAGTCTGTCAGTAATGCTCTGTTTAGTTCCGGTCTCTATGAAGCCCCTTCTTCCGAAAAGCATAATGTGCTCTGATTGGTTGGCTGGACCAGTGTTTTGTGATTGGACAACAACTTCAAGCCAGTTTTGTAAATGTCACGCCCTTTACTATAACCCTGAGTTTTAACACACTTCTAACGCAACTCATCCAGGCCTCACCCCTTTTTTTGTGTATCCCTTGGCATGGAATAACTTAAATGAGGAATATCGTGACATGTTCATTCATGAAAGAAAACTCAAGACTACAACCGAGGCATTTCATGGGGTTCAGAAACATTATTGATATAGAGAATAATTCCATTTGGAGTGACTTTGTCCATTGTTACTTTGCAGACATTTTCATGCTCAAACAGCAATAATACTCACTAAAGAAAGTTGGAAAATGTAAAAAAGCATAATGAGTCCTTTTTAACTAGTCTACTTAACACATCAGTGTGTAAAGTATAGTATATTTTTTATTAGACATTTAAGATATGTTTGTAGAATAGCCTGCACAATGAAATAAATGAAACTATGGTTTTCGGCCTCTGTGATGCCAACCAACTGCCACACAACTATTAAAAAGAAGCCAAAAAGATAAGGAATTAAGTAAACTGGATTAAGGAGGATGGGTTAATAAATATTAAAGATAAGCCAATGAATGCTCATTGGTTGAGCGAAGTTGTAAACAAGTGGTGAGACTGGATAGGCTTTGAATGAGAGGGTTAGATGTTCTGCAGACATCTCGGCTTTGTTGTCTCCACCAAAAGCATCTGTAACTCCATAACTTGAGTGATTTTTGCAAAGAGGGGAAGACTTTTTCCACGACAATAGTAGCCATACGGACAAAAAAGATCATTCAGTTATTTATTTTTTTCATAGAAAAGTGAAACTTTTCGTATTCAACAAAACAATGAAAACTAAAAACATATGCAGTTATCATTGATTTTTATTCAATATAATTTTATTTAATTTTTTTAAACTTTAAAAATGAAAAAAAAAAAACATATTCCAGAAAAATCCAGAAAATGTACTCTTTTTTTTTTTTTTTTTTACAACTGTTAATATTGCAGGTTTCGGTTTTCTCATTTGTAACATCTGTTAAATTAATTTATTAGAATGAAGTTATTTTAGATTTCTCAACTTAAAAAAAAAATAAGGGCAGAACAATTTATTTTTTATTTTATTTTTTTGGTAAATACAAACGAGTTGTACAAGACCATGAAACTATCAGTGCAAGAATGCTGCAGTAAATGGCACATTTATGGCCACATGCTGGAATAATGCTTTTGTCTTGCCCGTGGCTCTTTAATTATGCTGTGAGTGCCCTGGAGTGCTTTTCCAGGATGTATAATAAAAGCTTTACAGACAAGAAATATGCAAGTTGTCCATATACATTTTGGGATTCTATTATGAGAATGGACTCTATATAAGAGGCATATTGTGCGTAAGTTAATTATTGATTTTAGAACTCCGCGAATGTTGGATCAGAGCAGATGCTGTTTTATTTAACAGCTGTTGAAATGCACAGCATACTCAATACTCTATTCTCATGTTGATATCTAATGAGCATTTTTGGGGTTGCAGTCCTTTTGCTTGAATAAAGATTTTCACTATTAACAAGCAACTCAATAGTTTAGCCTTAAGCATTAAATCTGATTGCTATTCAAATTTGAAATTCCTACACAAGGATGTTATCATGTAGCTTCAAGAAAAGAGAAATGGCAGTGTTATTGTTACAGATATCAAATGATATGCTCCTCTAAATGTGTCAGATTGATTTACTTTCAGTTATACATAGTAGTTCTGGCACCACAAACTATTAAACAAGCTGTGCTTGTAGGAAAAGTAACAAGTAAATCCACTGGGTTGTGGTTTTATGTTAGCTATGAAGGGGAAAAAACACACATCTTCCTTTGTTCCAAAGGTTAGTGTTCAAAAGAAACAATATATATTGATTGTTGTATGGCCAGAGAGATGCATCATGGTCCAATGATATTGAAAATCGATTTAAAAAAAACGGGCAAAACAGGAAGATTCAATCTCTCTAGTCATGAAAAATGTGACATCTTTAATATTAGATTTGAACTTTTATCTCTCATCTTATACAAGCTGTGTTAATGGAAATGGAGTAGTGTGTAATGTAAATAAGTCAGGCACTGCTGTGGGCGGCAGAGAGGGGCTTGATCGGAGGACTGACACATCCACTCCACGGCTTCCTTCGAAACGCCACTTTTATTATTTCTATAATTGTTTCTATGATCAAAACATGAAGAATGCTAAAATGAAATAAAATAAAAAATGTTTGAAAAAAATAAGCCAATCCTCCTGGATATCAGAGATCACTGTCAGAGGATAACACAGCCACTGCCCACAAACTCGTTTTCATGGGCTCCTTGAGCTCGTAGATTTAATATCATGCTGCAAATGATATTTTTATGATTTAAACCACATTTTCTAAAAGGCAGCAAGGCTGTGAGAAGATGATCCTTTTTTTGAGACATCTGCCTTGGGGAAAAACATGCTGATCACTCCAGATGTCTGTTAGCTTTGAGGTTTGTACAGTGGGTGGCATTTGAAATGAATACATATAATACACAGTTCCTGATATCCTGAGCTGTTTACAGACCTATATTCCTCTGCTGTACTGATACTCTAATGCCCTGTAATGTCTGTCTGTCAGGTTCTCTGTGCTTTGTGATTAGTTTTGTGGTAATAATGTATTATTTTGTTGGTGATCTTGTTTTCTGTAGATCATGGAACATGAGCATAGAGTCTAGATGGTAGATCTCAATAACTTTCTTATTAACTTAAAAAGTTTATCGATTTTTCTTTTTCTTTGTGAGTTGACAATTTAACAATTTGCACTGTGATGTCACAATTCATTCTAGTAAGAATAAGATCCAATTATAAGCCATTATGCGCATGTTTTATTGAATATCAGGCCATTCATTGAAATCTCATAAGTTCTATTGGATGTTCTCTTAGTGAAAGGTCAATTAAAATGCCCTTAACCTCTTGCGTGTTCTTTTATTCAATATTTTGACTTATTTGTGTATCTTTAGTGTAAGGAGATGTTTAGAGTAAAGAACTCATCTGTTTAACACATTTGTTTGTTACAATGAGTAAATGCATTCCACACATTATTACCTTTAAATCAGGCACAGAAAAAGACCCAATAAGGTATGTATTTCTTTGGTTTTACTTTGAGATCCATTCTAATGGCATCTTAAGGCTATAATCCGAGCACAGAAGTTTGAGCTAGTATTAAGTGAGGTTTTTTACAGTATGTTTGTGCACTTGGTAAACACCCTTGATTGAATCTAAAATGGTACTCTTGACAAGCGCACTTAAACGCACAAGCAGAAAGAAAGCTTGTGCTATCTTAAAAGGCAACTTGTGTTTATGAGGCACCTATTATAATGCAAACCATTTCATTTTAAATTACCATTCAACGTTTCTCACTGCCAGTGTGCTATCTTGTAGTGTGTTAATTAGCAGTGATAAGCCAAGTGTTTCCTCTGCTATTTCAGCTGTCTTAAGGCTCTCATTCAGCACACGCCAGTAGAAATGAGCATGGGAGTTGGTTAATCAACTGAAAGCTTGTCACCTGCTGAGAACTGTAGGTTAGCTGGCAAGCATGTTGTTTTTAGGTAGACAATGAAGAATTGTCTGTTTTGTGGAGGTTAAAGTGTGATGGAGTACCCATTGTTATCAGATATCCTTTAGGAAAGGCTTGGCTGTGTTTTTGTGTATCTCCAATGTCTTGCATCATTATAAGGAGTGTTTCAAGGGCATAGAAATATACTGTAACTCGCCCCGTTTGGCAATATCTATTTGGATATTATCTGTTTGCCGTTTCTTCAACTCTAATGGCTTTGATTTGTATCTCATTTTGCACTCATATATAGTTTCTGGCTCGAATAAAATTTTTTTCCCAAAATTGTAATGTATTTTCTATAACACTTCTGATTCAAACCTCAATAAAATAATAACAATAACAATAATATTTTACGATGCGCCGATAATTAAGTCATGTTGTGGCTGGTAACCGATAAATGGCCAATATTGAAGTTCTACATTATTTTGTCCAAATAAATTACGCTTATAAAAACTAAAATCAATAGTTGTTCATGCTGCAGTGAATTTAAGCATCTCAACATTTGAATGTACAGTTTGAAAAAGCTATTGTCAGGGTTCTGTCACTTCTGTCTAGTCTATCTCTTGGTTTTGTGACAGAGCCCTGACACACCTGTTTTATCTTGTCTGTGCCTTGTTTCATGTGTTTTCGTGTCTTGTGCTGTGTAGCACACAGCTTGTGTTTTAGGGGGCTTTTCCACTGGGCTCGTTTGCTGCGGTGCGAGCCCGAGCGCGTTTGTTCCCGGCGCCCCCCGCAGCGTTGGTCTGGTTTCACACTCAACTTGATTCTATCGAACCTTGGTGCGTTTGCGTGCATATTACGTCATCGCAAACGTGCACGGCGCATGATAGAAAACAGAACGCGGGGCAATATTGTGGTTTTTTTTATTAATTCGCTGCTATTATGCGCAGTTGACTGAACAATACAGGTTTACTGTGCGTGTGTCACATAAGGTGGCCTTCTGCTGCTTGCAAACGGACTCTTTTGAGGAGACAGTGGATTTCCAAATTTGGTGCCCTGATTTCACGCGCAATGCACGAATACACTGCAGTCTCACTCTCGCTCGTATCCAAGGTAAATCATCAACACTATCATCCCTTACAAGTGTTTTATTTAACTGAATACATCACAATGAGCTAAAACGCATGCGCAGGTCACTTTACTTCCTGAACAAGTGCGCACCCGAGTCCGTGCTGCTTTCACATTCACGCGAACCGTGGCACGGTTCGGGAGCAACCGAACTCAGACCACCTCCTCCAGGTAGTCTCGGGTTCGGTACCCCAGTGCGCACGAGGGTCCCATGACAGTGTTCACATTAGCGATTTTTCATGCGAACCGTGCCCCGTTCCGAACTAAACTGCCAGTGTGAAAGCCCCCTTACACTAGCTGTGTGCTTTCATGTTGTCATGTTTTGTGTGAACACGTGGCTTATAAGTGTTTTCATTAGCTGCGTGTTCATGTCTCGTTTTGTGTGAGCACATGGCTGGTGATTGGTTTTACTGGCCATGTGCTTGTGTTCAAGTCACGTTTGGTGTGAGCACATGGCTTGTCATGTATGTTTCCTTGTGCCATGTGCTCTCCTGTTGATTGTCTAGCCCTTCCCATCTTGTTACCTGATTATTGATTTGTTTGCCCCACCTGTCCTCATTACCTGATTGATTCATTTGCCCCACCTGTCCTCCCTCGTTACCTCCTTTGTTTGGTCTCCCTATTTATTCTCCCTGTTTGCAGTCCTGTGCTGTTTCGTTGTTGCATGTACCTGGTGTGTTACCCCTTGTTTCAAGTCAGTCAAGTCAAGTCATTTGTTTTCCCCTACGGGGTAGTTTTGTTTGCATTTTTGTTTTGTTATTATCATTAAAGAACCCATTATCTCTGCACCTGAGTCCTCGCTCCTTTCACCTCCACCACACCTGACAGCTATATTAATCTGCTAAGGAATACTTTTAACAGTGTTATTAAATTAGTGTTCTTTTAAGATTACATAAATGTTAGGTGATGGCAAAGGTATTCTACATGTACAATTTGTTGAAAAGAATATCATTAAAGGGGGCATGTCTTGATCTTTTGACATACTATAAGAGGTATTTGTGGCATTAAAACATCCTGCATGTTTCAAAGATTAAAACGTTCTCATTTTAAACAAAGAATTGATTTAATCAAGCTCCAAAAACTATATTTTTGCGGGTAATCTGTGACGTCACATGGGCAAATACACATGCATATGACTGCCTCCAGTGCAAGACATAAACAAATAATTATACATTATCGCACCACTGGTGTTCAGTCGTTACTTAAAGGGTTAGTTCACACAAAAATGAAAATTATCCCATGATTTACGCACCCTCAAGCCATCCTAGGTGTATATGACTTTCTTCTTTTATATTATATTAAAGTTATATTAAAAAATATCCTGGCATCCAAGCTTTATAATGGGTGTGAATGGCACCTTAGATTTTGAAGCCCAAAAAAGCACATCCATCCGTCATAAAAGTAATCCACACGGTTCCAGGGGGTTAATAAAGACCTTCTGAAGTGAATCAATGCGTTTTTGTAAAAAAATAAATCCATGTTTATAACTTTATAAACTATAATCACTGGCTCATATCTGTAAAACGAAAGATGTAGAAGGTTTAGGCCTTCCCTGTTTTCAACACTACTATTGGGCAGCCAACTTAAGGGCCTTAATGTGTTGGCGTAGTGCATATCCCGATGTGTTGACTACTACCATCATTCCTGCATGGCTCGTTATTTAGCGGGATATTCAGGATTCCTCCCTCCCTGCTTTACTCTTTGCAGAAAATAAACCTATTAGAACGTTTAAGAAATGTAACCCCATCGTTGTAAATTCTCTCAAGGTGTGGTATCAGCTTAGAAACGTCTTTAAAGGGATACTCCACCCAAAAATGAAAATTCTGTCATCATTTACTCACCCTCGAGTTGTTGCAAACCTGTATGAGTTTCTTTCTTCTGCTGAACACAAAGGAAGACATTTTGAAGAACGATTGGAACTTTGGCACCATTGACTTCCATAGTATTTTTTTTTTCTACTATGGAAGTCAATGGTGCCAAACAACCGTTTGGTTCCAATAGTTCTTCAAAATATCTTCCTTTGTGTTCAGCAGAAGAATTTTTCAAGTACGAAGCTATGTTAAAAGTATTATACCTAATTTTGAAACCTATAAACCCCCTGAGCATCTTAATTATTGTATGACCTCTGAACTTGACATGAAGGGTCTGGTTTCTAAATTTGTTGAATGCTTAAATGACTCTAGAGCTCCTAATACACAATATTTAAAGATGTCCTGGGAAAAAGACTTGGGTATAGATATTTCAGAAGACTCCTGGGCCGAGGCCCTCCGGGGTATTAGGTCTTGCTCCATCAGTTCTAATTTTCAACTGATAAAATACAAAGCGGTGCATAGATTGCACTACTCTCGTACAATATTACATTCTATATATCCCTCTGTCTCACCTTTGTGTATTAAATGCAAGTCCAATGAGGGCACATTGGCTCATCTATTCTTGTTCTGCCCAAAAATATGTAAATTCTGGTCTGAGGTCTTTTGTTTTTATTCAAAGGTATTTAAGACTGATTTTCCTCATGATCCCAGTGTTGCAATATTAGGCTGGGCCCCTTCTTTAGTGACCTATAACCTTAATCAAATTCAGACGATACAATATGGGATGACAATAGCGAAGAAAGCAATTTTGTTGACGTGGAACAAAGAGTTTGTTCCTAAATTTGAGATGTGGCTTGCAGAGGTTAGCAGTGTGCTACATATGGAACAGATCGGATATGAAATTGCTGGTAAACCGAAGAAATTTTTACAGATTCGGAAGTCCTTTATAGAATTTCTGGAAGGGGATCATGGAATTTAACATATTGGACATATGTTCTAAGAGGTGTGGTACTGTAGATTATATAGCGTCTTGCAGGGTGCAATAACTCACTTTCTTTCCATAATTGGGTAATCATTGGTATTGGTATTTTATTCTAAACATTTTACTTTTAATATATATGTATGTAGAGGTTTGGAAGGTGTATCTGTATATATATATATATATATATATATATATATGTATGTATGGATATTGTATGTTTAGGTGTGTGTATGTACTTAAACATATGTATATATAGGCATTTATCATTATTGTTTATTTATTTATTTTTTATTATAATTATTTATTTACTTGTTACTTATATGCTGGCATGGGGTGGGGGGTTGTTCTGTAAAAATGTGAAAAGCTTTAAATAAAATATATATATAAGATATAATGCATGGATCCAGTACACACTGGGACAAAAAACAACTATAATCACTGGTTTCTGGTAATGGCCATCTGCACGTTCACGAGAGAGTCGAGTTCCGGCGTATGATATAGGTGGAGCGCAAGCTTTGGTGAGAAGTGACGAACATCATACGCCTATGTCATACATCTTGTGAACACGCGGGCGGCCATTACCAGATGGATGCACTTTTTTGGGCTTCAAAATCTAAGGTACCATTCAGATTCAGATTCACTTTATTAGCCATTTGCAGTCTAAAACCACATTGGAAAAAAATGTGCAAGAAGCTCAAAGTGCAATGTCAACATATAAGAGGACATAACATAAAACAGACAAGCAAGTGCCACATAAAACCTCAATAGTAAAACGCTGTACAATAAAATCCATACATAAACTTAAATTAAAGTGCCTAATTTAAAGTGCTTTGTTTAAAGTGATCACAGCTTGGGGAAAGAAACTGTTTAAATGGCGATCAGTAAAACATTTCACAGAGCGATACCTTCTCCTTGAGGGAAGCATCCCAAAAAAGGCCCCTGCAGGATGGCCTGAAGCATCATTGACAAGTTTTAAAGCTCGATTCAAGAGTCTAGCTTTATATGTGACCTCCAGGAGCGTCACAAAGTGCAGCCAATGGTCCTGCTGGCTGAGCGAACCACTTTGTTCAAAGCCGCCTTTTCTTTCAGGGTGAGATTACCAAACCACACAGTAATACAACTGGTTAGGACACTCTCAATTACACAATAGTAAAAGTTCAGAAGAATCTTAGTATTTTGAGTGGACTCTCGAAGCCTACGTAAAAAGAAGAGGCGCTGTCTCGCTTTCTTAGCAATGTTAGTCGTATTAGAGCTCCAGTTCAAGTCATGAGAAAGAGTCACACCCAAAAAATTTACATTTCTCAATAATCTGCACATCAGAATCATGGATAGTAATAGGCACCTGATTCCTATTGTGACAAAAATCAATAACAAGTTCACACGTTTTTTGAAGTGTTCAAAAGCAAGTTGTTGTTTTTTTTACTCCATTGAACAACATTCTTCACCTCGCGATAATGCGATTCATCGCTTGAACTGATCAGCCCAATGATAGTTATATCATCGGCATATTTGATTATCACATTATTAGCATTGGATGCTTCAAGGTCATGAGTATACAGTGTGAACAGTAGGGGGCTCAAGATACACCACTGCGATGAACCAGTGCTAACATAGCTCATCTGAAATACAACCATTGATTTTGACCCTTTGTGGTCGACAAGTAAGGAAATTAAAAATCCATTTACAAATGGCATCATCGAGTCCAAGACATTTCAATTTGTGAGATAGCTTTGTTGGGACCATTGAATTAAAAGCTGAACTGTAGTCTATAAATAGCATTCTAGCATATGATTTATGTACATCTAGATGCTTGTAGACAGAGTTCAAAGCAAAGGAAATGGCATCCTCAACACTTCTGTTTTTCCTATGCAAATTGTAGTGGGTCCACAGACACAGGGATTTGATCTTTGATAAAGTCCAACACCAATCGCTCAAAGGTTTTCATCAGGACAGATGTGAGGGGCACTGGCTGATAGTCATTCAGACTCGTCACAGGTGTCTTCTTGGGCACTGGAATTGTAATTGAACTTTTAAAGCTAACTGGAACAGTGCACTTCACAAGTGACATGTTGAAAAGATCAGTCAGAACAGGACTAAGTTGCTCGGAGCACAGTTTAAGGACACGAGGGGGAATACAGTCCGGTCCAGGTGCCTTCCTAACCTTCGTCCTGGACAAGATCCTCTGAACGTCCTCCTGAATGATGGTGAAACTCTGCTCATTACAAGTAGAAAAACTCATTTAGTTCATTTGGCAAGGATGGATCAACATTAGTGATGGATCCTCCTTTAGGTTTCCAAGCGGTGATAGAATTGAACCCTTGCCACATACATCGTGGGTCCACCTCCATGAAATGTCCCTCTATCTCAGCTCCATAGGCTCGTTTATTCATTCTCTCCCACTATAAAGCTTGGAAGAGCCAGGGTATTTTTAATATAACTCCAATCGTGTTTGGCTGAAAGAAGAAAGTCATATGGCTACAGACCCATGGGTAAATTATGGGATAATTTTCAGTTTTGGGTAAACTAACCCTTTAACGGCTTACACTTACACCGGATGCGAGTGTCACGTTGCATCAAAAGCAAATAGAACCTATTATAATCACTAACGCTGTCTACACTGGAACGTACGGTATACAGATGTGCGTTCAGTTTCTGACGTATTCCACGCACTTGAGTCTGTCGACAACTGAACAACAACTTTCGCTTTGTCGCGTCCAGTTTAAACCGCTCGTTTGGGGTACATACTTAAATGGGATCTCATGGATGTTTTATTTTAATGGTGTCCTGGATCACGTTGTATGATTATATATTTGTTCAGAGGATTTTGTTTGTAAACGAGGCACAGTGTAATGCAGAGTTTGCAAAGAAACATTTTATATATATTTGTTTTAGTTTTTTGTGCAAAAAACTTTATTAGCATTATAAGTGAACCTCAAGGAACATATTAATAGATAAAAAAAATCCATGTCATGACCCCTTTAAATATCCAACATCGATCGATAGCGATAAAATAACAAAACCACACAAACATCCAGTGACCAATCCTTTTTAAATATGTTTTCCCCGATGTGAAACAGCTCTGCTGTGTACAGGAATCAGCATGATTGAAATTGCTAAGCACTATGCCAGTCGCCTTTCATGCATATTTCGATTAAATCATAATTACACTTACACACAAAACTCTGTCCCTCATTTAAAGGATCTACAGTGATAAATGGGTGTGATATATGACCGGCATAAGCAATGTTCTCCCTGCACAAAATCATTTTGTACTTCCTTCTGTCATGCAAATTATTTCTGGCAGAGTTTTGTGAATAATGTATCCCAGTGGCCTAATGACAGGACGCACAAACAGGCAGTAACACACACACACACACACACACACACACAACCCTCAAACTAAACCGTTAATGCTGTCTGAGTAGTTTGAATAGAAAAGACTTGAGGATTTACATATCATCCATATCTGGGAGATCCGTTAGTTCTGTGGCTGGGAATAGAGACTTCTAGAAGCGTGTTTAGTGTGTCTCTAGAGAACTGAACGCAGAACGGCATCATACTTCCTTATTGGACTAGATTACTGGCTTATTTTATGTGAATGTTTATTTTTAGTACGTACTATTCTCTCACATTCTCAGCAAATTTCACCTCTCTCAGCCAAAAGGCATGTTGATCCCTAGATACTACTATTCTTGCAGTAATGAGCCCATTAATTAACAGGCAGATAAATGGGATTTTCTCAAATGTATCTTCAAGAAAGGAAATGATGCAATTCATGAGATGGAAATAAGTCGCTGAGAGCAGTGGAAAAAATTCAAGGGAATGTACTGTATAAACAGTACAGAAGGGGGCTTTGTTCATAGTACTGCTGTTGGCATTGGTGTAGAATCCCAGAGGGATGACACTTTTTGATCATCTTTAGATGGACATCTTCTTATAAACATGTAGAAAGTGACTTTACATCAGATCTCCACAACGAAATCCATAACAGCACTGTTTGTTGTTAAGCGATCACAGCTTATTAATCAGCATGATTACAGGACTGGTGGGAGTATGGACACACTGAAATGTTCACAGCCAAAAATCACAGCCGAGAAAAGAAGCGACTGGAAGCGTGCACACATTTTTTTAGGCATACAAAGCAAAACAATGCCCAAACAGAGAGACACAGACAAGTATGATTATCTGAACAGAGGACAAAACTGTTTATTTTAAAACCTCAAGATGATCGTGGAAATAGACCACCTATTATAGCGCCATTAAAAGCAAAAATCATGTTTTTCTTGTTGTAAGAACTATGTGTTTGAAACACTGTGCAATATAAAATAGGCTACCATGAAAATATAGCTATTTTTATAAACATGAAATTTATCCTATCCAGCACAATCTTCTCCATAACTTTAGACAAAATACTGGCTACCGTAATGGGCCTGTGATTATCTAAACTCCCCACCATACCAGCTTTGTCCTTAATAACTGGTACTAACAAAACAGACAACATTGAATCTGGTAAAACACCATGAATCATAAAACCAGAAAAACAAAGAACTAAAAGATTTGTTATCAGGCAATTTTCTTATAGCTTGGTACACCTCATGTGTTATAGTCATTATTGTATCATTACCTTCAATGTAGTCAACATTATATAATTCATTTTGCACACAATTAAAAAGATCACAATAATGCTGTATCTACAACTCTGCAATATTATCTGCTCCAGAAACTCCATCTAGATGACATGGAAGAGATATCCTGCAATTATTAGAAGTTCTCACTTCTTTCCAAAAGTCAGCAATATTATTATTTAATAACTTCATGGCCATTGAATCAGCCCTCAGGGTTTGCTCATTTTTACAAATAAAGCGAATATCATACTTATATCTAGCATTAGCAAGTTTCTTATACTCAAGCTCCGGTCCTTGTCTGGGTCTGCCTGCCATAACCCATAATTTGGAGGCTTCCCGGGCTTCAGCATGGTACTCTGCCACATACTCGCTCCAACCAGGTTTAATATTATTCACCTTACTCTCATGTTTAAAATATGGATTACTACAATCATACAAAACATTTACCATATCATTATACATAGAGCAGATATCCCTCCCATGATTTACATCTTTACAGTTAACATCGCTACACATTATTGCATCCTTGGGTAAATCAATATTACTCAAGGATCCATCTGTACCAACATAATAAGCTAAAAGGTCCTCCTTTGTAAGAATTATTGTTCTTTATTTATTTTATAAATTGTGTCTATTTAATGTTTATTCTGTCATTTCTATCAGCATTTATTGCACAATTCAGGTTTTTAAACTATTTAGCCATGTCCCAAATTTTGGTATTAAGGTTGCAAAAATTGCAAACCAGATATGAAATAAATAGGAAAAAAATATAATATAATTATATAGTATAAGATTAAACGCAAACATCCTAATATATCCAAATATATATGCAGAAAATTATTATTTTCAACCCTCACTCTGTCTGAAATGATCCATTTTAAAGGGCCAGCTCCTTTAAGGCTCGTCAGTAAACGGCCACTGTTATGAGTGGTTAACATCATTGCATAGGAAACAGTATCAATGCCCACTCGCTGTTGCACGTGAGTAAATTTATATCCATATAAAACCATTATTTACAGACAAAGCATTATGAATACATTGTACTATAATATAATCCCTCATTATTTGATCCCCCGAACATTGTTATCTACATAGCACAGCTGATTGGTTGCCGTGGCAACAGCAGCCAATGAGCTTGCTGCTTAACATTCAAATACTTGGCATTGTTTGCTGTCAGCAGTTGCAGCACACTTTCAGACACCCTCCACCTTCCCCAGCTCCACCTGTATAGATCAGCTACGGGGGTTGTTCCATGTTTGTTATATGTGCAGCAGCAGCGTGTTTAGGGGCGTTCGCACCGGATAGTTCTAGGAACTATAGCCACCAGGGTGGTTCCCCTAGGAACGTTTTCTGATTGCATTCGCACTGCCAGTAGAAACTCTGAAGTGACGTAAGCCACGCTTGTTGTTGTGACTTTTATTTTGACGGCGCGGCGGACCTTTATTTTGACGGCGCTGAGTACGCCACAGCCTGAGCCACACAGTGCTCCCATTCTCAGTATTCATTAGTTTACGATCTGTCTAACAGTCCTGTCTAATACGTTATTAGATAGAACTGTTATACATAGAAAGACAGTATATGAAAAGGTATAGTGTATGCCGTATGGTTGATGTCCAGTGTTGCTAGCTGAACAGAAATACATAATCATGTTTCTCTTGGTGCCCTCAAAGCTACGTTGGATTTTCTCCTCCGCGTAAAGGTTAAGAGGTCCATCTATCACTGTTCCATGTCCGTAGAGTTAGTTTCTGGAGTAAATATATAGGCTATAATCTGTGTGTGTACACAGCCTTTTTTTTAAATGGTGGGTGCTGATGTTTCGCGTGGTTTCAGCCAATCAGCGTATACTAACGTCACGGATAGTTCCTACAGCGCTGGTTTAGACCCTACTCTGAAGTAGGAGCTAAATAAGTTCCTCCAAAAAAAGTTCCTTGAACTAAAATAGTTCCTAGTTCCTGCGGTGCGAACACGCCAACATCCGGGAACTTCCGCCAATAGTTCTAGGAACTATGAAAAGGTTCCTCCGGTGCGAAAGCCCCTTTTGTGAATGTATTGGCAGTAGCAATCTGCAGTAGCAGCGTAGCAGATCTATTCCGCCAAGATTTGTGTAAAGTGCCCATTATTTTGTAGCAGGTTTAGGTTGATGTGTAGTTACAGTAGATGTGTGCAGTCATTAACAGTATTGCATGTCTAATTATTCTATCTGGTAGTGAAGTAGAGAGGATGTCCTTAGAGTAAATGACTTGTTTTAGAAGTGCTTTGATTTTTCTTCCCCCTCCTCAGTTTCACATCTGACTTCCCCAGATAATTGGACTCTCTTTTTTTGTCCATCATGTTTCTGTTGCTTGCTTCCATCAAGTGGATTAGAGGTTATAATATGTGAAAGATGCTTGAAATGTGCAAAATCTTCCTATTGAAGTCATTTACATGCAATTATAATTCATCCTAATGTTTTGTTCCCGTTGTTTGAATTGTTTTTGAAAAGGTGTCTGCTTTATATGCTGCATTGTGTAAGTCTTTAAGTGTCAAGGTAGTTGTGTTGTTTGTTTGGTTTCATTAGCAGTGTTCCTCTCTGTCCAACAGAGCATGCAGATAGCGATCATGTGCATGTGGAACAAGAACAACTAGTGAAATTTAGATGAACTCTTGACAGGAAGCAACAATCTGTAATTATACCTCTCAACATTGTGTTCCTGCCATAATCAGTTTCTCCTTTCTTCTTCTTTTATGTATTTTGGCGTTCCATCTCCTGTCTTACCATCATCCCTGTGGTTTTTCTATGGAAGTAAAATAATCCCAAATGTTTTTGAAACAAAAAGCCTGTTGAATTGTACTACTTGAAAAAAATATGCATTGCATTAACCCTGCTTGTATTTTAATGCATTGTATTTTTAGGGCTTGCATTTTTATAGGCTGAAATTTAGCATGGTTAAATATTTAAGCAGTGAATATTTCAAATCAAAACATTTCAAACACATTTTCATTAGTAAAATTTCAATAATCCATATTCACCTTTCATATTTCATTTCCCAAATATTCAAACTGATTAAAAATACAACCTAAAATATTCAACAGGCGGTTTTCGGTCCATTTTATTTCGCTTTGCAAATTCGCTTCCACAAATTCAGTGGTTCAAATTCGACAGTAAATTCAACATTGACATCCAGGAGCTGCAGGAAAAGTAGTAGATTACCGAGCATAATCTCCATCTGCTGTTAGTCGACCACACCAGCAGGGGGTGCAAGCGCGTGTTGTTGACGAAGACCAGAGCAACAGTTAGTGCAAGCCATTCATTCATAAAAACTTATTTACAAAAATGTAAGTGTATTTGTGATTATTATGACGTCTGTTTTATGTGAAATTCAGTGTGTTCACGATTACTTTTCCTGTGTAGCCTACATGCATCTTTCTCTACCATGAACGATAATGTTATTCCCCCGATGCGGATATACAGATCCAGTGTTACATTTGACATATTTCTCTTGGTTTTTTAGTTGCCTTCACCTTATATTGCAGCGATGTGCTGCATGCAGTACTAGGGTTTGGTTTCCCTCAATATGTCAGGATTCCCCTGCTGGACATATAAAACGCTTAACGTAACTTAATGGACATAAAAGACCAAACTCGCAGGCTAGCAGATGGACTCAGAATATGAATTTAACGCGCAAAGTTTAATGCTGAGCGTTTCCCAGTGATATACTGGCATAAATTTGGTTTGACATTGGACATTCGCACATTTAGGGACCGTCTCTAAAGTTACATACGACATTGGTATACACGTTTCTAACTTAAATACCATTTGAAAAGAACGACTTACAGTCATAAAACCAACTGTAAAGTGTTCGTGTAGGTGTCAGGCTCAGGCATAATGCGCAATTTATTCAAATAGATTGAAGTTTGCTATTGAAGTTAGAAACGTTTAGGCCTATAGGACTTGTTACTTTAGAGACGGTCCCTAAATGTGCGAATGTCAACCCAATTTTACATTTAGTCTTTTAGCTGGCACTTTTATCCAAAGCGACTAGTTAAGCTAACAATATAGAACAACAATATGAAAGTGCTACTTCCCAGTTTAATCTAATGCAGTATATGTACAATACATACTTTCCAAATAAGGTGCGAGTTTGGTCTTTTATATCACTGTACTGTAGTCCATTAAGCTACGTTAAAGGGATACTCCACCAGTTTTTCTTATTAAACTATGTTATTCCCTTAACTAAGACGAGTTGATACATACCTCTCTCGTCTCAGTGCGTGCACTATATCGCTCTGTATTGCCGCAAAACTATGTTAGCACTTAGCTTAGCCCATGCATTAAATATGGGCCAAGCAGAGAAGCGACCAAACACTTCCACGTTTTCCCTATGTAAACACAGTTACTCGAGTAGTGTAACTTGACCTGGGCTGGTGACACAAAATAAACCGTTGCGCTTTTCTAAGCGTTTAAAATTGATGACTATATTGTATGGCGGAATACCATAACAAGTGCTTTTGAGCACTTCGACTTGGCGCAATAATATCTTCACTCGTGAAAAGTCCCGGCTCCCGCTTCCTCTCCCCCTCCCTCTGACATTTCCGTCAATACAACCAACGTGACTTTTACTACCTGTGCTGTGCTATTAGCAAACTGCAGATCATTTGCAATGGCGGACTTTGTAGATGATTATGACTTCTTTGTAGAAGACCCAGAGCCATATCTGTTTGAACCCGAGTACACAGAGGAGGAATTAGCTCTTATGGACCGGGAGAGGGAAAGATATGATCCAGAACAGACCGGAGCTTTCCCGAAAGCAGCTAACCAAGCTCTCCGCTGTATGTGGTGTGTTGGAATTCGGTGAAAAATGACAGCACTATGTACATTCTCCTTATTTTCACAACCCTTTACGATGCACGTTTTAACCATGATTGTATACAAACTAGCTTCCAACAACCTGTTACTTCGTCAACTCCGCTCAAACTACTACTACCGGCGCATGTCACGTTGGTTGTAATGACGGAAATGAGAGGGAGGGGGAGAGGAAGCGGGAGCCGGGACTTTTCACGAGTGAAGATATTATTGCGAGTCGAAGTGCTCAAAAGCACTTGTTATGGTATTCCGCCATACAATATAGTCATCAATTTTAAACGCTTAGAAAAGCGCAACGGTTTATTTTGTGTCACCAGCCCAGGTCAAGTTACACTACTCGAGTAACTGTGTTTACATAGGGAAAACGTGGAAGTGTTTGGTCGCTTCTCTGCTTGGCCCATATTTAATGCATGGGCTAAGCTAAGTGCTAACATAGTTTTGCGGCAATACAGAGCGATATAGTGCACGCACTGAGACGAGAGAGGTATGTATCAACTCGTCTTAGTTAAGGGAATAACATAGTTTAATAAGTTTAATAAGAAAAACTGGTGGAGTATCCCTTTAAGCGCTTAAGTCCTGACGGAATTCGGGGAATCTTTGAGTATGATGATGTATTGAGGGAAACAGATTATAATCCCGTTCACTGTAGAAAAGGCTGATAACATAAGGCTACACAGGGAAAGTAACAATGAATGAAACATAAAAACAGCTTTTGTGCCTTTAGATATCATCTTTTCCGCATATATACTGACCCAGATAATCGTCACAAAAAACGTAATGCATGCTGAGTTTTTATGAATGAATGGCTTGCTCTAGTCTAACTGTTGCTCTGGTCTTCTCAACAACACGCGCTTGCACCCCCTGCTGGTGTGGTCGACTGACAGCAGATGGAGATTATGCTCGGTAATCTACTACTTTTCCTGCAGCTCCTGGATGTCAACGTTGAATTTACTGTCGAATTAGAACCACTGAATTTGTGGAAGCGAATTTGCAAAGCGAAATAAAATGGACCGAAAACCGCCTGTTGAATATTATAGGTTGTATTTTTAATCAGTTTGAATATTTTGGAAGTGAAATATGAAAGGTGAATATGGATTATTGAAATTTTACTAATGAAAATGTGTTTGAAATGTTTTGATTTGAAATATTCACAGCTTAAATATTCAACCATGCTAAATTTCAGCCTATAAAAATACAAGCCCTAAAAATACAATGCATTAAAATACAAGCAGGGTTAATGCAATGCATATTTTTTTCAAGTAGTGCAATTCAACAGGCTTTTTGTTTCAAAAACATTTGGGATTATTTTACTTCCATATTTTTGGCACCTTTGCTCTGTCTGAATGAAAAATTCATGCGAGATTTTGTTTCCTGCTTCCAAATGCATCCATTACCTCAGTATGGGGGTACCACCTTTTCAAAATTCTCTTCAGAAATGAACCCTCGGCTGAACTGTGGAAGAGCCACCTCCAATCTCACTTCCTTCACAATAGAGAGAGCTTATTTGTGCCTTTCCCTCTGGGTGACTTGTTTGATGAACTATAGTGATTCTGCATTCGGTTCATTTCTTTAAATTCCTGAATGGCAGAGCCTCGGCCACTGCTGCATGAGAAGCTTCACAATGGTTATGCAGATCAACGGGGAAACTGAATCTAAAGCGGCCCCCACCATGCCGATATGGATTTTCAGTCTATCAGCATGGAGACACGGTCAATCAGACAGGAAATTCAGTTGATTCAGTTGCAGTGTTGAGCTCATGGCCTCATGTTGGTTTGATCAGCGTCTTGTGTATTGTAAGCGGATTTACAGTCAAAGAACCAGATATGATGAATGAAGACCCGGGGTCAAGAGTGTAGTCAATTGAAGAAAAGTTTTACTGAAGATAGTTTGTAGTTTCATCAGGCAGAAGTCAGCTTCAAGACTCACAAGGAGTTCGTAGGCCGCCCCGCTAACAGTTACAAAGATCACAGCAATTATACCCTTCACCAAGGTCTAAGCTACGTCATTACTTCAGGTTGAATGATTCTGATTGGCTAAGAAATAGATAAACATAGTAATTTTCCACACATGGACTGATGGGCCGTAGCACATCTCCATAGTCTGTAAGACTGCCACCAGGACCCTGAGTTAGGTACCAGTGATCCTCCGAGGTCACAAGACCCTCTCTCTAGGTGCCAGCATGTCGAAGAAAACAAGTTAGTCCATCTCCAATAATGTCACTTGTTCCTTAACCTGTAACCAAGAATACTAACACAGACACCGACACACAGCTTCTTCAAGGTTGGATTTAGCCAGGCTCTAATGATAAACGGGAGAGTCTTCTCAAAACATCAAGATAATACGTTCTTTCTCTCAATGAGCAGACTGATCTCATGAAATGGCGTATGTATGACACGCCATTTTGTATTTCCTTTTTTGGCGTGCTATCAACACACATAATCGCTTTTCAGCGTGTTTATCAACGCCGTTGACTTAACGTTACATTACTGTATATATAAATATATGACCTACCCAAACCCCGTCCCTAAACCTACCCGTCACTGGGGTTAATACCATTTATGAGTCTTCCCCTACCATCCTAGGAAAAAAAATATCGCTCCCCAGATGTAGATCTACATTTTGCTTCGTTTCCCTAGGACATTTAACGGCGTGTACATACACGCGGATAGCTCAAAATGCGTATAGATAACACGCCACTTGACTTGAAAGTGGCGTGTATGTTTACGCAAAGTCATGATGCCATGTTGCAGACGCAATGAGAGGACACTTTAATCTAACAGTAAAGTAAAGACTTTAGCTAAGAAATGGTCAAACTATTGGTTCCAATGACCCTTGTGACCTATAGTCATCATGGTACCCTAGAAGAACATATACTGTATATGTTATAACACATGTTGAAGACCTTTCTCAACAAAACGAGTCCATATTTCATTTCCGGAAGCCGGGCTAAATGAGCAAGCACTGTCTTGCATGGACTAGACCCGCAAATACAGACATTAGAGAATACATGAAAGGAACATTTCAGTAATCACTCTGGTAACTTCTATAACAAAGTAAAATCTCATTAGCCTAGAGAAGTCAATCGACTCATTTAATATTTACAAGTAAAAATTTTGATTAATACCTTGATTATAATCACTCATTAGATATACATTGAAGCAGCAGTGGATTCCAGAATCCACCCCTTCAGTATAAATGTGGTCCACGTTCCAGCTCATACTGGCCAAGAAACAGACTGCTTAGACTGGAAGAGACCATCTGAAGGATGTGTATATACCGTTCAAAAGTTTGTAGATTTTTCAAAATATGTTTGAAAAAAGTGTCTTATGCTCAACATAGCTGATACAGAAAAACAGTCTGTGAAATGTTATTAATTTAAAGTATTATATATATATATATATTCCTAGATAACATATATAATGAAATTATAATATAATATTGTAGTATATATTAATAATTATCCCTGTCATGACAAAGCTGATTTTTCAGCATCATTACTCCAGTCTTCAGTGTCTCATGATCCTTCAGAAATCATTCTAATATGTTGATTTGGTGCTCAAGATTGTTTTATTTATTATTATTATCAATGTTGAAAACTGTGGTGCCGATTTAATATATTTGTGGAAACTGATGTTTTTTTCAGGATTTTACTAAGCTCAAATGAACAGCATTTATTTGAAATATAAATCTTTCGTAACATTATAAATGTTTTACTGTCACTTTATTGATTTGATGCATTCTTGCTGAATTAAATTATTAATTTCTTAATGGTCTCAAACTTTTCCAGTACGCACCATTTAGCAGTGGTCACATTAAACGATATTGTATATATGTGTAATTTAAAAAAAAAGATATGTTAGATGTGTGCAATTAAAAAAAATATTTTTGACAAGCAGCAGAAAATGTGTATGGACTCTGTAAAAAGCATTTCTACCTTTCCAAAAGTAATAAGTACTCTGAAAATAAAGTGAAAAGTTCTGCTAATGTACATCTTGGGGCCGTTTACACAACACTGCTTTCAACTAAAAACAGAAAACAGCATTTTGGGGGCCTGAAAAGGAAAACTTTGGAAAACGGTTTTCATAGTGCAAGTTTTTGAAAACGATACCGCTATCAACTCCGTGTAAACTACAAAAACGCAAATTTGTAAAAACACAGACGTCATGCACATGCGTATTTTGTGTTTAGTCTACAGTCATGCGTGTTTGGCGCGAGTGCTCTGTAGTAAAAGAATGCATATGTGTGCAGGCACATTTCTTTCTTTACAAAGTGACATCACCAGCTACTGGCCTGGCAAGCACAATACAGCGTTTTTAGTCATTTTTGATGATTCATGTTAACAGGGATCGTTTTGTCAATGTTGTCATGTGTTCAAAAAAAAAAAACGTTTCAGTTTTTTTGTACATTGTTGTCGTGTAAACGTACTAGTTCACTGAAGCACCTCAAACAAAACTCTCAAAACTGGAAGAAGTTCTTTCAGTGATCTAACTAACCTTGCAAACGTTGCCAAATCCAGCTATTTATTTAATCCCTAAAAACAGCTTGAATCAACCTGGTAAACACACCTTGATTTCAATGGATTTATACATCTAAAGAGACTTCCATTTGGATTCAAATAAAGTTTTTAAATCAGTTGATGCATTTATTGGGAGTTGAACCCTTGGCTTGACACTAGAGTTGCTACTGCCATGCTCTACTGTTCGAGCGACAGGAAGTTGTAACGAGTCAGCCAATCAGATTAGAGCTTGCCGAATTGAGAAAGTACCCTCCATTTTTGTAAACAATATGCATCAGTCGTCATCAAATGGACTGTGGGCATCTGTAGGTGCGAAGCCGAGACTAATGTGATCATGAATTGACTATTGTGTGTGATTTCACTGGGGAATGATTTTCAAATGATGTCATTTGTTAGTGATATCAACCTGTGTCTCATTTCAGGGGTGAAAGCTGTGTTCTCTGGTCACTACCACAGAAATGCAGGAGGATGCCATGATGGGCTGGATATGGTGGTGAGCTCAGCAGTGGGTTGTCAGTTGGGGAATGACACTCACGGTGTGCGAGTGGTGGTAGTTACTGAAGATGATATCATCCATCGCTACCATAGTCTGGATCAATTAACCAAAAGAGGAATGGATGAAGACCTGAAGAAATTGTTGGTTTGAAACCACCTCCAGTTAAATAATCATGCAGTCATGTCTTTATCTTCAACATTCATTATAGAAACTGAGCCGTTATTTGTACATTTAGAGATTTCAGGTTTTTTTTTGTGTTTTTTCACAGGGACGAACGTTCTTGCGTTCTGTATACATTAGCAATACATTAGCCACTTTTGATCTTTGATACTCACATCATCTGTCTCCACACTTTAATCATGCAAATGCGTCTGAGAATTCATTTAAATCA
Organism: Rhinichthys klamathensis goyatoka; assembly: GCF_029890125.1. NCBI lineage: Eukaryota > Metazoa > Chordata > Actinopteri > Cypriniformes > Leuciscidae > Rhinichthys > Rhinichthys klamathensis. Next base: position 409,127 of record NW_026606658.1, on the reverse strand, counting down.
CCTCATCATACTAATGGAGTGAGGAAATGCTAGGGTACAATGGTAGTTTAATAGTGCTGAACATTTTGGATGACAGTTTGATGAGTTCACTCTTTGCTCCTCTCTGCTCATTACTCTGTTCCATCTCTGGGAGGAGGGAAGAGGGGATCTCCATGGTAACTATTGAAAGACATGGCTGCGTTGACCGGGACATCGAGTCACTTGTACTGTGGGTGGATCACCGAAAACATAATTGCTGACCTCACCTCACACTTGGACGGATGCAACCGAGTGTGACTGAACAACTTAAACGGCAGACGTACAGCAATAAATACATTTTAAATGACCAAGCTCTTGTCTAAATTCAATCTGAAAAAAATCAGACCTCATGTCTTCCTCACCAGTGTCATTCATGCTAAATTAAACTGGATGTTTTCCAGCTTTCTCTGGATCTTTCCGTGTAATATTTATATGTAATGTCTAATGCTATGACCACACAGAGGGGTTCAAAAGACATTCAGTTGGAGTGAAAAGTTGAACTGAAAAAAACTGAACATGATTATCAGAATGATTTAGCATTTTATTTGTGCTCCTTTTGCTTTAATAGCGGACACTTGAGTTGCATGGACATTTGCTTCACTGTACAAAGGTGTTCACATGATCAATGTTGCAATTTTACAGTTACACTACAATAAGGTATAACTGTTAACTAACATGAACGAGTAATGAGCAGTATATTTTTATTGCATTTATTAACCTTTGTTAATGTTAGTTAATAAAAGTACATTTGTTCATTGTGTATGTTCGTTTAGAGTACATTAACTAATGTCGATGGACACTATGATTTATTGTAGTAGTAAATGTTAAAATTAACATTAAGATATTAATATATGTTGGACTATTGTTTGTTCGTTAGTAACTAATGTTAACAGATGAAACCTTATTGTAACATGTTGGCTAATTTACTTGATTAGTGACCTAGAAATCTGAAACATTTCTTATTCAGTTTATGGTATGTTTCTTTGTTTTAATTCTATAATTGACAGGTTTAATAGAATTAGATTTTGAATTCCGCACATGGTTGTATTTTTGTACTGTTCTTTAAATTAAAAAAAATGTAATGCTTTGTCTGTTGTCTCTATTTTCACAAATGAGCGTTTATTTTTAAGAGGTTTATGATTTGAATATAGGGCACCAGAATGGAACTACAATTCACACAAATATGCCTGAAATAAAAATTTGCAGCAGTCGTTAAAAATCTAGTCGCCACTGGCGAGATTTGAAAATAGGCTATTGGTGCCTCCAGATAATTGCCATTTTTACTGTAATACACTCCTGAGCCATAAATGACAAAAATATTTAGGTCTTTAATGGTCTTAACCATTTTAATCGCACTGGTCAAGACATTAGCAAGAATTACACTAATACTGTAGATAAAGTAACGTAACACGGAATATCCTTCCCCAACTTGCAGACGCCTTTTTACAGGAAGAAGAATCAAGTGTTGTTGCACTCAGTGTAATGGCTTCAAACTTCACGAGCTAGCTGAAAAATGTCTCCCAGTTCAATTGAGTTCATTTGAATATTCACTTTAGGATTTAAATCTGATGGACTTGTTCTCAAGCCACTTCTTGGTTGTCTTTGCAATTTGGGCAAAAGCATTGTCTTGTTGAAAAATAACATCCGATCATTCCTCTTTATATAAGAGGCATTAAATTACTTTTCACAGTGAAGCAGCTCACCAATACCAATAGCTAAAAAGGCTCCTCGAACAATGACACCTCTTCCAGTGGTAGAGATGCATTTATCATTATTTCTCAGCAGATTTGTAAAGACACAGCTCTGGATCATCACCATGCAACTCGTGTTTCGTTGTGATTCATCACTCCACACATAACTTCCCATATTCTGCCAAAAACATCATTCTGTCTTGGCTTTTTAAATAGTGCATTCGCTTACATTTTGCTTTTTCATCGCAATAATTTATGGTTAAGACGATGAAAAGCTTAGTGTTTGTTTAACCATTTTGGGCGTGGCCCATTAAAAAAAAAATCTTATTTTAGTAGTGTACAGCTATGAGTCTGCACATGTAATGCCTGATTCACAAAGCTTCAAACTGGCTTATGAGTTTGGGATTTGAATCAGACTCACTCGCTTAAATCATTAGAGCTGTTACTGAGTGCACAGCTGACTCCCTTACTGAACCGCGGGTCATTTTTCATTTATGTCAAACCAGAAACGGCCACTGTCTTATGTAAGACTTAAATTATTCTATTTACTGACTTCTTGTTCATATGACACAATATAGTGGCAATATATCTAAAACAAAGACATTCAAGACATTGTTGGATGGAAACGACTGTAAGAAAAACTTGGTTTGGGAATAAAACTAAGGTAGGTGACATGTTGAAACAATATTTCACTTTTTTATTCAAACAAGCAGGAATATTGGTAACACTCTACAATAAGGTTTCAATTGTTAGCATATAACTACAATCTTAATGTTAATCTCAACATTTAACCTATAATACATTTTTAAGATCCAAAGTTGTATCTGTTAAAATTAGTTATTACACTCTGAGCAAGAACATGAACATTTTTATTAACTAACATTGACAAATGTTGATCAATGCTTTATGACTATATTGCACATTGTTAGTTCATTAGTCAATGCATTAACTAATGTTCATGAGACCTTATTGCAAAGTGTTACCGAAGTATTCTTATGATGATATAATGATATTTAAATGGCACAAATACAATCAGGATCACCAGAGTGACAGAATCAAATTGGGGGAAAATAGTCCGTAAATGAATCGGCAATAGAAAGAAAATACCTTTCAGTGTTTCATCCATTACACAAAACAATCTTTCCCATTGCAAAGACCTGATTCAGTGAACCTAGGAATAAAATGTCCCTTGTCATGTTTCCTTGTGTTCTCTCTAGCTTCTTCCTGTGGCAGCTGTTGTATATTAAAAGCATCATCCTGTGCTTTTTGTTCTGATCTCAAGCCCGAGGGCAAGTAATCAGTATGTCATTCTAAGATAGCATGCAGTACTCAAGGATGTACAACATAATATGATTTGTCCAGGTCAGTGACTACACAGTCATAATGGCCTTTGTTCTTACATCGATAATTTGGATGTCACAGTAAGTCAGCTGTAAAGAGTTGCACAGGTTTCTCTGTTACTGAGTTTTTAACTTGAGAAATTATTAGGCCATTTGTCAGTTTCTAAAGCAGTTTTTCTTGCCCATCCCACTTGCTTCTGACATAGACAGGCAGCATTGCATGTAGATGAATTCAGCTTTAGAACAGGAGGACATTTGACATTTAGCAGGTTGGTTTTCTTCACACAGCAGAATGAACTCCTACACTGAGTAAATCACAGGGCATCAACAGCCTGACTTATAAACCACCAATAATAACCACCTGCCGAATGGCCAAAACTGGCTTTATAACGGCCATATTGAAGAGTAAAATATCCTTTAAACAACAGTCAATTCCTGCCAGACCAATCAATTCCTGTTTTTAAATTTAATATTAAATCCATCAGTTTGTGGGATTCTAATTTGTGACTTTTCTGCAGGTTATAGCAGACGCCAGTAGGTGTTGGCAAGTGAATGGCTGCATCCGAAAGCGCATACTTCCCTACTATACAGGTAGGTGAAAAACAGTATGTGACAAAAGATGTCCAAAAATGTCAGAATTTCACAGTATTCAGAAAAGAGTAGGCAAAAAGTACCTGGATGACCTACTTCTTCCATACTACACACATTCATATATAGAACGTACTTTTTTTAGTAGCCATGAAGTAATTATTCAAAACAGTATGCGATTTCAAATTGCTGATTCATTGCTGAAATTGCTGATTCATTCAGGAATCAAAACACCACTGTATGTTGCTCTGAAACGTGCAACAGTTCTATTAATGCTTTATTTAGAAACTGTTTGCATTGGTGTAGCGAAACAAATTTGGCAATTATTGTAAATCTAAAATGTAAGTCACTGAATATGGAGAATGTTCCGATTCAATTTGAGCAACCGAACACATTACAACTGTATAAACATTTGTGGCTAGACTGTATGACTGCCAGACCGGATGTGATCTATTTAAAACTTTGTAATTCAAACTTTGAATGGAAAGTGAGAATTACCAATATTTTTTCACTAAAATGAAATTCTTTAAATAACATTATGTAAAATGTGTGGTTATAAAAGAATTCTCAGAGATAATTATTTACGTTGATTAGGCCTAGAAAAGCTGCTGTTTCTTTCAGACGTATTGGTGGCTATTTGGTTCGCATTTGGTGGCTGTTTGGTTATGTTATTCTTCAAACACTATTCCTGTAAAACGGGTGGTTATGAATAATTTTCTCCAAGGTAATTATTTAGGTTGATTAGGCCTAAGACCTAGTTTTTTTTCTTTCAGATCTATTGGTTGTAATTTTATTATTTTATTTTACTATGATGAATAAGCAGAAGGTACTGGCTGTTTCATAAACAATTTGAAAGTTTTGGCCAACTGCCACAAGGCCCTGTTTACACCTGGTATTAAGATGCGTTTTGGTCGACCATTCAGGTCTCACCGTTTCTCTCACCGTTCCTGATTTCTAAGATGTGTTAGGCGTTGTCTTGAGGCTATCAGAGCAGAAACAAAAGCTGCTGCTCTCCTTGTGTTTTTCTCTTTTCTCCAATCGTGTTCATGTCAATTGTGTGAGCTTATTTCATCCATTAGATCGAAAGATCTGAAAATGTCCATACATTTACCCACCCATAGACCCTCCCCTCAAAGAAATCAGGACAGAAGTGGTTGAAAGTGGACAAAAGATACAGATTTATACACCAGGTGTTAACGGGAATGTGTTTCCCTCGTCTACTTGTGGTCAGATCGACCAATACACATATTAATACCAGGTGTGAACAGGATAAATTGTCAAAATGTGACAATCGTACGCGAATGTCAGCGATAGTGGAAAGGCAGCCTATAATGTCGGCATGAAACGGAAGATGTGAGTCTTTTCTTGCCCATTGTGACAAATGCCAGAGTGAAATGGCTTCTCGAACAACAACAACAGAAAAATGTACGGGGCTTGATTGTGTCCATCGTGAATTGATTGGATTGTTATGGTGTGTTGTGATCTCATGTAAATGTGACAGGTTGTCCCGACCCGCATTCACACCAGTCATCACAGAAGAGAAAAGATATTGTTGCAAGAAGGAGAGGAAGTTATTTTGATTAAAGATTACAAGCGCTCATGCTTTTTTTTATATACATAATTATGTGCATGGATAAATCCTGCAACATTCCATTTAAAAAAAGAATTGTTCATTTTGATTTCATGGTGATTTCAATACCTGGAAAAAGCCATCCTTTAGCATTCTTATTCAGCCAGCCAAACCTTGACCCCTCATTGTTTTCTAACTAAAATTCCCTCTTTTCCATCAAAATAAAGTTTCTGAAGTGAGAACTTTCCACAAGCCAACACTTCAGGTTGTCAGTCAGCCCTCATACAGAATTTGACCGATTGCTGCACTGTCTGCCCATCTGCACATGCTATTTCAGTGGAGTTGGACAGTAATAGAGTCATTTTCAGTATGCATTTGAGGTGGAGGGCACATTAGCAAAAACACACAGACACACACTACATCATTAAGATGCCTCATTGGCATTCCAAAATGACTTGGCCTATAAATACCTGTCAAAATAAGACTAGAAAACCCTATTCATTTTAGACGGATTGAGATGTTTAACCTCAAAACGTGCTTCTAATGCTGTGGAATGTGTGAACTTAAATGTGACCTTGTGTTGTTTATCCTTCTAAGCTCGGTGATTAATTTTGTATCTTTAATTGGAATTTCAACTCATTTTTAACATAGAAATGACTTGTGTTAATCATGTAGGTTTCTATATTTTACATTGTATGAACATTAATCCCTTTCTTACTGGTTAAAATCCAGTAAGAATCCTAATGCGGATAATCTGCCACCATATTTTCTCACACCGGGCAGCCTTGATTTTCATCCTCTGCCTCAATTAGATTATTACACATGATATTAATATTTGGAATAAAGGGAATTGCAGAAATGAGCTGATGTTTTTTAAAAGCGCCTCTTATCAGCCACACTGCAGTTTGGATTCAACACTAAGAGCTGTTTTTAAATTCACTGGCACAAAAACCGTCTCATCAAATGGAGCAGCTGGAGTATAATTTGTAGAAATATGAAATGTGTTTCCACTTTCAACCACAAACTTAGTTTTTATTTGTTCTACTGAAATGCACTATCTCTATTAGTGACTCACAGCAGTGCATTTTGAATGTGAGAGATTTTCCCCAAAACACTCTGTATTACTGATAGATCATTTATCATGTAACTAGCCAGTGTATTTTGTTAGAAGGCTTAAATTCCCATGAGAATTTTCCCTCAGTTGTTTTGGAGTTTACTTCATCAGGATCGCACTGTTCTCACTGTAACTTCATTTGGTAATGTGCAAACCAAATATACCGCAGTGTTATTCATGCACCTTGGTGACTTTAATCCAGTTTGTGGTAGACTCTGTCTCAAAGTTGATAGATCCTTTCAACTGACTCTCAGTCTCTCTCAAACCCCACTCTCCAAACATTTAAAGAGAAAGTTCACTGTAAAAAAATATATTCTGTCATCATTTACTCACCCTCATATCATTCCAAACCTGTATGACTTCTTTTTTCAGTGGAAAATATCAATAGGGATTCAATGTTATTTTGGACCCCATTGACATCTTGTATGGACAATAACCTCTTCAGTAGGTTTAATCTTCTTTTATGTTCCACAGAAGAAAGAAAGTCATACAAGTTTGAAACGACATGAGTAAATGATGAAAAAATGTTGTTTTTTGGGTGAACTATCCCTTTAACCCTATAAGCCTTTGATACGCAAATATCCAAGGTCTCTAAATTATCAACATGATAAAAACTTTGCTGAAAAACCTGCAGTCCATAATCTACTGCATGCCTTCTTTTGTCTGACTGATAGTTTATACTTTTTTAGCAAGCCAAAAGCCTTTTAGTATAATTCTGAATCCATCCTCTGTTGGGTCATGGAACATGTGTCTTTTCGCTGTGAAATCTGATTTTTATGAAGTAAATGTAGGAACAACTTTTATATTGAAGTATTTTAAAACGAAAATTTACTGGATTGAAGCAATATACAGATGTCAAATTGTTTCTAGATTAGTGTGCAGAGTGCAATTTTAAATAATTGCAAAAAGCTTCATTGGCAACTTTATCACAAAAACCCAAATTTACCCTGGTACAAAATGACCAGCTAACATCATTTCACTAATCATATCATCAGCATATAGTAAACTATGAACAAGTACTGGTCAGGAGAAATTGCTCTATCGTTCTGACTGGATTACAAGAACAGAATGGTTGCTATAAATGGAGGGAAGAAGAGCTTTTGCTTTTACTGTATGTCAAGAAGGGCAGCAAAAAAGCCACTTCTCTCCAAGAAAAACATCAGGGACAGACTGAAATTCTGCAGGATGTATAAGGATTGGACAGCAGAAGACTGGTCTGGTGCAAAGTTATTTTTTCTGATGAAGCCTGATTTTTTTGTGACACATGAAAGAATTTATTGTCCGGAGAAGGAAGGGTGAACGCTACTATGAGTCCTGTGTCGTGCCAACAGTGAAGCATCCTGAGACCATCCATGTGTGGTTGCTTTTCATCCGAGGGAGGCTCTCTTACAATTCTGCCCAAAAACACCGCCATGAATAAAGACTGGTATCAAAACGTCCTGCAAGAGCAACTTCTCACAACGATCCAGAAGCCTTTTGGTGATGATACGTGCATCTTCCAGCATGATGAGGCTAGAGTGATAATGAAGTGGCTTAGAGATCATTATAAAATTTTGGATCTGTGGCCAGGCAACACCCCGGATTTTAAACTCATAGAGAACCTGTAGTCAGTCCTTAAAAAGGCGAGTGGACAAGCAAAGACCCCAAAAAATGGTGATCGATTCCGAGGACTAATAAGGCAAGAATGGATTGCCATCAGTCAGGAATGGATTTGGCCCAGAAGCAGATATCCAGCATACCAGAGCGAATTGCAGAGGTTATGAAGACAAAAGGTCAACACTGTAAATATAGACTCCATTTATTGAATGTTTTTCCAATAAAAGCCTTTAAAACTTATGAAATGCTTATCATTGTTTTCCAGTATACCATAGAAACATGTGAAAAAATAATCTACACTGAAGCAGCAAACTTTGCGAAAGACAAAATGTCACTGCCAATACTTTTGGCAACAGCTGTAGGTTTACTTTATCCATACATCTTTTTTAATCATATTAAAATGTGAGTATCAAATATGATACAAACAAAATCATATTCTCCTATATCATAATGAGCCATAAACGCCTGGTGTATCAAATATGATACTATTTAAAAAAATCACATAAGCAGACTTTTACTAAAGATTCAATGCATTGTTTCATTTCAAAAGATTGTTCTGTTATTTCATACGTCAGGCTTTACAGGGTTAAAGCGGCAGAGCAGGAACCCTGTTTACAGTGAGTGGAACATTTGGACTTGTTTTTAATGAGTCATTGACATTACTCTGTTTAAGAGCAGCGCACCTCATGTCACCCTTTGAAAAGACTGATAAAATCCACCTGCTCTCTGAGCCGCCGTCTTTTCCTGCCAGTCAGTCACCGCAATGCTACTGATTGTTTGTTTGCTTCCTCTCTCTCCTCTCCACCTCATATCATTCTAACATGGTGATGTTTGAGAATGGCTCATATTAAACTTTGAACCAGGTGGAATAAACGGTTCATCCTGGCTTACTTTCACTTCCAGCATTATATTAGGGCTTCCTCTCCTCGAGTGCTTAGTCAGTGACCTCAAAAAATAAAAACAAGCTCTTTGAAAAGCGGGACTCTTATTTTTTGCTTTCTGCCCTTCAGAACATCCAGATACAAAAAAATAGACCAGTGGTGCTCTTTCATGTTATTTGAGGTTACTTCATTTCAAACAAGAAACCAGAGCACTTGATGAGATGAGGGCTTCCTTAGACACAATCTGTACATGTTTCCCCCCTTTCTATTCATCTTTAACAAACAGCAAATATGCAAAATAAATAATGAAAGTGTCAGGCTGACAGAAGAATGCACTCAAGATTACTTGAGTAACCTTGAGAGATGCAGTTTATTTTCACTTCACTTTCTATCTTGACAATATATCAATATTGAAAGCTGAATGTCAACACCTTTACATTTGCATGGATAAATACATGGAGTCCAACTATGGAGAGTTTCTTACTAATTCATCTGTTTGCATAGATTTTCTGTATTTGCTACAGCATATTATTGAGTAATTATGTTGACTTAATAGCAATGTGAAAAGGATTTTCTCTTTATTTTCTCTGAATGAAAAAAAAATAATTATAAAAACATCCTGGTACATGCTATACTCTTCATAATAGCTCTTTAAATCCCTTTCCTATTTATTTTTTAAGCATGCCCCACTTAAACTGTGATAAACACTCTTTCAGCAGCACTCTACTGCTCTCTCAAGGCCATTAAGTAGCAATGCACACACTCATAGTGATTCATCATGATTTCTGCAGCCTTCTCAAATATTTGCAGGGAATAGAATAGAATAGAATAGAATAGAATAGAATAGAATAGGATATAATAGAATAGAATAGAATAGAATAGAACAGAACAGAACAGAACAGAACATAATAGAATAGAATAGAATAGAATAGAATAGAATAGAATAGAATAGAATAGAATATTTTACAGCTTTGGGAAATTGGGACATATGAGACATAGAGTCTGACCTGTACTGAGACATACAATAAATGCTTACTATAATCCGGAGAGTTGGTGGGGTGAATGGAGAATATTTAAAATAAACATAATAAATAGGGAAAAAAATCATGCTTGGTAAATCATAAGTATGCAATAAAAAGTCATAGTTATAATAAAAATGTCATAGTTATGACTTATGTCTTACGTAAACTTTTATGTCAGATTATGATTTTATCTATTACTTTTACCTTATAATTATGTACATTTTTTTCATTCATACATAAGAATATGTATATTTTAAAATATGTATTTTTTTTATTTTGATTAGTTTAACTGTTAAAGTAATAATGTAGAAGTAGACATTAGGCTAAGCCTTTCAGTACAGTAAACTGAAAAAGAGATTTTGGCTCCATACCCAAACAGGCAGTTATATCAAACAAAAAAAATATTTAATTTTAAGGGTTTTTAATCATTAATTGATAATTTAATAATTAATAATCATGTATTCTATAGGCAATATAAACTACATTAGCACAATCATCAGATATGATCCTGTCGAAAGTAGTTTCTAGCAATTGCGTCCCTTATTGAATAGCCTTTGTTTGTTTGTTTTTGTTGCGGGTCATATGAAACTCTGAAGGGACATGGTGGTGGGAGGAAGAATATGAAATGGGAGGGAAAATTAATTTGAATGCTTTTGCGTTCAAGGGAAAATTGCTTTTGTGCTCTCTTGCAAATGTTTTGCGTTCCCCCAAGAAACTTTGCATTCACTCTCAAAATATGAGTTCTTTGCAAATGAACGTTTATTGTGGGAATGCAAAACTTTTGAGATTAAAATATATCATTTTCTGCTATGTCCTTTTAGTGGCTCCGTAAGGGTCTGATTGTTTAAAAGAAATCGAAAATGCAAATGGAAACCCACTGGTAAATTTGGTAATCTGAAAAAGTGTAGGCCATATCTTAACAAGAGTGTTCCTCTTTCTATTTTGCTTTGAAAAATTGGCACAAAAGTAAGATGGATAACCTGGTCCTGGATAGCAGAACATGATCCAGATTAAACTTTTTGAACAACTGTGCACGAAACGCAAGAAATTACTGCTAAAAAAAATCCTTATTGGGTTTTTGTGTTTTTACCTCCAGTGCAGCAGATGGCGCTACTATAAAATCACATTCTAAACAGCGCGACATCACGTGACACAATACGCTTTATTTTGAAACATTCTCTGACCGTATCGAGGACGAGACAAACTTGTGTAATGTAAAGTAATATTAAATAATGTAACCAAAATACGTTTTGCGCATTTCTTTTTGTGCGCACTACCGGCAGAATATAAGCAGTAAATAATAGGTTTATTCCTCGGCTCGTCCTTTTAAAATGGAGTAACGTTAACGTTAGATGATGAACTGCAGTAACGTCATGCATCCATGTCATCCAGCATACCAGACACAGAATCAGTAACGTTATTTCCGTACTTGAACTCTAGATCATTGTTTTAAAAAGATGTCGAGTCCGCTGCTGGAGTATGAGACGGAGATGTTTGTGAGTGTGTTCAGCACAGACGGGCTGCTGGTCACAGCTGAGGGACTCGGTATCGACCGCATCCTCTTACACTTCATGAGGGTGTATTCAGAGGAGGGCAGTCTAGTGCTCTTATTAAACACAACCACTCCCGAACAGGTGCGACAGGCCGCTTTATCGATTAATTTAGTTATACTTCTATTGATCTACAGAAAGAGAGGATAGAGTTTATTCACATGGCAAATCAAGAAGTGACAGCTAGCAGTGCGATATGTATACGTATTTTACATTTAGCTAATTCTTTTATAATATGCATGCAGTTTTATATCTTCAGAAGTGACCTGTAAAAAAGCTAAAAGGTCATAAAAGTGTTTGTATTGAATGAAGGGTTAGAAAAGTCTACAATATACACGCTATAATCATTTTCATTATATGCACTGCATTGTTGTAGGCTACTTACACATTACTTAACCCTGACATGAAATTACAGTTTGTAGAATCTTTGGAAATTTTTTTTTTAATCTTAAAAAAAGTTTGAATAATATATTCACAGCATCTGCTCAGGCCTAAATATGATACAGTAGGCTTTATAGGGTTAAATTGAATTGAGAATATTTAAAATAAACATAAGAAATAAGAAAACAAGCCATGCTTGGTAAATCGTAAGTATGACATAAAATGGCATAGTTGTGACTTATGTCATAATTAGAACTTTTATGTCAGATTATGATGTTTGTTTTATCTCAGAAATTCTACTTTTATCTCATATTGACTTGGTTTATGTCATAATTTATGTCATAAGGTGGCCAATTGTCCCATATTTGACTTTTTATGTCAATCTTTACTTTATCTCATAATTTTGCCTTTTTATGTAACAATTTTAATTCATAATTATGACTTAGTATCAATAAATTTGAGTCCCCCCTCATAATTTCAACTATTTATCTCACAATTGTGACTTTTTATGTCATAATTATGATTTATCAAATCATGATTTTTTTTATGTGGAAATAATAGGCTTGCATACATAACAGTACTTTAGGAGTTTAAAAAAACTCAAACAGGAAGCCATAAGCAAATTAAGTATCTCTTCATACAGAAAATGCTTGTATTGAATTAAAGATTAGATAAGTTACAGCGTCTACAATATACACTAATCATTTTCATTATATGCACTGCATTGTTGTACTTTACCCATTACTTAACTCTGACATATGAAATGACAGTTTGTAGAACCTTTAGACAAAATATATTTTTTTAATATAAAAAACTTTTACTATGTTCACAGCATCGGTGCTCGGGCTGTAAATATGATACAGTAGGCTATATAGGGTCAAAGTGATTCAATAATAATGATGAATGCATGAATGTGCATGCCTGTTGAAGGAGTATTTTACAGAGCAGCTCCGTGCTGAAGGAGTGAGCCATCTTCCCCAGACTGTGACCAGTGATGTGCAGAGCGCTGACAGATATAATGTATACACTAAAGGAGGAGTTCTCTTTGTGACCAGCCGCATCCTAGTTGTGGACTTCCTTACGGACAGAATTCCTTCTCACCTCATAACAGGTCAGAGGAAGGTTGTTGGGAAGATGAAGCTGTTTTTCCATTACATTTGAATTATAAAGAAGTTGTGTTTCTGGACTGAATGATAATATTATTGTGTATTTGCACAGGAATCTTGGTGTATCGCGCACATAAGATCATTGAGTCTTGTCAGGAGGCTTTCATTCTAAGACTTTATCGGCAGAAAAACAAGACTGGGTTCATCAAGGCCTTTACGGACAAGGCCACATCCTTCTCTTCTGGCTTCTGTAAAGTCGAGCGAGTCATGAGAAACCTGTTTGTGAAGAAGCTTTTTCTTTGGCCAAGGTATGGTGGCTTTATTTTTTGTTTTTCATAGATAGTACTCTGAGTATGTATGATTTTTGGAAGTGAATGTTTTCTAAATCTTATGTATTTGCAACATGATTTTATTTGCTAGATTCCAAGCATCAGTAAACACAACGCTAGACAAACACAAGCCGGATGTGGTGGAGCTGCATGTGTCTTTGACTCCAGCGATGAGAGCCATTCAGAGCTCTATTTTGGACATCATGAATGCCTGCTTGAAAGAGCTGAAGCGCTACAATCCCACTCTGGAAGCAGAAGACCTCTCTCTGGAGAACAGCCTGGGCACTTCCTTTGAGAAAGTGAGAAATCCTCATATTCACAATTTTTTTGTTTTTGTTTCATTTTTACATTTTTGACTCTATACCTTTTAGATCTTACATCTTAAATTATGACTTTGGATATTAATAATGATTATACATAAATATTCTAAATGACAATAATCATGTTTTTCCATATGTAGACAATTCGTCATTACCTTGACCCACTGTGGCATCAGCTTGGGTCCAGGACCAAGTCTCTCGTTCAGGACATGAAGATTTTAAGAACTCTTCTTCTCTACCTCACTCAGTATGACTGTGTCACCTTCCTCAATCTGCTGGAGTCTTTGAGAACCAGCCAGAAAAGCTTTGGTAGTAATTCAGGTACAGTCAGCTGATTTGTTGCTCTATTTGAACTCTTCGGACATGGAGCAAATCATAGTCCGTAAAGTCACCTGATTCTTTTTGTTCTATTCTGAATCAGGTTGGTTATTCCTTGACTCAAGCACATCAATGTTTGTAAATGCTCACAGCCGTGTGTATCGCATTCAGGAGTCAAAGAAGAAACTGAAAGTTGGAGAGACTGACCAGAAACTAAGTGCACTAGGTACAACATGTTTGATGTATGTTTCTTTTAAAAGATGTTTACATATTTCCATTTTTAAACACGCATGCTTGTATCTTCTTTTCTATTTGTGTATAAAACTAGCCCCTCCAAAAAAAGAGCTTGTCCTTGAGAGAAATCCAAAGTGGGAAGCGCTAACAGAGGTGCTACAGGAGATTGAGAAAGAAAACAGCAGCTCTGAGCGTGAACCAGGTATAATCATTTAACGTTTCATGACTAGCATTCGTATGCAAAGCATCAAGGCCTTGTTTACACCTGCTATTAAAATGCATTTTGGATCCAGTGTAAACGGGGTCTGAAGCGTTTTGAGCTTGTCCACTTTCAACCACTCCCAGAGGATTTCGACCGGATTGCTTTCATATTGTAGACGCTCGTGGTCGAATGCGTTCGAACAGCAACAAAAGGCCATCTGCTCTCCGCCTTCTGACCTAATGCGTAAACATTATGGGAAGCGTGCAATCCAGACGGGATTTAAACTTTGGACAAAAAACATACCAAGCACAATGTTCTCTCACCATTCCTGATTTCTAACACGCACTCACAGAGTTCGGTGTGGTCTTGCGGCTTTCAGGGCAGAAACGAAAGCTGATGCTCTCCATATGTTTTTCTACATACATTTACATAGACTCTCCCCTCAAAGAAATCAGGACAGAAGTGGTTGAAAGTGGACAAAAGAGACATCAGGTGTAATTAGGAATGTGTCCCCCTCATCTCCTTGTGATCCGATCGACCAAATTGCATCTTAATACCAGGTGTAAGCAGGGCCTAAGTCAAATTTGTTCTCTGTACATCAGGCCGTGTGTTGATATGTGCCAGTGATGACCGAACATGCGCTCAGCTGAAGGAATATATCCAAAAAGGAGCAGAACACCTACTGAATCGCCTTTACTCACGCACCATTGGGAAAGAAGATCCTCATCCTGATCTATTGAAGCTTGACAAAGGCTGGCCCAAGAAGGACTGTGCTAAGAGCAAGGGGAAGAATGGGCGGCTGAAAAAACCCAGAGCCAACTCAAAGAGACCAACAAAGATCGAGAGACCATCAAGAGTCTCTCAGATGGGAGGGCAGGAGGCTAGAGCTGAAAAGGACCTGATTGGGAACAGTGAAGATGAAGGAGAACTGGTGGAGGAGGAAGAGGAAGAAGAAGAGATTCTACTCGATCTCTCTTCGGATGACTACTATGGAATTCTTAAAGAGCCTCTGACCGTCATTCACCCACTGAAGGGTTGCAGCGACCCCTACAGTTTGACGCGGGTGTTGCATGAGGTTGACCCCATGTTTGTTGTTTTGTATGATGCTGAACTCAGTTTTGTGCGGCAACTGGAGATTTATAAAGCTTGCAGGCCAGGAAAACCTCTCCGGTGTGTATATTGGCATGGAGCAAATCAATATTCTGCAACATCATAAATGTCTTGTCACTTTTGATCAATTTAATGCATTGAGGAATATAAATGAATAAAAGTATTCATTTCTTACAAAAAAAAAAAAAACTTTCCCCAAACTTTTGAACTTTCCCCAAACTTTTGAATTTATAAATTTATATTTATAAATATTAACAATTTAACTGATTTATTTATATAAATCAATAATATAAAAATATGTACTATAAATATAAATAAATATTTAACTTGAATTCTTTTTTTCCTGTTAGTGTGTATTTTCTTATATATGGAGGCTCGACAGAAGAACAGAGATATCTTACAGTCTTGAGCAAAGAAAAACAAGCATTTGAGCACCTCATAAGGTTAGCTGAATATATCCTGTTTTCTGAGAAATTGAGAGTTCAATGCCATTCGTATTTTTTGTGACACCACTCATTTTAAAATCTGTTTTTTTCTCTTTAAAATAGGGAAAAAGCCAGTATGGTTGTGCCAGAAGAGAGAGAAGGTAGAGAGGACACCAATCTAGATCTTGTCCGCAGTCAGGAACCCGCCAGTGCCGCCACCAACACCCGCAAAGCAGGTAAACCTCCACCATTCAACCTGAAATATTCACACAATACATTACACTATACATAATGTTGTGATGCCTAAGTTCATTTGTAGAATCTTTTTAATTTTATTTAGAATTGAAAGGGGTCATGAATTTTTTCCTGGATCTTTTGACATGCAAGAGTCATTGTACTATAAAAACATCCTGTAAGTTTCAGAACCCAAAACTTCCTTGTTAGTCCAAAAAACGCTTTTATTGAAACCAAGCTCCAAAACCAACTCGTTTCGGATTTTGTCACATTATAACGTAATAGTGCATTGAAAAACCGACTTTATAATCGCTGGAGCTGTCAATCACACAGCACGAGTTTATTAGTGACTGAATTCTGGACTCTCGCCAAAACTCCCGTTATAATCAATGCCACCGTCTACACGGCACAATGAGTCTTATTTGCATTAAGTTTGCACTGTTAATTATGATGAAAGCATTCGTGATAGGGCCAAAATCCAACAACACTTTTCAAGATTAGTTAATCCTGACAGCTGTAATAGTAAAAACGTGCTAAAAGTTTTCGAGATAGTTCCACATGTAATTCTTATTTCATATGCAAAGATGTTAGCCAATCACAGCAGTGGGCGTTTACATCTCACAGCAGACACGCCCCTTTCAACAGAACGTTAAAATCAGGGTTGAAAATTGCCTTTTATTTCTAAATTATGACCATTTTTTATGTAAAAATCATACTAACATTATAAGTGCACCTCAGGAAACATTATAAAATAATTTTTTAAAAATGCCATTCATGACCCCTTTAATTTAGACAAAATAGTCTAGAAGAGAATTGTAATAGAATTGTAATCTCAACCATTTATCGGTTATGGGCCATAACATTACTGTTATTATCAGATTATTGGTTCCTGCTAGAATAACAATTGTGCATGCTTGAAGTTGAATACCTTTTGCAAACATTTTTTTTCTTTAATTAGGGGGTCGTGAAGAGATTAAAGAGCCTCATCGAATCATAGTTGACATGAGAGAGTTCCGCAGTGAGCTCCCTTCCCTTCTGCATCGACGTGGTCTCGACATTGAACCGGTCACCTTAGAGGTCGGCGACTACATATTGACTTCTGAGATCTGCGTAGAGCGCAAAAGTGTCAGTGACCTCATTGGTTCCCTGCAGAGTGGGCGTCTCTACACACAATGCCTCTCAATGTCTCGATTCTATCGTCGCCCTGTGCTGCTTATCGAGTTTGACCCCGCAAAGCCTTTCTCCCTTGTGGCCCGCAGTGACTTTCGTCAGGAGATCTCTGCCAGCGACGTCACCTCCAAACTGACCCTCCTCACCCTCCATTTCCCTCGCTTGAGGCTGCTCTGGTGCCCGTCTCCCTATGTGACAGCAGAGCTGTTTCAGGAGCTCAAAAACGGCCGCGCAGAGCCTGACGCCGCTGCAGCTCAGGCCATTACGGCGGAGTCGGAGACCGTGACGGAGTCAGCAGACCTGTACAATCCCGGACCTTACGACTTCTTGCTTCGTATGCCTGGAGTCAATGTAAAAAATTTCAAGAGCCTTATAAAGCACGCTTCCTGCCTGGCTGATCTTATAACATTTAGCCAGGAAAGGCTCAGTGAGATATTGGGTAGTAGCAGTAATGCCAGGCAGCTTTATGAATTTCTGCACAATTCCATGAATGTGGTGCCTGTTCAGAAGAGCAAGTAGAGATCGTAAAAAAAAGAAAGAAAAGAAAAGTATTTTGCGCTGTATTCTCAGGTTTGGTAATTGTGTCTTGTCAAAGGGTTTTTATATTTATATTTATTTTGAAAATGTTGTTTAAGCAATAAATGAATTATTGTATTTCTGAATATTTAAATAACTTGTATGTTAGATTCAAACTTTTCAATTGTAGTTTTGTAATTACTTGTGATGTAGTATGTAGTCATACTGTATATTGTAGATAACTAGACATTTAATTACAGTTATTTGCTTTATTTTGGCATTGACTGGAGGAAAATTTCCACATATTTCCACTCATATAAAATGTTACAATTTTTAAATAAAGTATTTCTGCAATTATTTCTGTGTAGTCAACATGTAATTCAAGTATAGTCCAATTCTGCCATTTACTCGCCTTTGATGTTCCAAAACTACATGACACCTTTGACTACTTTCATATCGACTTTTCCTGTAGAAATAGTTTAATAATTTTGGGGTTAACTGTACCTTTAACTAATATTATGTAAATGAACGTATTATAATAAATTCATAAACATATAGCAATAGCGCCCTCTGATGGTGACTGGCTCTCACATCTCTGTTTGCGTCACTGAGTTCAGACTAAACATACCAGCAGCGGCCATCTTACTTCCTCAAAAAAAAAAAAAAAAAAACTTCAGTCCCAAAGAAAACCAGAATCAATCCCTGGATACATGGGTGACCACATCAAGGACAGTTATGGAGCATTAAATCAAGGGGCTACGACAAGCAAGCTAGACGCAGCTGTAGGGAACAGGGTAAGAAGCCACATCGTTTGACAGTAAATGTAATGTGTAGCGCTGGAGTTTTCGTGATAGCCTGTGTGATGATGCGAGGATTGAGCCATTGACACATGACTGTAATTTCGTGATATACACGCTAAAACAAAAACATTAACGCGATATAGTTTAAATATTCTTGGCTGAGCTTTAAATTACTTGTATATCGCGAAATATTGTATACTTGCAGTAGGCTAGTAGTATGCTAACTTCCAGTATTGTCTGTAAACATTGAGCTGTGATGTGTGTAGATCAATACTTGATGTTTAAGGTAAGACAGTGAGGTTTACATGTTGAGCACTTCAGTGTCAGATACTGCAGGCCCAGGAGGAAGGGTCTGTTGATGATCTAATCATCATCTGCATGTCAGAAAGGTTAAAACCATTGCAAGTTTTTGCATAATGTTTGTATGTCTTGATGAAACTGAAACTTGAATGAGCGTAAACAACCTAATAGATCTGCAGGCTTCAGACAACTCGTGAGTCATACACACCAGGTGTAACTTTATACGGGAAGCTCTGTGTGGACAAGACTCCTAACATTCTCCGCTTCATGTCATCGCAAAATGATGAATGTCTGAAATCTAATTTCTGTGGTAGCGTTGCTGATTGTATGCGAGATTTATGCTCTTGTGAAGTGTTTTTGATTTTAAATGATTTCACCAGCTAAAAAAAAAATCGTTTTAACATACAAATGTTGTTAATCCTTATGTGGTGTCTAGCATTTCTTTCACTTATTTTTTTACCTATTACTACAAATTAAACTAAAATGAAAATATATAAATATATATATGAATTAATAGTATATATTAAAGATGCACAAAATCTAAGCATTTTTAAATCCAACCTAAAAACTCACTTTTTAGGTAACTAACTGCTTTTTCCCAATGTGTTTTTTTTTTTTGTAAGCTTTATATTTCTATCTGTGTATTTTATATAGCCTAAATGTATATGATTTTTTTTAATTAATTTTTTCTCTCTTTGTAATTTTTATTGTGTAAAGGGCCTTGAGAAGCTGCTTTAAAGGCACTATATTATGATTATATAAATAATACGAAAACAGCACTGATTTAGCTGTAGTTTAGCTTTTACTTTGGCTGCTTGGGTATTATTTTTGTTTCATTTATATTACATTTTTTTTTCAATAGTTTGTGATATAATAATTGGCAGACCCCCAGTAGTACCACAATGGACCCCTTGGTAAAGGTTTACACTATGTCTTTTGACCTCACTTGACTTTGGGATGTGCGCTGTGGCAACTGAATGTAAATTGTATATTTATTCTACAAACAGCTAGGATTGATTGACAAAAATTTTTATAAACGTTTTATTGATTCCCTACAGGTAGTATTAATGGACCATTTGTAAATAAGTAATCTGAAAGTTTGCCATTAACCCTCTTAGAGGAAGTTGAGCACAAGCGCTGGGCTGAAGTAAACTAAACATTTATCCTGTTCCTGCCCACCTTGTTACTTTCCTTTGATGAACACATGGAAGTCATTGCTCATGTTTCCAGCAGGACACATGAAAAGGATCAAACATCTGGGTTTGCTTTTTAATTGGAGTTTGATATTTTCCAGAGTATTTAGTCATGGCTCATAGTATGCTTTCTCAGCAGAATCAGATTTAGATCCTTGACATTAAAGCCACTTGAGAGACACTGTGAAGGAGAAGCTAATGTGCTAATGGGTTGAATGAGGAACTAGTGCTTGAGGGCACACCTTCCTTAAGGAACACCAAGAGTAATTTCCTTACTAGAACAATGCTTATCACAACAGATATGAAACAAGAACTTGTTTAGTTATTAGTCACACTTTGTGGCCAATTGATGTTTGATCAATTGATTTTTGATGTAAAAATCAGAAATCATGTTTTTAACAGTGTTGTGTTGAACAGTGTTCCTGACATTGTTACACTCGTAGTCATGTCAAATATAATCCACTTTAAGCTCCAATTTAATCCCTGAAATTAAATGTTGAGATTTAGCAATGCCAGCTAGGCCTATTTGATGGCAGTTTTTTTTGTTTTCTATTTTTGAATGGTGGCTATCAGTCTCACCCTCATGTCGTTTCAAACCCATAAGACGTTTGTTCATTTGCAAATTAAGATATTTTTAATATTTTCTCTTCATTTTGTCCATCCATTGAAAGTATGCACATTGCACACGCTACCAAAATTTCCAAACTTCCAAAAGTTAGCTTCATAAAGACATTGTAAAAGTAATTCATATCAGTCTTTTATAATTTAAGTCTTCTGAAGAGACACAATCAGATTTATTTTATGCTTTTATTGTCATAAACATTGATCAACCGACATACATAGAACTCATCAAATAGGGTAAAGTATCGAAGCTCAAACATGCTTGCTTGACGCGCAAAAACCAATGAGGTTTGTTCTCCATTATCAAGTATAAGCAATGTCTTTATGTACTTGATAATTTGGTTATGTGGACAAAAATGATGTGAGAGTATCAAAAAGACTTAGCCTGAAAATTTGAACAAACACAACTTACAGGTCCCAACCCCTTGCTCTCTGCTGCGCTACAGCCCTCCCTCCACAGCTCGTCCTCCACAGCGGAGCCTGTCGTGAACGCGCAGGCTAGTAAACAGGGCCACCGATAACAGCGGATAAAAAGTTATATTGCACATTCACTAATCGGGAATAAACGTCAACAATATGCTTTACATTGACTATGGCCTGCCCATACTTTGACTACAAACTTGGTCCTCAAATCATTATGTATTTTGCAATAGCCTACATGTAACTTTATAACGTTGCACTCTTTCTATAAGTTATAAATAGCTAGTAAGATAACGTTAATATAACGTTAACTAACATTACAGTATGCAAGTAATTATTCTAGCGATATATAATGCTAGATAAGGTGTGCTAGTACATTATTTCAGCAACATGACAAGCCAGTGAATTAGCAGGTTTCAATTGTTGCTTAGCAGAGTGCGTGACATTTTATCTACATGTTATGCGGCTAGAGTTTCGACCGAGTCAATGGGCTCTGTGTAATTCTTTCTTTTTCGCTTGTTTATCGTCATCAGTCTTTTTCCTTTTACCTCTTTGTTTTATGAGCAGGTGTCACTCGAGAATTGGCAGTTTAGGTTGTTTCTCCGTCATAAACACAGCTGCAGCACGCCGGCAATCTTGAGTTTGAACGACGGCTCGCGCTGTGCAAGAGAGGGGTGTGATAAGCGCGTACACGAGCGTGATTGACACTGCTAAGACATTCCTCCTGATTGGTTGTTTCTGACCGGGAGCGTGTATTTCTTGCAAATGGCAATAGGACCACTGGGAGGAGCCAGAGGAGCTTGATTTTTACACAGATTATCTGTCTCATATTCTACTGTCAGGACATAATGACAGTTTTAGCAAATACATTTTTTCAAAAGTTACCTACAGCAGCTTTAAGTGGAATCCGTATGTTAGTTTGGCCGGAAGCTAGTTATTTTACTTTATAAAGTTTTAAATATGGATATTTTTCTTATACAAACTCATCGCTCCGCTTCAGAAGGCCTTTATTAACCCCCCGGAGCCGTGTGGAGAACTTTTATGATGGATAGATGCACTTTTATGGACTTCAAAACAGAAACAGCCATTCACTGCCATTATAAAGCTGGGAAGAGCCAGGACATTTTTTAATATAACTGATTGTATTCGTCTGAAAGAAGAAAGTCATATACACCTAGGATGGCTTGAGGAGGGTGAGTAAATCATGGGCTAATTTTAATTTTTGGGTGAACTATCCCTTAAACTAAACAAAATTGAGAAATGTTGCCTCAGCAACTAGCTGAAATAAAATACGTTTTTTTATATATATTTTATTTCAGTTAATATTTAATTTAATCTGAGGTAATGAAAATGTTTTTTTTTTTATGATGTTTTGGTTTTAGCTAACAATAATCCTGGTCTACTACACCCTTAGTCATGATAATTACCTTTGATAACTTTACTGAATCAATTTTGATAGATAGTTTGCCATTCAGTGGTATAGTTTGATGTGTGTGTGTGGTTTGAGGCTTGAATGGGAAATGGTTTAGCCATGAGCTTTAACAGTGTGGCTTGCCAGAAACAGCAGACCACAGAAGCAGCACAGCCCCTAGCTCTATTCTTATGTAAGATTTACATTGTTATTGTAACTGTCCTTAAAATGGAGAGATGAATTTGTATCTCATAGATCACTGTACCAATTATGTAATGTGGTGTAAGCCAGATGTGGACTGTTTGGATGTTTTTCTTTAACGCAGTGGATCCACGGTAATTTTAAGCTTTGTTTAATGGCCTGGGTTGTATATGGTGGATGACATGCTTTTGTACAGTGCCATAACTAAAATATTTTTATTTGTGACTGAAGAATATACTGAAATTTATTTATTTTTTAATTTTTTTAATACACAAACATAGGACCTATCTTTTCTTAGCAACAATTTAAAGTGTAGAGGTTAATTTTGCCATGGCAAATTCACAGTTCACAGTCAGCTTGTTGCTCTGTGTTGCGTCATCGTTGCTCATGGCAGTGTATATGCCACAAATTGAGCTAATCATATGTAAATATTCACATGTGACATTAAATAATTTGCTCATAAATACAGTATATATTTCTTTATTTCAAAATAAGCAACTACTCACACATAAAACAATATTTAGTATGACATTACAAATAAACATCAAGTTAAGAGATTAGAGATGAATTAATTTGAATTACGTGACAAGTTACAAAAACATCATATTTTTTACCAAGTCATCAAGAGTGTATCTAGGGCTAGGGAATTTATAGAATATATTCACAATGATTTCACTCTAATAACTGTTAAGCATCATTGTGAATATCGATATGCAAAATTAGACCTTTTAAATCTGTTAGAAAACAATGACTGTTTGGTCAAAAGGATCGTTCCTCTGAAAAAAGTTTTGAGATTGCAATTTGAGAGCAAATACATTTAAATGCAGCAAATACTGTATTTTGACTGAATATTATGGAAAGTTTGAAAATGTTGGTATTTATAGCTGTAACACCCACCCCTATATACAATATATATATATATATATATATATATATTAAAAAATTACAAAATGTTTTTAAATAATGAAGCCATTTAGTCAGATATTTTACTCATCAGCTAAAATAATGTAATGTTTGATCTACATTTTTTGATTGAACAAATTGAGTTAAAATACGTTAAATAGAAACGTTTCTTCCTTTGTCAAAAGTGTTACAATTGTTTTTTTTAAATCTTTTATGCATACATTTTCAAATACACACTTAAACTTTTCTATGTAAGTTTATATTTGACCCTGATTGACTGATCACTCAACAGTGTACTGCCGAGGGAGAGAGAGAGGGAGAGAGAGCTCCAGCAGCTTAAGTTTATTTGTGTGGGAGGCTGCTGTATCCTAGCAACAGTGACA
This sequence comes from Rhinichthys klamathensis goyatoka, assembly GCF_029890125.1. Taxonomy (NCBI): domain Eukaryota; kingdom Metazoa; phylum Chordata; class Actinopteri; order Cypriniformes; family Leuciscidae; genus Rhinichthys; species Rhinichthys klamathensis. Next base: position 385,180 of record NW_026606658.1, on the reverse strand, counting down.
ACCAAGGACTAATAGCAGACTTCATTACACATACAGTGTGTGCTGAATGTTGGCACACTGCCGTTCAAAACATAATCAATTTGTGTGTTTGTGTCTTTCAACCAAACGATGTTACAGTGTTGAGAGTGTAAGAAATTCAGAAATAAAGAGGATGAGTAGATGACATTTGCTGGATTCCTCCTCCCGTCAGCAGATCCCAAAACCTTCTGATCATGTTCGTTTGTTTGTGATGATTTAGTTCTTTCTTATGCAAGAATACACTAAGGCATGGCCTGGTAGTATTGTATCTGCACCCTTTTGTGTGCGAGTGTTTGTTTGTAGTCATGTTCAGATCCTTGGTTTGTTATTATCTCGGTTAGGGTCATTACTCATTATGTATACTTAGGGTGCTGTGTATTTTATTTTTTTGCATATGGATAACATCCTGTTTTTTCATATGGAAAGATTTGCTAATGCAAAAATGTATTTTGTTAATAAAAATACGAACAAAGTAGCAAATTACAAACTGTCATGAAGGTAATGGATGAACCCAAGCGCAGACAGTATATAACACTCAACATTAATTTATTGACAAAAACAGGAAAAACAAAACCCACAATGGGGCAAAACAAGACTGGAACAGGAATGACTAAACTAGACTGAGACTTGACAAATAACTAGACGATAAACAAAACAGCAAACATAGATTCAGGATTTCTCTCGGGACAATACTCTTGACAAATACTCACAGGGACTCTCACAAAGTATCACACGCAGATAAGAATCACAATGAACCAGCACAGGACAGCAAACACAAGGGGATAATAAAGGGAACACTAATGACAAAGACAGGTGAAGCTGACTAGACAAGGACAGGTGAAACTGACTAGACAATAATGACGAGACGAGGATAACAAGGGGGCGGGGTGACGTGACAACACAAGCACATGGCTCAAAACACAAGACCATGTGCTTGCACACAAAACATGATTCTGTCATGATCCTGCCTCAAGACTAGAGAAAATCAAGGACACGAGGGCAGAATCATGACACAAACAATAAGACTAAGATAAAAATCAAATAAACAGTGCTTTTCAGATAGGTATTCAGGTACAGAATTTGAATATTTCAGATTACAAGTCACTCGGTTAATAGCAGTGAGTGATTTCTCTTTTTTTCTGTTGTTATTTGATTAACAGAAAGGGCATACAAATATACTTTGTGTGTATTTGACCATTTAATCGCAATAAGCCGCGACTGAGAACTCGGGCAGAATTTGGGACTGCAGGCTGACAGGCGGTTTTCTGTGTACGTAGCCTAGCCTACTCTTTACAGGGAACTACACTGCGACCAAAATGGTCGCATATGCGACCTTTTGAAATGCCATTGCGACCCTAATTTTTAATGGGTCGCAAATGTATCACCGTTTGATTATTTTTGTACCTACCTAATGTTTTAGGCAATATGCTATGATTTACTATGAGCATTTATTAAAACAGAAATGTGTATTTTAAGAATACGTTTTATAACGCGCTCTGAGCATTCAACACATCAAGTTGGCTTCGCGGATTCGCGCTTGTTTAACTGAGAGAACGAGCAGAGAGAGTGAAAGCCCCAGTCGCGCGCGCGCTCTCTCTCCCTCCCTCCGAGTCCCTCGCTCATGAATTGAGTTGACTGAATATCTTTGAGAATACACGATGGTAAAAGGTCGGAAGACCGAAGTTTTTTTTTTTCTGAACTACCACTGGTTGTGAATTGTGCTAAAATAACGTTGCCTCATCTTCTCTGAAAAGCTTTCCACACATTCAGATGGCATAAACCACTCTTTCAATAAACAAAACAAAAAATCTATCTGGTGATGAAATGTTTTCTGTGTTGAGACAAATCTTGTGCGATGTCCTAAACTGCCTGGATAATCACACAACGTGTGCCGTGGTCCGTTAATGACACGTCCGATTCGCGAACTGACTCCTTTGAACCGATTCACTTTAATGAATGGTTAAAATAACAACTGATCTGTCCAACACTGAACTCAAGAGTCATTCTAGAATGATTCATTCTTTCCAAGTAGAGCTATTCAAGTCATCTGGTGAAATTGTTTTTATTTCGCAATATATATCGCAGAAAAATCAAATATCGCAATGTCATTTTTTTACCAATATCGTGCAGCCCTACTGTAAATTCTGTGGGCCTTCAATTGCAGGACTGTCCAAATTTGTAACTGCGTCAAAACAATTCAAACACGAATCATTGAAGCTTCACAATGACATATTATATTTATTTTACTTTTCCTTAAGAGTTCAGAAGTCTGCCCATCTGTGCCAACCATAGCATGGTGAAATCCAAAAGAAATTAATTTAGCACTTTATTGTGTAGGCTACTGTATTTTCTATTGCAGTAAATCTATCCCAACCATTTTTAAAGAAAACAAGAAGGCATGTGTTTTAAAAGATGGAGAGTAAAATAAAAAGCACATCTGTATGCAATACAGTTTCACTATTGGTCATTATTATCCAGAGCGGCTTACTATATAAATAATTTGTGCGACCAAATCATGTTTTGCGCTAGTAACTGAAAAAGTTAGTAGCGCAAGTGCCACCAGTGGAAAATGTTAGTGTAGTTCCCTGTCTTTAACATCATCGTGTCCCACACTTTACTTTCTCATTCATGCATGTTTCTTATCACTTATGTTTCACTCTAACTTTAGGTAGTACTATTATGACACTTTTGTGATTATTATACAATTAAATGACAAATTATGCAAGAATGGAAACATTTTTTGACTGTTGTTTTAGTCAGCGATTGCAGAATAAAAAAATAGGTTAATGTATGCTAACATTCTCTTTACTTTAGAGAGGTTATATCAGGCCATGGTGTTTTCTTCCAATACTACCCTTCTCCATGTACAAACATGCTTTTGAATCTTTATTAGTTCAGTGACCGCATGTCCCACAATGTTTTACTCAATACATTTTTGTGTAAATGGCCTGAGTCATTGATAACACAGTAAAAACAGCTGGCATTCCTATTTAAAAACCTGCTTTTCCCTTTGAAAAGCTGGATCAGATCTTACAGGCAGCTGAAAGGGACAATTATCTACAATTTATATTTATTTAAAAAAAAATTGTGATGGGGGTTGAATTTAGAAAACCACAGGAAGAGGAAAAAGTACAGGTTGGGGATGTTTTTTTGGAAGCTGAATCTGTTTTGTTTTTTAAATCTATTTTATTACAGAAGAAACCAAATCCCTCATTGGCAAAATAGAGTTTGCCTTTCGTAAGCGGTAACTCTACATTGCGTAGCTACGCTGCGGGAACTCCTCCCTTCTCCACTTTGTTGAAATCTTATGGGCTAACGCCAGCTTGTAACAGCTGGCCAATTGTCGCGAAGTATGCAAACTGACAGGCTCGCGGGCAGTATAAAATGCATGGGCGCGACAATTTCGTCAGAATCTCTTTCTTCACGCTGTCATCGTTGAAGTTGCACCTGAGGACTAGTTACCTTTTTTTCCTCGCATCCGATGGCTAACCTTTGCAGGATTTGTGCGGGCCCCATCGACCCGCCCCACACCTACGAGTACTGCGCCGCTTACCCACGCTGAGGCGGCCTTCTTGGACTCCACCAAGCGTGCTGCACAAGCCCTGAAAAGTGAAGCCAAAACGTCTCGATCGCCCCCCAGTGGCCGGTCCTAGTATAGATCATAAACCCCGCCTCCCCATGTTATTCAGCGGCACGTGAAACCAACTAAACAATTAAATTACACTTCAAATATCGTTTTTCCAAAGATGGTTTCTGTCATTTACTGTAGTTTTTATCACGCTGATGTAATTTCAAGTGTTTGTTTTTAAAATAAGTTTGTTTTTAGTTAGTTATTTGATGCGGTGGTGGTGACGTCATGATTGACAGCTGTGATTGACAGGTTCTCTGAGCGAAGTAGCCCACGGCTCTGTGTGCATGCCCCCGTTGAGGAGACCGTCGCCGTGCATCTGTGCCCGTCTTTTCGTCTCTAGGCGCGGATCTCAGCCTGCAATGAGTTCACGGCTTATCTGGCTGAAAAAAGAAAGGCTCCAATCACTCCCTCCGGCCTCCTTGGTGATGCCGTGGAGTCAGTTACTGAGCATTTCTCTGACGTGCAGAAGCGCGAAGGCTATGAGTTACGAATATTTCCCCTCGTTCCAGCCCTCGTCGAGGTCTCTCTCTTCGTCGGCACCTCGTCCCGCTTAAGATCGGCTGAGCAGCCCGCTGCGGCTCCGCCCTGAGCCGGATCTTCACCGTAGGCAGTGGGCGGGACCGGGAATGTAGCATCAAGGACCACGGAAAGCGCCGTCCTCGGCTGCCTAGCCTTCGTCCCGTGCCCGATCGGCAGCCAGCCTGGCTGGGGCAGGACTCCAGTCTACAAACTGGCAACAGCGCCCATAGAACTAATACGACCAGTGTAATTTTCTAGACGCGTGGACAGTTATTCGAACTGTTCTAGTTGTATGCAGTGGTTACCACTATGCTGTTTACTCTGTGTATATGGCTACTAGTGTTTCATACAGTTGTTACCGCTAACGCCATTGACACTGTGTTTACTTTCATGCTTGAGTGCTTATTGTGTTGTGTCTGCCCTGGATCAGTGCAGCCTTCGCTTTCATTGCGTTTGTATGCAATGCAATGATGAGGGATTGCGTTTGGTCGGGGATGATGTCTCATTGGTCTAGTTCCGCCTATCAGATGCGAGCGCTCCTAGCGGCGCGGCTATTGGCTGACTGTCTGTCTCTTCCGTGGCTGGTGTAGCTTGGCCCCATTTTCCCCGGGCTTATCTTCACTACTCTCACGGCGGGATTTAATACCCACAGCGTAGCTACGCAATTTACCGCTCTCGAAAGGGAACGTCTCCGGTTACTATTGTAACCTCGGTTCCCTGAGAGGTGGGAACGAGACATTGCGTTAGCCGCCGTGTTCACTGTTCGATCAGCTGTGCAGCGTTCAGTCGTGATTCTGACGCAATTGTCGTGCCCATGCATTTTATACTGCCCGCGAGCCTGTCAGTATTTGCATACTTCGCGACATTTGGCCAGCTGTTCCAAGCTGGGAGGAGTTCCCGCAGAAGGGAGGAGTTCCCGCAGTGTAGCTACGCAATGTCTCGTTCCCGCCTCTCAGGGAACTGAGCTTACGATAGTAACCGGAGACGTTTGTTAAACAAAACCAATCACTGTTCCCTTGTGTGGAAATATTCCTGCATTTTATGTTTGAGATCAGTTGCTGAATTAATCTGCCACTGAAATTTGTGTTTGTTAAATTAGCAGCAGAAAAATTAGCCTGTAAATTCCCATGTGACTGGAGGTTTTGAATGTCGGATGTTTCATGGGAATGAATGATTGTGGTTTGTGCTGATGTGGTCTCAGTGTATTCTGGCATTTTACAGCACCATGGTGAGCGCTGTGTTTATATTTTTATTGGTTTCATGTCTAAACCACTGGGATGATGTAAAGTTGAAGTAATGATAGGCTAGCAAACACAACGTCCATTCATTCACCGTCTGTGGAGAGGCTCATTTTTATTATTTGTTAGCACTTTGATAGATGTTCAACAGCAGCCACTGTATGCCGTAGATTCAACACATCCTCTGTATTTTTGGTTGTCCCGTATGGCTAAAGTGATATTACAGACCTTACCACATCCTTGACCTATCACATCATTCCCAAAAGCTCCATTTCAATTATGTTTTCAAGTGTTACTAATACACAGCCTGCAAACCTTGGACCAAGTTCCTTTTGTAACTTTTAGCCGTTCACCTTTTTCTTCTCCTGAATACTGAATTTGTCTTTTGCAGAAACTGAAGTGAGGAGCTTCCTGTGACCCCATCTTCTGCTGATCCCCAGCGAGACCCTTGACTCCTCACTGAGGAGACATGGAAATCAAGGGGGATGCTGGGATTGGGGGTTTGTTGGCACCCAGCCCACAAAGTGAGGCTGTAACCCACGAGATGGGCGAACTGACCCTGCACCCCGCCCAGAGGCTGCCCCCCCTTAACGAGCGCAAAAATGGTAAGTAACTGGCTGCGAAAAAATAGCTGGATTGAGTCTTTTAAATGAATTAGGGATGCACAATATAGCAGTTGAAAATGTTGCTTTATTTTTTGAGACATTTTACCAGGATTATTTAATGAATAGAAAGCAGAACAGCATTTAGTTATTTGGGAATATTCTTTTGTAACATTATAAATGGCTTTACTGTCATATTTGATCAATTTAATGCAGCAAGGATGCTGAATAAAAAAAGACCCCAAACTTTTAAACTGTAGTGTATATTTATACAAAATAGTATAGCATCAGCTTTTTATCAGTAATAATGTGAAAATAAAAAAAACAGGTGGTGAAGATATTAGTTTACCTACAGCTCAGACAAATCAGCATCTGAAGCCCGTTTTATTCTTGACACATCTGATACTGGGAAATGGCAGGCTTCTGAAATTTTTTGAAATAAAACAAAAAAAGTTGTTTGTCGGCCAACAAAAAGATATTTAGATTTAGATGTCCCTCTTGGCTAAATGTTTATCATCAGTTGTTTTTTTTGTGCCCATTTTTGGTGAATTTATTGTGAGGATTAAAAGTTGCCCATGTTCTGAAATGGTATGCATTGCCCGGTTGTAATCACATCCTGCTTAAATTCCGCTATTTCATTTTGGCAATTCACGCCACATCCTGTTTAGTTTTGCCTCTATTTCCAGGTGATTAGATAAAGTTTTATTTCTGTACCTGTTGAAAAAGAGAAGCTATTTTTCCATTCTGTCACCCTCAGTCCTCCATGCACAGAAGCAGCCTCCAGACTCCTGACATTTCTTTGCCTCTTCGTTTGGGTGCAGACATTTGATTGACATGTGAAAGGTCACAGGACAGCGCTGTGTGCATGCGGTAGCTCGCAGCTCTGTGAGGGCTGCTCCTCTAGGTCTCTAGCTATGCTGAGGTCACACCGTCACAGTCAGTGGAAATGTAAACCACTTTGGCAGAGCATGGCCCGTGTCAGTTACTCATCCTCTGGTTGTCTGTCAAACAAGATGCTTACTGTTTTTTTTTGTTGTTGTTTTTTTTTTTGCTGCTTTCAAATCTTAAAAGTAAAGCATTCATGATCCATTTGACCTTACAGAGAAAGTTAATTGTTCTTCTATAAAACTTTTTAAAAAGAGAGGTGCACTTTTGAAGGATTTAGATATGAACTTTTAGTGGCAGGGAGGGGTTAAACCTAGTCTGGTCTTTCTGCTCCCTCCTTGCTGCTGGTGGAGCAGAGATGTTGTCTTTTCTGAGGGAGCCCCAGTTTCGCTGGAGCTACTAACAGTGAATGGAGAGTCCTGAAGAACGAGGTCCTTGTGCTTTATTCACAAAGCTCTGGTGCTGTCAGGAGCCCACGCTGAGATTCTCTGAGCGGACGGCAGGACGGGCGGACGGCATGGCCTGCTTAGGACTGGAGGCTCATAACACCTGCAGAGGAAACATCATATCAGGTTCTGCGGCTTGCTGCTCGACTCTGAGAGGTGGTTGTCATCCTGTCGTTGAGGGCATATAGGTTTAGTTTATTTTGAATAGCTTTTACTGGCTTCATGATGCTTTGTTTAAGCTTAGGTCTTATGGAAATTAGCATGATAGCGTTAGAAAAAAATTACGCTAGAATTGATTGGCTGTTCATGAGAGAACTATGGTAATTTATCTGCGGATAATCAAGGTTGAGTGCCTATCAGATGCACAACAAAAGTCAGAGATTGTTCAAGATAATGGCATCTTCATCTGAGCATTAGGCCGGCATAGATTGGCACGATAGGGATGTATAAAGCTACTTATTTTCGAAATCGACTAGTTGACTAATAGGTCTTAAGGAAGTCCTGTATAATTTGGCTGGTTTCACGTTCACCTGAGCCTGATTGGATGCATTTCGTAGTGGTTGTTTACATAAGATGTATTTCTTAATTGCTGAATGGAATGCAGGAGTCTTGAGATTAATCATTTTTCACGTGACACTCTATCTTAGAAACATATATGCTCAAAACACAGATGTGATGCGACCCTGTCAACCCTGTTTCTGCAGTAAGGATTAAGGAATGAATGTAAAGAGGGTTTTACCATGCAAACTGTCTAACAGGTAAAGAACAGTAGACTGATTAAACAACCTCACTAAAAATATCAATATCAGGATTATTAGTTATATATATATATATATATATATATATATATATATATATATATATATATATATATATATATGTAGTTTTTTTTGTTTTGTTTTAAAAGAAGTCTTTTATTCTAACCTAGGCTGCATTTATTTGATAAAGAATACAGTAAAAGCTATATATTTTAAAATGTAATTTATTCCTGTGATGGCAAAGCTGAATTTTCAGCAGCTGTATCAGCTATATCCTGTCTTCAGTGTCACATGATCCTTCAGAAATCATTCTGATATAATGATTTGGTGGTAACACTTTATTTTAAGGTGCTTGTAATAAGCAGTAATTAACAGTTAATAAGACACTTATAAGACCTTATAAGATGCATATAATATGCATATAAGCATTAACTACTTCATATAAGGGTTAATTAAAGGTCCAGGCCCTGAAGAGATCAGGGAAACTACTCCCTCTTGGGAAGGTAAATGTTTAAGGGACTGGGAGTTTGTGTTACCATTTATGTTTGTTCGGCTGTTCTAAAAGTGCAATGTATTGATACTTGAGAAATTTATTATTTAATTTGTTTATTTATTATAATTACTTAATGCTTATATGCATCTTATATGCATCTTATAAGGTCTTATAAGTGTCTTATTAACTGTTAATTACTGCTTATTACAAGCACCTTAAAATAAAGTGTTACCGATTTGGTTTCCAAGAGACATTTATTATTATTGTCTTTGTTTGCTACTTAATATTTTTGTGGCAACTGTGACACGTTTGTTTTTCAGGATTTTTTTATTAATATAAAGTTCAAAAGAACTGTTTATTTGAAATTGAAATCTTCTTAAAAATGATAAATGTCTGTACAGTCCCTTTTGATCAACTTAAAGAAATAGTTCACTTAAAAAAAAAATTGTCATCACTTACTCACCCTCAAGTTGTTTCAAACCTGTATGAATTTCTTTCTTCTGCTGAACACAAAAGAAGATATTTTGAAGAATGTCGGTAACCAAACAGTTGATGAGACCCCATTGACTTCCATAGTATTTTTTTTTTCCGGTAACACTTTTTCAATAGTCCACTTTAGACATTCTACTAACTATAAGTAACTTTGCAATTACATGTCAACTAACTCTCATTAGAGTATTAGTTGACTGTATGCTTAATATCTGCTAACACTTTATTGTGATGGTCCCCCAACAGATATTCTACTGACTATAAGTAACTTGGCAACTACAAGTCAACTTATTCTACTTACCCGAACCCTCACACCTAACCATAACCTAACAGTTTACTGACAGTCTACTACTGTCTACTAATACTCTATGACAGTTAGTTGACATGCAGTTGCAAAGTTACTTATAGTTAGTAGAATATCTAAAGTGGACTATCGAAATAAAGTGTAACCCTTTTTCCTACTATGGAAGACAGTGGGGTCCATCAACTGTTTGGTAAAAGTAATAATTTCTTTTGAAAAACAAAAAACTAAATCTTACTGACCCCAAACTTTTGAATGGTAGTGACATATATAATATTGTCTCTGTTTTCAAACCACTGAGTCACTTTGTTTGCCATGTTTGAACAGACTCTGACTGTCAGAACTAAAAAATATTTGAAAGGATCTGAAACTCAAAACAGTGTGATCTCAACACCCTTTCAGATCCCTTCAAAGATGTTTTATATCACCAAGATGATGTAAGACGTTTTGCTCATCATGTGGAATAACCCAACCTAAAAAGCTGCAATGTTATGTTGTGCAGTCAAGGGGACCTAGATGATTTTTTTTTTGTGCCCCAAGTGTAGTCAGGGCACTGGGAATGCAGAATGCCCCATTATTATCTCCTTCATGGTACATTCTTTCTTCCTCTCAAAGCTGAAGTGTGTCATTTTTTTGATGCAACATACTTTCTCAGTCATACAAAGTATTTATAACTATTAATACAGTCATTGTTTATACAGTTCCCTTTGGTGTCACAAGTGGTGCAAAAACTTATAGTGTAGATTCATAGTGAAAACTATAGACTACCAATTATGTGTCCTCGGCACCCTCCAGAGTTTCGTTTGCTCGACCTCAGCTGACCTTGTTACGAGTCAACTGACTCATAGTGGGTGAAAAAAAAAAAAATTTCAGTCAGACTTAACCTCTCTGTTCCTGCATTTTCACATGCAGAACATAATTTTTTACATTTATGCATTTGACACTGGCAGACTTAAAGTAAATATTTTATCAGTATGCATAATGTATGTGCATGATGTTGCTAGTGCCATGTTGAGCTACAAGAACTGCACATTAACAACAACAAAGAATTGTTTAATCTTTGACTAAAATTATATCACGCTATCGGCACGTGTGACGTGCAGCTGTTGCACCAGCCGTCATACATTTATAAATTCTCAGCTAATGGTGCTCATGATTCTTGATTAATGTCAGACGTTATCATGTTGCCTTTCTGACCAATTTGAGCTGTTTTTATAATCAGCCAAGTAAATCCGGGAGGCTCAGCCAAGAAGGCAAAGAAAAATGTCTTGAGAATTTTCCCAGGAAGTCTTCCAAGCAGCACCCTTCAAAAAAGGGTCGCTCAAGAGCCTGTTGTTTTGGTAGCAGGAAGAACGTCTAGGTTTTTTTTTTTTTTTTAATGGTTGCTCTTATGTAATGCTAGAAAGGAAATGTGTGATTTCGGTTGTGCAAAAGGTTAGATTTCCCTTTGTTGTCTATGTTGGTGTGTAGTTGTGCTAATCAGGTGGAAAAGTCCCATTCTGTGTGTAGTTGTTGACAAGCCTGTTCTAGAGGTTGGGTCAAGAACATAACACTGCTTCTGCTTCTCTCCAACAGTTCTCCAGCTGAGGCTACAGCATAGACGCACCCGCGAGCAGCTCGTTGATCAGGGCATCATGCCGCGTGAGTACAGCCCCTGCCATCTTACACTGCTGCGTATACCAGCATAGAAGCGAGAAGATGATTCATATTTACCTACCCTTTGATGAAAACTAATATCACTTGTTTAACTGAATATGTTAAAATGTGAACGTTTTATGCCCTGAAATGCCATTTTGCTGCCCATTTTTCCTTTATAATCAGAAAAAAATGTATGGTGGACTTAATTTTTTCCATCATGAATTATTTGGTTTGTGAAAAGTGGGCGTTACATACTGACTGGAGGTGAGGGGGTGGAAAGTAAGAGGCACTCATGACATTAGCTGAAAAGGACACTTTTAATAGGAAAAGCATACAATTTTTACCGCCGAAATTCAAGTTGTTTCGAACTCCCGAAATGGACACTGAACGAACTTTGTTTTGGCCTGATTTGTTCGAAATGACATCACACCAGTTCGTTCTTCGATTTTGCTTGAAGTATATCGGGCCTTAAATGTGAATTTTCTTTTCACATTCATTTAAAATTATTTGAAAATTTGGAAAATGCTTATTTAAAAAACGTAATGTTCAAAAGTTGAGGGTTGGTGAAATTTTCTTTTTGAAAGAAATTAATAATTCAACAAGATGTATAGGCCTATAATGAACTTTCTATTCAATAAAGTGTCCTGATGTGTCATGGTTTCCACATAAATAGTAGCAACACAACTGTTTTCAGCATTGATAGTAATAAGAAATGTTACTTCAGATCCAAATCAGCATATTAGAAGTATTTCTGAAGGATCATGTGACACTGAAGACTGGAGTAATGATGCTGAAAATTCAGCTTTGCTGGATTAATTTGCAGGAATAAATTACATTTTAAAATATATCAAAATAGAAAATAGTTATTTTAAATGTAAATAATTTTTTATAATATTAGTGTTTTATTTTCTATCAAATAAACTCAGCCTTGATGACCTTAAGAGACTTTCAATAACAGATTTTACAAACCCCAAACTTTTGAATGGTAACATGGCCTTGTGCCCACATTACATGTTATTACATATGTTGTATTGTGGTTATTATTATCTTTGACAGTGTCCCTAAGTTGACTGTCCCTACACAAAACGAACCATGCTTTAAGTCGTGTGAGCAAACCTTCCTGCTTTTGTGTTTAAGAGAGGAAATCAGTTGTTGCTGTGGGTTTTCTTTTTTTTTTTGCACCACATCTGCTTTTGAATCAGTTGTTTATTCTCTCGCTCATCATCGTAGTTCTCAGCCGGGCATGGCTGACCAATGCACATGGTATTTTTGCAAACGCTCACCTCAGCTCATTCTGTTATTGCTCATAACCACTTTTCCGTTCAGCTAAGTCACTGAGCAGTGTGTGAGATCTCTCACACTCATGCTTAAATATACTTTTTTTTTTCTCTCTGGCCATCTCCGAGCTGATTGATGGGATTACACTGCATGCTGTCTCATAACTCAGTGTAATATCAGGCACAGATTCTGCAGGGATTAAGAGGTAGCTGTCTGACCTGAACGGCACAGTGTAGTCTGCGTGCTAATCTCTGTGTGGGCCCTCCATCTCCTTTCTGAGTAATATATGAGACAAGGCGCTGCAACATTTAGAAACAACTGGGGGAGATGAAAGAGCCGTGTCTGTTTGAAGTGTGTGGGTGATGGCCTTGTGTCCTCATGAGACTGATTCTCTTCTTGTGTGTGTGACTTTACAGCCCTGAAGAGCCCTGCGGCGTTTCACGAACAGATCCGCAGCCTTGAGAGAGCCAGGGTAAGAGCAGGGCACCGAGCCCCAGTCCTCCTCCACTTTCCTCAGCCATCTGGGGTCTCTGATCCTCCATGAAACCTCTTCAGGGGTCCCCAGCTCTCAGTAATGGGACACATGTGAAACCTTTCAGTTGATTTAGTAGCTTAAGCCTTCTGTAAATGTGTTTGTTATTTGCAAAGCACAGAGGAGATTATTATAATGGTTACTTTATGATCCCTGAATTACAGAGGGGTTTCGTTTTCTGAAACTCTGTATCCTTTCTCTCTGTAGACTGAAACTTTCCTAAAGCACAAAATACGCAGCCGCCCAGAAAGGGCCGAGTTGGTTCGCATGCACATTTTACAAGGTAATCCTCCATTCACGAGACATGTAATGGCTGCTAATCTGCACGCTGGGAAATGTTTTGTTGAATCTTTTCTAAACAAAGCTGTAGCTGTAGCTGTAGCTGGTTAGTAGAGCCAGGCATCAATACAAATTTTTTGATTCAATTCTGAATCCAAAACCATTGATTCAGTTTGATTTGATTTGAGTCATTTCTGATTCATTTGGGTATATTTCAGTTATAACATTATAACATGTTATGAATATGTAATGATTTTACTTATATGTAAATAAATTCTCTCTCTGATACTCTATTTATGTGTGAGTGTGAGTGTGAGTGTGTGTGTGTGTGTGTGTGTGTGTGTGTGTGTGTGTGTGTGTGTGTGTGTGTGTGTGTGTGTTTCAACCCAGTAACACAATTTCTTTTTAAATATTCATTAAAAGAATCAGTGTATAATTGTCTTTTGTTTCAGGAATCTTGCTACACTGGTTGCAGTGTATGTTTTTGATTCACTAAAAGGAATTGCAAAATGTTTCTTCCCAAAATGTTTCTTGCCATTATTTTGTGGTACACAGTGTTTTTATTTAATCAGATTCAATACAAATGTAAACTCACATTCACAACTGCGGTAAATGATTATTTATTTTGCCATGGCGCTGAAGATTCAACAGCAGTGGCATATATTCAGTAGTTGGGAGAGTGCTGAAACTGATACAGGGAGCCTAACTTGGTACATTATGAAAATATGAATTTCCCCAAACTATGCAGATAAGTTTGTTCAGCATAAAGCAGTGAGATAATCAGGACAACCTAATTCCATGAAAGCAAGAAGAATTGATGTTCAGAAGGGTCAGCCAGATGCCGTACTTGTCTTGTTTACTTATGTGATTGAGTTGACCGTTGTGTGATTGTTGTGGTGTTTGAGGACGAGTGTGGGTTTGAGTGATTGTTGCACTGATTCTCATTGGTTTTTGGTGGTTTGGCAGAGACTGTGGCGGAGCCTTCTCTGCAGGCCACCCAGCTGAAACTGAAGAGAGCTCGATTGGCTGATGACTTAAATGAAAAGATCTCTCAACGCCCCGGCCCCATGGAGCTGGTGGAGAAGAACATCCTACCTGTGGACTCCAGCGTCAAGGAGGCCATAATTGGTGAAAGTGTGCACTATGATTAAGGTATTAAATTAGGGTAATATTGCACGTGTATGAATTATGATACATTGTCCTTTGTGTTCATTGGGTAGATGGTCAGATGCAGTACCCCAGAACTCTAGAAGAACAAGTAGATGAGGACAGTGGAGATGCGTTTTCACCCGAGCAGCCAGGAAGTCAGGAGTCCCAGTGTTCTGCAGCCTCACCTGGGGAGGTCCAGATCATAGAGGGGTCTTCACCAGTGCCCAATAACTTTTTACAGGTAGGTCTCCCTCCTTCTTTTGACTTCAGGGACAGAACACTGGGAGCTCATGATGCAAAAATACAGAATTTGGTGATTCAAGTTTTGCAGTATTCTGAGATTCATTATTTGTTGTTTTCACAGCACTTTCCTGCAGTCGCCACCACTTCGACAAATTTCTTCAAACCTTTTTCTAGCAATGAGCAATCATTTAGCCCTCCAGCACCCATGCCACAGCTAGTCACCGTGGCCCATGTGAAGTCTGGGCCCACCCTAGTAAAGGTCAGTAAAGGACTGGCTTTTATAGTAAGGGAAAAACAACAAAAATGTATTAAACCCCCTTGACTTAGATCAGTGGATCTCAACCTTTTTTTTTTTATTCAAGTCTATTGTACTTAAAGCCACTTAATATAAAGTGGGACCAAAATATGTAGTTTTTTTGAGGAAAATGAGATACTGGACATTGTTAGAAGGTGTAAAAATAAAACCTCCTCAGACTATTATGATATAGATGAAGACCTTAAAAAGTGTTGTTGAAAGTATCTGTAAGCCGTTAATACATTTGTAACTAATCGTTGCAAACTGGCCAATTTCCTGATAGAATGAAAGTAGCAAAAGTGATTCCTCTGTTTAAGGCAGGAGATAAGCATCTCTTTACTAACTACAGGCCTGTTTCCCTTTTACTCTCAAAAATCTTAGAGAAGGTTTTCAATTCTAGACTTGATAGCTTTATTGAAAGAAAGAAATTACTCTCAGATAATCAGTTTGGTTTTAGGAATAATTGTTCAACTTCGCATGCACTCTTTGATATAATTGATGAAATAACTTATGCTGTAGACAATAAGAAATATGCAATAGGGTTATTTATTGACCTAAGTAAAGCATTTGACACAATAAATTATGACATATTAATTAACAAACTAGAACAATATGGGATTAGAGGGGTAGCACTACAGTGGGTTACCAGTTACTTAAAAAATAGAAAACAATGTGTGACAATAGGAGATCATCAATCGAGTTGTCAAGAAATTGTGTGTGGCTTTCCTCAAGGTTCCATTCTGGGTCCAAAATTGTTTAATATGTATATAAACGATATTTGTAAAACATCACAAATACTGAGGTTTATTTTGTTTGCAGACGATACAAATATTTTCGCATCGGGAGATGATTTACAACAACTGTGTCAAATTGTTACCTTGGAACTCAAACGTGTTAATAAGTGGTTCAAACAAAATAAATTATCACTAAATCTGAGTAAAAGTAAAATGATGATATTTGGCAACAATAACTCCATTGCTCAGGAAGCAATCCAGATAGAGGGTGTTGTTATAGAGCGGGTGCATGAAATCAAATTTCTTGGAGTTATTATAGATGATAGAATCACTTGGAACTCTCATATTAAATATACAATCACTAAAATATCAAGAAGCATTTTTGTAATTGCAAAAGTAAAGCATATTTTACATATTAAAGCTCTGCATACATTTTATATTGTTCTTTGATCTTGCCCTATTTATATTATTGTTCTGTGATATGGGGTAGCACTTATAAAAGCACATTAAGACCAATAGTAATGTTGCAAAAAAGAGTTATCCGATTAACTCATAAAGTTGGGTTTTTGGACCACACAAACTCATTATTTTTAAAATCAAAGATCATGAAGTTTTATGACATTGTTGAGTTCCAATCAGTACAGATGCTATACAAAGCAAGGCACAAATTGTTACCAAGCCAAATACAAAGAAGGTTCCAAGAACGTACTGGTTGTTATGAATTACGTGATGATTTAAACTTTAGGTTTAGTTTTAGCCCTACCGTTAATGGTGTACAATTGTGGAATAATTTGGAGATGGAGATGAAACGAAGTCCAAACATCAATCTTTTCAAATACAAATACAAAAAAAAGATTTTTGAAAAGTATAGAGAAGAAGAAATGATTTGTCATAAGGGGTATTTCTACCATGATCAGATACTTTGTTGTCTCTTTGTTGTTGTTTTGTTGCTTTTGCACTATGTTCCCTTGTGTTATTGTGAAACGAGAATTTTTCTTGTATTAAATTTTGGGGGTGGGCGCTTATAAGCTCTTTTGCTTCGGCCCACTCCTTTTGAGCAGAATGGTTACTGCTCAAATAAATAAATAAATTTAGCATATTTTAATGCATGTTTTGCCTTATTTTAAAGTATTTTAAGTCATCTTGAGGCCCCATTTGGAAGTTTGTTGAGGATCCCTAGGCCTAGTGGACCCTGGCCACCTGGTTGAGAACCACTGATTTAGATGTAATGCAAAATGGGAAATCTCTGTTCAATCTACAGCAGAGTCAGCCTAAGCTACCTGGGGACAAGAGCCGTAGCAAGAAGAGCAAGGAGGCCAAGCCACGTGTGAAAAAGTTGAAATATCATCAGTACATTCCCCCAGACCAGAAACAAGAACCCGACCAAGCCCCGATGGACTCTTCATATGCTCGATTACTACAACAACAGCAGCTATTTTTGCAGCTACAGATCCTGAGCCAACAGCAACAGCAGCACTACAACTACCAGACCATCCTTCCTGCACCTCTCAAGTAAGCAAAGAGATCCAGTTCTGTGTGCCTGTAATCTGTGTATCAGGCTCTGTTGTGTTCGGTATCTATTGCTTTGCCAATCGGTGAATCCAAACCATTTGGCATAGGTCATCTTTTGCTTTTGAGGCTAGCCATGATGTGTTTGGTCAACCATTACTATAATGGCTGTACATGAATGGTTTTAGGTGGAAAATGTCTAAAACATTTTTGTTGCTGGTGGCACTCAGGACTATTACCTGTTTTCCAATAACAAATCCTGTTTAGTGATTTTACATTAATGGTAGGAAGTCGATGAGGTTATTCCTCTGCTTCCTTTCCCATCTCTTGTGCAAGATTTATTTTAACTGTCATTGTTTTCTGCTGCTGCATTGTTCAGTGGTGTTTATTTTTTTGAGAACTAGGGTCAAAGAAACAAATTGTTTCTGCTGTGATGTTAAGGGTTGTTCCTCCCCTCTTTTCCCATCTGCTTCCCTCCTCGTCAGGCCTGTGATAGAGGGCCAAAACAGCAGTGCCACAGTCGCTATTAACAGCACCAGCAGCCTTCCTGCCTCAATCGTGTTGTCTCTGCCCACAGCAACACCTGTGCGGCCCAATAGCACCCTTTCCAACCGCAAGGCTGGCACACTACCAGCCAACTTGGAGGAGATGAAGGTACCAAGAGATTCTAATTATACACTAAAACTATCATCAATATATATTATATATATATATAATATAGAGCACTACTGAAGCACTACTGTTAAAAAAGTTTGAGGTTGGTACGTTTTTTTTAATGCTTTTGAAAGAAGTCTCTTATGCTCATCAAGGCTAGATTTATTTAATAAAAAATGCAGTACAACAGGAATAATGCGAAATATTACTACAATTTAAAATAACTGTTTTCTATTTTAATATATTTTAAAATTTAATTTCATATTAGAATGATTTCTGAAGGATCATGTGACACTGAATACTGAAGTAATGGCTGATAAAAAAAAAATACTCCAATCTTCTATGATTTGATCCTCAAGAAACATTTATTATTATCAATGTTGAAAATAGTTGTGCTTTTTTATTATATTTGTGGAAACATATTTTGATGAATGCAATGTTTAACAGAACAGCATTTATTTGAAATAGAATTTTTTTGTAACATTATAAATTGTTACTTTTGATAAATTGAATACACCCTGCTGAATAAAAGCTTTAAAAAAAAGCTTACTAACCCCAAACATTTGAACGTTAGTGTATAGTAACTAAAAGTACAATAAATATTTAATAATAAATACGAATTAAAAAGCTAATATGACTTTTCCATTATGCAAAATTTTATTCAGTTGGTTTATGTCTTTGTGTAAATATGCATCATATTCATTAAATGTGGCGGAATTCAGATTATTTTGAACAGTTTATAGTGATATATTTGGTCATCCAAAAATTACTTTATTTTCTGTATTGAGCTAATATTTTTAGAGCTAATAACTTCAATAATAATGGGTGTATTTTGGTAGGTGGCAGAGCTGAAACTGGAATTAAAGTTACGTGGTCTTCCGGTGTCAGGAACAAAAACGGACCTTATTGAACGACTTAAGCCTTTCCAAGAAAACCCTGTCACTACTTCACCAAACAACTGCAAAAGACCTAACACACAGCCCTGCAGCACACCTATGGAGGTGTCCAGCACCACTACAAGCCTCTCCCCCATCCAGCAGCCCCCTGAAAATATGAGCTCCACTCCGCCTGTGTCTCCTGGTTCTTCAGAGCTTCATCGCAGAGAAGACACATCCATGCAGGGACAGGCAGAGGCCCAAAACCACAGTTTAGTAAAGGCAGCTCCTGTTCCCGAGGAGCAGGACCGGAGACTACATGAAAAGGAGCGACAGATCAGGGAACTGCTGCGTAAACTGGAGCAGGAGCAGAAGCTGGTGGAGAAACTGAAGATGCAGCTAGAGGTGGAGAAAAGGAGTGGACAAGTCATTCCACCTGCAAAAACATTTTCCAGTCCAACCACTATGTTGGCATCTGTCAAAACAGAAAACACTGTCCCTGCCAACTGTACACGGAGTTCACACACTACACCAACTCTGGTGAAGCTCGAGGAAGCCCACCCCAGCCAGGTGACAGCTACCCCTCTCCGTCAGTTCATTATCAGCCACCAAGGGGTGCCACAGGTCATAGGGCAGCCCCAGACTCTGCTAACCACTCCGCATGGGGGCACTCAGATCCTTCTTCCAATGCCCCTGGCGAATAATACCACTACCATCCAGCTGCCCAACACTAATGTCAAACTACAGGTAACAAAATACACACTGACTGCTTTCTATATGTTATATACTTTATAAACTTATGTCAATACTAAATATAATTTCCATGTCTTTTTTTGTAGCCAGTCTTGCAGGCTGTTTCTCCATCAGGCACAGGTCTAATTCAGACCCCCCAGCGACAGCCCACCAAAGCAGAGAGTCCTACATCACAACAGATGCTCAGTCACAACCACTTAGTTCAGGTCAGTCTCATGATTGAATGTAAAAATGTTCCTTCAGAATATATAATGTAACAAATATAAGATAATTATTATCTAATGTTATTTATTTTTTCTATTATTTGTAAATTGAAAGTGTATCACAGTTTCCAAAAAAAATATTAAAGGGATACTTCAGAATTTAGCATTAAGCTTTGTATTAGTAGAAAACCTGTAGTATTTTCGAATTACCATGCTTTCCACCCTCATATCCCCCTGAGACGAGAGATTTATGTATTTTTTGTCTGGAAAAAATCCTCCGATGACGCAAAAATCGTCATTTTGCGTCATCGGAGGATTTTTTGGCCAGAGGCTAAAGACTACAGTCAGTAGTAGGGGCTGTCCCGCATGTTCTCAACCCGCCCATAGAGGGTGGGATCTCACTCACAGAATGTACACATAGTGTCAGACATCTTTTTTTGGAAGCTAAGCTAGCAGGCTCTTGTTCTGTGGAGAAAGCTGAGTAGTAGGGGTTACCATCCTCTTTTTCCCGGACATGTCTGGCCGTCGATGTCCGGGATTCAGCTTTTGCTTTCTGCAGTCGCCATTCATTGTTTACATGCACACCTTTTGTTTCAATCTAACTGAATTCATTCCGATTGGTGAATCTGAATGTAGTGTTTACATGAACGCTAAACAAGTGATCGGTTGATGTGCGTTATAACATTGCTAAGAAAATCCCCACTCCTCCGTGAGAGATACGAGACCGGTGCGTCTCACAGGTGTCTCTCATCGGTAATCATGCCACCGGCCTCGTGCCGTTCTCCCGCGGCCCTAGGCTTGTCGCCACAGTAAATATAATGAATAGCGACTGTAGAACTCAAAAGCCGAATCCCGGACATTTTGGGCGATCTCGAAACACATTTTCGGGCAGACTCATCACGGAGACTCACTAGTAGCCTAGACTTGTTGTTTAACTACTGCACTCTGTTACCGGTAGGCGTGGCCTCCTAGGGCAGCGAAGCAAGTGCATTCTGGGAGTTGTTGTCTTTCATCCACATAAGCCAAAAATACATTTTCTGGCTTTTCTCAGTCTAGAAAGCTCCAAATTCAAAAATAATTTCACATTTCTTCTACATAAATGACCCATTTTAAATACACATTCATCTTTCCAGAGGTGAAGTATCCCTTTAAGCATCATAACTTTTTCATTAGAAGAATAAATTACATTTTAAAATATATTTAAAAATAATAAGCAGTTATTTAAATTATTTCACAAATTATATTCCTGTTTTACTGTATGCATTCTTGGTGAGCATAAGAGACATTCAAAAATATTAAAAATCTTACCGACCCCAAACATTTAAACGGTAGTGTATGTGTACTTTTTATATTTTATTTTATTCACTTACTTTACTTTTTTATATTATATTATATTATATTATATTATATTATATTATATTATATTATATTATATTATATTATATTATATTATATTATATTATATTATATTATATTATATTATATTGGTAACACTTTACAATAAGGTTAATTAGTTAACATTCAATGAATTCATTCATTCATTCATTCATTCAACATTAGTCTACCCTTAGTCAACTACCTTTGTTAACATGAACTAAGAATGAACAAGAACTTCTACAGCATTTATTAATCCTAGTTAATATTAATTTCAACATTTACTAATATTATTAACTATTAAAATCAAAGGTTGTATTTGTTAACGTTAGTTGATGCACTGTGAACTAACATGAACAAACAATGAACAACTGTATTTTTATTAACTAACATTTACAAAGATTACTAAATACTGTAACAATTGTTTTGTTAATTGTTAGTTCATGTTAGTTTATACATTACCTAATGTTAACTAATGAACCTTATTGTAAAGTGTTACCATTATATTATATATTGTTAATTAGTAGCGTCATATGAACATAATTTTATGTGGTTGAATCTGCTCTATTTACTCAGTATAATTGAGTAGATATATCTACAAAATGAAATAAAATATCAAAAAAATTGTCAAACCACTTACCGTAAAAACCCCCGGCAGACACTGTTTTCAGTGATGTTGATCTCAAAATTACCAAATGTCAGCCAATTAATCAGCCTGGCTAATATATCACAACTTTTATCCACACTGCAGAGTTTGTTTTTTAACAGAGTATTGAATGACTGTGGAACCTGAGTGAGAACAGGATCAGTGCCAGCAGGAGCAATCAGAACAAGTGAACATTATCTGTGAGCTCCGGGATCATCTAGTTTTTGTCTGACCAGCAGAGTCATTCATCAGCGAGATGGATGGGAGTCACTGCTCTCATTTCTTTCTAGGCTTTCACTCTACTGTAATTGGCCTGTCCTGGCAACAGTGCACCATGCTAAGGTTTCCCAGATAGATGCCCATTCCTTTGGCATAGTGAATGAACCTGGCCTGATTCCTGGATGACCAGAGTAACTAGAGCTCATTGGTTGTGATGAGCTGATAACATTTATATTGACAGCTGTGCAGTACGGACACATGCCAACGTGACCTGAGGTGGCTTGTTCTTGTACCGAGCAGCCTCTGATTAAGGGCGGACAGAAGATTATAATCTAAACCAGGCGTATGCTCTCTATGATGCTAGTGGGTGTTTCTGAATGCTCATGGCCTATTGGTTTACTCTTCACACAGACTCTGCCTGTGAGCACCGCTGAGAGGTCAGGTTTCCAGCACGGTACCAGTGAGAACCCAGCAGGCCTGGAGATACCTCAGTGCTTCCTCAGCAGCTCCCCAGAGAACAGGATCTCGCCTCAGACGTCCCCCATCCCATCAGCCCTTATCAATGGGCCACTAAGCAAGGTAGCACATCCTGCTCTTATTGAGATGTTTAGTGTGTTGCTGTTCTGTTCGGCCTTAAATGTTCATTCACTTTTTTTATTCACAGACCTACATCCAGCAGTCCCCAGTTTTCAACCAGACGCCCAAGAACAGAGAGCCGCCCCGGTATGAGGAGGCCGTCAAACAGACCCGCAGCCTACAGAATCACGCTGTCTCTGAGGTGATGTTTTCTACACATCTTAGCATTCTCGTACACATACTGTGTTGATTACTTGGATGTTTCAGCAGGCAATCTTATACCTCAGCCAATGATTAACTCGTGTTGTTCCAATCCTGTATTATTTTCTTGAGTTCTTAAGCGATCCTCTGTCTGATCCTCTGTTTTTCATACATGGTTTGGGGATGGTGACACTTTCAAGCTCCAAAACATAGAAAAAAAGCACTTTTTGTGTACAGTAGTCCATGTGACTCGTGCGCAAAAGGGTCAGTTCATCTCAAAGGGTTCCAATGGACGTTGCTTGACCTTTTTTAACCCTTTCATTCGGACATTTAAAATATTCTAGCTGAGCCCCCTGCATGAGTATTTTAAGATGATCATTTTCACATTACTTTTAAGGCTGGTAATCTTTATGCACCTCACAATCTGATTCAGAATCAAGATCCGATTCTGAAACAATTGTTGTTTAGTTTTACAGAGTTTGAATATCAACTGTATGAATTGTATTACATTACTTACCGGTATATAATTACAAGTACTTTTTAAAACAACTACAAATTAGTAATAAATCAAAACAATTAAATGTCAATAATTATTTCAAAGCAAATATGAAGTAATAAAGGGGAACAAAGAAACCCATTACAAGCAATAAACAAAAAGTTCTTATAGTATCAGATGAGGGCAATGAAGGATTTTCCCAGCAATATTGGTGTTTAATTTTTATTGATGACATCATAAACAGTCTAATAGGCTGCATTCATACTAATGCACAGATCTGTTTTAAAATATCAGTTTTGTCTTTAAGACATGACTAAAGTTTTGACACATCGCAGCTACAATAGCTTTTTAATTTTTATTCAAAATATTCACACACTTGTTGACTAGATTGTGAAATATCTGATATTACGATTCTCAAATATTTGTAAATAAATGTATTTTTTCTTTTAAGCACATTTATAATGATAATTTTAGTTGATCAGCACCATCATGTTAATTTACACTTCAATGTATAGAATCAGAGTATGTCGGATTTACATCAGATAAATTCACCCACTCCTCCCAAAAGACATGAAATTAATTGGCCTTCACAATAAGATTCTGACAAAACACAACGTCAAATAACGTTTGCAAGGCCCCCCCCCCCCCAATTATTCAAATGTCTGAAACCTAAAATAAACATTAAGTGTTTGAAAATATTGAACAGTGACATATGCCCAGCGCTAGGTGAGTCTCTCTCTGGCTCAGCACCAGTCAAAGTGTGAAAGCAGGTTTGAATTTAGCAGTTCTAATCACACTGGTGTTGTCTTGCGCTCCAGGGACCAGGGAATGGAAAAGTGCAATATGTATACTCTACCTAAGCTCTCATTTCTCTCATTTTCTGTTACTTGGAAGAAAGGAAATAATACGTGGTCAGAATGAAATGAGGATGAGTTGAGGTCTTTTTTAACCATTTATATTATATAGGAGGATAGGAATAAACGACAGAGGAAAGATACTTAAGGTAAAGAGATAAATGAACAAATATGTATGAAAATGTTTCAAAGTATAAGGATCTGACATGTTCAATGTATTTTATTTTAGTTCTGTTTTATTTTCATATTTAGTTTTTCTTGTGTACTATCTTATTATTGTATGACGTTATGGTTTCTGTAAAGAATTCTGTTAATGCTGGTAAGGGCAATACTTTTAATTTCATGAGAACTGTCCCTT
Source organism: Rhinichthys klamathensis goyatoka (assembly GCF_029890125.1). Taxonomy (NCBI): domain Eukaryota; kingdom Metazoa; phylum Chordata; class Actinopteri; order Cypriniformes; family Leuciscidae; genus Rhinichthys; species Rhinichthys klamathensis. The sequence continues at coordinate 360,934 of NW_026606658.1, read as the reverse complement.
TAAGACTCTTTGTTTGCAGTTAACCAGAGGCACTACTGTACTCGTCCATTGTTTACTGCTGTAATTTAGTTAATCATTTGTTTGCCCTTCTGTGCTGTCCTTGAATTGGAAAGTCATTTTATTTTTTTGTCGGTCCACAGATTCCCACAGCGACAAGTCAACAGATGGATGATCTCTTTGACATTTTAATAGAAAGTGGAGGTGAGTTTGTCATATTGTTGTAGATTACTTCCATTTGTCCACAACTCTCACTATAAATTCAGATTCAGATTTTTTTTCACGATTGATAATCGTGAGTATGAAGAATGAAAAGGTCAGACTCATCTTGGCAGTCCAGGCAGCTACATTTCCCAGAAGCCCCCTTTTCAGCGTCGTAACAGCCTGAAGTCTCCAAGATTCAGTGCCAAATAGACTGCCATTAAAAAGTTTGAATAATATTTTTTTGGAAGAAATTAATATTGTTATTCAGGATAATCAAAAGGATGCATCAAAGTGACATTAAAGGATGCATTAAAAGTAACATTAAAGATAGTTGTAAGGTTTCAAAAGATTTTTATTTCAAATAAATGCTGTTCTTATGAGCTTTCCATTCATCAAAGAATCCTGAAAAAAATGTAACTGTTTTCAACATTGATAATTTTAAGAAATATTTCTTGAACACCAAATAATTTTAAAAGATCATGTGTCACTGAAGACTGGAGTAATGGCTGCTTAAAAATTCAGCTTTTCCATCACTGCCAAAAACTATATTAAAATAGAAAACAGATATTTTAAGCTATAGATATTTTGGTAACACTTTACAATAAGGTTCATTAATTAACATTAGTTAATGTATTAACTAACATGATGAACTAACAATGAGCAATACATTTGTTACAGTATTTATTAATCTTTGTTAATGTTAGTTAAAGCAACACTATGGAACTTTTCAACCTTCATAATATATTTCCAAGACCCTTGTGATGGTACATCGACTTACAATAGGTTAAATGACACGTCTGCCATAGCCTGACGTGGTCTGTATCGCTTTTACTTGCACCATGTAACTTCGGGTTTCGGGTAGGAACTCGAGCACAAAAAAGAATTACAAAACTGCTTTACGGCATACGTCACTTCCCCCACCACTTCCTCAAATTGTCTATGGCCATTGCAGACATCCCAAGTCTATAGCGTCTCCCTGATGCCCGCAAATTAGTTCAAATCTGCCGGAATCTAGAGCGCGCATGCGAGACAGAACATACTGCGCGCATAACATACATAGCGCGAGTGAGGGAGAAAGCGAGAGACCTTGCGAGTGTGCCTCACGAAAGCTAGTCAACCCGCCACCCCCCCGTCAACAATCCAGTCACCAAGATATACCTCCCTGAAATGACTTCTTGCTGGTTGGGATGTCTGCCATTGTTGATTCCAAAGCCGGTGCTGGATAAACAGCGAACGTGCACGTGCGACAGTAGGCTGCGGTAGGCTAAATTATTTACGACAGCGGTAATGGACAATTCCGCTTCCAACCTGTAGGGCGACCGCAGAGGAAAAGTTCCTTGGTGTTGCTTTAAAGCTGCAGTCCGTAGCTTTTTTGGGGTTAAAAATGATCCAAAATACATATTTGAGAAAATACATAACCAGGCAGTGTTCAACGCCATCTGCTTGCCTTAGCTCGATTCAAAACGGTAAGCTTGTTATAATGTTTTTCATTCCAGTGGTACTGGTGGATTTCCGTGGGAGATTCGAGCATGTCTTTGCGTCATTACGTCACATCTGTACACATAAAGAAGGAGTCTCGGCTAGTAGGCTATATTGCGTGTGAGGATGCTGGAGGTGGAGATTTATAGCCTTTTCTCACAGCACTTGATATAATTAAACTTAGCAATTTGATGGCGGATCCAGAAAGGTTCAAACGACAATCACCAGTGACAACAGATTCACCCGTTGTAAAATGCAAAAGACTTCGTTCGGACTTCGGAGTGGCTACAGAAAAAAAGAGACTGCAACCGGCCCATGCGAAAACAAGGATACATATTGGAAGGACATTACATGTAGTCACGCAATGCTGATGTTGTTAACATTAACAAGTTGAGAACAAAGTATAATTTGCACGGTTTTGCGTGATAAGCGATTTTTAGATTTAATCAGCGCGATTTACTGCAATGTCAGAACCAGAACCAAAGTGGATGTTATTTACTTGTTCAGATGACATTTTCCGGTGAAAATTATTATGTTGGTCATACTTCCAAAAAGAATAATCTGTGATTCTGAATGACAGTATCCACACCAGCGCGGTGATTGACAGCTGCACACTCTCCTTAATGTGTTCATCCGCGCTGTGCGGTGTCGAACTACAACTCATGTAAAGTTGATAATTCCGCGAATGACTGCAATTGCAGATTTCGAACAGAGATGGCGACAAAGAGGAAAAAATGCGGCCTGCAGCTTTAAAAATACAACTGTTCATTGTTTGTTCATGTTAGTTCACAGTGCGTTAAAATAATGTTAACAAATACAACCTTTTATTTTAATAACGTGTTAATACATTTTGAAATTAATATTAACTAATTTTAAAAATGCTGAAGAACTAAGGTAGTTCACTATTGTTAGCTAATGAACCTTATTGTAAAGTGTTACCGATATTTTAAAGAACTACCGTTTTCTTGTATTTTTGATCAAATAAATGGTTGAAAATAAGTGACTCTTTTCAAAAACGTTTTAAAATCTGACTGACCTTAAACTTTTGAATGGTTTGATGGAGAGGGTTAGGGTTATTAAACATATTAAAAATCTACATGATCTATTAAACATATAAAAAAATGTTTTATTAAAATGTCAACATTCTTGTTACACCCCATTTTTTTTCTGCAGAGATTACTCCCTTTAGTCAACATGACCCATCTGTGCCTAAGATGATGCCCGTCACGGCCAACATCACCACCCTGCCTATCAACACCGCCCTGTCCCGACCGCCCGCCCAGGTGCAGATGGCACCCCCTCCGGCGCTCATGGTGGAACCCCTGCCCAGCCTCGCCTCCCTGGACTCCGACAACCAGTTGGAGGCTTTGCTGGAGGGCACGCTGGTTGGGGACACAGAGCCGGAGCAGAGGACTTTGGGCCTGTTGGAGGAGCTGCAAAACCAGATGCTGGAGCAGCCAAACTCCCCAATGGAAACTTGTGAGCTGGGTTTCACCGACCCGCCTCCGCCTTCCTCCTCCGCCCTGTCCTTTAGTCTCCAAGACACCTGCCTGGACAACATGGAGTGGCTGGACATCACTATGCCCGGGCCCATAGGTGGACTCAACCCACTGGGCATCACCTCTGAATTCTTGGACACTCATGATCTGCAGCTGCACTGGGACTGAGAGGAATGGCTTCAAACACGATTATGCTTTCACTCGCACAACAAGCCGTTTGTCTTTGGGGCGTGCAGTAGGGGTCATCTTTGTGGCAGTGGTTCACATCTGGCAGCTTCATGTGACTAGACTGCAGCTCAGCTGTACACTTCACTTATGCTGGTTCTATTTTCACCATCTGTTCTCGTTCACATTAACGCTCTTGTTTGATCAGAATAGACACAAGAGCCTTGTGGGCAATGCTGGCTAGGTCCTGAATGTGCTCTCTTTGCTGTGCCATACTGAGAGGGAGCTGCTTTCAGGCAGATTGAATTCTGCTGTATTGCTAATTTGTTTTGTTTTATATTCATGTGCCATTGACATCGGATTGGTTGTGGTCAGTCTATAAATATGGCTGGAAAGGCTGTGGATTCCAGACACAGTGGAATTACAGTAGACTTTGCTTTGTTTGCACAAAATTGAAAATGACCTTGATCAACAATGCCATTATTATTAACAATGCCCCTTTTTCAGCGCTGACTGCAAGATTTGGTGGCAGATATAGTACACTACCGTTAAAAAAAAAAAAAAAGATTCAGCAAGGATGCATAAAATTGATCAAAAGTGACAAAGACATTTATAATATTGTAATTAATTTCTATTCATAAAAGAAAAATATATTTATATATCACAATTTCCACAAAAAAATATTAAGCAGCATAACTGTTTTCAACATTGATGTTAATAAGTTAATAATAATAATAAGTTATTATGCATCAAGTCACCATATTAGAATAATATCTGAAGTATGTGACACTGAAGACTGGAGTAATCACTGCTGAATTACATTTAAACTATATTACTACAACTATAAACTATATTGACATGAAAAAAAATGCACAATATCACTTTTTTTACTGTATTTTTGATCAAATAAATGTAGCCTTGTTGTTTTAAAACATCAAAAATCACCCTAAATTTTGAACGGTCGTGCAGTTTGATGGAGAAGATCTATTTAACATGTGTATATATATATCTTTTTGGGATTTAATTTTAAAGACAATCACATTGTTTGAAGGATGATTGACTGCAGACCAGATAAATCGATTCATGATTTATGTAGCTGGAATTGCAGATTTTCCGTAAGCATAAATGGCCAATCTCGGATGAGTTTGCAAAGAGCATTTGGCTTGATATGGATTGAGAATCGCAGACAGATTAATTTCTTCAGTCCTAGACACATAAAAACTTATTTTGAAGACTTAATTTGTCATGGATCGGCTCTCAGTTTCAATAATCTATGAGAACAAATATTTGTATAAAAAAGAAAAGCTGCCACGCATGACTTTGTTGGATGTCCAACACCTTATTTGTGTGTATGTGAATCGTGAAGTGTGTCTGTGATTGTTCGTCACTTCAGTGGAGTGTGTGTTTGACTCAATTGATTTTAGGTGCATCATACTGTAAGGAAGTTCCTGTTTTTTCCCACACTTCTCAGTTGGGTTCGCACAGTTGTCACTATATTTTGCGTTATTTGCTTATTCTTGATGCCATGGAACAAAGCTCCGTTAGAGAGACTGCTTTTGGAAATGTAAATGAAGCCATCAGAAGTGACAACTGACACTAAATACAAAATACTGTTTATTCCTCCTGTACATGGAGTTTTGAAAATGCAAAGCTCTCTGGGGTTGTTTCAGAAGCAAACCAGACAGTTGCTAAGACTGCATGTTAAATGTCACTGGCAGCTTAATAATTCGTTTGTTGAGGGAGTCTGAGAAGGCTTTAGCAGGCTTGTTTTGTCAGGTTCGTGTAGTAAATATCTGTGTGTGGGTGCATGTGTTTGTATGCTTGAGTGTCTCTGTCTGTTTTACTGCTTGTTCGAAATAAGACCATCCAAATGAAATGTCTGTGTAAATGGACAACATTATGTATGTATATATTTGCAAATATCTTGCATGTGAATAATCAAATTGATTTGATATCTTTCAGAGAAACTTCCTCTTGTTTTTCTTCTGTTTGTTTTCTTTTTGATGTTGTCAGCCACCTCATGGAAAAATCGTTTTATTCGTATGTATATATCCTGCTCTGACGTGACTCCTTTCCATTCAGCAAGGCAATACGTGTCCACTGGCTTTGAACTCACCTCTCTCAGATGTGAAGCCAAAGGGGGTTTATATATATATAAGCACTTTCCTGCTGCAGTGATGAACTGCTCATCACAGTTATATCAACCACACAGATGAGCTTTATAAAAGAAAAAAGCTTCAGTGTTGCGCACCGTCTGCTCAGAAGTCGATTATCGATGCCCATCTGCTTTGTTTTTAAGGCTCTGTACTGTTTGCTCTGCATACTGTCCAAATTGTGGCCTCTCCAGGGACGAAAAAATGCCAAATACTAGTCTCAACTAGTATGATCATTCACTCCTGTGTGTAGCTATGAGGACAGATTTAGTCCAATAAGGAATAATGCATGTGTCTGACTGTTCAGAGGCGTTTTTGGCATTACTGACTGCTGTTATAATGCAGCCTAGTGCAATTTTTATGTACCCTATCATACTATTATTCTGACAAGCAAGTGAAGGAGAAAGAACAGGATATACTGACCTTAGGTTTCCATCATGTGATGCCTCTTGTGTTCTAGAGCTTTTTGTGGGATTAAAACTTGATGGTTCGAATGACCAAAGAGGCCAAATATTGTACTATGCCACTTCATGTAGATATTGACACTACCTTCATAAGTTTGGGGTCAGGTTTTTTTTTTAAATAAATTAATGCCTTAATTCAGCAAGGATGCATTAAATTGATCAAAAGTTACAGCACAAGACATTTACAAATAAATGCTGTTCTTTTGAACTTTCTGCTCATCAAAGAATCCTGAAAAAAATGTATCAAGGTTTCCTCAAAAATATTAATCAGCACAGCTGTTTTTAACTTTGATAATAATACCAAATTAGCATATTAGAATGATTAGCATTTTCTGAAGGATCGGTGACACTGAAGACTGGAGTAATGCTGCTGAAAATTCAGCTTTGCCATCACAGGTGATTTAAAGTGATTTAAAATAGTAATATTGTGAAATATTATTACAGTAAAGGCTGATCAAATAAATGCAGCTCCTGTGAGCAGAGGATACCTCTTTGTAAAACATTGAAAAATCTTACTGATCCCAAACTTTTTTACGTTATTGTAGGTGGTTTTCGTTGATTTGTTTTAATCTGTATTGAATTTAGTTGATTGTAAAAAGGTTAGAGATGAAGTCAATACAAGTGTCCCGTCTTCTGTTTAATAGTTGGAGAGTAAAGCAATAACTTGCATTTTATATACAGTGCTGTATTGTATACAGTATATGCAGTAGATGAGATATCAGAGCATCACTTCAGTTTTACATCATCTATTTGCTGTTGTGGCTGAGATTAGAAACCCGTGGCTTGTGTTTTTGCCATTTAGGATGTCAAAGCTCAGCTCCTGTCAAGCTTCATGTTGATTTAGGATTCCTAGTTCCTCATTTTCAACAACGTCTGCCCGACTCATCTAGATGTCATGCTCTTTATCAAATATTAAATGTATATTATGTATCAGTGGTGATGACACTGGGCGATATTTCCCGCCGCCTTTGAACATCCTCCAAAGCGGGAGATCAATCATCATTTGTATGCCATATGTTTTGCACATTGTGTATATATTTTAATGGATGTAATACATATTTTTATACATTGTCTGGCGCATCCATGAGCTATATTTTGTGAATAGTTTTAAAGATACGAGTATATACGCCATCACGTGTCAATGAAAATGTATGTATTGTGAAAATGTATGTATTGTGAAAATACTGTCATAAATGATGTTTTAGAGTCTCTTAAATATATCAGAGGAATGACATGCAGAAACTGTGTCTGTTATTGTTTATTTGCCACAAGAGATGTTTTTCTATTCTGAATATATGACACATTAGGGTCCTCCATGATGCATTAGAAAGTTTCATGTACAAAAATAGTGACATTTAATACAATATATGTCCTATAACTGTCCTTAAGGCTCATTTACCTGACTATTACATGAATGAAAACTAGTGATATATTAAGAGAATCACAAATGTCACTCAAACCTGACCATTTCAATTTGAATATATTATGCTGTTAAAAAAGACATTGTATTGATAAACATTTAATGTCTCAAGGGCTTGGATTGTTATCCAGATCATTGTTCATGCCTGTATATATTTCAAATATTGGTACTTTAGGAGTATTTTAATTTTGGGGAAACTTTTAATGCTTTACATTTCAAAAAAATGAAATGAAGAAATAAAGACCCACTCCAAGGCATAATAGTGATGTTCAATTGATTAATTAAACTTTTCAACTGGTTAAAGCGATTCACACTAAGTTTAACCCATTCAACTGTATAATAGCAAACAACTCTGATTCAATCAGTGGTTAATAAACCATTGATTTGGTCATATCTGACTCAAAATGAGCCAATATGCTACATGATTTGTGTACTTCTTCCATCACAACTCATGACTGACTATCACCCTAAAAGCATGTCTATTGGAAGAGGTTAATACAAATGACTGGTGGCTATTAGCACAGTTATTAATTGCTTGACTACAATTGAATTCATTTGTATAGTTTCTCCACATCTCAAAGCCTACATTGACTTGCCAAACAATTCTGTCGCTATAGAATAGAGATAAAAATCCCTTTCTCTGAAAAACACGCTCAAACAGCCCTGACAGTGTCTTGTGCTCAGCCCTTTTCTGATGTCTTTACAGTCACGGTATCACAGATCAGGAACATTGTGCTCAAAACCTATTTACTGCACAGATGTCTTTGTGGCAGGACGGACAAATGTGGGCGACATCTTTGAAGCGGTCCATACAGAAGGGGATCAGGCAACATCCGGCCAGACACCTGTGCCAGAAACAAAAAAAATGACAATAAAAATGTTCTTTACTATTCTGGCATTGTAGAAATAGTTAGAAAACTTAATAGTTACTTAAGTTTTAAATAGTAAAATTGCCTGCTTAGCAGATTCACTAGAGAGGAACAATCTCCTCGAATAATGAAGAACAGTTATTCAATAATGAACTAAACAACATGTACATGTGAGGAATAATAACAAGAGTACTGGTTCTTGAACCAGATTCACCCAGTTAGTGTTTCGAACTACTGGTTCAGAGCCAGATCAGTGTTCGGAGCTTGTATCAAACTGCAAAAGTCATGTGATTACAGTGAACAAGGCTTCGATAGCTTTAGAAACCTCACTGACATTTTACTTTGTATCACTCTGCTTGTCTGTGTTTGCGTTCCAGACCGACTGTCAGTCTGTCCATCATCAGTGAGTGATGATAAGAAAGTAAGTCATATGGGTTTGGAACAACATGAGGGAATGGTGACAGAATTTTCATTTTTGGGTGAACTGTTCCTTTAAGTGACTGTCTTATTATGAGTGAGTCGTAGTCGTAGATTAAAAGAATCATCCACTCGATTTGGATAAAAACATTAATCCAGCCTCTGTTGTTTATTTCCCCGTCTGACTATTTCCATTGACGGCGCAAAAATAGACATGGCAAACTGGCAAAACTGTGAATAAAACGTGAGTTATTACCTTCGTTTATTGTACACTTACATTAAAACGATATTACATTCGCAGTCGTGCTGTTAGTCTGAATATCAACACGACTGTTATTACTTGCTATATTCGGAACAACAGCGCTCTTGCTCGGTCAGTGACTGATTCTTCATTGTAGAGTAGCTACTCACCCCACCACAGACAAGAGACAGCAAAAGAGGAAGGCATTGCTGCCCACTTTATAGCGAATCTCAGTGGTGACAGTCTTATGGCAAGAAGGGCATTTCACTCTGGCAGGGGACATGGTGACATCGTCAAGGTTTACTGCGGTCTCTGGGAAGGCGAAACACGTTCATTTTGTTTATTTATTCATCATATGCAATCAAATTCTATGGCCATCTTAATCCAAGACATTTGTCAAGAGGTATTTGCCCTGCAACGTGTCAGTTGTGACGATTGTGCAACATAAATGTATTATCTCTTACCTGTGTTTTCTTCTTGCAGAGCACTGATAGAAGAAATAGTTCCTGTAGGTGAAATGGTAAGAATGTAGTTTGTGGATTGTGGAGCTTTTCCATCTGACATGGTGAGTATACAAAGTAATTCATGTTATATTTGCAACATATTATTTTACCTGTTTTTTCCACTTGCAGAGCATTGATAGGAGAAATAATTTCTGTTGGAGAAACGGGAAGAATGTAGAGTCCTTGGACTGCAGCCTGAATCGGATCTGTCACAGAGAGTACACCATAACACAAAATATAAATAGCGTTACATTTGCATACTAATGACTGGGAATGTTCCATAAAAGAAACAGTATTACAAAATGTTTTTTATGTTTTTGTTTTTTTCTTAAAGCATATTGTTTAATTGAAATGTTCAATGTTCTGAATATTTATATGAATATAAAAAATCATGAGATGTGTTTTGAGGACAGATTTACATAATAATGAGCAGTAAATATGAAATATGTACTTTGTGTTTCATATGTCTAAATTCAGTTTATAAGGAGTAAAATGTATGTTTTTTCCCATTAATAATGTAATTGACTAAAAATACTTAGTAAGTTATTTAGTAAAAGAAATTTAATTAGTACTTGAGTCATTTACATAATTTAAGTCATTTAATATATGATATATATACCTTTTTTACATTTTGCACAAGCTTGTTTTTGGCTTTCTGTTTTCTACTTTATTTTTAATCATCTAGAGTAGACACATGCCTTTGTCTGTGAACTGTGTTGTCGACCATTGGCTTTTTTTCTGAATAAGATCCTTCTCTTTTTGCTCCAGTAACTCCAACTCCTCCTCTATTTTGTCCAGTTCTGAAGGGCCATCTTCGTTTGCAAGGTTTCCTAAAAGCAAAGAAATATGTAAAACAACCAAATTATTGTTTGTACTAACTAGTCAAATGTAAGCATGAAGATGAATGACAGCCAAGAGTGGACTCATTGCAATTTGAATGCTTATTTCCTGGCAAAGGTGCAGCTCCTTTAGTATGAAGAGAGAACAAGTAATTGCACTCCATTGTTTGCATGTTTTATTGCGGAGGGAAAAAGCCACATGTTGATGTACCTATTCTGAAGTCTTCTTTAAATACCTCCAGTAATGTTCCCATTGATCAAACTAATCGAGGTACATTTTATTGTTATTATTCAATGGTCAGTCATTTCTTCATCATCAACATTCTTTCTAAAGAGTTACCTTCTATTTTGCTGTTCCTCTTTTGGATCTCCTGTAGAAACTGAAGGCGTTGTTGGAGGTGTTGTCGTCTGAAGAGGATGTTCCACAGGTCTGTGGTATCTTCATCAGAGCCCTGTGGCAGCACTGCGGTCATATTGCCTCCCTACAGGCCAAATTACATCGCTTTACAATCTAATTTGTACATATTTACATTTTGACATAAGGGAAAGACCACAGAGTCCAACTGTTCCTCATTTGCAGCCGTCTGTGGATTTGCAGCTGCAATAATAGGTTAGCAAGCCATTTATTCTGGCCTGGATTTCTGCATTGTTTACTCAAAAAAATGATAATTAATCATTCATTTAAGTCACGATTGTTGACCAACACAATCTGACTAAAATATTAACACAACTGTTAAGTAAGTGAACCCTTTAATTTAGTAACTTGTGGATCCTCCTTCAGCAGAAAAACCTCCACCAAACACTTTTTTCCTCTAAAAAAGGGTTGTGTATTTTTGCCAAAAAGTTCCGCTTTCATCTCAGCAGTCCAAAGAACATTTTCCCAGAAGCATTCTGGAATATCCAGATGCCAAACCTGAGTCTCCTATGTGTTGTCCTTTCATAAACAGCATTTTTTTCCTCAGTGTTTTTTTCACATGAACAATGACTAGCAGTTTGTAGAGTTTGTGAAGGTCTTTTGCTGTTGTCCTTGGATTCTTTCTCACCTCTTACAGGATTGTTCATTATGTTCTTAGTGATCTTTTCAGGAATCCCACTCCTAGGGAGATAAGCAACAGTCCAGAATTTTCCACATTTGTAGACAGGGATTTATGAACTCCCAGGTCTTTAGAAAAGCTTTTGTAGCTTTGTGTTTTAGGGTTCTGTGTTAAGCACTAGCCAATCTTTCTTCAGAAGAGATTTATTAGTAGCCATTTTTTGTGCCTTTATTTAAATGGCAGGGCACCTGTGTGACCAACACTTCCAATCTCATCTCCTTAATTTACTCCAATTTATATTTTGGAGGTTACTTTTGGTTCACTTACTTTCTCCACCCTGTACTGTGAATAATCACCCAATGTCAGTTTGTGTATTAGTAAGTCAGATTGTGTTTGTCTTTAAGATCATATTGCATTTTATGAGTAATCAGGGCTGCACGATATTTGAAAAAACTGACATTGCGATTTAGTTTTTCTGCTATATATATTACGATTTGAAAACAGTTTCACCAGATAGCCTAATATGGAAAGAACTAATCATTCTAGAATGATTGAGTTGATTTGGTAGGGGAGTGCGTCTGTGTAGAAAATAAAAAACAAAGTACAACCATTAGATACATGCAATAGAACAAAGATACAAATGAAATCAACAGTGCTTTAAGTGTTTCAGTTAAGTCTAACAGTATTCATTGAATAATCAAATGTAAAATAACACTGCATAGTCTTCACTGTATAAATTAAACAATTAATCTTTGTTAAAGCAACAAAAGTGATTTTCTCTTTGTATTGTGTTGTTTGATTAACGTTAGTGACAGACAGACGCAGGTTTATTAGGCTGCTGTCACTTTAAGAGCAAAAGCTCTTAATACAATATATTGATACGCATCCGTTTTCTTACTCATTTGTTTACGTAAGCCCTATGTGACTGTGTTTACGAGGATACTTGCTGAGACGGGTATTTTAACATTATTTTGCGTGTATGTGTCCGTTCAAGCAGAAATAGAGGCGGAAGAATACTGAATTCTGTGTTCCGAAATGAGTTTTCTTTCATGCCTTCTTGCGCTCCAATGGTTTTAAATTGCTTGAATAGACCTAAACCATGTGCAAATGATAAACTTTCACACTATGATGGTTAAACTTTGCAATTAACCCAAGAATCACGTGCGTTTCGATCCTTATACTTGACATTGCACATAGCGATTTAAATCGATTGACCGTGCAGCCCTAACAATCAAGAAATCCACACATTTTCAAAGGGTTCAAACAGTAACAGTCAAACATTTGGACACACTTGTCTGAATTCATGATTTTAAAAACATTTGATCTGCTTAAATGCCTGAACTTTGTATTTAGATAAATATAAATTGTGCCGTACAGTAAATAAAAGCACCTAACAAGTTCTAAACATGTGAAGTTCTTCATTATGGTTTTGGACACTCCTCATTAAGGTGACAATATTTTTTTCCCCAATTTGTATTTATTTAAAATATTTGGCCAATACATAATTGTTTTGTCATAGACTTTAATATTACCATAATATTAATACTAAAAGTCAAAAACCTCTGATTTGTTAAATACTGTGTCAGGTGTGATAGTGATATTTCACTTAAATATATCTTTAACTACACACATACAGCCTACAAGACTTTGGAATCTAAAGTGATATTTTATTCGGTGAAAATGTGCTTTTACCAAACAAATATACAACAAACATTTCCCAGCCAAATTCCATTGAATTCCTCTTTGAGGCTGTGTGATATAGATCATTTCTGAAGTAGGCCTATGCATCATTGCCCACCCAAATGACCAAACTTCACTGCTGCTCTAGAATGTACAGTAAAGGCCAAAAATATGCAATCAACATTTTGATCTTGTATGTAATATTGCCATTTTTAGTCTATTGGCGTTCTGTTGATCACAATCTTGCTTACCAGAAATGTCAATGTCCCATTAACCTGCAGCAGACAGACTTTTTTTTTATCTTTGAAGAAATTAGAACATTTTGAGATGAAATTGTCAAATACACATTTTGACGAAATCTGATAGGCCTACTTAAATAATATAAATGCACATTCTTAAATTTGACAGGATTGTGAAAGCGAATATCTATATTGTTTACATGTTGCACTGCATTTTAAACAATCCAAAAGCATGAAAATAAAAGATTAGATATTAATGTAGATTTTCACTTTTTTTGTAAAGCAACAAGGTATTTGTGTGCGTCATTACATTGTACAAACAGTATGTGTATATATTTCATGTTCAGTTTTCAGTGTATCGAGCACCGTTTATGATGGACATAAGCACGTTTAAATGATAAATAAAAAGCATTGATCATAAAATGAAAACAATTTAATATTTAAATGTTGGGCAGATCACATTACCTGTAGGCAATAGGATGCTGTGTTTGTTTGGCGAGTCATAGTCCAGCTCCAGTCCTGGAAAAGTATTAAAGAATGATCAGATTTCTCAATTTTTTTATTCCTCTCGCAGTCCTTCTTCAGCGGTTCTCCTTATGCTGGAGTATTTCGCAGTCTTTGAATATTTCCCCATGACTCCTTATGCCTTCATCCTCATATTGGTGTGAATGTCAGTCATAATATCAGATGACATAAATAACAAAAATAAAATGAATAATCATAAAATATTGCAGAAAGCTTAACAGTAAATGACATCCAATCGTTCAGATACTATTCACCTATCCTTCACCGTTTCTGTTGTGAGAGCTAAACAAGCCACGATACGATTTTCATAATGGTTTGAATGAATTTTCATAATCAAATTTGCAGTAAGGGGTGACGTTCTGACTGTAAACTGGTTTGTGTGTGTATGGTAAATGGTTACTTGTTAAATGGTATGACATAACATGAAGATGCTCTTCCTTGTAGATGTATATGTTTGTTTGACTGTGTCTGGTTTAAAAGCATTTTTAATTGATGAGGAAAACCATGAAAAAGCATGAGCACATCATTTCTTTTTAGGTCATAACATAAATTATTGTTTCAGTTTTACATTTTACTTCAGGTGTTTTTTTAAGCGACATCTTGTTACCTTTCATTAGGACACATTTCATTGAAAAGTGTTCCAAAAGAAGTTGACTAAAATAAAGGCTTGATTGACTCTTTCCTGTCGGTCACCTGTAGAGGTCAGACTTTCACAAGGACAGAGTAAACGCTGTGGTGGGAGAGCTGTTCTGGTCTGCTGTTATCATTTGAATTTGCAAATTTGGTTTTGAATGTGAACTTGAAGAATTAGAATTAAAATAAGTGTAATCCATATACAAATAAAAACTGCTTTAGTGGCTGTTGATTGTTTTGACAGATTCACTAGACTATCTTAGTTTAGAGAAATGTGTCTAAAGCACTGTTATTTTTGTCGTCACCTTTATAGCGCTTTGTACCATACAGATTGTTTACAACAGGAAAATAATGCAACAAAGTTTGTTTCGGCTGTACAGAAGCTCTAAAAGAAAATAGTGTCATTGTCCAGCTGAAGTCAGTTCAGTGTTGATTCATTTCCGTTGTTAAATCATTAGTTATTAAATTAGTTCATTTATCTATCAACTCTGAAAAATACAATGCTGTCATCGTCCAGCTCAGTTCAGTTCTCACACAATGGTGTCAATGCAGTCAGATGAATAATATTATATTAAGTGAATATTATTATTATGATTAGTATCATTGATATACTATTAGTTTTTGTTAATATTTAGGATTTTATTTTTTATATTTTCCGTTTTCATTTTAGTTCAAATTTTACGTTACGTTTTAGTTTTTTCAGTTTTAGTTATTTTAGGCCTACTTCAACTTTAAACATATAAGAAATGTTGCCTGAAATATATATTAAATATTGTTTGTTTGCTTTCAGTACATGTCTATTTTATTCCAAGTAATGAAAATGTGTTTGTTTGTGGGGTTTTTTTTTTGTATGGTTTTAGTGGTAGCTTTAATATAGTTTTAACAATAGTAACCCTGTTGAGGATATAAATAAAAGTGTTGAGGATATTTCTAGGCGAATCGATCTGAATTGAAAGGTAGTAAATTATTAAATTCTGTATTCCCAATGTTGGAGTCATTGTGAGTTCTGGCGGTCGATGTGTGATGTGTGTGTGTGTGTGTGTGTGTGTTTATGAGGGAGGGATGTGTGTCCAAACATGTGCCCATTGGTGCTCATTGAGCATGTCTGTGAAACATCGATATCCACTTCCTGTTTAAGAGGAAGCAGCTGGAGTTGAGCCGTGAGCGGGGATTGGGAATGAAAGGCCTGACACATGAGACGGCACTGCAAACCCCTGTATAACCCTTCCTTCTCCCTCCATTTTTAACAGTCCAAACCTCCTCCCCAACTCCACCGTTTCTCTTCCTTTTGCTCTATTATAGTCTGATCTATCATATCAACTCTCTCTGTTCTATCTATAGAATTGCATTATATATCACAGACAGACCTCTGCTGCAGGCACATGCTAAACGTGATCTAGGATGATGACATCAGCAGGGGTGGGTATGGGGGGTGGTGCCTGAACAGGCAATGGGATGAAGTGGGGTGGGAGGGGCAAGGGGGACTAAACCAGTGAGCAAAGGAACAGAAAGAAATTATGCAAATATTGTTGCACTGCTCAAAGTTGCTGCAGTCTTTATTCTGTCTGGCTTCACTAACAGGATTTAGATTAAGGCAGGTAGGCCTTAGTTAAAATGAATCTTGAGACAAAACAAGGGCACTGACATGTTTTAAGATATGACAGTGGAAGCTGCTTTCAGTTAAAACAGCTCAAAAATGCATTTTATTCTGGAATTAGGCTTAAAGGGATTGTTCACTCAAAAATGAAAATTCTTACTCACCCTCGTCAATGCAAACCCGTAAGACTTTTGTTCATCTTCGGAACACAAATGAAGAGTTTTCTGTCCCTCTGTTGACAGCTACGCAACTACCACTTTGATGCTTCAAAAATTCATAAAGAAATCTATTGTAAAATTAATCCATATGAATTGAGTGGTTTAGTCCAACATCTTCTGAATAGACACGATCGCTTTATATGATGAACAGACTGAATTTAGGAATTTACTAAATCAAGTCCCGCCCTATTTTTTCTGGTTCGAGAAGCCGTTTCACCCAATTCGCTGCTGGTTCCTTCGTGCTTTTCCTTTGGAGTTTTATAACGTTTTTTTTATTTATTTATGTGTAAAATAAAGCCTGTGGTAAACATAACTTGACTATAGCCTACTTTGACGTTTTGTTCTACAATGTAAATTACACACACCCATAGTGAAAACGTTCATTTTGATGCAGTTATGTTCATTTTTGAAAACGTTCTGAAATGTGTATTTATTTTGGATAAATTTTAATAATTTTAAAATTTAAAATTTAAAGTTACGGACTGCAGCTTTAACTTATTCTAGTTTCTGTCCTCCTTAAAAAAAAAGCATAATGCTCCAATTATTTGTGAACTCAGTCATTCAAATTTGCATATGATTACAAAACAGCTCATTGGAATGCAATTGATTGGAGTTGAGTATTCTTTGCAGCCTGACGGATGGCAGACAGGATCACTGCAGACAGTGCTGTGACCTGTGAGCGCGTGCTGGTCAGGCAGCTGTGCTCTTTTGTCTGTGACTTTGTTCTAATCTGCTGCGAGCGAGTGAGTGAGTCGGCGCAGACGCAGACCTCAGAAGCCAGGAAGGCAGGAGGGAACGGACTTGTGCGTATGAACACGGGGGAGGAAGAGAGCGGACAAATCAGAGAGAGACAATAGATCATTACACCCGTCTGACCAAACACTAACTCATTTGTAGCCTATACTCAGACGTAGGCTACTGTATACCGTCTGTGTGTTAAGCAAGCTATGCTCTCTTGAGATTTAATATTAGTTTTCCTGTGGCTAAAGCAGGTCATGGCACTAGCAAGGTCAAGGTCATGGGTTTGATTTGTGAAAATTGACAAATCACAAGAATACATTATGTTTTGAAATATATGAAAACAGCAAATTGTTACTTTCAGTTGTAAGAATATTTCACAATTTTACTGTTTTTATTGCATTTTATTAAATAAATGCAGCCTTGGCACGCATAAAGAGGCTTCTTTCAAAAGCATTTACAAATCTCACCGACCCCCAAACTTTTAAGAAGTACAGTAGTATAAATGATTTCCATATTTTCTTTAAAAATTTCTTTCATAAAGCAAATATTCTTGCAAAAATATAAAATTGTATCATTCTTTTGTGGTGGGCCATGTTTTAATGCATAAATTGATTAAAAACAGTGTAGGCCTTGAATGCCATGACAGTTGCTTTGCATTAAAGCTTTTCTGCATAAATGTAATGTAATTTTGCACAATGAGAGCATATACTGCAGATATTTGTTTTCTTTCAGTTTCCTAACTTTTTTCCTGTCTGACTGAGTTAGCATGATTCCAGTTAGCCGCTGATGGTAGATCAGATGTATTGTGACCAGGTTTATTAATAAGGATGAGAAAGATCACTTGTCAGAATTGTTTACTTGCTCTTTCGGCTCACTTCTGTGTTTACAATGTCCTTGTTACTTGTAACTGTAGTAATTACATTACCAAACCAAACCTCAATCCTAACCCTAACCCTGTAGTGTAAACCTTATTCAGAGCAGCGCCATTTTTGCAGTGTTTCGTCAGAACAATCCAAAAACACATTAAATAACAGTACAACCCTCTGAAGAGATTTATGTCTATCCCTCACAGCCTCGCTTTCATTCCCGTTAAAAGTCAAAGATGGCGCTGCTGTGCATAAGGTCGATAAGTACATGTAGTTCATTATTATTGCACAGTACCTAAATGCACAATTACACTGTTACACGGACACCTTAAAATAAAGTGTTACCATTTGTACTTTTATTGATCTTTTATTGATCAAATGTTTGGGTGGATTTTCAACATGGTGTTGCAAATTCAGCAATTTTCTTAGCCTGTTAAATGTGATGATGTTATCTAGTTTGGCTAACACAGATGAAGTTTTGTTGAAACTGGCTTTATGTGCAGTGTGTGTTGTCACATAGAATCCCGCATCAGGAGTTTGGCTTAAAAACAAAAGTGCTCAGAACTGACAGCCGTGAGCAAATATACCATCAGGAAGGTCATGGGAAGGAGACATGCTTCTAGTTTCCAGGTGGGCCACTGAGCTGAACGAGTGTTGTAGGTGTTAATGCAGCTATCAAATCTTTTACTCATAATATCCTGTGCTGACTCATGCCCACTCATTCATTCCAGCCTAAACTCCATGACAGGCTCCTGGAGTGGCAGTGTGAGTCATCTGATATCAAACCTTTTCTGATTCATAAGAAGTCGCTCATGCTCACCAAGACTGCATTTATTTGATCAAAATACTGTAAAAATATTATTATCATTTAAAACAAGTGTTTTCTATTTTAATACATTTTTAAAATGTAATTAATTCCTGTGATGGCGAAGCAGAATTTTCAGCAGGCATTACTCCAGTCTTCAGTGTCACATGATCCTTCAGAAATCTGATTTGGTGCTTAAGAGACATTTCTTATTATCAATGTTGAAAACAGTTGTGCTGATTCATAAATTTTTTAAAACCCTTGGCACATTTTTAGCAGGATTCTTTGATGAATAGAAAGTTCAAAAGAACAGCATTTATAAAGAAATATTTTGTAACATTATGAAATGTTATTACTGACACTTTTAAAATGAACTGTAAAAAAATAGTATTAGATATACCAGTTTAAAAACGGAAAAAAAAATAAAAAATCGTTTTTAAAACCAGAACGCTAAACCTCTTCTGATTCTTTAAGATGCGACCCGTCCCATACCTCATCGTAACCGTACCACAAATTTCTTTCTCCCCTGCTATGAAGAACATTGGGCTTTGAACTTCGAGTTGTGCCAGTGATAACATGGGAACAGAACAGAGAATGGGCGACCATTTCAGAGGCCGAAATAAAGAGTACTTTAGTCAGTGTGATTGGACTTTACATTTGACTATAGATCAAAATCAAGATGGCTGATGGCTCGAAGTTTGAGGGCCTATGCCAAGGTTCATCTGGCAAACCACAGCACCATGCTTGCTAACGCCGGTTTACTTGGCAACATTTCGGTTTCCAAGTCACGCCCTGAAAAACACAAACACAGAGAACAGTAGCGCCGTGCTCTCTCTCTCTCTGATTCAGAGGTGAAACAAGGACATCCAACTTGGGAACCTGCAGACTCGTTCTCCCAGTTTAAAACTAGACTAAAGACGCATCTATTTTGCCAGGCATTCATATACATTTTTTATCTTACAGTTACTGTAAATTCGGCCTCTACTTCATAAACGCCAGAGGAGAACTGGCCCCGACTAAGCCTGGGTTCTCCCAAGGTTTTTTTTTCTCCATTGGGTCATCTGATGGAGTTTTAGGACACCATCGGGTCACTTGATGGAGTTTTTCGGTTCCTTGCCACTGTTGCCTTTGGCTTGCTCAGTTGGGGATATTCAAATTAAATGACCCATCATACCACTGATCAGCTCTACCAAACTTGGATGTCTTTTTCCAGTAATAAACAAACACTGTTAAGTTGTTTTGATTGATACTGTGAAGCAGCTTTGATACAATCTGTATTGTGAAAAGCGCTATATAAATATATTTGACTTGACTTGACTCTCCACACTCCTCAAGTGGCCATGAGTTAATGAGTTGATATGGTCTCTCGAAATACCTGCTGTAGCTTTATGTATATCATATATTTCCATGTAATCCAAATGGAATTTGCCATATTAATTTTCGGAAACAGTAATTTGTGCTTTTCTTTTTAAAAATGTAAATTTGTATATTTAAACATTTTAAAAATAATATATGTTTGCTTGTAATTTATTCATGGCAAAGCTGAATCATCAGCATCATTACTCCAGCATCTTACGCAATCTCATCTCACGGAATGATAATATCAAAGCAGAAACTCTCAGTAGCGTGTTCATTTAGAGCCAGAGAGTATATGCTGTAGGGAGGTGCAGGTATACTTTATTTTAATTACGGTTATAACTTATTTATCATCTGCTTTTATCCACTATTAATACAAGCCTGCTGTAGCGGACCTCGTCCGAATGATGGCCAAAAATAAACTGATGAGTTTAATGAAGTTTTTTGTACATCTCACAAAAGATGAAGCATCAGTTTTACTCCAGAAAATCACCGTATTGGGTATTTAAAAAAAAAAGCACTAGGTGGATTTTTTTTATCATTATAGGGTGGTTGTGTACACACTGCCAACACACATTTATGTTCAAACACCATGTAAAAGTGAATTTTGCATAATAGGCGCCCTTTAAGTAATATTTATATTAAACATTCTTATAAACTGACCTGTACAATCAGAGTATCACAACAACAAACAATGGACAATCAATCCAGGAACAGAAGTCACACCATAGGACATACAATATTTATTCAGGAACACAAACAATGATAAGTTAATTATCAGGTAGTCCACAAATATTGTGGGAATGGTATCAATACAGTCAAACAGGGGAAAACATACATGGAAAACCATTTGGGAACAAGTGACCCCAAAAGAAAAGTTTGATCAGAAATTGGTGCAAATGGAAAATAAAACAAATGATTTTTTAAAATAGGTTACTGACTGCTTCTTGAAAATTAAACGAAATTAAACTTTATTTTAGATGTATAATTTTTACATAAATAGAAATACAAAAGAGGATGGGGCCAGGATTACAACTTGAATAGGAGATACTTTTTCTATAACTGTTAATGAGACAGAATTCCCGAAAAGCGTTCATGTAGAATTCCCCCAAAAAGCAAGAAACTACAAAATATGATATACATATGAATGCATCATGCAAAGTGGCAAGTCTGCTTACAAACATGTTGTATAGTAGTCTGTTTTAATGTAGCTTTAGCGGCATGGATTTACTCTCCCCAACACACCTAAACCAGCTAACCAGCTCCCCCCAAAAACAGATTTAAATAAAACTGTGAACCATGAGTATAAAATATCCAGATCTTTCAGAATAAATTTTCAGACCAATCTTTACAATCTTTGAGGACATCAATGAGTTACTGCATAATGGACAAAGCAAAGCATCATGGAAAATCCGTTTCGAGTTCGAAAAAAGTGTGTTCAACTAGTGAGATTCCCTGATTGGTTGAGTAGAGTCAGGTGACCAGTGAGGTACGAAAAAAGTCCCATTATCCAACGGGGAAAGAGAAAATGTAAGTCCGATACACGATGTACACAATGTTACAAAGTGTGTAAGTCTCACACACTGTACACATGAACGCTTGCATTACTAGTTAGTTCAAAACCGCAAAAACAGATCGCTAATCCACATGCAACGTCTTGCATAAAGAACATCAGATAAAAGGATAAAAAGTAAAACGTGAGAAAAGTTGCTGCCTCAGATGCTAGATGTCCATCTTTGAGAAAATACCAGAAATAATCCAAGGGCGCAATGATCATAGTCCCATATATGTTAAACTACTTTTTTATTATAGAAAAAGAAATTCAGTTGCTCTCTTTCTTAGTAATACAATGTGCGCTTGTTTCTTTATTTCTCTTATTACCTTTGTGTTGGCTTTCGCTCCTCTTCTGTAAATGTCCATGTTGCTTGGTTATTCTTGGTTGCGCTCTCTCCCCCTCCATGTTTGGTGAGTGAGAGAGAGAAACCAGTGCCCCTGACCCTCGCTCCCCTCCCGTGGGCCGTGTAGTGCAGGCCCTCATCTCTCGGCCTCCATGGCGACGCTGGCCTTCTGTTCGGTTGCCGCTTGCTGGTTGACAGCCGAGGGCCAGCCTGGGGGCGGGTGGGCCTGTTGCGGGGAAGGGCCCTGAGTCCATAAGCCCTGCTGGTTGGGCACGGGTGGGGTCATGCCCCAGCTGACCGGAGGTGGAGGGGGCGAGGTGGCCATGCTGGGACTGCTGCTGCTGTTGAAGCTTTCTGAGGCTTTGAGTCGCGAGAACATGGTGAGGGCGTCTGGGAAGTTTGGTGGGGTCGCGGGTGTGTTGGCAGGAGTACACATCTGAAAACAAACGGATGAAGAAAGAATCACAAATGTGTTCTTTGATAATGCACATCATTTCACAAATGCACAAAACTTACACTATTGTTGTAAAGTTTGGGGTCGGCAAGATTGTACGGTAACACTTTATTTTGATGGTCCCTTTCACACATTCTGTTAACTAGAGGTAACGTTGCACCTACATGTCTACTAACTCTTATTAGAGTGTTAGTAGAGACTGGTAGTGTTAGTTGACATGTACTTGCAAAGAAACTTATAGTCAGTAGAATTTCTGTTGGGGGACAATCAAAATGAACAGTTAGCAGATATCAAGCAGACAGTCTATTAATACACTCATAGGTGCAACGTTACTTAGTCAACAGAGTGTTCAGAGGGGACCATCAAAATAAAGTGTTACCGATTGTACAGTAACAGTTTGAATATTTAAAAAAAATGTAATTTATTCAGCAGACATTACTCCAGTCTTCAGTCACATTATTCTTCCGAAATCTGATTTGTTGCTCAAGAAACATTTCTTATTATTATCAATGTTAAAAACATTTTTGTGATACATTTTGAAATACAAATCTTTTTTCATACATTTCTTTAATATCACTTCTGATGTATCATGAATTTATAAAAAGCATTTATTCATCTTTCTGACCTCAAACTTTTGAACAGGTGTGTATATATATATTTTTTATTTTACTTCATACACTTTAATCAAATTAAATCAGTTAACCAGATCTTGCTCCACCTCTAAAATGGCTTTCCTTTTTGGCTGATGTCACAAACCCGTCATGTATATTGATATCACAAAAAGACCGCTTTCCGTGATCCAATCAATTCCTGATGGATACAATTAGGTCCCATCTTTTACAGATTACAGAAGTAAATTGTGAAGTTGAACACATTCTAAACTGTCTGACAAGCAGCTACAATATTTTACAGTGGCAAAATTAAATTCTGCTAAGATGTCCCAGCAGATCATCCCGACATTCCCTCCCTTCCTTCACATTCTTTCTGCCTGTGCTGATTGGTGCTCTTCTAACAGTTCTACTTCCTGTTTCTCATCTATGCCCAGGCATCACCCGCTCTGCCTTCCTCTGTGCGATGTTTGGCAACTCCATTACCTCGGTGACCTTCCCATTGTCCTCTCTAAACTCGCTGTCCTCTGTCCACAGCAAAACTCACATGTACAGAGGTACACAATAGGCCTTGAGAGCACCCCCGCCATCCTGCAATGTTTTCGGCGGGAGAGCAACATCACCAGAATAAACAACATTTCAGGCCGCCACAAATGCGCACATGTGGGTTGAAATAGGACTAATACGTGGGGGGAAATCTAGAGATTTTGTGAATGAAAGCTAAATGAATGGACAGCGTTTCATTGGGATACTTCCTGATGTGCCCTTGCACAGGTATGAGAAACATGCCCATATTGTCTTACTGCAGCAATCAAATCCTGTCAGCAACCTTGAATCCTGCCGCCTGCAGTTTTTATTGACCCATCAGTAAGGATATCTCGCCAAAAAAAACACAATCACCCCATTGTGGCTGGTCAAAAGTCTCAAATGGACTTCAGTGTCCCTAGATGGCTTTAATTCACAAAAGTGTTTACAACAGGAAGTCTGAGGGATTTAAAAAAAAAAAAAAGCTGTGAAGCTGTTAAACAGGCTTCAAATGGCACTGAGGGGGCATTTTTGAGAGTCACACAAAATGGCATCTAATAATGCATCAGACGTCAGGACAGCTGCTGCAGATGTGGAGAAGGTCAGTGGCTTAACACGGCCGTCAAACCGAGAGCAGATGCATCTGCAGATCCTCCATAATTCAGAAACATCGACAAGAGATGCAGTGTACATAACAAACATGTTCTGGACAACAGCTGGGTTGCTGTGGAAATATTTTGGTTGTGAGGACAGATCTGTTGATGAGAAATGAGGTCAGAGTTGGCGTAGAAAAACAGACCCTGTGGTGCACAGCCCAGTCCACTTTGTTACACTGCATTTTTGTTTGTTACACTTCATTTACTTGGAAACCTAGTGAATGTTTAACTGTTTTTGTCTGTTTTGGGACACTGTTAGTGTTAAAGCTGTGTGTTACCAACAGAACTGTAAGAAAAAATGTTTTCAAACCGGCTTCTAAACACACCCCTTGTCTTTCAATGGTTGGACAAAAAGACAGCCCAGCCCCAAGCTCACGCCATTGGATGAGCCGATGTTGCAGTTTTGCTGGTTGGAAATTTTTTTTTACAGGTATTTTGAATTGCACATTGCATTGTGATTTGGTTTAGGGTTAAAGGAAATGTACATAAACTTAAAGAATTATGTCCTGGCAGAAAATGACCACTACTGTTTCCGTTTTTCAAAAAAAAAATTATACAGACCCACATGTTGTTTTTTTGAGAAATCCACTAACAAACGGCCTACATAGGCTATATTTCTCTCTACATATTAAATTCAATCAAAAAAACAGAAAAGTTTTTAACATTGAAATAAGGCGTTTGAGTGGTTTCTGTTTTAAAACAAGACCAATAGAGTGCAACAGTGCCAGCTCAATTTTTAAGCAACCTTGGTTCTGAAAGTATTTTTCCCATTAAAGAGTTATAACCATGAACCAAACCAACCAGCTACAAGGTGAATCAAAACAATACAAACTTTGATTTGAAGTGAAAAGGTATTTTAAAATCGGTGAAAATGACAAAGGTACAACACCGCGTCAGTGACAAAAATAACTACAATCCCATTAAGCATCGTTAGTAACAATTGAATTAAACACGATAGAAAAAATATAATCATTTGCTATATCCAGCAAAGTAAACTATCATTTCTGCAAGCTTTTTTCAAGATATATATGGGTGTCTTTCCAAAAAAGGACTCCAAAAGGAGACTCCAAAAGGAGACCTAATAACCAAATGATATAAGGAGTCCATATAATTCGTACATTTACCACATTTATATAAGGAGTCCATATAATTCATACATTTATGCACACCAAGCACACACACACACACCAAAACGTTTTGGAATTTAGTGTACAGTATGTATACAGTTCACAGCTGGTTTAAAGCTTGTTTACATTTCTAGACATGTCAATTTGCGATACCAAACAGGACCACATGGATATGCAAAAAACAAACCAACAACAACAACAGACAGCCTAGACCTGCCTGCATTTTTGACCTTTCAAAAATCTTGACCTATCGTGACTGACTGACCTTTCCCCCATTTTTGAAGGGGGTCTGTTAATACACAATGAGCTCAGGGGAGGCAAGAGAGACGCGGCCTCTCGCTGTAACTTTACCTGCTGGTGTCGCTGTTAGACAGTGTTATTTTAGAAAAAACACTTTTTAATCTCACATTTTGTAATATTTTTTTATTTTTATTTTTTTTTTTATAAGAGGCACTGCCTCCCTTGCCTCCTCGGAGTAAACGCCCCTGAAATACAAATATTTAAGTAGTTTGAGAGCATAGGGAGACTCTTTTACATCATTCACAGTGCTTCATGGGAGTGTGTGGCTGCTAAAGTGTTCTTTTGACACAATTTGCTTGTTTCGATTCTCTGATTTCATTGCAGATTCATAGGTAATAATGTAGCATATACCATCGATTATCAAACTCGTAGCTTTAGATTTATAAATTATTGTTAAATGAATGGGATTTTTACTCCCTGAACCCAACTGTTGGACTCTATAAGACATTGACAATGATCCAGGTCAAATGTGGGACTTGGAAACAAACATAGATTTGAATCAATAATGTGTGCCCATTTCCAACATGAACCAATGCAAAAACATGTGTTAAACATTAAACAGTGTGTTTGGTATTCCAAGAGCATCCATAAACATTGCATGGGCATCAGGGAAAATAAATAAAGAGCATCAATTGTGTTTCCCTTTCTATTGTTCAAGTAGCCAGACGGTTCCAATCCAGAAACAAGCAGTGGGGGGATTTACGGATTTCACGTGAGCTTGAGAAAAACGCACTGGAAATATCTGAAAATGTATAACGTAAAACAAAGGAAAGCTTTCAAATTCCTTTGAACTGAAACAGTGACGCAATTCACTGCTCCATGCTGCTTACCATGCTTATGTAGCTCGGAGGTTCTACTACAACCACTGTTTTACATCCTCACGCATGTATACATGACTCAGAGCTGGAATTATGGAAAGTGGACACATTGTAGCAGATGGCGTATGAAATATAATAATAAGGTTTGTAATGAGATAATTGACGGTTCACTGCAGTGTTCCATTGTAACACAGAACTGCACTGCCTGATCTGCTGTACGCATATCTGTGAGTCTCTGAGAGAAAGAGAGAAGCTGGGAGGCGTCGACAATGCCTTCAGGAGCTGCTTTGATTTTGAGAACTGTAATTTGTAATCACATACTGCAGAGATGCTGAGGTTTTTCCTGATCTCTGCACTCTATTATCGTGTGTGTGCGTCTGTTCAAGTGTTTGCACATATGTGAGCAAATGATCTCTCAGTTTGAGGCTTGATTATTAACCTGAGCGTTGGCACAGTACAGAGGGATTTCAGAGCAAAAAGAAATTGACAAGTATTGTCTGAAATTGGATGGTTTTTATGGTGAAAACAAGACTTAATTAACACTTACTGTATGCTCAAATCAAGGACACGACTGGCCAATGCTGGCTGCAGTGTCCTCTGCCAAGTTATGTGCATCGTAAAACAGCTAAAGTTGTTCAATCAGAGCAGTTTACACGGCGTCCAACTGAAAGACATCATGGGCATTTATGACATTCTAAAAGAGCCTTTTTTCAGCACGATGAACAGAAGTAGCTACAGATGTTTTCTTCCGTATTTTGATGTACATCCGAGCGTTTA
Organism: Rhinichthys klamathensis goyatoka; assembly: GCF_029890125.1. Taxonomy (NCBI): domain Eukaryota; kingdom Metazoa; phylum Chordata; class Actinopteri; order Cypriniformes; family Leuciscidae; genus Rhinichthys; species Rhinichthys klamathensis. Next base: position 333,827 of record NW_026606658.1, on the reverse strand, counting down.
TCAAACAGCTGATTGAAAAATAAAAATGCACTGGGACTTGGTTCTATGTTGATTGGATTGTGAGATGCGTGTGTGCATTTACAAAATAGGGTGAATTTCCATTTCATGCTTTAAACTGTTTGTCCTGGAGTATGTGAACAGAAATACATGAAACAGAAAGGCATGGATCCCCCTTAAACCCTAAAGAGGTTAACCTTAAATCCAATTTGCTGTAAGAATGTTTGTAGCCTACTATAACTATGACGAAATACTCTATACTTTAATGGCCTGTTCACACCAAGAATGTAAAAATAACTATAATGATAACTCCACGTCCACACCAACAACGATTACTTACTGTTAATTTTAAGCTTGCAGTGATGTTACGTCGCCTGTCACTTTAAACGCACATTATCTTTAAAATCAGGTGGATTCTGATTGGCTGTCAATGTTTTTATCATTCTTCAGCTAGGAAAAAAATCATTTTGAAATTCATTCCAATGATATTATTCTTCTGCCACTAATGCTATAGTTGCGGGGGTGGAGTTCCGCAGTGATGAGTTTCAAGAGCATGCTAGTATCCAAGAAAACAAAAGAAAGGAGAAAAGCTAGCATAGCATATGTTTTTAGAGGTTTTGATTCAGGGGACTGGAATCCTACACAACAACAGCCTCTACCAGCAGGGGTAATTTGGGCCATGGCATGCTAACCTCCCAAACCTTGATGTCTTGGTTTGACATGTGCATGACAAGTTACTTCTTGTTCGCACATTTGCATTGCATGCTGGGAAACAATGCCTGTAAATGTGGTGTATGTGGTTTACTCTCTCTGGCACCCTAATAACACAAAGCATGAAATGCCAGATGCTTCAGTTCAAACATAGCCTAATCATTGTCTCTGAGTGAAATACTTTGCATACATTGACTTTTGACATTCCAGCGTTTAAAAAAACCAAAACTTCCTAACCTATATTTTACTTTATACTGTTTCACAAGGTCTGATTGTCCCACTTCCCCAATTCACAGCCTCCACAAGAGAGAACATCTGCTCTCTTTTATAGGCAACATAACTGTAAGGTCATCAAGATAAGGAGCTTCACGCCATGATCATTTTAATCAAACTGTCCGTTAACTGCCATAAACTCGTCATTACTCTAACCTTTTCCCAACTCTGTCAACACTGCAGATTGTATCTAAAAATGGTAATATTGCCTATTCTTTCTTAGGTCACACCCAGGAACAAACCACAGTTAAAGTTACCAGAACTTGTACCCCTCCATCTCAGCCCCAATGCCAGGAAAAGAGCATTTTCTACTCTTTGTGTGTTAAATCCTGTTTTAATTACTGGAGGTGACTGCATGGTCAGAGCTTCACTAACAAAATTCCTCGGGAAAACGTTATTTGTCAAAAATGTGGATTTTTACATTTTTATCCTTTGGTAATGAACCACACATTCTGCTTATGTTTGATTTCAAATATATGTTACTCGATTATGGAAATCAATAGAACAGATCTATATCTTTGTATAATTGATGACCTAAATTAAAAAAGAATCTTCAACTGAAAAAACACTAAATATTTGGTTAAGTCATATCCCCTGCAATGTCAACTACTGCTGTGTAAAGAAAAAATGTCTTTTGTAATATAATATGGAAACAAAAAGACATACATTACATGTCACTATTAAAGGTGCAATGTGTAAATATTTTGAGTATCTATTAACAGAAATGCAATATGACATCCATAACTGTTTTCAGTGGTGTATAAAGAACTTACTTAATAAACCGTAATGTTTTTATTACCTTAGAATGAGACATTTATATCTACATAACCGCGGGCACCCCCTTCTATGAAGGTCGACATATTGTGACGTCATGTTTCTACCGTAGCCGACAGAGAACAAACAGTGCTACAGAGTGCTACATTGACCGTAAAACAGTAACGTTACAGGAATCACCAAACCGTCGATCGCGGTCGACAAGTCGATCTTGGAAGCATTTTAAGTCGATCGCGAAGAGTTGTCAAAATCAGAGAAAAAAGCCTATTGTGTGTAGTAAATGGTGTCTAGGGGGTGCGGAGGCGCGCGCTGTTACAATCATGTCATTTTTGCCGCGCGCACCTTTGGGCTCATGCGGACGCGTCGAGTTTAAACAATCGGCTTTACGCTTTAACGAGCTCAGCCACAGTAACAGCTCATATTTAGCCAGCTAAACTTTTACTACCCTGTTAGAAAAAATATATAGTTGCATAGTTTCATGTGGTTCTTCTCCCTCGCTGTATTATGGGTTTGCTATGTGGGGAGAAATGTGCTGGTTACGTTCGTGAGACAATCAGCTGATTACTATTATTATATTATATATTAAGACCCTTGATCCTCACCTGACTATGGCTTTGTAAACTTTATCCATGGTGTGGTTTATAATGGACTGTGGTACAGAAACAGTGACAATGTTACACACTCGTGGCTTACTCTGGCTATTCTCTGCTGTCTCAGACGACGATATGTTTGTTCCGTTTTAGCCACCGTAGCTTTTTCGAAAGGGAGGGGTGAGCAGTGGGCTGAGCCCTTAGTGCAACTCGCAACCGAACCGCTTGATGTCGCTAAAAAATACACACTGACTGCACCTTTAAATCATAAGAAATAAGTCATTTTATTTATCTAATATTCATACTGTTTTAGTCCTACTTTCTGATAACAGAGTGAATTTTACTGTGAATTACTTTTTTGTGTGTTTCAAAACCTAGATTTCATTATAATAATGCATAATTAAGCTTTTTAGTGTGAGATCCAAATTTCTTTTTTGAGCATTGGGCTCAGTGTGTGAGTTATGAGTTAACGTGGTCAGCAATTACTGTAGGACTACAGCCGCAGGGTCACTCTAGGAGACAAACATCTAACATTACATCTGTCCAGAGCATGATCTCAGCCCTTGACGACTTGCCCATTCACAACTATTACTTCCTAATAGTTAACGTTTATTAGTAAAATGAATGAACAGCAATGCATTCAGATGTTAAGCTTCAGGGAGGCATGAACATGTGGTAAACTTTAATTGTGGCTGTGATGTTGAGCTTTAAAAATAAATGCTTGAATGAGTAGTTCACGCAAAAAAAAACAAAAAAACACTCTCATGTTGAGTAAGTGATTTTATGTTCAAAGACTACAGTCAACATCAGTGATTCATTTACAACAACCAATTCTGAAATCCTGTTTACTTAGGAACCCTCCAAACAAGACTATAGGACCAAACCAACATAAAAGAACACTGTAACGTAAGCACACAAGTATTTTTTAATACACTTATGACTTCAATTTCAATCACAATTAGTGTGCCAAGGCAAGGGAAATTGTGGCGCAAACTTGATTAGGAGAGCATAACTAATAACATTAGTAAGTGTTGGCAGCCATGCCACAAAAATCACACCTCTGCTTCTTGTGTTTTCACCTGGATCTATTTAAATGATGAGGCAGTGGACAAACTATCCTGCGTTCAGTCTCAAACAATGATCCATAGGTACTTTTGTATCCCCCAATCCCATTCTCACACCAATAAACCTCAAACAGACACAAACATGGGGTGAACTGATCTGAAATATTGCACAACATTGTGTACTGATGTGTAATATGTAACTGAACATCAAAGATTGTCAAGTTTTAATTACATAATTATTATTTTTATGAACCAGCCCGACTGCCATTAAAAATAAATGACCCAAAAAGAACAATTCACTCACAATTCAAACATTTCTATGACTTGCAAGCATGTTTTTAATCTAGACAAGAACATTATTTACTAGATGAAATATTTTACAGCAAAGCATAACTAGAAAAATGTATCTTCACTTTAGGAATTTGCATCATTTTTTAAACATTTTATTAAGTTCCAAGACTTTTCCCGGTCTGAACAACACTATTTAAAAATGTATACCATAAACACTTTATAATAAGGTTACATTAGTTAACATTAATTAACTACATTAGTTAACATGAACAAACAATACAAATTTTCAAAGCATTTATTAATCTACGGGTAGGTTTACAGGACAACGATGTACTAAAAACCCTTGCATTTTTGGCGTACGGACGACAATGTTGTCAAACGATCGCCGTTCACACGGATCCACAAAAAAACGACTAAAATCGTTGCATTATACATGCCAAGCAAGTAGTTGGCGATGTCACACTGTAAAGAAACACTTTCCGCCAATAGACTGAACACATAATACACATGCGCATGATGTCATCGTTTTCACAAATACAAGTATTTGTAAGTTTACATGGAGATGGTAACAGTAATGGTGTGGTTTTCAAAAACGATCACTTTGAATCACATTTCTGAAATACATAACTTGTCACCTCTGATAACAGAACACTCTAAATTGTAATGTAGACATGAATTTTCTGTAAAGCTGCTTTAAAACAATATGTATTGTGAAAAGCCCTATACAAATAAATGTGAATTGAATCCCATTTTCAAAAGTTTGTGTTTTCAGGCCCCCCAAAAGGCTGTTGTCATGTAGGCCTAAATGAACGGCCAAAGGCCATACAAAGTTTTCCGTTTTTAGTTCCGTGTAAGCTGCCCCTAAGTTCAAGTTAATTTCATAATTCACTAAAACATTATTTAAATCAAAAGCTGTATATATTAACATTATTTAATTGACACCAGCTAACATGACCAATGAACAGTAAATTAAACATTTACTAATAGGATCTTGCTGTATTAGTGTATTGGACCTTAGTCGTGTTAATACCTAATATTTCAAGGTTTTTCAGTGACAGTAGGATATTCCAGAACTCCATCATCATGATGCACATATCATATGTTCCCTTTTAATAAAGGAGTTAAAAACTCGCCCTTGTCAAGAAGACACTGATTTTTGCTTGACCGATGAAATCCCACATCCGTGATACTTTAACCTTGCGGCCATTATTTCATTTCAGTTATGCTGCAACACTGAAATACTGCCTACCTCGGCACACTACAGTAATAACAGTGAACACAGCGCCTGTGTGTGTCAGTGTGTGTGTTTATTTCTGGAAGCCCCGTCTCTCCGCAACATGGCCGACACTATGGCTACAGCTTTACATTGTTATTGTTGCAGCCACGACATAAACTGAGCTCGTATAGTAGCATAACAAACACGTGCAACAGAAAAAAAGTTAAATTCATTAAAGTAAACACTTATAAAAGGAGATCGCGGCTTTCTTACTCACCATTTGATGATGGTGACCGTAAGGGATATTTGTCTCTTGAAAGAAGGCACTAAGGGCTGTCTGTGAGTGAGAGATCATAACACAACATTACTTCACATGCTCTATAGTAATATTTAAACATATTCATATCACGCTATATCCTACTGGGGAACTGATGGGGTTTCACTTATTTTTAGCGAGCTGAAAAGATAGCTCAACATTGACACACTCTGCTGTAGTGTAATCTGTCAGTGGTCATCTTCATTGCATAATAGCATGGGAAGCTAGTACACTGTGTCATGGGGAAGGATTATAGTATTTAATCTGGAGTAAACTCTAATTGGATAGTAGTCTATCTCTGTTGAGCTTTTCGCAATTGTTATAGCCTACTATAAGGGTATTTAAGTGCATTTTTATCTAAAAAATAAAACACATTAATAGATTTGAAATGCCCAAGGATGAAAATAAAACTGGTTTGGGTCATTGTTGTCAGTCATTACTAGAAATGGCAACTAGACGCGCGACAATGTATACAGTGCATCACATAAACAATGCACTGGTGTATGCATGCATAGTGTGCTCTCCGCTGCGCTCACCTCAAACTGCCAATGTGCCGCTTGCAAAAGCTGTTTCGCCTGGTCTGCGGCACATCCAGCTGTCAGGACGAACTGGTTTATCATAACTTGATGCTTGAGTTCATCCATATTCGCTGGTGTTTATTTCCGAGCCACGAACAATAGTGCTTTACCCGGGACAGGATTTTTGAGATTTAGTCTCTCCGCTTTTCACTTTCAGTCGTCCACCATTACAGCCGGTTGAGCAAACACAAATATTTACTGTAGGAGCGCTGGCGTAACGAGCGCCAGATGATTGACAGCGTGAAGCAGCCAATCAGAGAGGGGCTGAGGTCATGGGAATTGTATGCGTAGGCCACGTTTGTTGTGTTTCTGATGACACTGCATTCGTTTGACGTGTATGTTGAAGCGCTCGAGATAGATGTTTACGATTTTGATTATACAAAGTTCAATCATCAATTGTTAAACAGAAGGAAAAAATGCATATATGAACTACACGACCAGGATAATTGTGCGTGTTTAAGTTGCTCTTTAAACACAAAAACTCCATATCCCGGCATGCAACGCTTTGTTTGTTAAGTTCTAGAAGGCAGAATTTATGAATGACGGTCGCTCCCGTCCAATTCCCATTCGAGCTATGCCACTACTTTCCCAAATATGGTAAACAAATCTTCCAACACCAATTAAATCACTTGCATCTTAATATAAGACCATCTGATGTACTTTAGTAGTACAGTCCTTTGTACTGTTAATAGTATATGACGACAACTTTTACATGACGTAGCTTTTACTTTTAATAACAGTGCGTGACCGCTTGACAAAATGATATGCTTTGACTGAAAAAAAAAAAAAAAACGCATCTAACACAAATATAGAATAAACAAAATATATACAAATTCAATCGTGCTCGCTCCATCACTGAAATAAGTTTAGGTGTTATAAAATAAGATTTTAGACAACAGGCGAAATTACCATTTGCAGCATGGCATTTGAATTTAAAACCTATCACGTGAATCAAAAACATAACTCAGTGTATGTCCTTAACAGTAAATTAAAAGGGCATTAATGTCGAATTAATGTTACTTTTGTGGCGTGCATCTTCTGTCAGCTCAAGACCATGGCTGAGACCATAGACATGGCTGAGACTACGATGGACGGTAGACAGTACAACATATCCCAATATCCTTTGCTCTCAGGAAAATTCCATCTCGCGAGAATTTGGGAATGGGATCTTCAAAAGACAGTTTTTTTCCAATAGTCTTGTTTTTGTTTTTATTTTGTTCACCGTCGAAACGTCGATAATTTGACGTCTGCTTGTGAGTTAACGGATTTTACATAAGTCAGTCTGGTTTATCAGAAGAGCTAGCAGCTAGAACGTAAATACGGAAGTTGATATCTTTTGTTCGCAGCTCTTTTTATCGCCAGAGATGGGAATGTTTCCATAGCGGAGGAAGCAAACGGTTTCCAGCTAACTGTCCAAATAAACCTTCTTTTATCTACATATCAGTCTTCAACAGTCATTTACACTTCAACATGGGTTCAATACTGAGTCGAAGGATTGCTGGTGTTGAAGACATCGATATTCAAGCCAATTCAGCGTACAGATATCCCCCAAAATCAGGTAAAATGTCACTTAAGTAAAATGTTAACAGACGTTAGCTGCATTACAAAGTGTAATATGGTTTGTATCTTACTATTCTTGTTTGTTACATTTTGTACTTTTACATCTCCTAAATCTTACAGTTATTTACTGTATGTCTCATGTTTTCTGCTTTTGAAATCTACTTTGGCAGTGTTTGACTATTATCTAATGTGTGTAGAGAAAATATAATTTAATGTCAACTCTTTGTAGTGGCCACATCCATCCTAGATAATAATCTCCTTAATGTCTTTATTGCAGGAAATTATTTTACCAGTCATTTTTTCATGGGTGGAGAAAAGTTTGACACACCCCATCCAGAGGGATATCTTTTTGGGGAAAATATGGATTTGAATTTCCTTGGCAACAGACCTGTGCAGGTGACCAAATGAAACCTCCGCCTCAAGAGTCCGACACTTTGTCATCCTCACACATAGTTTTTTGTCCTATTTTCCACAGTTTCCCTATGTGACGCCAGCACCACATGAGCCTGTCAAGACGCTGAGGAGTTTGGTGAACATCAGGAAGGATTCTTTACGACTTGTCAGGTTTATTGTGAATATAGTCATGGCTTGAAGGGGTTGCTGATGACGTCACAATGTAGACTATTTGCTGAAATAAGAGAGCTGTGACGACAAACTTTTGCTTTTTTAAAATTTTGCAGGTATAAGGATGATTCGGACAGCACACCAGAGGACACAGGCGATCCTAAGGTCCTTTACAGTGTTGAATTCTGCTTTGATACTGATGCCAGAGTGGCTATTACATTATACTGTCAAGCCTTTGAGGAGTTTGCCAATGGGATGGCGATGTAAGTTTCCACTGAGTACTACATTGTGTAAAGTTTCTGCAGAATGATGCTAAATCAGCAAGTCTGTTGTGCTCACTTTTGTAGCTAAGTGAATTTCTTACAGGGAAAAAAAACGAGATGATATGTAGAAACTTGAGTGTCTTGTGATTGATAGCCTTAGTTGCTTTAAAGAACCATTTAAGCCATTTGATCCCAAAGAAACATAACCCATTGACATCTAGACAATAGCTTTCTTGAAAACAGTGGCACTTGGTCTAAATTCAAAATCTTTTGACCAATCTTTTTCTCCTTGGTCTAAATACAAAAGATTAACCCTTACACTGTTAACACCTTTGGCCAAAAATGACCAGTCTTTTAAAAATTGCTTGTAAAAATTGCTTGCATTATGCTATATTATCACCAAATATTGCATTCAATCGTTTTGTCAACTTTTCTTTCAATAAGAACATGTTTTGTATTTATTTTTGAAACTGATTGATTGCAGGCTTCATTGATCTGAGCATCATTGATCTGAGGATAAAGTTCATCTCTGTGAAAAAGAAAGCCTGTAACACTCAAATTGTTTGTTTGTTTGTTTATTTACATGAACCTGTGTGTGTGCGCGCACGCGGTAGTGCGAGTGTGCATACACTCCACGCATACACCGGTCCGAGGCCTTTATTTTTGCAAACACACATGTACATATGTGAACACTGAACATGCTCCTAAACACTAAATGTTTCTGTTATTTTCGATCTCCCCCATTCATTTTCAATGGATGGTCATTTTTTTCAGCAAAAAAAGTACAAAACTTATCCAAATATTTTGGAAAGTAGTTACACCCTGTGTGAGCGAAGTCAGTATTTTAATCCAATGCGATAACATTAACATTTTCGGGAAGAAGAAAATCATCTCCGGGTCAAAATGACCTGAAAGCAACATGAGGGTTAAGCGCTTTTACATTGGTCACTCGGTTATGCTCAGACTTGTTGGTGATAATCACTACAATTTTCTTTTTAAAGATACAGCCCCAAGAGCCCTTCAATGGTGTCTGAGACGGTCCATTATAAGAGAGGGATTAATCAGCAATTTTGTCTGCCATCCTTCAAGATTGATTTCACCAAATGGAAGCCTGAAGAGGTGATTGTTTTTGTAGAGACTCATTTGCATCAGTGCCATCTCATCAAGGCCTTTCTGCTGTATTGATTTTAAAAGAACTATGGTTTTTAAAAAAACAATTGTGAATAGTTAGGTGTGTCATGATTTTTTAGAATTAAACATTCATATTTATCTGTAGCTGAACTTTGATCTGGACAAAGGCGTTTTCCCTTTGGTGATCCAAGCAATAGTGGATGATGGAGATGGTTGGTGAAAAATGTTGATCATAAAATAAAATCAGTTATAATTATGTAATATCATTACTCACTGTTGTCTCTCATTTTATTTTCTGTTACAGATGTTACCGGGCATGCACATGTTCTTTTGGCAGCTTTTGAAAGGGTGTGTATTTCTTGGGATTTGTTTTCTGCTCAAGAATGTCAGCTGGTCTGGAAGCTCGCAAGCATTCAGTCATGTTTTATAATATTGAGTAAGTCATTAACCAGGCAGACTTTTATGGAGTCAGTTTGAGATTCATGATCTCAACCCTGGACTCATGGAATTTTAAAATTGTGAATTTTTTTTTTTTACATTTTTTTTTCAGGCCTGGAAAAAATCATGTAAATTTATAAAATCTTGAAAGTCATGGTCAAAAGTTAATTGATCAAAAGGAGTTGTGAAACCCTGGAAAATGCTCTGAAGCCAATGTAGAAAATAAAAGTAGACAGAATCAACAATTTATTTAGATTTATTGCATAGAACAAAAGTTCCTATAGTGCATCATACAAAGTTGCAGACATTTTTTTAACACGCCATAGTCAGACTAAAATATGAAAAGATGTTTAAAAGTAGTGCATTAATCTGTCTTCACAGATTTAAGAACTATAAACTTTTAAGAACTATCAACTTTATTCGAATAGATTTGATTCAACTTTGCTTAATTTTAATCACTTTGCTGATTAAAGCTTGTTCTGTTTTTTTTTATTATACTAATACTATATGTATTCCCTCATTTACAGCATGTTGATGGCAGTTTCTCAGTGAAGCCTTTGAAACAGAAGCAAATCGTAAGTATTATAATCGTAAGCTCATATTTCTAATTATTAAATGTAAGGGTGTGATATTTGTGCCTTGTAGCAACAGAACAATCTCACTTTCCAATATGTCTGTGTTGATGGCTGTATGATTGTGTTTTTTAATTGGATCCGTCATTAAGCAGACATATTGAAAGCTTTGATTAATTTACTCGTGCATTCTTATCCACGCCACAGGTGTGGAAGCAGTAATCAGGCCATGTCACTTCATGAAAAAGATAATGATCATTTTGATCTGTGATGTGATGTTTACCCAGCCAGTAATCTGCATTTCACTTACGTATCGCATGCTCATCTTTTAGGTGGACCGTGTGAGCTATCTGCTGCAGGAGATTTACGGCATTGAAAACCGGAACAATCTGGAGACAAAGGTAAATCATGTCACTACGCCAGAGAATTTAGGGCAAATGAGATGATGTGCCTGACTGGTTCCTGGTAATACAATATCCATCCTGCCATTTCCTGTGTCTGATTTCATGTACTATTTTACTATGTTTTCTTTGTCTCCTCTCTTCAGTCCACAGAGGATGAGAACAGTGACAACAGCAGCGAGTGTGTGGTTTGTTTATCAGACCTGCGTGACACACTGATTCTCCCTTGCAGGCACCTGTGTCTGTGCAATGCCTGTGCTGACACACTGCGTTACCAGGCCAACAACTGCCCTATCTGCAGACTGCGTAAGTGCTCATTAATCAATGCCTGAGCTTCCTTTATTGTTCCCCCATTATTATTCAGATTTGTTCCACTAAATGAGTCGAACCTTTAAAGTGGGTATGGCCATAAAGATAAAAGGCTGAGTGATTATTTTTTAAATCTGATATGGACTGATTTACCATTGTGCCTTTATTCCCCTTTTCATTGTTCTTTTTAGAGATGAATAGTCAGTCCCTAGTGCATCATTGATCTTGCATGGAGTGCAGATCATGTGACTGTTGAAGAACAGTGCCATCTGCTGGGGTTGTCATGTAATAATGATTATTAGGTTTAGTATTATGGGGCATTTCTTATGTGAAGTTATAGAGTGAATTTATTATTATTTTTCACATATCCTTGCTATATAATTTAGGCAGAAAGATGCTAATAAGAAACTATATATAACAGGTCTGCTGTGCCTTGGCCAAGCTTTTGTGTACTTGTGTAAAGAATGTTGCTGCTCTATAGAACTTCTGCACTGAGAGAATGTGCACTGATTTTGCTTTAACAGTAAGACCAGCTGTGCAAATATTTACCCCCTTTTTGTAGCCAAATGAATCTGGTAACTCTTAAGCATGTCTATGTGAAGATGCAGCACCTGTGTTTGTTTATGCACACTGCATTTGTGTCCTTTTTCCCCCCACATGACCTTCCTTTCTCCTGTCACTGCCCCAGCATTCAGAGCCCTGCTCCAGATCCGAGCCGTGAGGAAGAAAACAGCCGCCGCTCTTTCCCCGGTTTCCTTTAGCCCAGTGCTGTCCCAAAGCTCTGACCATACTGAGCATTCGGTAAAATTCACAATCATATTTCATCCTGTACTCAAATGATTAATACTTGATGGATCCATTTTAACAGAAGAATTGATTTGCTACAGAAGAATTGATTTTGTCCAGTGGAATTTTGCTTCGCATTTGACTCTAGTTTAGGTGTTTTAGGTTTCAGTGGCACATAAACCAGTATATTGGACAAATTTGGTTTCCATTTTCTTGGCATATGGCGACACCTAAACCACCGTTCAAATGTTTGGGGTCTGTAAGATTTTTTTAAATGTTTTTTAAAAGATGTCTCTTATGCTCACCAGATTTGCATTTATTTGATCAGAAATACAGGAAAAACAGTTATATTGTGAAATTTTATTATAATTTAAAATAACTGCTTACTGTTTTAATATATTGTTAAAATGTAATTTATTACTGATGGCAATGCTGAATTTTCAGCATAATCACATAATCACAGTCACATGATCCTTCAGAAATCATTCTAATATGCTGATTTGCTCAAAAAAATACTTATCAATGTTGAAAACATTTGTGCTGCTTAATATTTTTGTGCTTTTTCAGGATTCTTTGATGAGTAGAAAGTACAACAGCATTAATTTGAAATAAAAATGTCTTTACTGTCACTATTAGTCAACTTATTTAATGTACAATTTATATAATAAAAGTATTAATTTCTTAAATAAAAAAAAAAACTTACTGACCCCAAGCTGGTAGGTGAGGTGTATGTTGCCAGACAAACTTCACTTTAAAAAAAAAATAAAAGCACTAAATCCTTTAAATCATGTATGGAAATACCGTAAGTCTGAAGTTTACTTTCTTATTGAATCTCAGAATGCCGACAACATCCCTCCCGGCTACGAGCCCATCTCCCTGCTTGAAGCCCTAAACGGAGTGCAACCCATGTCCCCTTCAATCCCATCAGCACCTCTCTATGAGGAGATCCAATTTTCGGGGGAGATGGGAGATCCCCTCAACCTGACTGGGCGACAGCAAAACGCAGATCCCGCATCAATGAAGGGCAAAGGTAGCAAGTCACCAGACGGGTAAGTCACTATTGACGGGTAAGTCACTGAAAATACTCTCTGAAAATGCTCAAATAATGTTTTATTTTCTTCTAGTGAGACTGTATGTGTGATGTTTCCAGGTCTACACGTTCTCCCTCATCCCCCATACAGGAGGAGGAAGATGAGGAGAGAATGTCAGAACTCTCTGATACCCAACCTCAGTCTGTTCTGCCTTGCAGTCTCAGTCCCACTGAGGTCAGACACTATCACTTCCTTACCTGCATTTGTTAAATGATACCCTCTGACAAGCCAGTAAATGGTAGCCAGTGTTTCCCCTACCGTTGTTTTGGGGGGGCGGCCCGCCCCCCGAAAACGACCCCCCGCCCCCCCTAAAATGCTGACGAAATCCAGTCATAAAAAAGGAATTTAGTGTATAACGCGGAATTTCACGGAATTTGTAAATTTGAGGAAAAAATAGAAAGGAGTTCAGCACACTTGAAATCAAATCGCGATGTAGACTAGTGTGTGTGAATATTAAAACACAAAGACTATTTAAATACGAATCCTGCATGTTCTGTGTGAATGAATGGTGCCGCCGACGCGCAGTTTCATTTACCACACACACACACACTGAAGCAAGTGTGACGCTTGCGCTGTTTTTTGGCCACAAGTGCATGAACTTCCTCTCCAGGCTCTAGTCTAGATCCACTTTGAAAGTTACTTCGTGATCATTTCACCGCTTCATTTGAGAAAAACTATCATCATGACATAAACACACAAACTCAAAACGTCTTCACGGCAACCCGTCAAAATAAAAGTTCGGTTTAACTTGACAGAAATATATTACTGTTGTACATTAGAATTTAGATATGACCAAATGTAATAATACACTAACACTAATCCAAATAAATTATCATCAAAACTGAAATTTTTAAGAATAATCCATGTTTTAATTTTAACAGTTAGGCTAAAGCTCATTGTGC